>NW_026728811.1:62500-786583 GCF_030684315.1 Stegostoma tigrinum
CATCACTTCACTGAACATTGAAGATAACTCACTCAGAGGCAGTAGGAACTGCTGATGCTGGAGTCTGAGATAACACAGTGTGGAGCAAGAGGGACACAGCTGGCCGGCAGCATCAGAGGAGCAGGAAAGCTGATGCTTCGGGTCAGGAGCCTTCTCCAGAAATGGGGGAGGGGGAATTAGGCTGAAAAATAAATAGAGGGGCGGCGGTGATAGAAGGTACATAGTGGAGGGATACGGTGGGAGAGAAGACGGACAGGTCAAAGAGGCGTGGATGAAGCCGGGGAGGTGAGTGTGGTTGGTGGGGATGGTCAGTGAGGTGGAGGGAGTGGATAGCTGTGAGGAGCGGGTAGGTGGGAGGAGCGGATATGTGGGAGGGAAGATGGACCGGTCAAGGAGACAGGGATTGGGGGTTGATGCTGGTCTTGGGATGAGATCTGGTGAGGAGTGTGGAGGATATGAGGGATATACTTCCCTCTCCACCCCATCTGCCTTTTGAGGAACTGCTGTCTCCGCGATTCCTTCGTGCGCTCCACACCCCCCATTAACCCCACCAACTCCGGCATCTTTCCCTGCAACCGCAGGAGGTGCTAAATCTGCCCCTGCACCTCCCTCCTCACCCCCATCCCAGGCCCCAAAATACCGTCCACGTTAAACAGATGTTCACCTGCACATCCCCAAATGTGGTCGATTTTATCCGCTGTTCCCAATGTTTGCTCCTCAATGTCAGGGAAACCAAACGGAGGCTCAGAGACCTCTTTGTGGAACACCCACGCTCGGTTTGTGACAAACGACTGCACGTCCCAGTAGCGAACGAGTTCAACATTCCCTCCCACTCCTTGGACGACATGCCCATCCTGGGCCTCCTCCAGTGTCACATCGATGGCAACCGGAAACTGGAGGAACAGCAACAATAATACAGTTCACTCTGCTGCTTGGCTCTCTTTAATATACATATTTATCAATTACAAATTGAAGTGATAGGTACAGTCAGTGGGATGGTGCCTTTTCTCACTGGCCCACTGAATTGAGACAATCATCGAAATGTTTCCCTGTAACCCCCTGCAAGATAAGTTTGGACCAGCGCTACCTCCAGTCTGTTACCATAGCGACAGGCTGCTTCATTGCTGAAACATTGAACTGAAATGAGAAAATCCTGGATGGATTGATTAATGAGTGAATTTGATTGATCGTTGTATTTGGGTAAAGGGATATTTCAGCACATTCTTCAGCTGCTGCCTGAACTTAGTCTGGGTCACGGTATAAATCGCGGTGTTTGTGCAGCAACTGAGGAGCTGCAGCATGAAGCCCAATTCCTGCACAACGTAATCTAGATACACAGACCGATACCCAAACTCCCACATCCGGGACCATATAGAATACACCATTAACATTGACCATAACAGGATGAAATTGGCTGAGATCACAAACAGTAAAATGATGGATTTTTTTCGATTTCTCATTTCTGTGTCACACTGACCGTCCCCATTGGTGTGAGCCCGGAGTCTCCTGCGGGCTCTGCTGGTCACTAAAATGTGTCTGACGGTGAAAACATTGAGCAGCAGAATCAGGAGAAATGGGAGAGTCGGGGTTAGAATGTGGTGGAGGAACTCGATTGTGGTCCAGGCACGAGAGGCATAAACAGTCATTGTTCCCACACAAAACCAGGGGTCGTTCCCCAGCGAATAGTGAGCTGTGAGCATAAAATACCAGAAAATGTTCTTTAAACAGCTCAGCACAGTCACTGTTCCCAGAACCACAGCCGCCGTTTTCTCACTGCAATATTTACTTTTCAGCTTCTGGCAACAAATGGCCACAAATCGATCAAAGGTGAAAGTGACGGTGAACCAGACAGAACAGTCAGTGGCTGCATAAAGCAGGACGGCGTGGATATTAGACACGAGGATGTACTGCACGAAATCAAATTGTGTCCAATAAACAATGGGAATGTGTCTCAATATCAGATCGAGGATAATGACCAGTAGATCCGCCACTGCCATGGCCCCCAGGTAACGTCTGACACAAGGAGACAATCCACAATCTTTATAAAGCAGGACGTAGATTGTCACTACGTTAACTGTGAGGAAGGAAAACAAACAAATCATAAACCAGCCTGGAAGCAAAGTTACCAGTTTGATTGAGGACCGAGTGACATTTTCAAATGTGTCGCTGATTTATTGCGGGGAAAAAAAGCTGATATAACAAATAGTAATTTCTCAATTTTGTTTGTGAAAAACGCTACGTGAAACACAAGAAGCACTCCCACCCGAAACACACAGACACACATCCATAAGAACGGATGTTTTCTGGAACATTCCCACCTGCGCAGTCACAGGTCACTTCTTCACAGTTCCTGATACAGAGGGTGAAGACGTTGCATTCCTGAAGGATTCTTTCCCAGTTCCTTGAAGACAAACAGAGTATAAAAAATTCTGTCTGTTTGTCTAAATTGTGGTCAATTTTCAGTTGTGAAGAAACATGAACACAGGGAAAATGTATTCACCCCTTTAACTGCCTGAGGAAATTTTGAAACAGTATCTCCTTCTATCTGGAAAGGGATCATTTCCCTCAGGATCTTATCTTTTGTTCAATTAACTGACATCCAAACATTCACAAATAAATTCGGTTACAGAATGTTCCGGGGAAAGTCGGTGACAGAATGTTCCGGGGAATGTCGGTTACAGAATGTGATGGAGTCATAAAGATCCACATCACAAAGGCCCTTCTGTCCATCAGTTTTGTTGAGAAACACAGCCTCGCGGTGGAAATCTCTCCCCAAACTCAACACAACTGGCAAACACAAACTGAAGGCATTGCCAGATCAGCTGAAGTGGTCAGTTATCTCACATTCTCAATTCACCTCACGGAACCAGCCCAGACACCACAAACCCAGATGGAATATCTGTTCAGCATGGAGCACTGTGCAGACCAGGCTAGTGTCCTGCTCAATACAACCCGGCAATCTGTCCAGAGTGGGACACTGTGCAGGCCTCACCAGTCACATAGATATCAGTCCAGCACGGGGAGCTGTGCAGACCACACCAGTGCATCGATCTATAACCCTGGATCAGGTACCTCTCCAGCACGGGGGGCTGTGAAGTGAACACCACTGAACTGATCTCTAAACCCGGAGCAGTTACCCTCCCAGCGTGTAGATCTGTACAGACCACTCCAGTGCGGTGCTCGGTTAACGCTGCGTTAAATCGCTGCCCAGTTTGGGGAAACTTGCAGCCCATGCTGGAAGTGACAGGATGTGCTGCTCCCATCCATTTACAGCTCCATATCTCCAATGTGCCATGACAAGGGGTGCCATGGGTGTGAAAATCACTGCCAGAGAGAGATGGTGGGGAATCAGTTTAAATACGAACAAATGGGATGGATTGGATTTCTAGACAGAGACGGGGAGATTGAGAGACTGTGTCATGGAAGGATGTGCTCACAAGTTTTAGAATACTGACATGTAGACATTTTGATAGCATCTTGCAACATGGGTCAGTGTTTCAGGAATGATGTGTGAATAGGATATTGCTGTGAGTTCAGATGATGGAGAGTTTTGAATGAGCATTTGTTCTGCATTTGTGACAGACAGTGTGGTGAGCACAGTTTTTGACTCATTGGGCTGAATCTAACAATAATTTGTCTCAGTGACATTTCAATTGAGTTTGACAGAAGGATAGTCTGCAGGAGGCCGAGCTAGTTTTTTGATGCTATGTTATCAAACTCCCCTCATTTTCTCCCTCACCCAGCACATGCCATTCCTCTCATTCAATGCCAGCCTGACTCTCCCACCCATCATGGCTGGTAATAGTTCCCATCGCCTGGATGGCCCAGGTATTCCATCCCTGGTGCAGGTGCCATTCTTTAAAAGGCCAATGGGCACACATTAGAACTTTCTTAGTTTGGTGCCAGCCTACACGGTTTACCCCGAGCCTGGCAGATCAGGAGCAATTGCACCAAGATTGATCGAAAGGGACACGGAGATCCTGGTGCATGGGCGAGTACAAAGGAGGACCATTCTTTTAGCAGAGGAAACCACACCACCAGACCCACCGAGCATGGCCTGAGCTCACCACACAGCCCAGTGCAGTACCTGCAGTCTGAAGAAATGTCCAGCAACACAGGGCAACAATAGCCTTCCCCGCTCCGTCAGGATAAACAACACTGTATTCTCACTGCTCCATCTCTCCTTCTCTCTCTCTCTCTGCCTCTGTGTCTCTCTCACTCTCTCTCTCTGTCTCTCTCACATACACACACACCACCTCCGCTACTCCCCTACACTGAAAACATTGCATGGAATCAACATTGTCAACTGATTCAATCCGGACACCTCACCAATTCCCCCTCACCTACACCATCACTAACAGCAGGGCCATGCACATTCACCTTCATTCCAACCCTCCCTTTCCCTCATTCCAGGAGGAACAGCCTGGGATAGGACAGAAAAGGCCAAGCAGGGCGGTGGTGTTCCCCACATCAGTTCCCTCACCCACCTTCCCCCGCCGCATGGGGTGGACCCTGGAATGAGCTGGAGAGAACCAGGACGACCCGTGTGGAGATTCCAAAATATACATGTCCCACCGACCGAGTAAGCAGCAATGTTCAGTGAAGGGTAATTCTCACTTTAACCCCACTGTCAGTTCCATTTCCACCTGGCACAGCTTAGAAACTGTGCCCCTGATGCCATCTCCCTTTTATATCGAGCCGGTATAAATGGAATCCCCACGGTCTCGGTGGGCAGGAGGGTGGGCTCACAACACATCGTCTCCACCAGCTCCCAGGAAGGGAGCACGGAGTCTCCCTCCTACACCTCCTCCTTCAGACAGGTCAGATACTGAATCTAACCTGTAATATTTACTAGTCTCCCAACTTGTCCCTACATCTTCAATAATCAAGCATTGAAAATCTCACAGAGTCACAGTCCCCATGGAACAACTGAAAGACTGTCACACTCACTGGAGAGAGCAAATACTGATGTACTCTCATGGAGTGACTCAAATAATGAAATGCTGTCCACGGAATAACAGGAATCCTGACACACACCAGATGGAATGAATGAAATATTGACAAACCACAGAGCCAGAGAAATTCTGATAGTCTCCCCTTATATGTGTAAGTATCGGTGTATTTGTGTATGTATCTGTGTGTCTCTGTGTGGGTCAGGTCTGACAGTCTCTGTGCTGTTTGGTGTGATGCAATGCCACCCTCTGCTGGTCTCCACACGCCACTGCACAGGCAGCAGCAGAGGATGAGGACCATCTGGGATTTATTCAGAGAGGGCCTGGGAAGGCAGCAGCTCACAACACCATCCAAACTGATTTCTTCCTCATGTACTTATCTAAATGTCTTTTAAACATGGTAACTGTCGGCACTTTCACCATTTTGTCTGGAAGTTTGTTCCATGCACGAACAACTCTGTAAAATAATTGTTCCTCATGTCTTTTCAGATATTTGTTCCTCAAAAAATTAAATATCCCCATCATCTTGAAATCTTCCACCCCCAAGAAAAGATGACTAACTTTCAACTTATCTGTGCCCCTCAAGCTTTGTAAACCTCAATCAGGTCTCTCCGCAATCTCCAAAGCACAACTGAGAAAAGTCCCAGCCTGTCCAGCCTCTCCTTATAACTCAAACCATCAATTCCCACCGACATCCTGGTAAATCTCTGCTGTTCTCTCTCCAGATTAATACTATCCTTCCTATAACAGTGCGACCAGAAGTGGACACAGTTCTTCAGAAGATGCCTCACCAACGTACTGTACAATCTGAAAATGACATCCCAACTCCCAAACTCAAAGGCCTGAGCGATGAAGACAGTAAACTGAGCACCTTCTTAACCAGCCTGTCTATATGTGACAAAGACTTCACAGAATTATACCTGACAGTCTAGTCTCTGTTCTGCAACACTACCAAAGGCCCTAATTTAAATTGTATCAGTCCTGCCCTTGTTTGTTTCACCAAAAACAATGTCTCGCATTTATGCAAATTAAACACAATCTGCCCCACCAAAGCCCAGTGAGTGATATTCCCACCACCACCCCCACACAACACTGACATGTTTTGAAAGACCCTCCCATCTCCAGAATCTCTACAAACTCCAGTCTGCATTTTCCCAAAGACCCTGAGCTTGGTTTGCCTTGTGTGGGCAGGAGGAGATGGGTGGAGGGTGGATTGCTGACCAAATGAGGAGACTAATTTTCTTCAGGAAAGAGGGGTTGCCATGGGTACCTGGATGGGCCCAAGTTTTGCCTGTCTCTTCATGGGGTACGTGGAACATTCCGTTTTCCAGTCCTATTCTAGCCTCCACCCACTAATCTTTCTCCAATGCATCAATGATATCATTGGTACTGCTTCTCTCTCTCATCTGGAATTAGAAAACTTCAGATATTTTGCTTCCAATTTCCACCCTGCCCTCACTTTCACCTGGTCTATCTCTGACCCCTCCTTTCCCTTCTTTAACATTTCTGTTTCCATTCCTGGGGAGAGATTGGCCACTAACGTCCATTACAAACCCACAGACTCCCACAGCTACCTGGACTATACCTCCTCAATCCCACTTCCTGTAAAGACTCCATCCCATGCTGTCAGTGCCCCCGTCTCGGTCGCATATGTTCAGATGAAGCCAACTTCAAAAAGGGATCGTCTGACATGTCCACCTCCTTCCTCAATCGAGGATTCCCCAGCTCCGTTGTCGACAGGGCCCTCAACCAGGTCTGACCCATCTCCCACACTTCTGCCCTCATCCCTTCTCTTCCCTCCCGCAACAGCGATAGAGTTTCCCTTATTCTCAACGACCATCCCACCAGCATCCACATCCAGAAGATCGTCAGAAACCATTTCCGCCACTTTCTGCGAGCTGCCAGCATCAAACTCAGATCCCCCTCCCTTTCCTTGTCTGCCTTCTACAGGGCCATTCCCTCTGGGACACCCTGGTCCAAACCGCCAACCTCCCCACAGCCCTACGGCACCTTCCGCTGTAACCGGTGAAGGTGCAACACCTGCCCATTTACCCCCTCCCTCCCCAGTATCCAAGGACACAAACATACCTTCCAGGTGAAGCAACACTTCACTTGCACTTCCCAGAATCGTGTCTACTGCATTTGCTGCTCACAATGTGGTCTCCTCTACACTGGGGAAACAAAGTGTAGACTTGGAGACTGCTTTGTAGAACGTCTACATTTTGCTCCCAAGAAAAGTCCCTGAATTACCTGAGATAATGGGAACTGCAGATGCTGGAGAATTCCAAGATAATAAAATGTGAGGCTGGGTGAACACAGCAGGCCAAGCAGCATCTCAGGAGCACAAAAGCTGACGTTTCGGGCCTAGACCCTTCATCAGAGATCTCTGATGAAGGGTCTAGGCCCGAAACGTCAGCTTTTGTGCTCCTGAGATGCTGCTTGGCCTGCTGTGTTCATCCAGCCTCACATTTTATTATCCCTGAATTACCTGTTGCCTGCCACATCAATGCACCATCCAGCTCCCTGGCCAACATCTCTGTCTCTGGCTTGCTGCACTGTTCCAGCAAAGTCCAATGCAAGCTGGAGGAACAACACCTCATTTTCCACTTGGGGACCCTGCAGCCCTCCGGACTCAGTATTGAGTTCAATAATTTTAGGGCCTAAACTCTCCCATGTCCCACACCCCACTGCACACACCAGGCCTTGTTACCACATACCCTGCCATTACACACTCCCTGTTGTTAGTCACTAACAGTCCCTATTAGCAACTACTCACCCTCCCAGCCTGATCGTTATTAACTCCTTTGTCTGTCCAACTTCTTTCTCGCTCTTTGCGCCCTATCCTATTGTTTACTCCCTACCCCACCCACCTCCCTATTTTCGGCAGACAAACTGACATTTTCCCAGCAGCCATAACTTCTGGGGAAGGGTCACTGGACCCCAAACATTAGCTCTGTTTTCTTTGGCCTTCACAGATGCTGCCAGACCTGCTGAGCTTTTCCAGCAACTTTGCTTTTGTTCCTCGAATATAGTTTGTTGGCTTGTAACATTTAATGGTTTTAGGGTAGGGCAGCCACACATTAGAGACAGGAAATCGTGATCTGCAATATGCTCTTTTGGGGTTGGAAATTATGCTCTTTGGCCATGTCTGGTGTTCAGTAATGTCTAATCGAGATTCTCTATAGTGCAGAATATGTCTGCAGAGTTTGTTTCGCTAACATTGAAGTTTACAGACAGAGTCGGAACTGCCAATGCTGGAGAATCGGAGATAATAAGGTTTAGAGCCGGATGGACACAGCAGGCCAAGCAGCATCAGAGGAGCAGGAAAGCTGACGTTTCAGGTCTGGGCCCTTCTTCAGAAATGGGAGAGGGGAACGGGATTCTAGAATAAATAGAGAGAGAGGGGAAGTCACATGGAAGATGGATAAAGGATCAGATAGATGCAGAGGAGAAGGACAGCTCAAGGAGACAGGGATGAGGCCGGTAGGTATGAGGTGGGGGTAGGAGTTGAGGTGGGAGGAGTGGATGGGTGGGAGAAAGAGCAGACAGGTTACAGGGGCAGGGACAAGCTGGGCTGGTTTTGGGATGCAGTAGCGTGAGGGGAGATTTTGAAGCTTGTGAAGTCCACATTGATGCCATTAGGCTGCAGGGTTCCCAAGCGAAATATGAGGTGCTGTTCCTGCAGCCTTCAGATGGCATCGTGTGGCACTGGAGGAGGCCCATGATGGACATGTCGTCCAAAGAGTGGGAGGGTGAGTTGAAGTGGTTTGCGACTGGGAGGTGTAATTGTTTGTTGCAGACCAAGCGTAGGTGATCCACAAAGTGGTCTCCAAGCCTCCGCTTGGTTTCCCAACGTAGAGGATGCCCCATCAGGAACAGGGGATACAATATACCACATTAGCAGATGTGCAGGTGATCATCTATTTGATGTGGAAGGTTTCCATGAGGCCTGGGATGGGGGTGAGGGAGGAAGTGTGGGGGCAGCTGTTGCACTTCTTGCGGTTGCAGGGAAAAGTGCCGGGGATGGTGGGGCTGGTGGGGAGTGTGGAGCGGACAAGGGAGTCAGGGGGAGAGTGGTCCCTCTGGAAAGCAGATTTGGTAGTGGGGTCCGATTGCAGGTGGCGGAAGTGCCGGAGGATGATGCAATGGGTCCGGATGTTCGTGGTGTGGTACGTGAGGAGAAGGGGGATTCTGTTTTTGTTGTTATTGCGTGGAGGGGGTGTGAGGGATGAGTTGTGGGAAACACAGGAGGTCCGGTCGACAGGGTTTTTGACCACTTGGAGGGGAAGTTGCAGCCCTTGAAAAACGAGGACATCTGAGATGTACGGGAGTGGAATGCCTCATCTCGGGAGCAGATGCGGCGGAGGCGAAGGAATTGGGAATAGGGGATGGCATTTTTGCAAGGAAGGTGGGTGGGAGGAGGTGTATTCTAGGTAGCTGTGGGAGTCAGTAGGCTTGAAATGGATATTGGTTTCCAGGTGGTTGCCAGAGATGGAAACAGAGAGGTCCTGGATGGAGAGAGAGGTGTCAGAGGTGGTCCAGATAATTTTAAGGTTGGAGTGGAAGGAGTTGTTGAAGTGGATGAACTGTTCGAGTTCCTCGTGGGAGCATGAGGCGGCACCGATACAGTCATCAATGTACCGGAGGAAGAGGTGGGGGATAGGGCCGGTGTAGCTTCAGAAGAGGGACTGTTCCACGTACCCTACACAGAGGCAGGCATAGCTGGGGCCCATGCGGCTACCCATGGCCACCCCCTTTGTCTGTAGGAAGTGGGAGAAATTGAAAGAGAAGTTGTTAAGGTTGAGGATGAGTTCAGCTAAACAGACAAGGCTGTCAGTGGAGGGGGACTGGTCGGGCCTGCGGGACATGAAGGAGCAGAGGGTCTGCAGGCCGTCTGCATGGGGACTGCAAGTATGTAGGAATCGGGCGTCCATTCTGAAGATGAGGTGTTGGGGACCAGGGAGTCGGAAGTTTTGGAGGCAGTGGAAGGCGTGGGTGGTGTCACAGACGTTGGTAGGGAGTTCCCAGACCAAGGGGGAGAAAGTTGAGTCTACAAGGGTGGAGACAACGTCGGTGGGGCTGGAGCAGGCAGAGACAATTGGTCGACTAGGTCAGTCCGGTTTGTGGATTTTGGGAAGGAGATAGAAGCGGGTGGTGCGGGGTTGGGGAACCATGAAGTTGGAGGCTGTGGGTGGGAGGCCACCTGAAGCGATGAGGTTGTGGATGGTCTGGGGGATGATGTTTTGGTGGTCGGGGGTGGCGTCATGATCCAGGGGGCGGTAGGAGGAGATTTCAGAGAGCTGGTCCTGGCCTCGGTGATGGAGAGGTCAGTGCGCCATATTACAACGGCACCTCCCTTGTCCGTGGGTTTTATACTGAGGTTAGGATTGGAGCGGAGGGTGCAAAGGGCTGAATGCTCTGTGCGGGAGACGTTGGAGTGGGTGAGAGGCTGGAGAGGTTGAGGTGTTTGATGTCTCAATGGCAGTTGGAAATGAAGAGGTCAAGGGAGAGTAAGAGGCCTTGGGGTGGTGTCCAGGAGGAGAGAGAGAAAGGGTCAGTGGAGGGAGGGTTTCAGATAATAACCATGAAAGTTGGAAATCATAGCCAAGCAATTCAAGATGTTATTAGTTGATCTCAATGGCACAGAAATGCACTCAACATGCTAATAGTTGAGGCAAGTACCTTGCATTTGGTCAACACTGAAAAATCTTCCCTGTGTACTTCAGAAAAGTTAACCAGGATTTGATAAACCAAAACTCAGTTGACAGCTGGCAGGCAAAATGTGACTCAAAATCTGAACATGACTTAGGCCTTGTGTAATGGGTAGTGCCAATGCCTCTGTGCTACAGCTCTGGATTCGATTTCCGTCCTTGAACCTGTGGCAATGTCACTAGCCCCGGAGCAAAAGTTCTGGATTCAAGTGCTGCCAGTCACAGAGGTGTGTCACAGCCTGTCAGAACAGGCTGATGAGCAAATTTACAGGAGAGTAATGTTGCAGATTCAGGGGCCTTTGCAGTGTGGTGGCAGTGTCTCCACCTTTGGGCCCAAAGGTCTGGGTTCAATTCCCACAGCAGTGTTTCATAAAATGTCTGAACAAATTGGTTCAACTTTTTTCCAGAATTGTGACTTGATTGAGAAGGATCAGTGTTGAATTACAGAATTCAGGCCCGGGATAACAGAAAGCACAGCCATTCGTGTGGACTGGAGTAAAATGTGCACCTTATATATGTTTATAAAATCATGAAGGGCATGGATAGGGTGAATAGTCAGGGTCTTTTTCCCAGAGTATGGGGAGTCAAACATTAGAAGGCACAGGTTTAAGGTGCGAGGGGAAAGATTTTAAAAACATTTGATTGAACTGCCAGATGACATGCTAGAGGCTTGTTGAAACACCATTTTAAAGGTATCTGGATAGGTATATGAATTGGAATGGTTCAGAGGAATATAGGCCAAACACTGGAAAATGGGACTAGATTAATTTCAGATACCTGGTCAGCATGGACATGTTGGGCCAAAGGATTTGTTCCCATACTGTACATCTTTATGATTCATTCATTCAATTAACCAAGTTCACTTTGTAATCTTGGAAAGCCTTCCCTGTTGACAGTTGAAATAATCTCAGTGTTATATGTAAACTTGCTACCCATGCCTTCTATCATTTTCATCTAAATCATTTATTGAAATGACAACCAAAAATAAATCCAGCACCAATCCCTGTGGATCACAGCGAATCACAGGCTTCCAGTCTGATGGACAATCCCACATGACCATGATATTTCCTGCCATAAAGCAGAAATACACAGACACACAGACAGACAGACACACACACACACACACACACACACACACACACACACACACACACACACACACACACACACAGAGACACAGACACACTCGCGTCTTTAAGATAAAGATAGATACGTTTTGATCAATGAGCAGATTGAGGGTTATGGTGAGAAGGCAAGAGAATTATTTTGAGAAACTTGGCAAGCAGGATCGAACAGTAGAGCAGACCTGACGGGCCAAATGGCTAATTCTGCTCCAACTTCTTCTGCTGTCTGGTCTGAAGGTATCGGGAATGTTTTCCCAAGAGAGCAGTGATGGCTGAGATTGATAAATACTTTACTGAACAGAGCCAATCGGAATATGGAATAGGTTTGAGGGAATGAATGGCCTACATCTGCTCCTATTTGTTGTGCTATTTAAAGAGGAGGTAACTTGCTGTGAGGGTAACCCACTTTAAGGAGTCGCCCAATTAAGATTGAGATAAGAATTTATCTTTCTCTTTAATATTGTGCTGTCTGTGGTGTTTTCATCCGCAGGGAACAGTGAAGACTGGGTTAGTGAAGATATTCAATGCAGAGATCAACTGACCTTTAATGGACAAGAGAGTCCATTATTGGGAATAAACAGGAAACGGGTGTTCAGCCACAAACAGATCAGCCATGATCTTTCTAAGTTGAGCAGCAGGCTCGAGGGTCTGAATGGCCAACTGCAGTTCCTATCCTGTGTGTTGTTCTCTCACTCCACCCCTCAAAGCTGTTACAAAGGGAAAGGAAGTTATAATGAGATAGGGGATCATTCTTCCCCTCTCAGGAGTTACACAAATGGAGCAGTCAAACATGGATTCAGAGAGACATCGAGATAGACAGCATCCAAACAGACCCTTCGGTCCAACTCGTCCATGCCATACAGATATCCCAAATAAATCTAGGCCCATTTGGCAGCACTTGGTTCATACATCTTTAAACTGTTCCGAAACATATACTCATCCTGATAATTTTAAATGTTGTAATTGGACCAGCCTCCACCACTTCCTCTGGCAGCTCATTCCATAAACACATCACCCTCTGCATGAAAATGTTGTCCCTTAAGTCCCTTTTAAACCTTTCCCCTCTCTCCTTAAAGCTGTGCCCTCTCGGTTTGTACTCCCCCACCCCAGGGAAAAGACCTTGGCTGTTTGCACATCTGTGCCCCTTATGACTTTGCAAACGTCTGCAAGGTCACTCGTCAAAGACTTTGTTCTATTTTGTTATGGGAAATTTTCCACACAGCACCTACAGCCAGAAATGAAATTAATTATGAAGATTATCTGTATTTGTGGTGTTTGCAAAGGGGCGAATGTTAACCAGGCTGATAGGAAATCTCCGCTCCTCCTCAATATGTGTCCAGGGAAAATTGAGCACCTGATTGAGAGGGTAGACTAGATTTATTGCTGCATCTAAAAGACAGCATTTTTGACCGTACAGCATTCTACTCAAATGTCAGTCTATATTCTATGCTTGATTTTTTAAATGCTCAAGGATCGGAATCATTGACAATACAACCTCTACCTGATGATCTGACAACAAATAGCCCTAATGGTGTGTTGCTGAGCTCAAATACACCTCGTCTACGAGTTACACACTGCAGTAGAGGCCCTGCAACCTTTCTTGGCTGCTACACAGCAAGCCCTGGTTCGCTAACAGGAAATGCAGAGTAGAGATAATTATTTATTTTCAGTTTGAAAAGCTGCAGCGACTGGAATTCCTTGGGGATGAGTGCGAGGTCATCAACAGTTCACAATCTAGATTAACGATTTGGACGAAGGTCTGACAAGATTGGAGCTCAATTTGCTAGTACACCAGTACAGTCATTCAATAAGATGTCAAGTGGAGGCGGAGCATCTATAACGGGCTGTAGACAGGGGATGATAATGAGCGAACTTTCAGCATTGCAAATAAAACAGTACAGTGTGGGTTATGGGAAGTTTGTGTTTTGGGGAAAGGGTAAAACGGCAGTAAATTATTTAACTGGAGGGAGAACACAGAGTTTGCGTGCGAAAGAGGGAGTTGTGGGTCCTGGTACATAAATCAGATAAAGTTAATCTGAAGATGTCACAAGTGATTTGGAAAGGAAATGGAATGGTGCTGTTTCCTGCAAAGGGTGCTGGGTATGATCTTAGGCATATTTCCCTGCATTTCTACAGGACATTGCTGAGATTCTACCCAATGCACTGTCTGTAGGTATCATGCCCTAAACTAATAAAAAATGATGGCCTTTGAAACTTTTCAAAGATGGGTCTCTATATAGAACAGAACAGTGCAGCACAGTGTAGGGTTTTCGGCCCACAATGTTGTGCCAGACCTTTACCCTAAACCTAAGGTCTATCTAACCTCCACCCCCACCTTATACTATCACATTTTTACATGTCTAATAGCCACTTAAATGCCCCTAATGAGGCTGACTCCACTACCCTCTCTGGCAATGCATTCCAAGCCCCTACCACTCTCTGAGTAAAGAACCTACCTCTGACGTCTCCACTATATCTACTTCCACTCACATTAAAACTATGTCCCCTCATAAAAGCTACCTCCACCCTAGGAAAAGTCTCTGGCTCTCCACTCTATCTACACCTCCGATCATTTTGTACACTTCTATCAAGTCACCTCTCATCCTTTGTCATTCTAGGGAGGAAAGCCCTAGCTCTCTCAACCGTTCCTCAGAAGACCTTCCCTCCATTCCAGGCGACATCCTGGAAAATCTCCTCTGCACCTTTTTACAATGCTTCCAGATCTTCCCTGTAATGAGGTGATCAGAACTGAACACATTACTCCAGATGTGGCAGAACCAAGCTTTTGTACAGCTGGAGCATAAACTTCATGGCACTTGAACATAATCCCTCTATTAATGAAAGCTAACACACCATGTGCCTTCTTAACAACTCTATCCACCTGGGTGGCATCTTTCAGGGAACTGTGGACATGAAGCCCAAGATTCCCCCTACTCCTCCACACTGCCAAGAATCTTTCCGTTAACCCTGTATTCTGCTTTCAAATTTGTCCTTCAGAAATGAATCACGTCACACTTTTCAGGGTTATAATCCATTTGCCACTTCTCAGCCCAGCTCTGCATCCTATCAATGTCGCTTTGTAACCTACAGCAGCCGTCCACACTGTCCACAGTTACCCACCTTTATATCATCCACAAACTTACTAATCCATCATTCCACCCCTTCATCCAAATCATTTACAAACGTCACAAACAGAAGAACACCCAGAACAGATCCTTGTAGTACACCACTTGTGACAGAGCACCATGTTGAATATTTCCCATCCATTACCACCCTTTGTCCTATAAGGGTCAGCCAATCTGCCACATTTCCCCATATCCCATGTCTCCTTACCTTCTGCATAAGCCTACCCTGGGGAACCTTATCAAAGGCCTGGGTCAAATCCGCAGATACCACATCCACTGCTCCACCTTCATCCATGTGTTTGGTCACCACTTCAAAGAATTCAGTAAGGTTTGTGAGGCATGATCTAACCCTTACAAGTCCATGCTGCATATCACGAATCAAACTGTGCCTGTCCAAGTGATCATAAACTCTATCTCTCAGAGCCCTTTCCAATAACTTGCCCACCACTGAAGTAAGACTAAGTGTTCTGTAATTTCTGGAGTTATCCCTGTTCCCTTTTATGAACAAGGGAATGATGTTTGCCTCTTTCCAATCTTCCAGCAATATAACCATGGACAGTGAGGATGAAAAGATCATTGCCACAGGCCCTGTGATCTTGTCCTTCACTTCCCACAGAATCCTTGGATAAATCCCATCAGGGCTGCATGACATATCTACCTTCAACTTCCTCAGAATTCATAGTACATCTTCTTTACGAACATCCACATCCTCTAGCCTACCTGTTTCACAATGTCCTCCTCTACAATGAGGTCCCTCTCAGTTGTGAATACTGAAGAAAAGTATTCATTAAGGACCCCTCCTATCTCTTTCGGCTCTGTGCACAAATTCCCTTTACAATTCTTGATCGGCCCTACCATTCCTCTGTTCATTCTCTTGTTCTGCACATACGTGCAAAAAGCCTTGGGGTTTTCCTTGATGCTATCCACCAAGGGTTTCTCATGCCCCTTTATAGCTCTCCTAAGCCCTTCCTTCAGTTCCTTCCTTGCTAACTTGTATATACCGTCCTGTGATGAAGGCATTCAGTTCCTGGAGGATTAACAGTTTAGGCCTGAGAACGAGAAATGTTCTTGACTATGTAAGAGCTTGAGGTGAGTGTTAATGGTGAAGACCTGACTGATATTTCCTCTTGTATGGGAGAATAAAACTGGGGAAATAATTTTAAAAATAAAACAGTTTCTGAGGAAGGATCACTGAACCTGAAACATTAATTCTCATTTCTCTTCATGGATGCCGCCAGGCTGCTGAGCTTTTCCAGTAATTTTTGTATTTCTTTAGGAATAAGACACATTCTTGTTAACACAGATTATATATGTATTAAACATATATTAAACATGTTATTTTTATATTATGCAGGCACATATAAACATACCTTTATAACGAGTGCGGTCATATGTGGCTCTGTGTATTACAGCAGCAATGATACATCTACGTGGAGCAGGGAATGTGATGTACGCATATAATGGAGACAATGTTCAAGGAGACCTCACATGTTCCAGTTTGTGGGTTGGATAGTGTTATTGTGCGATTCAACTCAGAGGAAAAAAAAGTAACCTGCCTCGAAAGCAACAGCCTATTGCTCCGTCTCTATTTCCTTGTTCCTCATCACATCAATGTATGAGAGCTGAAAATGCACCAATCATCTTTACCACTCATGGAGGATTCATGATGAGGATTAATTGTAATCTCCCACCAGCTGTAGCAAAGGGAATTCAGCCAAATCTAAGGGCTGCAGGAAGTAATCCCATTGCCAACAACTTGTGCGAACAGAATAAATTTTGCACCAGAATAACATTTGTGAGAATTGATCACATTTCTTTGTGTGTGTGTGTGTGTGTGTGCGTGTGTGTGTGTTTGTGAACTGCATGTGTCATTCTTCATTCCATCATAGTTTGAGTAAATTTGTTTTGATCATAAACATGTTGTTTTCGCAGATCAAAGTAAACTGCCTGACTTGCTCCTTACACTGATGCTGACACAGTCTGAGCCCTATATCATCGGCCACATCACCAACCTGGTTGCATTTAAAATTTGCTGTGACCAGTGGAGGAGTGGGACTGGAAACGGAAACAATGATCAGCCAAGCCAGTGAACCATAGACCAGTGAGGCTGACATGAGAGCTGGGTAAGTTGTTGGAGGGGATTCTGAGGGATAGGATTTACATGCATTTGGAAAGGCAAGTATTGATTCGGGATAGTAAACATTGCTTTGCGCAGTGAAAATCGTGTCTCACTAACTTGATTATTTTGAAGAGGTGATAAAGAAGTTTGATGAAGGCAGTGTGGCAGACATTTTCTATATGGGCTTCAGGAAGGTGTTCGGTAACGTTCCGAATGGTAGACAGATTAGTAATGGGTAATCACATGGGATCCGGGGGGAGATAGCCAATTGAATTCAAAATTGGCTTGAAGGCAGAGGATTGTTTTACAGACTGGAGACCAGTGACCAGCGGCGTGCTGCAAGTATCAGTGCTGAGTTCACTGCTGTCCATCATTAATATAAAGGGTTTGGGTGTGAATATCAGAGGCATGGTTAGTAAGTTTACAGATGATATTAAAATGTGATGCAGTGGACAGTGGTGAAGATTATCTCAGAGTGCAATGGGACATTGATCAAATGGGCCAATGGGCCAAGGAATGGCGGATGGAGT
Source organism: Stegostoma tigrinum (assembly GCF_030684315.1). Lineage (NCBI taxonomy): Eukaryota > Metazoa > Chordata > Chondrichthyes > Orectolobiformes > Stegostomatidae > Stegostoma > Stegostoma tigrinum. The sequence goes on from NW_026728811.1 coordinate 80,062, forward strand.
TTAATTTAGATAAATGAGAGGCTTTGCATTTGGTAAGGTGATGCTGGGCAGGACTTAGACAGCCCTGGGGACTGTTACTGAATAAAGAGACCTTTAGTGCACACACATAGTTCCTTGAAGGTGGAGTAGCATGTGAGACAGGGTAGGGAAGGACAGTGATAGTGGGAACTGCAGATGCTGGAGAATCCAAGATAATAAAATGTGAGGCTGGATGACCACAGCAGGCCCAGCAGCATCTCAGGAGCACAATAGCTGATGTTTCGGGCCTAGACCCTTCATCAGAGAGGGGGATGGGGTGAGGGTTCTGGAATAAATAGGGAGAGGGGGGAGGCGGACCAAAGATGGAGAGTAAAGAAGATAGGTGGAGAGGAGAGTATAGGTGTGGAGGTAGGGAGGGGATAGGTCAGTCCAGGGAAGACGGACAGGTCAAGGAGGTGGGATGAGGTTAGTAGGTAGGAGATGGGGGTGCGGCTTGGGGTGGGAGGAAGGGATGGGTGAGAGGAAGAACAGGTTAGGGAGGCAGAGACAGGTTGGACTGGTTTTGGGATGCAGTGGGTGGAGGGGAAGAGCTGGGCTGGTTGTGTGGTGCAGTGTGGGGAGGGGACGAACTGGGCTGGTTTTGGGATGCGGTGGGGGAAGAGGAGATTTTGAAGCTGGTCAAGTCCACATTGATACCATTGCGCTGCAGGGTTCCCAAGCGGAATATGCGTTGCTGTTACTGCAATCTTCGGGTGGCATCATTGTGGCACTGCAGGAGGCCCATGATGGACATGTCATCTAAAGAATGGGAGGGGGAGTGGAAATGGTTCGCGAGTGGGAGGTGCAGTTGTTTATTGCAAACCGATTGGAGGTGTTCTGCAAAGCGGTCCCCAAGCCTCCGCTTGGTTTCCCCAATGTAGAGGAAGCCACACCGGGTACAGTGGATGCAGTATACCACATTGGCACATGTGCAGGTGAACCTCTGCTTAGTATGGAAAGTCATCCTGGGGCCTCGGATAGGGGTGAGGGAGGAGGTGTGGGGGCAAGTGTAGCATTTCCTGCTGTTTAAGGGGAAGGTGCTGGGTGTTGTGGGGTTGGAGGGCAGTGTGGAGCAAACAAGGGAGTCACAGAGAGAGTGGTCTCTCCGGAAAGCAGACAGGGATGGGGATGGAAAAATGTCTCACATTTGTCATGGTTGCCCTAATCAGTCAGAGCATTGGGTATAGGGGTTGGGATGGCATGTTGCTTCTGTACAGGACATTGATGAGGCCACTTTAAGAATACTGCGCACACATCGGTTGGCTCTGCTAAAGGAAAGATGTTGTTAACCTTGAGAGGTGCAGAAAAAAACAGATTTACAAGGATGTTCAAGGACAGGAGGGTCTGAACTGTAGGGAGAGGCTGAACAATTTGAAGTGTTTTCCCCGGAGTGTGGAGGCTGAGGGGTGACATGACAGATGTTTATAAGATCATGAGGGGCATGAATAGCCTGAATAGCCAAGGTCGGTTTCCCAGGAGAGGGGAGGCCAAAAGTAAAGTGCTGATGTTGAAGGTGAGAGGGGAACGACTTAGAAGGAAACTTCGGGCAACGTTTTCACGCAGAGAGAGGTGTGTGATCAGAAAGTGCTGTCAGAAGTGGTGAAGGTGTGTGCAATTACACAGCTAAAAAAGTATCTGGATTGGTACAAGAATAGGAAAAGTTGAGGGGGATATGGACCAAATATTGGCAAATGGGAATAGATCAGATTACATATCAAGTCAGTGGGGGCAAATAATCTGTTTCTGCGTTGTGTGACTTTCTGATTCCATCAGGTAGATGAGAAGAAATTTGAAAAGGGCATTTGGAGTGGGAATTCTCTTCCCTAGAGGTCTGTGCTGCCTTTGTGTTGACATTTATTCAGAGATACATTAATGAAATAGTTGACAGATGTTAAACAAAACACAATTTATTTAAACACTGTAGTCAAAGTAGAACCAAAAAAAAGGAATTTAGAATAACCTCGCTCTGGTGGATAAACTTATAGTATAATAGCTATAGCAAATATTACTAATTAACTGTTCCAGCATAGTAGCAGCCCATAAACAGACACTTTGGTCAGAAATAAAATTCAGAGAAGGTTCTCACATGCGGTTCTCCAATTCAGGAGGAGAAAATAATCATCCAAAGAAAATTCTGCAGTCAGGAGACATTCACTGAAGCTTCCAACTCCATTGAGACACCAATAGCTTCTGATGCAACAGAAAAGCAAAACTCAGAAATTCTGATCTGTGAGAGCTCGTCGCACTCATTCAGGCTGCATTTAAAAAAAACCCGAACCCTCTCAAGACTGTTTACTCAATGGTCTTAACTAGACAGCTTTGTGCCTCTCGTTCAATCCTTCTCTTAAAAGAAACCAAAATAAAATAATATCTTACAGTTACAGCAATGTCACATGAACACATCGAACTGTTCCTCAGGAGCCCAGGGTGGATCAATTCAGCATTTGGCCCTGCTGTACAGCCCCTTGCGTCCCTACATATGAAAAGGAGAAGGCCATTGAGACCCTACAGTCACTTACATGTAAACAGACTTAGGTAACATGACAAGCAAATGGAGCTAGGCTGTACAGATAGTCTGCTTCACGCTGGTCAACATGCCTCCATTGTTCATGGTACACATGCAGTACTTTAATGCAGTTTTACAGTAGTGTGGTGGGAAGACTAATGTTTTGTGCAAAATCACAAGTGGCATCCTCTGAAAATACATGCTTCCGTTCTCTATGGAGATCAGAATCTGGTTGGTCTGGCTAATGTCACAAAGAGGGTATTTGGGCTGCTGTCAGGATTGTGAACAACATCGGGTTCAGTGTAGGGTCACAGATTAATGTGGGGAGAGTTCATTCAGAGCCTGTGCTTCTCTCTGAATCACTGTGGGGCTCTATGTCATTTTATATGTAAAATCCACATGTATTTACATGGGTCACGTATGGGATTTCTCACCCTATCAATTTCTTTTGTGGATAAAAGAGTTCATCACCAACTTCGTAATTTTAATGCAGTAATCTCTGATTCTCTCACAGCACAACATATTAAACACTCACTTTCTTCACTCGCTCCTCATGGTACCATCATCTCAGGGATTAGACTGGTGATGACCATTTGTACCGTGTCTGTGGCAAGGAGTTCTTTCATTACAAAAGGGATCAAGCCTATGCACAGTGCCCATAAATAGTCTTTCATCAAGGCTGTACATGTGCAGACATATGGTTTTATTCATGTACATGAATCATCTTACAATGAAGGACAACATACCATTTACTTCCCACATGACTGATAGCGCTGCATGTACTAATTTTGGTGACCTATGATCAAGGACATGCAGGCCCTTTTGTGACCACAACACTTCCCAACCTCACATCATTTAATCATTACAAAATGAGATGTATGCTGTTGCTGGCCACATCCAAATAGTTTGTATGCCTTTTAAATTACTGTGGTCCAAACACTGATTCATGTGATACCCCATAACGAGCAGCATTCAGCCTGGAAAAGGGCTCCACTCTCTGTATTGCGTCAACTAAACAATTCTCAATCCATGTAGTATATTCCACCTTACCTCTCAACTCTAATTTTATTCACTCACCTGTGTGCAACCATATCAAAAGTACTCTGTAAATTCAAATACACCGCTCTCACTGGTTCTCATGTGTGGATACTTCAACTATTATATACATATTACTCAGTCGTACATGCACTGGGCAAAGGATCACAACACACAGGAATTGCCAAAACAAGTTGGAAAGTACATCAACTTCAGTCGATAATGCAGTTTTCTCTATTTTCACATCTCATCACCCATATTCTCTCTCTCTCTATCTCATACATACATGACATAAATCAAGTTAATGAATACTCCAATCTTTCTCCATGTTTTATCTCTCAAAGCTCCCTCTTTCAGTTTAAATGTATTGTTTGCATTTGGATGTGACACAATTACAACTGAGTGATGAAACTAAAAAAACATCATGAGGAAGGAATGGGCTGGAGTTAATAGGAATAGAATCTTAGGGAAGATGGTGGAGTAGCAATGGAAGACATTTCTGGGGATAATTTGGACACACATCTGAAATTTTTGGATGTTTCAATTAACATAAACTGCACAGGTTTACCAAAGATAACTTCCCTTTCCTGAATCGAAGTTGACTCTGCCAAGTCATATCATGATTTCCCAAGTGTCTAGTTTTTACAGCCCTCAAAAAAGGTTCCATATTTTTCTCATAACAGATATCAAGTTGTCCAAAATTTATTTTTATTTTGATTTCCCTCTCACTCCAGTTTTTTTTTAATGTGCGTTACAACAGCTACTTCCATTCTGCAGGAACTGGCAATTCCTGAATCTGAAGAATTTTGAATGGTAATCAATAATTCTTTCTCGTAGTTACAAGTTTTAAATGACATTTGGACAAGTTCATGAACAGGAAACAGTTGGAGAGATATGGGCCAAGCCCAGGCAGGTGGGACTGGGATAGTTTGGGATTATGTTTGACATGGACTGGTTGGACTGAAGAGCTGTCTGACCCTGTAACTCTTTCACAAGCTCTATTCCCACCTCCATGTAATCTCTGGGACATACCAGAGCAAAGTACCAAACTTCAGTTCAATTAGTTTTGAGCAGTTCCGCTTTATTAATTCTAATCTCCCACAGTTTCTCATTTTCACAGTCACAGTCCTGTAGAATTTCTGGAAGATTTCCTATATCTTATTCTGTGGAGACAGAGTAATGTATCCCACTCAGCAGTGGGTCAGTGGGGGTTGGGGTGAAGAGACACTGCCTCCTTCAACAAGTGAACACATCGGAGCACTGCACTTCAGAGATAATGGACATGGCACCACTGCTACTTGGAAAGTTCTAGAATCTAAACAGTTCAATGAACTGTCATTTGATGGCCATCGACGGGTTATGCTGAAACCACTGACACAAAGCTGTAACCTCCTCATTTTAGAATCAAACTGGCTTCACACTTTGCAACTGGCATAGGTCGAGGTAGAGATAAAAATAAGAATACAATCAAAATATTAGTAACTGCAAGTGTGGCCAGAAGAGAGCTGCAACTGGAAAGGAGCAGATTATGATTTAATCAGAAACAGCACTGAAGCGGAAGTGAAAACTGAGGATATTATTAGTGATAAAGGGAATATTGTGATATAAATCAGATCAGGACAAAATGGGCCAATGGTGGTTATGAACACTTTTCTTCCTCCTCGGGTGTTTGTAAGTGAAGGTGAAAAAAACCCTGGAATAAGAGTTGAGTTTGTCACTGAAAGTGAATACAATAGTTTCCTTCGTTGCCAAATACAGAGCTTAGAAATTGAGTCGCTGGTCACAGAATAAATGAATGGGCAGAGATAGAGAGACTTACCGGGAACACCAACAATAGCGAGGATGGGATAGTAACCCGCCTGAATAACCATCAGGACAGCTTCTATCCACAATGTTAATGGCGCCCAATTGATAGAAAGATAGTAAAGGCCAGAGGATAAACTCCTGTCCATTGTTGGAACATTCCAATCTATTCCTCTCAGTTTCTTATACATTGTTGTCACATTCCCGGCTGTGGTTCTGAGATTCTGATCCATCATTTGGAACATCCCAATCTGCTGGTCACAGATTCTGATCTCTCCACATCTCTGGAGCTGCTGATCCCAATTGTGTTGAATATGCCACAGCCACAGATACTGTGGGATAACGCATTGGGAGAAACCCCTTATTAATAGAAGAGGGAAACCCTCCAGTGACACAGTTAGTATCCATGGAGACTGACATTAATTCGAGTCACTGAACAAACAGCTCCCGTTAACCCCTTTCACTCTGACACTTTTAATGTAACAACAATACCTGGTTTGGGTGACATTGCCTGCTATTGGTCTCAATGCCCATCTCCAATTCATCTCACAATGATAGAGACAGAGGAGAAAGTTGATACTTTCTCTGCACAGGCTCGATGATTCTGCTGTGTTATCCACATGTGATGACGTATGTAACCATTTTCCTCAGAGCCAAATGAGAGGTTGTTATTTCACCGAAGTCTCCTCCACCACAACAACTGCCAATCCAAACACATCTCTGGCCACAACTGCCTGGAGAAAGGCAGGAAATGTGGGTTTTGCTGAACTTTCCTCTCACTGCACTAATAAATGAACATTTTATCCTTAACACAATATTTTCAATAATTTGCTTCTAAAGTTGCAAACAAATTTTTTGCAGTTTATACAGCCTTTCCTGACCAATTTTTTAGCCTGAGCCCAAAACTAAACATTACATTTCCAATTGCTTTGCTTATTGGGAGTAAAGGGTCAGAGACAATATCTATGTGAGTGATTAAGGAACAGTAAGGAAGAGGGGACAGTGGCTGTGCAGACTGGACAGGACTAACATGATATCGCCCATTAGGCAATTTCTTCTTCATAGATGGAATAAAATAAAATGCAGAGAAAGAGACAGAATAAATTTGGCTGAAGGAATGGCGACTGACAGGTGAAAAAAACACGATAGGTTGCAACGGAACGGAGGAGAAATGATTTTATATACACTGTTTAATCAGCGTATGTGTGTAGACATATAAGATTGTTCACATATGCTCAACACATTCAGGGTTATTATTGGAGATATGATGAACACAATATGGCACAGACGATGTGACCTTGTCTTGTTTGTGTCTTGTTAACATTGCATTCAGTGGAGGGAACCCATCTCCCCCATTCACAACTTTATTTACTCTCATTGTACATCTGCTTCTCTTTCAACACAATTAAAAGCCCATTTGTATTTTGCACCGCATCCCAACACCCTCTGTTTTCTGTTAGCCCTCCTCCACCTCTGGTAAGGTATTAAAAAGGCCATTTTCTGAACCTGTTCAGTTCTGAAGAAGGGCCTCGCTGGACTTAAAGCCTTAACTCTGTTTCTCTGTCTCCAAAGATGCATCTAGACCTGCTGAGTTTCTCCAGAAATGAATCAGCACATTACACCGAAAGCCAATTCTCAAATTAGCCAGACCAATAGATATTTGCAGATCTAGCAAAATGAGCCAGAGTGAAATAAAAATGTTACATCAAGATGCAGAATTGCCTGTCCACAAAGTACATTCTTGCTGTCAGAACTCTACATGCTTTTCAGCACCTGAGGCATGTTCTGCTTAGGGCCTGCCACAATATCTCTGCCTTTCCCTGGCATTTTAGCACTTTGATGTCTCAACTAGAACCTAATGTCTCACAGTGCTCCTGTCTTGCCTGGCTGTTTACTGCAGGCATAAGCCATGCAGCTTATCACTGTTATTACCAGCAGTCAGTCAAGGGCGAGTCAGCAGATGGTCACCAGTTACATCTTCAAAATGCTCCAGTAGATTTGTTGAGCCTGAATTATGATCATCAATCCAAGCTGACCCTGTCCATTCCTGCCATTGGAGGTCAGTTTGATGAAATTCTCAAAAAGTGTTCGGGAGTTTGGGAGGTTCAAGTCCATAGCTCTCTGAAATTGCAACACAAGTAGATAAGATGGTGAAGAATTTTGCTTTCGTGGTACACAGCATCAGGATATGGTCAACGTGGATGTCTGGTTCATAAGTGGCATGTCAGAGCATGCACTGTTTGTACGAGAATAACTATGGTTTCAACTATGAAATGGCCACAACTTGATCAAAAGAGAAAGTGACCATCAAGCAGTTTGAACTGTCAGCTGTCAAATAAATTAAGACAGTTTAACGTATTTGCAGGAGTTTTTAATTTTTTTAAAAAATTCATTCATGGGATGATCACATCACTGGATAAGAATGGCAGTTTCCTTCCCTGTAGGCCATCGGTGAACAGATGGGTTTTTCCAACAAAGGCAATGGATTGACAGTCATCATCACATTCTTATTTCCAGATGGATTCACACCTAGGTCCCCAGACCAGTATCTCAGCCTCTAGGGAAGTGATGGACAGAAGACTAAATAGAAAATATGTACTAGAAATCACACAATGTTTTGGTTTATGTTTCCGTCATGAGATCCATCACTGCTATGGACACCAGGTAAAGAGCTGACGAGACTGCAATGCTCCCAGGCAGAGTCACAGCGGTCACCAGGTTTCATAGCCGACGGGGAAAATGCAAATCAGGGATTATAGGACATGACTCAACCCAATCCTATGTTTGGATTTAAAACATTCCTTTGATTTTTATCCACAAACTGAAAGATTACATTGTTTCCAATAAACAAATGTCTGTGGGAGAGCAACAGAATCTGTCATTGTAAAGGTGTGCAGACCTATCTAACAAATAAAGGGCCATCGAGATCATCACAGAATTCCTACAGTGTGGAAGATGGCCATTCAGTCAATATCAACCCTGCAAAGAGCATCCCAACCAGTCTCACACCCTACCCTATCCCTGCATTTTGCACACAAGATACTATGGGCAATTTAGCATAGTGAATCTACATAATTTGCACATTTTTGGACTGTGGGAGGAAACCAGAGCATCTGGAGGAAACTCACGCAGACAGTGTCTGGGTAAGACAATCTTCGTCAGGTCAGTGCGGACTTGATGGGCTAAGTGGTCTGCTCCCACAGTGGAGGGATTCTATGATCTCCAGAAACAAGCCCAAAACACATGGTTTTTGAATCGACTATAACAAAGTGTGGAGCTGGATGAACACAGCAGGCCAAGCAGCATCTCAGGAGCACAAAAGCTGACGTTTCAGGCCTTGACCCTTCTCTAGGCCCGAAAAGTCAGCTTTTGTGCTCCTGAGATGCTGCTTGGCCTGCTATGTTCATCCAGCTCCACACTTTTTGTTATCTTGGATTCTCCAGCATCTGCAGTTCCCATTATCACTGATACTATTTTTGATTCTACTGTTAGCTATATTCAAACCAATCAACTTATTCAGAAATTTGCTGGTCGTTAACCAGGAACCAGGAATGTACCAGGAAATCCCTTTTCACATATCATGCAGGTGGATAGGCTTTAGTCAGTGTGAATGTGTCGATGTGTTGTGACAACGTGACTATTTCCAAGCTCTACCTTACACAACTGTTAGTGTGACATTTTATTCACAATACCAGCACCTTTAATTGAGCAGGTATCGGTAACATCTGTACAAACAGCCCAACACCATGGTTTATTTGATAGTGAGAGTGACAGCAATGTTCTTCAACTGTGGTTGTCTGCGAACTCGCTGGTGTGTTAACAGTTTGGATGACAATGAATCCCTTCCCACACAGAGCTCATGAAAGGTCTCTCCCCAGAGTGAACTCGCTGGTGTATCAGCGGGGAATTCGAGTCAGCAAAGCCTTTCCCTCACGCAGAACAGGTCAATGGTCTCTCTCCAGTGTGACTCTGGTGGTCAGTTTCTAGCTGGGATGGATGAAGAAATTCCTTCCTGCAATCTGCACATTTCCACACTGTCTCCCAGTGTCACTGCACTGGTGTTTGGACATTTCAGATGAATCTTCACAGACTCTTCAACACACACACCATGTGCATTTCTCCCCAATGTGAGTGCTGCTTTTTCCTTCAATGTTCAAAATCCTGAGAAAATTGGGTTGTGATAAACAAAGTGACCGTCAGACCTGGATGTGGGCCTGTTTAAATTCTCCAACTGCAGACTATACTTTCAAAGAGAAAGTAAGTAAGAAACCAGAAGGACACAGATTGTGAAACTGAGAAATTCTCTGGACATGTGTACAGCAACACTTGGGGAATATGCTGGATCACCATTAGAACAAATTCATTCATAAATATCCTCCAGGTAAGGGATCCAGTCAGTGTTTGCATCAAACTACCAAAAGAGAGAATTGGGAGAGCCAGCGAGGAAGGACAGTCATTGTATAGATCTGTAACTCCACCTTTCAATCCCTCTGAAAGAGTAAGAGCAGTGCAGAAGTAAAATTGTGGAAATCTGAAATGAAAACAAAAAAAATGCTTCATCAGCGTTGTACAGCACAAAACAATCCCTTTGGTCCCAGTTGTCCACGCTGACCAGATATCCCAAATTAATCTAATCCCATTTGCAAGCATTTGACCTATATTCTGCTACACGCTTCCTATTCACATACCTTTTAAATGTTGTAACTGTACCAGCTTCCTCTGGCACCTCATTCTGCACAGGCACCACCCACTTTCCCTTTAAAAAAAGGAAATTTGCTGGAAAAGCTCAGCAGGCCTGGTGGCATCTGTGGAGGAGGGGGAAAAAAGTTAACATTTCGGGACCGGTGACCCTTCCTCAGAACCCGAAACTCTTCTCTCCTCCACAGATGCTGCCAAACCTGCTGAGCTTTTCCAGCAACTTTGTTTTCTTTTCAGATTTACAGCATCTGCAGTTCTTTTGGCTCCCTTTTAAAGACTTTCCCTCTCAGCTTAAGCCAATGTTATTAGTTCTAGTCTCTAATTCAGGTTAGTTCTTCCCTAACCTGGGAAAACAATCTTGGCCATTCACCCTACACCCACCATAATTTTATTAACCTCTATAAGGTCACCCCTCAGCCTTCAATGCTCCAGGTAAAATAGCCCCAGCATATTCAACCTCTCCCTACATCTCAAAACTTCCACCTCCTGCAACATCCTTATAAATCTTTTCTGCACCCTGCCAAGTTTAACAGCATCATTCCTATAGCAGGGAGACCAGAACTGAACACAATATTCCAAAAGCAGCATAATCAATGTCTTGTTCAGCCTATAACATGACCTCCCAACTCCTACACTCAATGCACTGACCAATAAATGCCAGCACAGCAAATATCATCTTCACTACCTTCTGTACCTGCAATCCACCTTCAAGGAACTGTGCACCTGCACCCCAAGGAGTCTCTGTTGCATAACAGCCCCGAGGGCCTCATCAGTAACTGTTTAAGTCCTGCCCTGATTTGTCATTGCCATAATGCAAATCGCTCACATTTATCTGAACTAAGTGTATTTCTATCACTCCTTGGCCCATCAACCCATTGATTACGTTCCCATTGTACTTGGGAAGTAAACTCCTTTGCTGTCTACTACAACAACAATAATTTTAGTGTCATCTGCAAACTTACTAACCATTCCTCCAATATTCATTCCACATGATTTGCATCAATGATAAAAAAAGCAGTGGACCCAGCACCAATCCTTGCAGCACACTGCTGTTCATAGTCTTCCAGACTGAACCCGCTCCCCGCCCCCCACCATGATCCTGTTTCCTACCTTCAAGCCAATTTTGTTTCAAATAGCTAACTCTCCCTGGGTTCCATTTGATCTAATCTTGCTAACCAGTCTGTCATGTGGAGCTTTGGTGAATGCCTTGCTGAAGTCCATAATAGACAGTGTCCACTGCTTTGCCTTCTTCAATCTTCTTTGTCACTTCTTCAAAAAACTCAATCAAGTTAGTGAGACAAGATTTCCTACTCACAAAGCCATGTCTACCATCCCTAATCAGTCTTTGCTTCTCTAACCACATGCAAATCCTGTCCCTCAGAATCCCCTCCAGCAATTTACCCACCACTGACATCAGGCTCAACGGTCGATGGTCCTCTGGCTTTTCCTTAAAGAATGGCACCACATTAGCCACCCGGCCTTCTGGCACTTCACTAGTGTCAGTGATACAAATACCTCAGCAAGGGGCCAGCAATTACTTCCCCAGCTTCTCCCAGAGTTTGTGGGTAACACCTGATCAGGTGCCAGGAACCTATCCACCTTTATGCATTTTAAGACATCCAGCACCTAGATCTCTGTAATATAGACACTTCTCACGACTCATTATTTATGATTCCAAGCTCTCTCACTGCCATATCCTTCTCTGCAGTAAATACTAATGCGAATACTCATTCACTATCTCAGCCTGCAGTTCCACACAGACAGCCTTGTTGATCTTTAAAGGGGCCCCTATTTTTTCCCTTGTTGTTTTTTTGTCCCAAATGAAGTTTCAGAATCTCTTGGGATTCCCCTTAACTCAATTTGCCAAAGATAGCTCATGTCTCCTTTTTGCCGTCCTGATTTCCCTCAAGTATACTCCTACTGCCCCTATACTTTGAAGGATTGACCCAAATCCTGATGTCAGTACCCAACATGTGCTGCCTTCTTTTTCTTGACCAGAGCCTCAATTTCTCCAGTCAGCCAGTATCCCCTACATTTACCAGCCTTGCCCTTCACGTGAACAGGAACATGTGCCTGGCTCTCCTTATTTTAGTTTTGAGGGCCTCCCACTTTCCAAGCATTCCTTGACCTACATATTACCTCTCCCGATCATCTTTTGGAAGTTCTTGCCCAATAATGTCAAAGTTGGCCTTACTTCAATTTAATGCATATTTAGAATTTTGAAATGTATAAGTTTTATATGTAAACTGATCACATCTGCCTGCATCTGGCATATACTCCTCTAAAGCTCTCTTATCTATGTCCCTATTCAAGTGTCTTTTAAACAATGTGACTGTACCTGTATCTGCCACTTCCTCTGAGTTTGTTCCACACGTGGACAAGTTCGTAAAAATAAAAAAAATCCATGTCTTTTTAAATATGTATTTCTCCTCTCACCTTACATACATGTCCCCTTGTCTTGAAATCACCCAACCTTGGGAATAAACCCTTGCTATTCGCATAATCTGTGCCCTCATGATTTTATCAACCTCTAAGGTCACTCCTTAACCCATTATACTCCAGTGAGAAAAGTCCTAGCTTTGTCTGTCTATTTGATAATCAAGCTCTCCAATCCTGGCAACATCCCAGCAAGTCTGTTCTGAACTGTCTCCAGTTCAATAATAATGTCCTTCCTGTAACAGGGCAACCAGAGCTGCACACAATACCTCAAATGAAGCCTCAATGTCCTATACAACCTCAACATAACATCCCAACTCTGAGACTCAGAGGTCTGAGCAATGAAAGCAAGTGTGCTAAACAACATATTAACCACCCTGACTACTTGTCTACATAAACTTCAAAGAATTATGTACCTGAATCTCAGCATTTCTCTGTTTCACAACTCTACCCTGGGTGCAACCATCAATTGTTGGTCCTACCCTGTTCATTTTACCAAAATACAATATCTCACATTTATTCAAATTGAACTTCATCCTCCACTTCTCAACCCATTGACATAATTGATCAAGATCTCACTGTCATCTTAGATAACCTTCACTAACCACTAATTCTCGTATCGTCTGCAAACTTACTAATCTTGTCCCTTAAATTCGCATCCAAATCATTAATATAAATGAGAAACAAAAGTGGCCCCTGCACAGATTGCTGTGGAACACACTGGTCACAGAACTCCACTCTGAAAAATCCCCAACACCACATTCTCTCCGACAACTAAGCCAATTCCGCTTCCAATAAGCGAGCTCTTCCTGAATCACGTGTGATCTAACTTTACTCATTAGTCTACCACGTGGAACCCAGTCAAAGGCTTCACTCTCACTCTGGGAGGTGCTGCAAATCTGACCCAATTCCCCCGCTATTTGTCCATCATTCCTTGAAAAGTTAAATCCCAACTCTCTTCTGAGAATAACTGCTAAATCTGCATCCAGCTACCATTCAGACTGTTCCAGATCCTGGGAACTTGCTGAGTCAAACAAACAATCTTCACATTTTCACCCTGCATTATTTGCCAATTAGCTGAATGTTGTATTCTACGGTTACCAAACATTGCTACAATGGAGAATTATCTCGGCTTCTGTTAGCTCTCTCCAAGCCAGAGACCCACCATAATTTTAATTGACTTATGGGATGTGGTCTTTCCTGCACAAACTAATATTGATTGCCCATTTTTATTGGATTTGGAGAAAGTGGTACTTTCTATGACTGCTGCACTCCATGTGCTGTAAGTACACCACTGTGTTGTTATGATGATAATCCACCCTGGAGCCTCACTACCCTCCCGATTGCAGGAATCATACCTCAAACTTCACTACCCACCTGATCATGCCCTCGAGCCTCACTACCTGCATTACTGCAGGCATTACCATCGAGCCTCAACACGCTTCACATCTCTGGAATCCCTCTCCAGCCTCACTACCTGCCTATCGTTGGAATCCCCCACTAGCCACATAACTCACACCATCTATTCAGATTCCTCCAGTCTCACAAACCACCTCATCTCTAATCTCCTCCAGCCCACAAACTTCTTTAGCTCTATAATTGTCTTCAGCCTCACAAACCTCCCTTTGTCTGAGGTCTCCTCCAGCCTCACAATCTTCCCCATTTCTGTAATCTCATCCAAGCTCACTTTTCCCTATTTTTGGAATCTTCTCCGGTCTCAGAACCCTTCCTGTCTCTAATATCGTCCAGCCTCACAAATGGATGATACAAGAATGATATTTCTTTCCTCTAATACAATCCTTATTTTTATACATCCACTTGATGGCGGTACTTTCAATTTCCTGGGCTTCAGGCCCCTGAATTTCGAGGTAAACCGCATTACGTCTATACCTCACTTTTCTCCCGAAAATACTGACCAATCATGAGTCATTTGTTCTAATATCTCATATTCTGAAATGACTTGACATATTGCTGGGTATCCTCCTATGTGAAGAGTCTCGGAGGTCTACAGCACAGAAAAAGTCTTTGTGGCCCATCCAGCCTGTGCCAGTTAAAAACCACCACCTAACTATTCTAATCTAATTTTCCAGAACTTGGCCCATAGACTCTGCATTGGCATCACAAGTGTGCATCTATATATATCTTAAACGCTATGAGGATCTCTGTGCCTACCACCCTCACAGACAGTGAGGTTCAGTGCCATTGTCACAGCATGATGACATTACAGACAGGAAAAGAGACGAGCTGAGTCTGTGCAAACCAAAGATCCCCCACACACTGTGAAAGACGGGAGGGTGCCTGATCGGAGGCAGAGGAGATTTAACAGAATGGTTTGTAGGGAGAGGGTTTTTAGTTGCATGGTTAGGGCTGTTTTTATTATAATTTTGTGTGACTTAGACATTTCTGGTACATATTGAGAATATCCATCTACAATAGATGGACTTCCTCTCAATCTCTCTCCTCGCCTGGGGTGCAGTAATCTTCAGGTTAAACCAGCCCTATGGTCAGGTAGGACAATGGTGACTTTACCTTAGGCATAGTGATGCCACTGTGCCTCGGTGGTGTAGAGGGGAATGTTGCATGTGGTGGATGGGACACCACTCTGACACTGCTTCATCTGGAGGATGTTACCTTTCTTTAATATTGTTGGGGCTGTACTCATGCAGGGAAGTGGAAAATGTTCCAACACAATCCGGATGAGTGCCTTACACACAGGAAACAAACTGTCATTGGGTAATCAGGTGCTTGGGGAAACTAAGATTGATCTCCTTGTAACAAAGGATTTTGAGGGGACCTTTGATAGGAGGTGTTTACAAAAGATAAACATTAGGACGGCAAAATGTACACTCAACTGGCCATAAAAAAGGGCTACAGGACATATATTAAAAGTCGTAGGAAAGATCTATTGAGAGAATGGGGTAATAAGAAAGAAATTTTACATGGCAAATGGGAATGAGCAGGAACACAATACTCACACACAATGCGAATATCCAGGTCCTGATTGAATTGAGTAATTCTGTCAGAGTTTGGTGTTACAATTATTGAGCTTCCTACCTGAAAGTCCACTTGTAATATCCTGTAACACAAATTCATAAAATCCATCACTGTCAGAGTAGGAATCCACAACATCCCCTCCTCCTGGCCGAGGGTAACTGTGCATTGTTCCTGCTGCACATTATTCCTTGTGGGAGTCAGCAGCTGATTCGAGGGATTTCTATTTGGGTTTCTAGGAATTTCCACATTGGGGCTTCATGTCACTGAACAGAACAACAGGTGTTTGACACAAGGCAAAGAATGCCCGAGAGTTAGTGAGATGCAGGCAGCAGGATTTGCTTCCTTTTCTTTCCTTCTGTGCTGCTGCACTGCCACAATGAGACATCAGCTTTTCCGGCCCAATGCAACTTGATGAACAAGTTGTCTCGATTCTGAGAAATGGGCAGTAAGCTTCTCCCAGTCATTTGAAAAAACGCCCCTTAAAAAGGCAGCAATTACGTATGTGTCATGTTGCCCAGTGCTCCCAACAAAAAGATGAGAAGAATGAGGAAGGATCTCATAAAAAGGGATAACAGTCAAGTTCCATGAGGGTTAGAGTTTATGGAGAGATATTGATAAATGGGCGACAAGTCGGCAAATGGAGTATAATTTGGGAAAACGTGAAGTTGCTAATTTTTGAGGAGATGACCAAAGAACAGTGTTATTTAAAAATGTAAAAACTGTGGAAAACTGCAACACAAAAGGGATTCAGGAATAATTGTGCAGGAAGCATGAAGCGAGCATACAGTTGCAACAGGTAATCGGGAAGGGTCATGGGATGTTATCCTTATGTCAAGGTGTTTGCAGTAGAAGAGTTTGGAATACATGTCTTAGGACAAATGTACAACTTGCTGGCAAGACCACATCTGGAAGAATGTGAGCAGCTTTTTTGGTCCACTTATTTGAGCAAGTATATAACTTCACTGGAGGCATTTCAAAGAAGATGAACTAAGATGATCATTGGTTTGGAGGGATTATGTTTTAAGCTAAGACGAAACAGGTCTGGAATATACTAACTAGATTTTTTTGAAGAATGAGAGATGTTCTAATTAAAAATAGAGGATTCTCAAGGGAGTTGACAGGATAAATGCTGAGGAAATATTTCTCATCGTGGGAGCAGATTCTCGATAAGGCAGAGAAGAGAGGGTTCTCTTTTGGAATTGTCAAGCTTAAGGCAACACAGACATGGGTAAGGGGTTTCAGTCGCGAATGAGCTGGAGTGAGGTGGAGAGAAGGAGCATTTTAGAGATTGAAATTTCTGGCATTTGTGATTGAAATGTACGGTAAGATGTTCATCTTGAGACCAGATATGACAGCATTATTGAGAAGGGTGCAGTTCAGCCTCAGACAGTTCCCAATGAGAGGGATGGATTCAGTACAATAGTAAGGAAAAATAATTTGTAATAATAACTGAAGGCAATGTGTTTTACTATCACAAAGTGTTATTGGAGGAAATTTCAACTAATCAAGTAGTGGAAGCATGATAAGCAGTTTTATAACTGAGTAACAGTGGAGCAAAGTGATGGAGACGAGTTCGATCTGAACATTGTAGAATACATGTGAAAGTTAACACAGTGCTTGTGGAAGATCTCACCTCCTGGAAGTATGTTGGTGAGAAACAGCATGGGCCAAGGATAGATCCTGGAGGGACATTTACGACATGGATTTCAGACAGGAAAGAGAGATGGAGTGGGATTTTCCAATGACGGTGAGGTCGAACATTGGTTTTAAACAGAATGGGTGAGAAGGACATAACCGGAAAAGAGAAACAGACAGAACAAGTAACAATATCTGTGAATTGGCATGGGGGAAGAGGCAGGGAGGAGGAGGAGGAGGAGAAATAAGAGTTGGAATATTTGTAGTTTAGTGAGAATAGGGCAAAGTGTTAAGATGAGCTCTGATAAGGCTTGACATGAAACTGGACAAAGATGCAAGTTTAAGCCTAAAACGAGGAGCAACATGCTAAGCAATTTGGTTTGGTGGGCTTGTGGAAGAGAGGGAAGCAGCAGAGGCAGCTGATTGGATTGTCTCAATCTTAGTGACATAGAAACTGCATGTGTCTCCTTCACTTGCTGTTGGAGCGGAGGATGGAGGAGACAGGATGATGGACAGTGTTTTGCAAAGAAACAATGCCTGTGTTAGTGATATTTAAAAATGAGTGAACAAACCTGATGACTAACTTTTATCCAGAATGTTAAAATGTACAACAGAAGTCCAGGTTCAAATCCTATCTCAGCAGATGGTGGAATTTGAATTCAATAAAAAAAAAACTGGAAGAATCAACTGGTTGCCATGGCAACAATTGCTGATGACAGAGTGAAAAAAAAATCTAATGTCCTTCGGGGAAAGAAATTTGCCAACCTCAGCAAGCCACTCAGTTGCAAATCACTGCAAAGTTTCAACAAAGGAATGAAGCTGGGTGGCCCATTTGGCATCTACCAGGGAACTAGGAAAGACAACTGCAGAATCAGCCCTATCGGCCCCCCAAACTCCTGCTTAATAATATCTGGGGGCTAGTGGCAAAATTTGGAGAGCCGCTTCAAAGACGAGTCAAGGAACAGTGTCAGACTCATGGAAACATACCTGGCAAACAATGACACACACCACTATCATTGTCCTTAGTGAAGCCCTGTCCCAGCAGACGTGACAGCACAGTGCTATTCTGACCAGATTATTTGACCTGGGAGTACTCAACATTGACTCTGACGCCTGGAAGTCTCATGGCTCCTGCTGATTACCATGTACCATCCTCCCTTGGTTGATAAATCAGCAGTAGTATTATCGCTAGATTATTAATCCAGAGACCCAGATAACATTCTGGGGACCTGGGTTCGCATCCTGCCATGGCAGATGGTGAAACATGAATTAAATAATGATCTGGAACTAAGATTCTCATGATGACCATGAAACCATTGCCAATTATCAGGAAAGACCCATCTGGTTCACTTATGCCCTTTCCGGAAATGTGCCATCCTTACCTGGTCTGGATGACATGTGACTCCAAACCCATAGTGATGCGCTTGACTCTTAACTGCCTTCCAGGTAATAAACGCTGGTCCAGCCAGCGATTTCCACATCCCAAGAGGGAATTTTAAGAAACAAAAAACTCCATCATGTTGAACAGCACTTGGAGGAAGCACTGCGAGTGTGAATAGCACTAAATGTACTCAATGTCCACATCAGGAGTAGTTTGCAGGAGGATTACCAATCAGGCTGGTCGGGTCCTGAAGGACAAAGCTGCTTGGCTGGGACTGCAGCAGGTGCTGACGCACCAAAGGGGGAAAATATAGCTGATCTCATCATCACCAATTTCCCAGCTGCAGAGGCATCTGTCCATGACAGGATTGTTAACAGCAACCACCGCACAGTCCTGTGGAGACAAAGCCTCATCTTAAACTTGAGAATACCCCCCATTGCATTGGGTGGCACTAACTTCGGCTAAAAGGGACAGACTTGGAACAGACACAGGAGCTCAAAACCAGATATCTATGAGGCTTTGAGAGAGACTGCAACAGTAGCAGACCTTCTCCAGCACAATCTGTAACCTCATGGCCCAGCATATCCTAGAGACACCCATTGCCATTGATCCAGGGGACCAACACTGCTTGAACGGAGAGTATTGGAGGGCATGCCAAGGGCAGCACCAGGCATACCTAAAAATAAGGTGCCAACCTGGTAAAACCACCAAACAGGACTATCTGCATGCAAAATAGCATAAGCAGCAAGAGTTAGAGCTAAGCCACCCCATAACCAATAGATCAGATGCAAGCTCTGCAGTTCTACCACACCCAGTCGTGAACAGTGATGGACAATTAAACAACTCACTGGAGGAAGAATGCCAAAAATCCCCATCTTTACCCGACACAGGAGCCCAACCTCTCCTTGCAAAAGACAAGTCTGCAGCAATCTTCAGCCAGAAGTGCCAACTGGATGATCCATCTCAGCCTTCTCCAGAGGTCCCCAACATCAGAGATGTGAGTTTTCATCCAATTTGATTCATTTCACATAATATTAAAGAAATGAATGAACAGTGCAAAGGTTATGGGCCCTGGCAACACTCTGACAATAGTAGCGATGACTAGTGCTCTAGAGCTTGCTAGCATCCAAGCCAAACTATTTCAGTCCTGCTACGGCGCTGGCATCTCCTAACAATTTGGAAAACTGCCCAGGTCTGTTCAGCACAAAAACATTGAAAATCCAACCCGACCAATTTCCCCTCAAGCAATCTACTCTCTATCATCAGTAAAGTACTGGAAGGTGTTGTCAACAGCAGTATTAAACAGCACTTACTCAGCAGTAACCTGCTCAGTGACACCCAGCATGGGCCATGGTGGGCACTCAGTTCCTGATCTTATTACAGACTTGATCCGCAAATTCACAAACAGCTGAATTCCTGAGGTGAGGTGAGGGTAAACAGCAGAGCCCTGCACAAAAACCACGTACTTCCACTTCAGTGACAATGACTGACAGTGACACCTTAGTTTCAGCTCATCTGCTGAACCTCTCATCTATTCCTGTGTTACCTCTAGGCTTAACTATCCAAACTCACTGCCAGTCGGCCTCCCACATTCAATGTCCCTGTAACCTCAAGAATACCTAAAGTTCTGCTGCACACAAGTACATTTGTACCAAGACCTGTTCACCCATCACTGCTGTGCTCCCTGACCCACAAAGGCTCCTGTTTATAAGCAACAATTTAAAATTCTCAGATAATAAAATGTGAGGCTGGATGAACACAGCAGGCCAAGCAGCATCTCAGGAGCACATTGGCCTGCTGTGAAGCTTTTGTGCTCCTGAGATGCTGCTTGGCCTGCTGTGAGCTTTTGTGCTCCTGAGATGCTGCTTGGCCTGCTGTGAGCTTTTGTGCTCCTGAGATGCTGCTTGGCCTGCTGTGAGCTTTTGTGCTCCTGAGATGCTGCTTGGCCTGCTGTGAGCTTTTGTGCTCCTGAGATGCTGCTTGGCCTGCTGTGAGCTTTTGTGCTCCTGAGATGCTGCTTGGCCTGCTGTGAGCTTTTGTGCTCCTGAGATGCTGCTTGGCCTGCTGTGAGCTTTTGTGCTCCTGAGATGCTGCTTGGCCTGCTGTGAGCTTTTGTGCTCCTGAGATGCTGCTTGGCCTGCTGTGAGCTTTTGTGCTCCTGAGATGCTGCTTGGCCTGCTGTGTTCATCCAGCCTCACATTTTATTATCTTGGAATCTCCAGCATCTGCAGTTCCCATTATCTCTGATACTAATTTAAAATTCTCACCCGTGATTTAATTCCTGGCTGTGACGAGCCCTATCTCCCTGCACACACAACCTTCAAGAGTTCGATAACTCATTTAGTTCCAGACTCCAACAATGTGTTTAATCATCCCTTCACTATTGGAGGCTGTTTCTACAGTTGCCAGAAAACGTGATCTGGAATTCCCCTGATAAACCTCTTAGGTTTGCTTTCCTTGAGAGAGTCAGGAAAACCTGTAGATATGGTAACTTTTTGGTCACCTGACCTAATATGGCCTTACGTCAAAAGTTTGTTGATAATATTTTTGTGAAATTATAAAACATGATAAAAATACAAATAGTTTGTTGATTTGGACATACACCATTAGCTCTTCAGTATCGCTAGATGAATGATCTGTAACTTCTCAAATGGAGCATTGTGAGAGCACCTTTATCATACAAACTGAAGCAGCACACGAAAGTTAAACATCACCTTCTCCACAGGGAACAGGGCTTTGGCAACGATCGCTGGTATCTGTGGAAGGAGAAACACACAGTAAATGTTGCAGAAGTGCAAAATGAATGACAGATAAAAACGCTGTAGAATTTGGTGGTCTGAAATGGAAGAAAAATACACTCTCTTTCTGGGAAAATATTTCCTGACTGTGAAAGATACCATTCAAAAATTAATCTGGTAAGAGAGCAGCACATGGTCAGGGGGTGGGCAGCAGTGGAAAATTTATTTACAAAAAAGGTACAAGGAAATTACAGTAAAATACTACAGAGATCAAATCTATCCATCATTAGAGACTGAAGAGATTAGACACCGACAAAGGTGATCAGGGAGCACAGAAGTGAGCAAGAGCAGTGTGAGCTGCTATGATCCAACAGTCTGGGAAAAAAAATCCATAAGAAACAAACATTTCTCTTGGATAAGAGATAATAGGAACTGCAGATGCTGGAGAATCCAAGATAACAAGGTGTGGAGCTGGATGAACACAGCAGGCCAAGGAGCATCTTCGGAGCAGGAAAGCTGACGTTTTGGGCCTGGACACCACTTCAGAAATGGGGGAGGGGAAGAGGATTCTGAACGAAATAGGGAGAGGGGGGAGACAGATCAAAGATGGAGAGAAAAGATATTTGGAGAGGAGACAGACAAGTTAAAGAGGCGGGCATGGAGCAGGTAAAGATGAGGAGAGGTGGGGAGGTAGGGAGGTGATAGGTCAGTCCAGGGAGGACAGACAGGTCAAGGGGGTGGGATGAAGTTAGTAAGCAGGAAATAGGGGTGCAGCTTGAGGTGGGAGGAGGCGATAGGAGAGAGGAAGAACAGGTTAGGGAGGCAGGGACAAGCTGGGCTAGTTTTGGGAGGCAGTTGGGGGAGGGGAGATTTTGAGGCTTCTGAAATCCACATGGACACCATTGGGCTGCAGGGTTCCCAGGCAGAATATGTGTTGCTATTCCTGCAACCCTTGGGTGGCATCATTGTGGCACTGCAGGTGGCCCAGGATGGACATGTCATCTGAGGAATGGGATGGGGAGTTGAAATGGTTCGCAACTGGGAGGTGCAGTTGTTTCTTGCGAACTGAGCGTAGGTGTTCTGCAAAGCAGTCCCCAAGCCTCCGCTTGGTTTCCGCAATGTAGAGGAGGCCACAACGGGTACAGGGGATGCAGTATACCACATTGGCAGATGTGCAGGTGAACATCTGCTCGATGTAGAAAGTCTTCTTGGGGCCTGGGATGGGGGGGGGAAAAGAGAAGAGGGAGGAGGTGTGGAGGCAAGTGTAGCACTTCCTTTGGTTGCAGGGGAAGGTGCTGGGAGTAGTGGGGTTGGAGGGCAGCGTGGAGCGGACAAGGGAGTCACGGAGAGACTGGTCTCTCCGGCAGGCAAGCAAGGGTGGGGAGGGAAAAATGTCTTTGATGGTGAGGTCGGATTGCTGATGGCGGAAGTGTCAGAGGATGACGTGTTCGATCCGGAGATTGGTGGAGTGGTATGTGAGGATGAGGGGGATTCTTTTTCAGTTGTTATTGCAGGGATAGGGTGCGAGGGAGGAGTTGTAGAAAAATGCAGGAGACACGGTCAAGGGTGTTCTTGACCACTCCGGTGGGGAGGTGGGGAGTGGAGTTGCGGTCCTTGAAAAACAAGGACATCATAGATGTACGGGAGTGGAATCCTGGGAGCAGATGCGGCAGAGGTGAAGCAATTGGGAATAGGAGATGGCACTTTTGCAGGACGGTGGGTGGGTGTGAGATGTTAATGTGATAACATCCCATTAATTTAAAGAAGTATAGAAATCAAAGTCTTTCATCTGCATTTGATTCCTATACAGAGACTTTGACTTATAGAAGTAAAGTCTTTTATCTACTCACATCGGTATGCAGACACTGCCCTGAAGCTTCCTGCCCAGCTAGGAATTCAGTGTAAAGCTTTTGTAACTCATCTTCTCACACATCGGCATGCAGACACTGTCTTACGTTTCCTGACTGAACTGAAATTAGAATCAATCTGTATCAAATAGGGTTAGGTGGGGAAATTTTGTAAAGGTGTGAAACCTCTAAAGCATGTAACTTCTGTCGCTGACTAAGGGGCCAGGGCACTGACTTTGTCCTAGCCAGACACACTGGCAACTTGAAATCACAATCTGTCCCGGACAACAACTCAAAATCACCTCCTGCCATGAGCAGCTACTTCACAAGCAATCGATACTATATCCTGGTCTTTTATGTTGTCCATGTAATAATTGCTTGGTATCCTGTTTTTGTCTGTTGTAGTAATTGTTTTATGTATCATGTCATTGGAGGTTGTGAAATCGTTTTCTGTATCATGTCTTTTGTAAAGTATAAAAAGCAGGGACTGTCCGGGGAGAACTCCTTGTGAGACTTTGCACTGTGTGCCGGGTTGAGTACAGTGATTCTTCACAGCTTGTACTTGCTTGGTAAGAAAATGATTTGTGTTTTTCTAAACAGGTCAGTGTCTTGTTATTGCAGCACGTCCGTGAGGGTCTCCGAAAACAAACTTGACAGGTGGGAGGAGGTGTATTCTAGGTAGCTGTGGGAGTCAGTGGGCTTGAAATATATATCGGTTTTGAGATTGTTCCCCAAGATGGAAATAGAGGACCAGGAAGGTGAGAGAGGTGGTTAGAGATGGTCCAGGTGAACTTAAGGTTGGGGTGGAAGGTGTTGGTGAAGTGGGCGAACTGTTCGAGCTCCTCATAGGAGCACGAGGCAGCGCCGATACAGTCATCCATGTACTGGAGGAAGAGGTACGGAAGAGGGATTGTTCCAACAAAGAGGCAGGCAAAGCTTGGGCCCATGCAGGTACCCATGGCCACCCCCTTTGTCTGTAGGCAGTGGGACGAGTTCACCGAAGCACATAATGGCGTCAGTGGAGGGGAACTGGTCAGACCTGCAGGACAGGAAATAGCGTAGGGCTTTGAGGCCATCTGTATGGGGTATGCAGGTGCTAATGTGGTATACTGCACTGCTGCACCCGTTCTGGCCTCCTCTATATCAGGGAAACCAAGCAGAGGCTTGGGGACCACTTTACAGAACACCTACACTCAGTTCGCAATAAACAATTGCTCATCCCCACCTCCCTAACCTACTCTTCCTCTCACCTATCCCCTCCTCCCATCTCAAGCCACACCCCCATTTCCTACATGCTAACCTCATCCCACCCCTTTGACTTGTTGGTCCTCCATAGACTGACCCATCCCCTCCCCACCTACACTCACCTTTACCTGCTCCATCCCCACCTCTTTAACTTGTCTGTCTCCTCTCCACTTGTCTCCCACTCTCTCCCTGTTTGTTTCAGCATCCCCTTCCCCTCCCCCATTTCTGAAGGGTGTGGGCCCGAATACGTCAGTTTTCCTGTTTCTCTGATGCTGCCTGTCCTGTTGTGTTCCTCCAGCTTCACCCCCGGCCCTTTTAAAGTTTCAAAGCTGTCGCGCATGCGCCCCGCGGATCACTGCCCCCAATAAAGATGGTGACGGTCACACGGGCCGATCGCCATCTGAGGCGTTGATTTGTTTTCTGCAAACGTGAGTCTGGGAGTTTCAAATGGGTGTGTTTTCCGACGTGCACTAACTGTTTGTAAAACTTCCAAACCCATACGAATATCACTTCCCTCCAGCTTTCTACCGTTTTGCTTTCTTTACTGTGGCCTGCTCTTACCTCAATTGCACAAATCTTGGTCTCAGCGAAGGATCTAGGCCCGAAACGTCAGCTTTCCTGCTTGACCTGCTGTGTACATCCAGCTGCACACCGTGTGATCTCGGATTCTCCAGCATCTGCAGTTCCGGTTATCTCAGCGACTCTGCACCGCACTCGTGGATGATCACGTGGTTTTCACTGATCCCGCCCTCCCTTCATTCCGATTGGGCGACATCCGTCCGGTCATGCACGGCACACCTGTGCTCCTATTGGTCGCGCACTGACATCAATCAGCCAGACTTCACTGTGAGCTGGAGCATGCGCAGTGCTTTGTGTTATTGTTGGAAGCAAATGAACGTCGTCGCAATGTTGCATTTTGAGACGAATGAGACTGAAAACTGGATCTGTCTTTTTACCTTCACAGATGCTGCCAGACCTGCTGAGCTTTTCCAGCAACTTTGTTTTTGTTCCTGATTGACAACATCCCAGTTCTTTTGTTATTTTTTAATAAGTCGCGATTGAAAAGGCTTCCGGCAGCTCAAAGCTAAAGGTACTCTTGATACCGCTCTGTCAGCCAATAGAGAAATAGCGATGAAATAAGGGTAATAAATACAGGTCTAGCAGTCCTCAGGTAAGATGTAAAGGGAATAATTATGAATATGAAGAACATCACGTGGTGAAGTGAGGTGAGTGTTGTTCATATGAACTGTGATTGGACAGAGAGGGAGGTTAATCAAAAAAGAACAAGCAGAAAAGAGATTCTCAAGAAAGGTCTGTGCAATGGAAAGCAACGAGAATCAGAAGATAAAAGCCCAACACAAGAAAAAGTTTGAAGACCGCGGCTGCAGAAACTCCAATAAGTTGTTTCACTGCTCTACTGCCTAGTTATTGACTTAAGCAGTATAATCCACGTTCAACTGTAAGTAGCTGTCTGAGTTTGTCACTGTAGTTTACTTCATAACAGATAAACTCCACACTTTGTCTCAATAAAGCTGACAGTTGGTTCACCAATTAGTTCTGCTGCCAAGTCCGTTCTTGTTTGAAAAGGGGTATAGATCACATTTAAATAGACAATGAAAAATGTCAATCCAGGCTGGGAGCAAAATTCTACTCCCTCGCCACTGACTCCATCCCTGCCCCGGGTAACTGGCAGGTAACACACTGGTCACAGTCAGGGTGCAATATTTGACCCCAAGATGAGCTTCTAACCACATTACTCACCCCCACACTCATTATCACAAAGACCACATACAATTTCAACCTCAACAGCATCTCAGGTCATCTGCTGCTGAAACTCTCATCCATTCCTTTGCTACCTCTCGACTTAACTCCCCAAACACACTCCTGGCCGGCTTCTTAATACTACTTCCCTGAAATCTTGAAATGATCCAAAAATCTGCTGCCCATGTGTTTATTCTCACCGATTTTAACATCTTCAAGTTTTGCCATTCTGTGCTCACTAACATAAACATTTTCTCAGTGGCAAAGCACCAAGGTTTTGAAATTCATATCCTTATTTTGAAATTTTGGCATCACACCACTTTCGTTTGATAGTCCCTCCAGCTGCAAACCCCTCTGAGATATATCTGAAGAAGGGTCACTGGACACAAAACAGTAATGCTGCTCTCTCTCTCCACAAGCACTGCCAGATAAGCTGAGTTTTACATCAATTTCTGCTTGTGTTACAACTTTCAAGCATCTACTGTCCTTTTGCTTTTTCCTTCAAGACATTTGTTCTCCCTGACTTCCAACCTCCTGTGGATTTCTGGTTTTAACTCCCACCTTTTTCATGTTTTCAGTTCCTAAGGCCATAAGCTCTTGAATTTACTCCCTAAACATCCGTGGTTTTCAAAGTCCCTTGTTTGTTCAGGATATTCCTTGAAACCTACTTCTTTGGCCAGTTTTGGGTCACTTGTCCTAATAAGTACCTGGTATCAAATATTGTTTTGTGACAACCTTGTGTAATATGTCAGATCATTGGATTGAATCAAAAATGTGAAAACATTTAAATTGTTCTTTTGGAAAACATCACTAATCCTTCACGATCATTTGGGAACTCGTTACCTAATATCATTGCAAGTGCGACTTCACCACATGACCTGCACTGGTTCAGAAAGGTCAAACATCAAGTTCTCCAGATGTAACTGAGGATTGGCAATAGTTACTGATACCTTTGGAGAGTGATCCAACGTTCATGTATCTGGATATGGTGAATGAATAGACAATAGGCGCTGGAGTAGGCCGTTCGACCCTTCGAGCCAGCACCACCATTCATTACGATCATGGCTGATCATCCACAATCAGTATCCTGTTCCTGCCTTATCCTCATAACCCTTGATTCCACTATCTTTAAGTGCTCTATCTATCTCTTTCTTGAAAGTATCCAGAGAGTTGGCCTCCACTGCCTTCTGGGGCAGTGCATTCCATATATCCATCGCTCTCTGGGTGAAGAAGTTTTTCCTCAACTCTGCTCTAAATGGCCTACCCCTTATTTTTAAACTGTGTCTTCTGTTCTGGACTCACCCATCAGCGGAAACATGCTTCCTGCCTCCAGAGTGTCCAATCCCTTAATAATCTTATACGCCTCAATCAGATCCCCTCTCATCCTTGTAAACTCAAGTGTATACAAGCCCAGTCGCTCCAATCTTTCAACATATGATAGTCCCGGACGCCATTCCAGGAATTGAGCTCGTGAACCTACGCTGCACTCCCTGAATAGCCAGAATGTCCTTCCTCAAATTTGGAGACCAAAGCAGCACACAATACTCCAGGTGCGGTCTCACCAGGGCCCTGTACAGCTGCAGAAGGTCCTCTTTGCTCCTGTACTCAATTCCTCTTGTTATGAGGCCAGCATGCTATTAGCTTTCTTCACTGCTTGCTGTACATGCATGCTTGCTTTCATTGACTGATGTACAAGAACACCTAGATCTCGTTGTACTTCCCTTTTACCGAACTTGACTGCATTGAGATAGTAATCTGCCTTCCTGTTCTTGCCACCAAAGTGTATAACCACACATTTATCCACATTAAACTGCATCTGCCACGTATCCGTCCACTCACCTAGCTTGTCCAACTCACCCTGTATTCTCATAACATCCTCCTCACATTTCACACTGCCACCCAATTTTGTGTCATCAGCAAATTTGCTAATATTACTTCTAATGCCTTCGTCTATATCATTAATATATATCGTAAACAGCTGCGGTCCCAGCACTGAACCTTGTGGTACCCCACTGGCCACTGCCTGCCATTCTGAAAGGGACCCGTTTATCACTACATTTTGCTTCCTGTCAGCCAGCCAATTTTCAATCCAACTCAGTATTTTGCCCCCAGTACCATGTGCCCTAATTTTATTCACCAATCTCCTATGTGGGACTTTATCAAAGGCTTTCTGAAAGTCCAGGTACACTACATCCACTGGTTCTCCCTTATCCATCTTCATATGGACATGTTGCAGAACCTGTTGGGTAGGAGAAGTTCAGAAACAGAACAGCGATGGCTTCCTTCTGACTCGAGAGGGTCTAACTTTACTTTTTAATTGAAAAATCTTCAGGTTCATTTATAGTTCTTCACGGAGTATGAATTGTTGAACTTATTCAGCTGCATGTGTCCAATAAATTTCTTCAGATGTGAGGTCAAAGAAATTCAAAACTATTCCTCATCCTCCCACAGACTTTCTCTCACTGTTAAGGTGCCTACTCATGGACTTAGGGGATCCAGGTACATGATTATTTGAAGTTTACATCCCATTTAGACAGTGGTTAAACAGTCTTTTGGCACGGCAGCCTTCATTGCTCAATTGTTTCAGTTTAGGAGTTGGGAAGTCATATTGAGGTTGCACAGGATGTTGATGAGACCTCTTCTGGAATACAATGTGCGGTTTCTGTCACACAATTACAGGAGGCATATCATGAAGCTGGTGAGCGTTAAGAAGAGGTTTACCAGGATGTTGCCTGGTATGGAAGCTTTGATTTATAAAGAAAGGTTGGATAGACTTTGACTTTTCTTGCTGGTGCTTAGGAGGTTGAGAGGCGGCCTGTTAGAAGTTCATAAAATAATGAGACATGTAGATAGTATGAATTGTGGTCGTCATTTCCCAAGGATGGGAGATTTCAAGACTAGGGAATGTCTTTAAGTTGGGAGGAGATAATTTAATAAAAAAAATATGCAAGGCAGAACTTTGCAGTGACTGTGAACAAAGCAATGGCAAGTTCCAGCAGAGAAACGGGTGGCAAAGAAACAGGTGACAGTGAACCAGGCATGTGAGGGCTAATGTGTTTCGTTTGCCAGTGACATTCACCGCTTCACAAAGTGGAGAACGTTGAAGTGCAGCAGTGACGGTGATTATTTTGCAGGATATTCACCTTGCAAATGGTTTTTCCGCCAGTATCCCTGATTACATCGCAATCGACAGGATGAAAGCTGCAGCAAGACGTGTGGAGCCAGTGGTGTAATTGATACGGCATCTGATTTTGAATTGGAAGTTTGGAATATTGTATCCTCTCTCACTCGAGTGAAGTTGACAGCTTTTCTACCCTTGCAAATTGACAGACACTCCCGAAGAGGAATGTCTGGCCAACGCTGTTTTTGTCAGGTTCCCAGCAGCTTAAGTGAATGGATTGCTGGGTTTTGGAAATTGAAAATTGAAATTAAAAGGTAAATGAGTAACTTGAGTGTGGGGCTACTTCAGCTCATTGTATATTTCATATCCCAGCTCATGGCAACAGTACCCATTGTCAGGAGAAACTGCATGTGTTCCACACAAAGCTGCCTTTTGCTGGGAAACCTTGTGTACAGCAGGAGAAGCGGGTAGAACACTGTGTGTATAAGACTGACACTGAGCCACACATTAAACGGTAAAGATAACAAATAAAGTTGTAAACTTGCTCACCCAGCTGGCTTGTTTTCGTTCAGACTTTTCGTCACCACGCAAGGTAACGTCATGAGTGAGACTTCCGAAGAAGCGATGTTGTTCTCCTCCACTTGAAATTTATACTGCCCGGTCTGTTCCGGCAACTTCTGTCATTTCGCATTCTGTTCTGTATGGGTTGCATATGGGGTCCAATTCTATATGTTTGCCGACTGCATTATGGATTGAGAACCATGCCTCTAGGAATTCCCATGTGTGGCTATGTTTGGATTGCACTACTACGGTTATGTTGTCCCAGTTAAACTGATGGCCTTCATTATCCGGGTGTACTGATATTAGGGAAAGTTTGTCATGTCATTTTGCTGCCGGCTGATGTTCATGTACACTGACGGCTAGTTTCCTTCCTGTCTGTCTGATATAATGTTTGTGGCAATCGTTGCACAGTATTTTGTAAACACTGTCAGTTCTGCATGTCGTGGGTATGGTGTCTTTAATCCTTGAGAATGTTTGTCGTAGCATGGCTTTGGGCTTGTGTGCTACCGTAATTCCTAGTGGTCATAGGAGTTGTCAGTTCTGATATGTTCTTGATGTGTGGCAGTGTGTCCAGTGTGTTCGGGCATAATGTGTCCTCTTCGTGTTGCTGTTTAGTCAGTACCTGTGGATGAAATTGCAGGGATAGCCATTCAAAGCGAAGATTTTGTATTGGTGTTCTTCCTCTTTCTGCATAGTTCTGGGTCATTGCAATGAGTGGTGACCCATTTAAATAGTGTCCCGACACAGCTTAGTTTGTGCACCACTGACCTGAGTTAGTTGCCAAATTAAAAATATCCGAGCCCCTCAAGGCACTGACCCGAGTTGTGATGTGCAAAGGACAACACACAAAGGAGGATCCTTGTGTGATTGATCCAATGTGATCTGTATGCCAGGGTAACAGTGAAGACTGGTCTTCAACACCCACATTGAACCTGGCTCCACTTGGCCTCCAGTCACCTCTCACAAACTACCATTGCCCTTCACTTTTCCTGACCTCCCCTCTATTCTTGTTTTAAACTGATTGCATGCCAGGCAGTTTCAGCTGGCATTGCTGCTGTGGAACTGTCACATGGAGTGAATTGATTTTGACTGATCAATGACATAATTCTGCTTCTCAAGATCAGTCAATATTTCAGATTTATTACTTTAAATGATAACCATGAACAGGCTACGACAGTGAAGGCACTGAATCGTAATCTCTGGACCAGCAGGAAAGATCAGTTTATGGCACTCAGGACACTGTCTGATTCGGCCTTGCATTCTCCCAACCTTCTGCACATGATGCCCCTCTGCTCTGTTTCGGTTTTGTTACGTCTTGATATATAATAGTCTCCAGTTATCTATTCTTTTGCCATTTCCAATACATGAGACCCTCTTTCCATGTCTTGTGCCTGGCTCCACAGCTCAGTGGTCAGAGCACTGGTCTCAGAAACAAGTGGTTGTGAGTTCGAGCCTGTGATAGTGTTTGTACACACCCTGCTTCAAAGGGCAAAAAGAGCCCTTTAAAAATTATCTGAAGTTATAACAGTATCATTTCCTCCACAGGCCGGAAATATGTGTGAATTTCCACATTGCTGTTTGTCCTTCCACTTGAGGAGCAGCATTTGGAATGGCAGGAAGCAGCTGACATCAGTGATGTTTGGCTGGAAGTACAAGGTGAAGCAGGAAAACTGCAGGTGAGCAATGGGGGAGGAGCACAAACCCAGGGCATCCATCAAATACTTCCATTTGTTGCTGTAAACAGGTTCTAGTTTTGGAGTCTGGAATGGGACAATAGAGCCAAGTGAGTGAAGTTCTGCTTTCTGGGGGTTGCTCTCTCCGAAAGCCTCTGGCACTCTCGGTGGAAGGTGTCCTTGTTAGTTTCCTTCTGTGGGTGAAAATGAGGGTCACTTCCCCGAGGGGGCATGAGCACAGTCTTCCCACCTCAAACTTCAGTTTTGCTTGTTGGTTCCTCAAAGTGTTGACCCAGAAACCCGCACTGCACACACTTCATTGGGGAGACAGTGGCCTGAGATTGTTATCACTGGACACTTAATCCAGAGACCCAGATAGTACTTTGGGGACTTGTGTTTGAATCCAGTTGCAGCAGACGGCGGAATTTGAATTCAATACAAACCTGGAATTAAGCGTCTAATGATGAGCATGAATCTGTTGTCCTTTAAGGGAAGTAAACTTCCAGCCTCGCTTACATGTAACTCCTGACCCACAGCAATGTGGTTGACTCTTAACTGCTCTCTGGACATTTAGGAATTGGTAATAAATGTTACCCTAGCCAGTGATGCCCTCATCCCGTGAATGAATTTAACAAGTATGTCAGGAATTCCTCCTGTATGCAATGATAACTGATTTGCTTTGCCCAATCTTTATGCAGACTGAAGTCACCTGACTCTTGAAGTCAGTGACCTTTCATCATAGTTAGAGCTCTCTCTTTCTGCTGGTGTCTTCAATTTCCTGTTTAGTGCCTTCTGCTAAAATTACCACTTGAGTTGACTGGGGTGGATATACATCGACCACTGTCAATTTCTGTCCCTTGATGTTTCTAAACTGTACCCAGACTCCATTTCACCAGAACTAATATCCATTGTCATTACCATATTAATTTTATTCCGTAACCAGTAATGCTAACCTACCTCCTCCTTCTTGTCAGTCCTTCCAAGAAACTGAATACCCCTGGAGCCCAGCTTCAGACATCGTAGATATTTTGGTTTCTGATTTACCAAAATATCCTGGAGTCTGGAAAAGTCTGAGTTCAGTAGAAATTAGCAGTTGTAACACTGCTATGTAAGAAAGAAAGAGGAGCAAAAATAAGGGATAAAGCCAGTTAACATGATTTCAATCAGTTGGGAAAGTGCTTAATAATGTCTCTTCATTAAGTATGTTTCAGCAATGCTTTTAAAACAAAAATCGTATCATCTGATTAAATCAACGTGGTCAATCCAGAAGAAGACATTCCATGATGGAGACAGGGCAGTTGCAGGTAAGTTCAAGGTCACCCTGGGGCCAGGCATGTTTGACAATTTCATTCCTTTTTCAGAGTCAAACAAGTGAGGCCGCAAAGAGGAAACCAACAGCTGCATAACACTTGGATTCCCAAGAGGCATTTTGTAGGGTGTCACACTGGTGGCTAATAGATAAGATAAGGGCTCTGGAACTGAAGGTAATGTATGAGCATGAATAGAGAGTTGGTGAACATGCAGGACATAACAGGAAGTGTTGTTGTGACTGTGATGAGAGGAGTGCAAAGGATTCGAAGGTGAATATAAAGGTTAAATTAACTTCAGGGATGTTTTTAAGGGACTTTCAGGACAGATGAGACCATCCATCCTCTTGACAGCTGACCAGCCAGTCTGGCCACCAAATAAATTAATAGACGGATTGGTCACGTGGGCAGGCCTCCTGGTGCCTTTACCCCCATGGGCAATATACCAGGAAGGCTGTTATGGGAAGATGGTGAAGATGGGAAACTGCATCCATGTTATGATGCCCACGTTTACAAACAAGCCCTCCCCACATGACAACCGCGTACACGGAGATGAAGTGGAAAACAGCAGGTAACTGCTCGAACAGGTTTTGTGTTCTTTCTCAGGAAGGTTTTCTTTCAAAAAAGAATAAGCCCATTGACGTCACAATGGTTTGCCTGTGATGTCATAAACACAAACAAGAATAAACAATAACTGCTGTGTGTCTTCACTTCATGTTGAGACAACGTGAGGTGAACATTGCAGACTTGTCGCTCTGCAGTTTCAAGTGCGAATCGCTTATTTCTTTTCTCTCCCTCATCAGTGTAATTAGAACTAACACTAATTGAAGCGGAGGGAAAGGAGCAATACCTTTGTGGTATCACTCTTGGTTGTGAGAAGAGTTTTGAGGTAATTTGAATTCAATATATACTGGACACTATTTGTAAAGAAATTGGATTTTAGTACGAATTTCAAAGACGGGAAAACTGGAAAAATGATGTGAATTTGGGGTAACCCGATTGAATTAATGCGTGTATGTTGTGGGTCGCAATGGTTCCAGTACTTGCCAAAACCAAAATTATACTGGCCACATTTTTGTGTCCACTCTTTGATGGAGCAAAATGTTTCTTCTGGTCTTTGCTGAAGGTGATATTAGCAGGAAAAATGTTCATCTCGGATGACCACAAGATCCCATTATCACAACAATTCGCAAAAAAAACAAGAATGGAATTCTCCCGTATAAATCATCTACTATTTATCCCTCAGTGAATGTTATTTCAATGGAAAAGCTAATCATTACCAATTGTTATTCATGAAAACGTGCTTTCTGCACATTAACCAGTGCCTTTCCTACATTACAGCAGCCAAAAAATAGTATTTAGATGGAAAAGGCCCCTTGGGAAATCATTCCAGATGTTCAAGGTGTTGGATTAGAGCAAAGCTTTGTTGAGTTTCATTTTGAACTGAAGTATCTGAAGGGTGATGTCCTGGCTGCTCAGTTGACAAGTTAAAATGTTAAATTGTTGAAGGAAGACCAAGTGAAGGCGCAAATGAATATTTGACATATGTAATGAGGCTGAAGTCAGCATATTTTTTGGTCTAGTAAGTAAGTGTGATCGTACTCTTTCTCTTTTCATGTTGAATTTGGCTTTTACTTTTATGGTGTTTTCATTTGTCTTTTAGGTTTGACGATACTTCACCTTTCTCATTCCTCAGACTCCAACCCACTTTGATTCTGAAAGGTATGAGTTATCATTAATTTTTCACAAAGCACAAGCTTCAATCCAGTTCCTTGTCTCCCTGTGTTCAGTCAGGCATCGACTCACTTATTCCAGACCTCACATGGAAA
The DNA here is from genome assembly GCF_030684315.1 of Stegostoma tigrinum. Lineage (NCBI taxonomy): Eukaryota > Metazoa > Chordata > Chondrichthyes > Orectolobiformes > Stegostomatidae > Stegostoma > Stegostoma tigrinum. Next base: position 114,650 of record NW_026728811.1, read on the forward strand.
TTTGCCTTTAGAGACAATGGGAACTGCAGATGCTGGAGAATCCAAGATAACAAAGTGTGGAGCTGGATGAACACAGCAGGGAACTGCAGCTGCTTGGCCTGCTGTGTTCATCCAGCCCCACACTTTGTTATCTTGGAAATATTCCTGCTCCTTTGTTCCATTTGCTCATACTCATCTGTGACATATTAAATTAGATTAGATTCCCTACGGTGTGGAAACAGGCCCTTCAGCCCAACAAGTCCAAACCGCCCCTTGAAGCATCCCACCCAGACCCACCTTCCTTTCACCCACACACCCCTCAACACTACGGGCAAATTAGCATGGCCGATCTACCTAGCCGACACATCTTTGGACTGTGGGAGCACCCAGGGGAAACCCATGCAGACACGGGGAGAATATGCAAACTCCACACAGTCAGCCTGAGCCTGGAATCGAGCCTGGGTTCCTGGCACTGTGAGGCTGCAGTGCTAATCACTGAGCCACCGTGCCTCCCGTATCCGACGAGATTAAAACAGCAGCGGTCCATGACACCTGTGAAAAGTAGTAGTTGTCAGCCTTGCATCAATGACAGCAGCCTGACCCTGGAGTCAGACAGTTCTCAGTGTAATATCTTTGAGCACAATGAGGACTGATGTGGCAGCCCCCTTTTGCGACCTTGACAGACTGAGCAATAGGTGACCCGACATCTAACTGATGTCTCTACAGTTTCCCAGCTGTTTTCTCCCCACTCCCCACACCGGGTTCGGTCTCCCACTGGGCTGACTGTGTCCCACTCACTGGACTGCAGAGGTGTGGATTCTGAGAAGCTGACTGCCTCAGGTGTCCATCTGGCAGAGCCCATTACCCTGTATTAATGCCAGAGACTGCTCTTGGTGAACCTATCCTGCATGAAGGCAGCCTCCCTTGCTTTGACTCTGGGTTACTCCCTTTAGATTCTGAGACAGTGCTTCCAGGGTGTGTAGAGTGATTTTTATTCATATATTGATGTGAAAGCTTTGTTGATTTTTATTTTGAGTGGCCTAAAAAGTCTGAATCCTGACGTCCGTGTTGGCTCAGTTAGGATTTTAAAGTTGTGTTTTCTGAACAAGAGCAACATGATATCAGAAGAGCAAACAGATCATGGACACATGTAACTACACTGAAGTCAGCATTTTATCTTTTTTGGTCCAGTATTTAATTTTTTTATGGCAGTCTTTCTCTTTACATGTTGAATTTGGCTTTGTCTCTCATGATGTTTTCACTTATCTTATAGATTTGACTGTTGTTTCCGGTCAGTCAGCTTGCCGAAGCAGTCAGATTTCCGTCATACTACTCAGAATAAAAATGGTGTGTACTATCCTTGCTTTTTCACACACAACAAATTCCAATCCCCTGATTACTTATTCTTCATATTCCTATACACCATCCAACACTCACTCACTCGCACATTCTTCCACGATGTGCAAGATGTTTTATATATTTGGTCACAGGTTTGTCCCGTTTCATTTTGAGGGAGCTGAAATGTTTGAAGGCTGATGCTCTCATCTGCTCACTTGGCCTTTTAAAGTTTCAATTGTTCTAAGGAAGAGCAAGGTGATATTGAAAGCGTAAATAAACATTTGTGTTGACCATGAGGGTTTGTCCTTATCGACTTCTCCCCGTGCCTGACATGCTGGTTAAACAATCACCAGCTGTCTCTCTCTCTCTCACTCATGTGAGCACAGCCCTATGATGTGGTGTGGTAATGGTGACTTTTTTTTCGAAGGTGGGTCACTTTGGAACAGACAAGCTAGGTTTTTTTGTGATAATCACTGACTGTTTATGTCAGGAAATATCTATTGCTGCACTTTTCAAATCCAAGCTACGTCCGATGGGTGTGAAATCTGGCGACAGACGTTTTTCCAAAAAATGTCGTCCATTGGAGGTTCTGAAGTTGAAGTCTGTTGGGTTCATTCAGAACTTCAAGACTGCCATTTATGTTATGCTAGTGTATTCACAGTAAATGGATAAATGGAGTTAAGAGAGAAATGCATCATGATGTGATACAATGGAGCAAGCTCAAGAGACCTTATTCCTATGAATTCAAAAAATATAGTTTAAGTTCTGAGATATTCAGCAAGCAAACTGTAAGACAAATGGAGTAACAAAAGTATGCTGTGTACTAGGATAGAGATCTGTTCAAACTTTTCTAATTGTTATTAATTAAGTCAGCGACATGTGCAAATTCTTCTTTTCAATTTAAGACTGAGATAGAAGAGTCACCCAATTTACATTCATGATGAACATAGAGCAACGATATAATCATGAAGAGGAATTGTGTCCCTTGATGTCGTGTAGTGGGGGTGGTGAAAATAACTCATGTTTTTCATAAATTTTTGACAATCATCATGACTAGAACTAACTTATAGCCACAAACTGGAGTGTGTTAATCGGGGTTAAGAGTGGGCATTAGATGGTGTTTCAATCACTGGCCACTTTCCACTGCTCTGCCACATGCTGTGCCTGGCAACCTTCAGTGAACAAAGTCCAAATTTGAACCGGATTTGCAAACCAGTTCCTGAATTCGAAACAAGAAAAGAACATGTCATCTGTCAGGCAAGCTAGTGTGTTGTGGCATTTTGACTACGAGAGGGAAATAAAACAATGTTCATGTGGAACTCTACTTAATATTTGAAACCTGAATGTGCACACTTCAGTTGATTCTCTCCGCTGCATAATTGACTTCAACTCTTCCATCCTGCTTTTATTGACATATTAATATCTGCTTGAGAGATTTCCTCCATGCCTGTTGATTGCTTACTGACTGCATGTGTACAATATACTGAGAAAACACACCAGTTTTGATTTATCGCCGCAAAAACTGTGCGTTGAGGGACCGTGATTTACTGCGCTCGATAGTATTTTTTTTTCCTTTTTGCTGGAATTGTGAAAACTTAGAACACTGGAGGGCACATCCTTCCATGGATATCCTGCCCTTTCTTCTGTTACACCGTGCAATGAATGGGAAGGAAAGGAGCGGGAAGAATGATTATGAAGTAAATTTGAGTAGGGGAGCTGATAACCTTTTACCACAACAGCAGAACAGATGGAAGGAATGAGTAGTAGGGTGAGAGAGAAAGGAACAGAGATTTCACCATTAAAAATGTTGAAGGCAATGTATTGGCAGCTGGTAGCCTTTATTTTAGTAATGTATTGCAAACATTCAATAGTTTTGCTCTTTTAATATTTAAAGATGGACATTACATAATTTCTCTCACTGAGATTGTCATCATCGTCATAAAACATCAATTTATTTTTAATGTTATTTGTCTTACTGGATCAAAATATGATGACACATAAACAAATTGAGCTTCAAAATCTCCCCTTCCCCTACCGCATCCCAATACCAGCCCACCTCGTCCCCGCCTCCCTAACCTGTTCTTCCTCTCACCTATCCCCTCCTCCCACCCCAAGCAACACACCCATTTCCTTCTGTCTAACCTCATCCCACCCACTTGACCTATTCGACCTCCCCAGCCTGACCTATCCCCTCCCTACCTCCCTACCTACAATCACCTCTACTGGCTCCATTCCTGCCTCGAAATTTGTCTGTCTCCTCTCCACCTATATTCTCCTCTACCCATCTTCGGTCCGCCTCCCCCTCTCTCCCCATTTATTTCAGAACCCTCTCCCCCTCCCCCTTTTCTGATGGAGGGTCTAGGCCCGAAACGTCAGCTTTTGTGCTCCAAAGATGCTGCCTGGCCTGCTGTGTTCATCCAGCTCCACACTTTGTTATCTTTGTTTGGAGGTTATGCTTTTCTGCAGTCATGCTTTTTTATACTTGTGTGGGGTAAAGTTCTTAAAACGGCAACTTCATTTAATTGAAACACATTTTGTACAATTTTCTATTACTTGGAACAAGTCTTGGAAATACATTTCCTGTGAATACAGACGATTCATAATTCTGACAGAACCGGTCAGCTACTCTGGCAAAGTTGAGAGGTTCGCATTGGATTTCAAATTTCAAATCAGGCTTCTTCAAGAGTGCTCCAATTCCCTCCTTTGCTGACATGCTCCACCCTGACCCCTGCCCAATCCCAAAGGTATATTCATCTGCTGACATGAAGGAAACTGAATTTGATATAGGGGTGCTTGATGTGATTTGAACTATGAAGTTCTTTGTGAGAGTTCTTAATTTCTTTTGCACACTCCACAGTATCAAGTATGATAACCCTTCGGCAGCACATTGGAAGAGACCTTGCATGGCACGAGTTGTGGAACAAAAAAAAAACAGAGGTTTCCTTTTTCTTCAGTTTCTCCCTCCTTCTATTTTCCGCCATGTCAGCAAACATTTTACACCTCTCTGCTTTCCTTCCAGTTATGTAAGCTTGCTTTCAAGAGTAATTAGATTCCTCAAAACAATATTGTTCAGAAATGTGAAGTCAGTGATATTGTTAGCAGAGAATTCAAACAGGATTGAAGCCAGACTGTCATGTTTCCTGTTGCTGGCTGTGGCCTCGAGCTGTAGACAGAAGTTGCTGCACATAATTCCACATTTTCTCTGTTGTGGAAAATTTCTGGCCCGTCTGATGACTGGATTAAAGTAGAAATTGAGAAATAGTGGGTAGTCAGCTGAAGGGATTTAATATTAAATGTTTATTTACTTAAAATGATGGTTTAATATTCTTGAGATCGATACAAAATAACTCTAAGGCTCAAATTTCTGTTTTGTATGAATCTAGCTGGCCATGTTTCTGTGATGTTTTGACTTTAACTTTGTGTTTTTTTTAATGGTTCAAGCAATACATGAAGTGACCAGCTTTATCATTGGATTGAACATATTGTATCTCCTCATCAATGGTATTCCCCTCCAACCCTTCAATGCTCATATCTTTGCACTTCTAATTCCGGCCACTTTGATCTTGCCTGCATGCTTGATCTTCTTTATCTTGTCATTGGTGTGTTCAGCTACCCAGTTCTGGGACACTGTTCCAAAACATCTCCTCTTTGTCCTCAAAACCAATCTTTCTGACCAAGCTTTTGGTGACCTGCCCTAGTTTTAGCTTCATGAATCTTGGAGCGATTTTTAAATGATTATGTAAATGTGAAGCATTTTGAAATATTTCTACCATGTCAGAGATCTATACAAATAAACATTGTTCCTGCATCACATTTACTTTTTAAATTTGTATTCTCTGTAGGCATCAGGAGATGAGCTTCCATCCCATCTCACTGTCGATACCTCCAACGTTCAAATTCTTCACTCTGAGACCTCAAAAAGACTTGTCGAAAATTTTGTAATCGCTCTCATGAACAAGGAGCGTTTCTACATCCGCACATTCTTTTCGACATACAAAGCATATACCACTGCTGAAAGTGTGTTGTACATCCTCCTGGACAAGTGAGCATAAATCTGATGAGCATCTCCTTTGTTTAATGGTAATGATAGAAAAGTATGTTCTGTCGAGTAATTTTTGTTATTAATCCTTCTGGCAATGAATCGCTGAAACTAGCCATATGGAAACAACTCTCAGTAAACTGAGAATCTCCATCCAACCCTCAGTTAGGGAGACTATTTTTTGTTCATTGAAGACACAAACTTACCTGCACCCCAATCCCTTGGACATTAAGCTCTGCAAATTTGGGCTTTAACTTTCATCCAGTTTCATCAGAAAAGTCCACATTTTTTAAAGTATTCTGGAGGATTTTATCCTCCACACAGATGGTTTTATCTTCCACCTTCTGCCTAAAAGGTCCGGATTCAACTTCTATCTCCTATGTCATGTGTCATAATAAGTTTGAATAACTTGATTAAAAGTAATTAGACTTGAAGTCCTTCATAAAGAGAGACTGCAGTGGGACTGATGAGCTTGTTTGTTTACAACAAGGCAAAGCAGTCCTTCAGTTCTCCTGTTTTGTGCCCCCATCGCCTTCCAATATCCCTGATCCCAAATGGTGGCACAAATCATGTTTAAGCACCCGGCTAGTGATTTGGGACAGAAGTGAATAAAACATACTCACAAAACATAATGCTGAGACAGCTGCCAATGTATTTTTGATTATTTTTTCGCAATAATGAAGCGATCGAGAACCAGTACAATACAACGATTAAAAAGTGTGGTGAATGTATTAGGACAATGTCTGGACCTTGGTATTAAAGATAAACAGTGACGTTGACTTCCTTCAATGCTTTTTATGTAGTTTGGAGCTTCCTACAACTATGTTTGGAATGTTTAAGTTTCTGCATGTAGTGAATGGAAAAATGTTATTTTAATTGAAAGAAGCCTATCAATTGTCTGTAATAACAAAGTGTGGAGCTGGATGAACACAGCAGGCTAAGCAGCATCTTAGGAGCACACACGCTGACATGTCAGGCCTAGACCCAGCTTTTGTGCTCCGAACTTGTTGCTTGGCCTGCTGTATTCATCCAGCTCCACACTTTGTAATCTCGGATTCTCCAGCATCTGCAGTTCCCATTATCTCTGATCAATTGTCTGTAAGTCTGTGTTGGGCATAACAATCAAAGTTTGGAAGCTGAGTTCAGGGTGAGGAACCTTCATTGCAAAACTGAAATGTTGGTCAAATGAATGTCTGCTTCCAACTGAAATATGCAGGAATACCGCAGTTCTGTAATAATGGGTGAAATGTTTTTCAAATGTCATCAGTGATGGTTTCTCTTGTCACCTCAGTTTTCATACATTAGTTTTTTTGCATGTTGGGTGAGCATTGAACAGTTTATGTACTTCACAAATGGTGCTTTGGGGTAACTTATAAAAACTCAGTTCGGGGACAAAGCGATTCTCACCACTGCTGACCTTCAATTGATGTACCTCTGACATTAGAGGGATATCCCTGGGTAGGAAAAGTCTCCCAAATGTGCTATGGTTAAAAAATTGGAGAAAATCAGCAAATAACCAGAGATTATTAGATTTTTCTTCAAAGCACTAAGCTAATGAGCAGGCTTTCATGAACCCAATAGGTTGCAGAAATCGATCCAGCTGGACCTTTCAAAAGGGAATTTGGGTTTCTCTTTTTGCCTGTTGCCAAAATATTCTCTTTCTTTGCCCAAGTAAATAAATGTTCCAGCAGAATAATTCCAACCAGAAGCTTCTGAGTTTTTAAAAAAAGATGACCCATACTTGCCGTAGAATTTGAAACATCACAGCTCACGCATGTGTCTCACGTTATCTCTCAGAGGTGAGATAGTGGACAACGATTCTTCGCAGGCTATTACTTTCTTATTTGCTTTTGTGTTAGGCCGGTGGTCATCTTAGATGATGGTATTCTTTTAAAGGTAAAGCGAAAATTTCGTAAAACCAAGGAATCTCAGCAAACTGTGGTTTGTTGAAATTTGAGGAGTTTGGTTCTCATTAAACTCTAAGGTAGCTGTGGTTAAGACAATCATCTGTTATATTTACTATCTCCTCCTTTCACAGTGTAACTGTTTATGACTTTGGCTGCTTAGATCTCTAACTTGTCCATTGTCTTTTGGTGAAAGTCTCCATCTGCAGGGAGATTCTTGGAGTTTTTAAAAAGTCAACAACAAAGTGGCTTCCATGCCATTCAAAAGTTCAAACCCATTTTACCAATTGGTCAGATTTTGTGTTTAAGATTAGTGTTTGAGCCAACCATTTTAATTCGGCTAAAAGATCATCATAATTCAACGGATGTTTATAGCATCCGTTCACCTTACGGGCACCCTACATTTCAAAATTTTCCTTTATCCATGGTGAAAGGGAGAAACAGTCTGACGAGTTGCTACAGTTATTTTGGTGTTCTGTAATTAGATCCAGGGAATTCATCCCTTTTTACGTGTGCTTTTATACGTGAGAATTAACTTGAGTTCAAAATGGTTAGGATCGTATAGTATGAGTATAATTTAAAAAATCTGTTCCTGCCCAAGTTTTCCAAATGTTGACGACCAGTCCATGACTTCTGAAGGAATGAATTTATGACTGACAGATTTGGTGATGTGACAAAGATGCGCTAAAAAATTAACCTTAGAGGACTTCGGAATACTGCAGAGAAATATAGGTTTAGCAAGTAGTCAACGATATGACAAATAGAGTTGTACATGGGTAAATTTGAAGTCCATTTTGGCAGAAAGAATAGCAGTTTTGTTTTTATTGAGGGAGATTGCATTGCTCTGAGATAGAGTGGAATCTGGGTATCCTCGTGCATGAATCACAAAATGATCATGTACAGACACATTAAGTAATTTGGAAAGCAATTAAATGTTTTCATTTTATCATGAGGGAATTTAAGCACAAAATTAGGGATCACTGGTTATCCAATATCTTGAATGATTTTCTTTGTATTTGTCAGTGTATTTCAAGGATGGAAGTAAATATATTAGACGCAGTTCAGAGCAGGTTTACCAGAATAACACCAAGACTAAGTGACTTGTCTTACAAGGAAAATTTGCACAGGCAAGGCTTGCATCAGTTGGTGTTTAGGGAAGGAAGAGGCAACGTGTTTGAAACAAAAAAAACCTGACGATTTGGACAGGGTAGACATGGAGACAATGTTTCCTCCTGTAGAAGAGACTAGAATGAAGGGCGAGTGTCTAAAGGGCAGTGGTTGTCAATTTAAAACAGTGATTTTTTAAAAAAACATTGAACCACATTGAATGCTTTACTCTTCTCTGTGGCAGGGGATGAGGCAGGTATGCTGTAAAATGCCAAATTGGAGTTTCAATGCAAAGTATTAACAAACTTGGTAATCAAGGCTTCAAATGCCAAAATCCTGAACCTTCAGATGTTTTTCAGTGGCTGAATGCAAATTGTAGATTCAAGCTTGTTTAAAATCACTTAGTTTGTGCTGTCTGACCAATTGCAGATATGGAAGCTTTGGCACCTCAGAGGCAGAAGAGATTCCAGTAATCGATTCAGTGAGCACAAAGTAAGCTTTAGTCTAATGTGTGACTTAATTAAGTTTCATCCAAAATACAACAATGTTAAAAAACCTGCTGGCACTTCCTGTAAGATCTGTGGAGGGCCTTCCTCCCACAGCAATGCAGCAAACACTAGACAGCAGCAGTCACATGAACAAAGTTGTTTGATTGTATCAAAAATCTACACAGATTTTGTTTGTTTAAAAAGAAAAGTTGTATCAACAGAAAAGATCCAAAAGTGTTCAGTGAAAAATTGCTCATCTATTCACTATTCAGATCTCCATTTGTCGCCAAACATTTAGATAGCTGAACTCTGAATTAAGGATACAACATGTTGAAGAATTGAGGTTCCTACCTCCTCCCCTCCCCTCAGTCTGCCTGTGCTGTCTTTCAAATCTCCTGTGAAGGTTTTGAAGAAAAACCTACTCCCAGTACATCTGGAGGGTGATCTATTTTATAAAAACTGTTGACCAAAGAATGAAATAGAGGCAGAGCTGCAATCTTTTCTTTGCTGTCATGAAGGTTGGTATTGCTGAGCTTACACAAAAGAGATTTGCAGGCCAATGTCCACTGTGGGAGTTGTGGAACTCTCATATTTGCAAGACAGACAGGCACAAGTGGCTTTCAGCTGGTGACTTACTTCATGCCCAGTGAGTCATGAAACCAGCTACTTTGCCCACCGCTGACAATACAGTATAATGGTGCAGAAGAGAATTCAGCTTTCCTCATGAACTCCCCTTCACTTTACCAAGAATGTCATGTCTCAGGCCAAGGCCAGTTGACTTGGGAAATGCAGCCCTGTATGTCGAGACACTATCTGAAGTATTTCATCGGACAGTTGGTTGCCTTTCTATATTTGGGCCTGGAGCTCTTTGTTTAAGATATTATTCGACTTTGCAACAAATATAAAATGATGAAGAAATGGATCTGATACATCCGTCTCTCTCTCTCTCTCCTTCCCTCTCTCTCTCTTTCTTTACTGCCACACCCCAGTCTCACGGTCCTATCCTGCAAACTGCAGTCAAGGGCTTTGTGGAGACAAATCACCATATTCTGTAGTTGCGTCTAGACCTGTTGTTACAAAATTAGCTGTCAATGGCTCAAATTACGGACTCAATGTCTTTCAGGTGTATGACGATAATTTTATTGTGGATGTAGATGTTCGCTTAAATTTACTTGATAGCGCTTTTATGACCATTTGCAGAATACCTGACAGTGCAAACAACAAGGTAGATGGGAAACCATGCACTCTAAAATCTACCATGAAGGAATAAGTTTGAATACAACAAGCGGTTAAGGTTTTGCTTTATTCAGAGTACAAGGAATACAAAGGAAACTGCCGATGTGCGAACAATTACTGGCTGCAAGTGTTTGTTTAAAATGACATTCTTCACAACTAATTTCAGCAGCGGAAACAGTGATAACATTCCGAGCTGTGAGGAGCTTGCAAATCCAGTGCCTGCAGAGACAGTTACAGAGATCAGAAAGTAAGTATTGATCCAATGTGTGAGGAAATAATGCTTTAATCAGAATACAACTATGTGAAGGGCAGCTGCTGGAGGGCCACCATTTTCAGGAACATTATTTTGAGACTTTCTCCTGAAACTGAGCAGCATCTGTGGAGAGAAAGCAGAGTGGGCGCTTTGAGTTGAGGTTCCCCTGTTCAGAACTTTGCATCTCTGAAGAAGTGTCGCTTGGCTCAACTTGAACTCTGTTTTCTGTCTGCAGATGCTGCAAAACCTGTAGAGTTTCTCCAGAAACATCTGCTTTTTTTTCAGATTGTCTGCGTCCGTAGTTTTTTTTTTATATTAAAGAAACAGTTGGCTGTTGTTCTAATATTTGCTCTGTTCTTAGTGTTGTAAAAAGAAATTTTAGATGGAAGCTTGTGGTTCATGCTGCAGGCCTTCTGCTGGATCTGAAACCTGGAGGCCTTGGCCGATTCCAGCGGTAACCAATACAGAGATTGCTGCCAGCGTTACTCACCAGTTGACGGTTTGGCTCAGTTTTGACAGCTGCTGGTCCAGAGAAAGGGATGGCAGATCAGCATCTTTCTCAGCCCAACTGTTAATGCTGATTGTCACTGAGGTTGTGTAGGTGGGCGCCATCAGGGAAATGAGGGAGGCAGTCCTTAGAAGTCAAGGAGAGTCCAGGTGTCAAAGAGAACTGGCCCATGTCACATAGCTTTGCAATGTATAGGTGGCAAACCCCCTCCCTGCCATTTTCCTAATCCTCCCGCCTCCCATTTAATTGCCAGTGAATGATTGGGCATGCATTACACACGATCTTTAATGGAATGTTTCTTTTCCAAACATTGGACTGTGCACTGCTGGTAAATACATTGAAAAATTTGACTCTCTAACTCTATTTCCAATGTTATTACATGCCCCACCTCCCCCCGTTGCCCAAAAAAGAAGACCGTGGTGTTTTGAAAACGTGTGAAAGTTGAAATTCCTTCTTTCTTGCAACTTCCCCAGCTTCTCTTCCAGACTCAACTCCTGTCACTTGCAAACCACCTTTTAATGCTTGGAGGTGAAAAACAAATCTCGATCTATTGTCGTTACATACATCAGAAATGTTGCCTGTTTAACAAACCCGGTTGATAAGCACTTGAAAACTTGGGAGAGCTTGTCATCTGACGAGTGGTTGAGGGTTTTGGTTCTGTTCAGGATGCAGTTTAGAAGGATGGGAGGGAATGTCATTGAAACTTTCAGAATACTGAGAGACCTGGAAGGATTGCACATGGAATGGAGAAGATGTTTCCACTAGTAGGAGAGATTAGGACATGCCGGCGCAGTCGCACAGTGAAGAGACCAACCTTTAGAACTAAGGTAAGAAAGAATTTCTTCAGTCAGGGAGTTGCTCATCTGTGGAAAACATTGCAGAAAGCCATCGAGGCCAAGTCATTCGGTCTATTTAAGATATATAGAGAGAAGGGTTCTTGATTAATAAGAGGATCAAGGGTACCAGAAGAAGGCTGGCAATTGGGCTTGAGAAACATCACAGTCAGAATTGAATGGCAACGCAGACTCAGCAGGTCGAATGAGCTAATTCTGCCCCTATATCTCATAGTCTTATGGATCCACACTAAATACTTCAATGTTCGTTTTGTGAGTAAGCCATTTCTGGGTGCAAGTGCTTGTTTACAATGTCTTTAATTTTTGCCTTATATATTCAGGAAGGCAAATGCAATGTTGGCATTTATTTTGAATGTAAAAACAGGGCTGTATCTCTGAGGCTTTGTAAGGCTCTGGTCAGGTCGTACTTGGAGAGCTGCGTGCAGATTTGTGTCCTATATCTCAGGAAGGATGTACTGTCCCTGGAATGGGTTCAGAGGAGATTCACGACAGTTATCCCAGGAATGGAAAGCGAAACATATAGGGAACGTTTGAGGAATCCAGAACTATATTCATTGGAGTTTAGAAGGATGAGGGGTGATCTAATTGAAACTTTCAGAATACTGAATGGCCTGGACAGAGTGGATGTTGGGAAGATGCGTCCATTGATAGGAGAGACGAGGACCCGAGGGGACGGTCGTAGAATAAAGAGGAGACCTTTTCAATTGAAGATTTGGAGAAACATCTTCAGCCAGAGAGTGTTGAATCTATGAAATTCACTGCCACAGAAGGCTGTGGAGGCCAGGACATTGAAAACTGAGACAGATAGGTTCCTGTTTATCAAGGGGATCAAGGGCTATGGGGAGAAAGCAGGAGAATGATGTTGAGGAACTTATCACCCATGACTGAATGGCAGAACAGATTCAATGGGCTGAATGGCCTAATTTCTGCTCCTATGTCTGATGGTCTTATGGTCTTAATGAATTGCAGGTCCAAAACCTTTGACAGCCCAAACTCTGAGAAAGATGAAGAACCAAGTTCACCAAAAGCGACTGCAGAAATCTCAAAGTAAGTTTCATCCTTCTGTGCTTCATTCATAATACATAATATGAAAAGAAATTGCTGTGAATATAGTAGCTCCTGAAAGATTATGTCACCATTCGAGATGATAAAAATCACATTAAAGAAACAGCTTTACTCCCTCCGAGGCCATTGCCAGTAATTAAATCAATGACACATTTCAGCCTTTGATCTATAGAAAACATTCAAAAATGTTCAGTGAAAATTTGATTGGCCCTCAACATCCAGACCTTGGTGGTCTAACTTGCAACAATGCTAAACTGCGAAACCTCCCACCTCCCCTCAAATGCACCAGCCTACGTAACTGGAGTGACCTACATATTTTCTCTGAAAATTTGGAAAGCAAACCATCTAGTGTAGTCATTCGTCTGGACTTTGACCAATTGGGGACTTGAAATACAGAGCATTTTGGGATTCAGTATTTATTTTCAATGTTTATAAGTCAGTTGTAGATGCAGATCCTTTCCTTAATTTGTGCTTCATGAGCACTTGCAGCTGCAGATATTTTGGCCGTATAGATTGTCGGGTGGGTGGGAACCAAAGTTTGCCAGGCATCTGTGTAACCATGAGGAAGCAAGGTTGATCGGAAATAATTTTGATGTGTTTTAATTCTGCTTCATTTGGAATGCAGCAGTGTGAAAAAGGAATGATGGAGAATCATTGATTTCAAATTTTTTGTTGCAATGTAAGGAATGCCACTCCAGACTATAGCAATCACATTAAAGTGGCTGCTGGACTGCCTCCCTGGAAAATTTATAACAGAGACATTTGCCTTAAATGATAGCATCACCATTGAAGCATCCAAAACACTGAGATGGGAAATTGTTTTCAGATCAATATTGAGGTTATATTTCTGGACAATGTGGCTCTGGTAAAAAATATGAAAGAAATGGGTTAATCTCCTCTACCCCACCTCAGCACTTCTCTTTGTTCCTCTTTCCTGCTTCAGCTGCACCCTCCCTACAAACTTCCTCCAAGTTCATTGAAGTGTCCTCCAAACTTCCGTGACATTTGAATAAATATTCCTACAATTAAGAAGTGACCTGCTCCCCGTGTCCGAGCCTTGGTATTTCTCCCATACAATATTGCCATTGAATAGTTTGCGTTTTTAATTATCTAATCTGGCCATCTGCCATGTGCATTCATGAAGTCAGGCACTTTCCCAAGTCAGAGACCTGGAATTAACCCTGACCTTATTTTGTCCAAATCTTTAACTAAACTCAGAACTATTAAAGGAGCAGGAAAGAAAAATGAATAAAATTAATTTTTCAGCAAAACAGCCACTGGTGACTAATCTGACATTAAGCTTCAGTGAATTTGAGCAATGACAAATTCCTACATCAGGGCTCCGAATCAAACTTTGAGTTACAAGCTGTGCTTGTGAGGGTTGAATTGTCAATAGTCTGTAAAGAGCTTGAGTTTCTTTGTCAGAGATGAGGAAGTTAAACTTAAATCGTCTCTTTTGGGATATTTATTGTCTGTCCCAGTGCAGAGGTTCTTTATTTGACATCTTTACATCTCATCTACCCACTGGCTCCCCCTCACAGCCAAAAATCCCAATGTTGATAAGAGTGCCAAAAATTAAAATTGTGATCACATGCACAATTAAAATGATTTATTTGGTGTTTTGTGACCAGTTGCAGCTGTGAAAATGTTGACATGTCACACTGTGTAGTGGGTGGAATCCTAAGTTTGTCAGAAACTGAAAGAGTAATTGACAAGTAAATTTGATGTGACATCAGATTAAACCTGTTGTACAGTATTTGGGATCTAATACTGTGAAAGGAAACTGTTGGGATTTGCTGTAAGATTATGTCAGGGTTGCTTCAGGAAGATACCCCAATTGGCAGTGCAGTGAGCACCAGTCCAGACAATAGCAATCACATGAAGCAACTGCTTGACTGCTTCTGCAATGTTTGGCTTATTTTGGGAGGTGAGATAATGTTGAATTAGCATAAGGCTTTCAAAGCTTTTCAGTGGTAGATTGAATTTTGCTTGTCTTTCAGTATTTAGTTCTTGCATAGCCCAGAAACAACTTTCAACAAGGGTGAAATACTGAAGAAATGGCTTTCTCTCCTTTTTGCCCTGCTCTGTCTCTTCCAAGCCCCACCCCAGCACTGCCTCAATATGAAGACCTGTGGGCATCCTGTGGAAGTCAAAACAATCCATCTCTCAAGACTGTGATTTTTTTGTGTTGAATTGGGTTGGATTTAATTCTGGACGAGTTTGCCTATTCTAAATGACTTAATTTGTCCTCTTTGATCAATTGCAGTTTTGGAAATGTTGACAGTGCAAATGGTGAGGAAAATGGAAGTTGTGGTTCTTCAGGATCCAGCGAAATAATTGCTAAGTAAGTTTAACTGCATGCATGACAAAGTGAATCATTATTCAGAATATGACCAAGCGGTAGGAAATAGCTGGGGAGCTAGCAGTTTGTGCAATGTTGTACAGCCATCAAATGGTAATAGCCCAGAGACAATGATTTGATAATGTTTGTACCAGCTCTCAAAGAGGGACTTGCCGATGTTCAGTCCTAAATCCCTTTACTGTGTAACACTGCAAAACATCTCCTTTCGAAAATTGTAGCTCACTTTTGAAGACCCCATTTGAAGCTGCATCCACCACACTATTAGGTCGAGCTTTTCAGTTCCTAAATAGGCTATTTAATAAAAAATCCTTGTCACCATTGGTTCTTCTTGCTGATCATCTTAAATCAGTGTCCTTTTCTTCTTAAGCCTTCTGTCACAAGGAACCGATTGTTCTTATCCATTCTAACCAAATCCCTCATGATTTTGGACACTTTTAAAACCACTTTTTAGTCTTCTCCAAGAGCAGCCGGAGCTTCTTCAGCCTCTCCACAGGGCTGTCTAGTTTTCATCTCTGGTAATATTTTTTGTGAATGTTTTGTGCACCCTCTCAAATCCCTTCCTGAGGTGTGGTTGGTAAATACCAGAGTTGAGGGCAAATCAGGAGTATTTTTAAATAAACATTTGTCAGAACTTATTTGTTTTTCATACAATGCTCCAATTTTTAAAGTTCAGAATCCTGATGATATCTTCAACCTGCTCTACCACTTCCATAATTCGAGCGCACACATACACTATATATCGAATATCAGACATGGATCATTTAAGGAAGCACCATGTCATAAGATATTTATTTTGGCTCCAGAAGAGAGGAAGGAACAATCCAGAATAATTTTGATTTGGAGGAGGTCCAACTTCAAAAGGAGCAAGAAGGTGTTTGCTGCAAGTAAATTTGAACACAAGTTCAGGCATTTACTGACATGAAACAGCAGTCTGTCTTACAGCAGGAGGTTGTTTAGTGACAGTCTCAGAATGTTCCCACAAGCAGGAGAGAGTAGCAAATGGTACAAATGATGAGGATTATTGATGACCCCAATGTGTACAGAGTTAAATATAGGTACTTCAGAAGGGAAGTGTAGAAGGAAAGGAGACTGGCAAACATTTTCAGGTGCCTTGCAGCATTCAGTAATCTCTTGCTAAATGTGGATTTGCATGTGTAAGAGATTTAAAGTTCCCACAAAAAAATGTGCCATATTAATGCAGTCAGAATGATTTCACGGGCAATACACAACTGTTCTAATTTTCAAAATGAAAAAAGAGTTGTGGAAATCCCAGTGTGTGACATTCATTCTGCTTCCCCGACATTTACATTAGATTTTATTTTCTCGAAGATGAACTTCTAACTATTTTGAGCCCCCCCATTTCCTGCAGGAATCCTTGACAACATCCTGTGATGAACTTGTTTGTTTACGACAAGGCAAAGCAGTCCTTCGGTTCTCCTGTTTTGTGCCCCTATCCCCTTCCAATATCCCTGATCCCAAATGGTGGCACAAATCATGATTAAGCACCCCGCTAGTGGTTTGGGACAGAAGTGAATAAAACAGACTCACAAAACATCATGCAGAAGCCGGTGGCCACGTATTTCTGATTAATTTTTCGCAATAATGAAGTGATTTTGATCCAGTACAACACAAAGTTTAAAAAATGCGGTGAATGAGTTAGGATGACGACTAGACTTTGGTATTAAAGATAAACAGTGATGTTGACTTCCTTCCATACTTTTTATGTAGTTTGGAGCTTCCTGAAACAATGTTTGGGATGTATAAGTTACTGCATGCAGTGAATGGAAAATTGTTATTGTCATTGAAAAAAGTCTGTCAATTTCTGTCAGTCTGTGTTGGGCATAACAATCAAAGTTTGGAAGCTGAATGCAGTATGAGGAGCCTTTTTGCAAAACTGAAATGTTGGTCAAATGAATGTCTGTTTACAACTGAAATATGCAGGAGTACCGCAATTCTGTAATAGTGGGTGAAATGTTTTTCAAATGGCATTAGTGATGTCACCTCAGTTTTTTTTCATACATTATTTTTCTAAATGTTGGTGAGTATTTAACAGTTTATGCAATTCACAAATTTTTTTTGGGGTAACTGATCAAAACTTAGTTCGGGGACAAAGCGATTCTCACCACTGCTGACCTTCTATTGATGTGCCTCTGACATTACAGGGACACTCCAGGGATGAAAAGTTTCACAAATGCGCTATGCTTATAAAATTTGAGAAGATCAGCAAATAACCAGCGGTGATTAGATTTTTCTTCAAAGCAGTAAGCTAATGAGCTGGCTTTCATGAACCCAGTGGATTGCAGAAATCGATCCAGCTGGACCTTTCAAAAGGGAATTTGGGTTTCTCTTTTTGCCTGTGGCCAAAATATTCTCTTTCTTTGCCCAAGTAAATAAATGTTCCAGCAGAATAATTCCACCAATAAGCTTTTGAGTTTTAAAGAAAAAGATGACCCATACTTGCCCTCGAATTTTAAACATGACAGCTCACTCATGTGTCTCACATTATCTCTCAGAGGTTCAATAGTGCATAAAGATTCTTTGCAGGTTATTACTTTCTTATTTGCTTTTGTGCTATGCCTGTAGTCATCTTTGATGATGGTATTCTTTTAAAGGTCAAGTGAAAAATTTGTAAAACCAAGGAATCTCAGCAAAATGTGGTTTGTTGAAATTTGAGGAGGTTGGTTCTCATTAAACTGTGAGATAGCTCTGGTTAAGACAATCATCTGTTATATTTACTAACTCCTCCTTTCACAGTGTAGCTGTTTATTACTTTGGCTGCTTAGATCTCTAACTTGTCCATTGTCTTTTGGTGAAAGTCTCCATCTGCAGGGAGATTCTTGGAGTTTTTAAAAAGTCGAGAACAAAATGGCTTCCATGCCATTCGAAAGTTCAAATCCATTTTACCAATTGGACAGATGTTGTGTTTAAGATTAGTGTTTGAGTCAACCATTTTAATTCGGCTAAAAGATCATCATAATTCAATGGATGCTAATAGTATCCATTCACCTTACACACATCCCACATTTCAGGATTTTCCTATATCCGTAGTGAAAGGGAGAAACAGGCTGACTCAATGCTACAGTTATTTTGGTTTTCTGTAATTCGATCCAAGGAATTCATCCCTTTTTGCATGAGTGTTCTCATTTACTGAGGTGTTTATTTGAGACAGCGAATTAACTGGAGCTCAAAATTGTTTGGATCACATAATTTCAATATAATTTTAATAATCTGTTTCTGCCCAAGTTTTCCAAGTATTGACGAACAGTCGATGACTTACGAAGGAATGAATTTATGACTGACAGATTTGCTGAAGAGACAAAGATGCATTAAAAAAATAACCTCAGAGAAGGTTGGAATACTGCAGAGAAAGAGAGGTTGAGCAAGTAGTCAAAGATCTGACAAAAGACAATAGTACATGGGTAAATTTGAAGTCCATTTTGGTAGGAAGAATAGCAGTTTTTATTATTGAAGGAGATTGCATAGCTCTGATTTAGAGTGGATTCTGGGTATCCTCATGCATGAATCACAAATTGCTTATGTACAGATACATTAAGTAATCAGGAAAGCAAATAAATGTTTTCATGTTATCATGAAGGAATTTAAGCACTAAAGTAGGGATCACTGGTGAGCCCATATCGTGAATGATATTCTTTGTATTGGTCAGTCTTTTTTAAGGACGGACGTAAATATATGAGAGGCAGTTCAGAGCAGGTTTATCAGAATAATAAAGAGACTAAGTGACTTGCCTCACAAGGAAAATTTGCATAGACAAGTCTTGCATCAGTCGATGTTTAGGGAGGAAGGTACAATGTGATTGAAAGAAAAAAACCTGAGCATTTGTACAGGGTAGATATGGAGACAATGTTTCCTTTTACAGAAGAGCCTAGAATGAAGGGTGAGTGTCTAAAATTCAGTGGTTGTCAAATTAAAACAGTGATTTTTAAAAAATCTCAAAATGTGGATATTCTTTTAAGTTTTCTTCCTGTAATGATGGTAAAAGCAGAGCACTGGAATATTGTAAATGCAAAGATAAACAGATACTTGTTGAGAGAGAAGGGGTGAAAGGTCATTAGGAGAGGCAGGAATGTAGATTTGAAATTACGATCAGATGAGACAAAACCACATTGAATGTTTTACTCTTCTCTGTGGCAGGGGATGAGGCAGGTATGCTGTAAAATGCCAAATTGGAGTTTCAATGCAAAGTTTTAACAAACTTGGTAATCAAGGCTTCAAATGCCGAAACCCTGAACGTTCAGATGTTTTTCAGTGGCTGAATGCAAATTGCAGATTCAAGCTTGTTTAAAATCACTTAGTTTGTGCTGTCTGACCAATTGCAGATATGGAAGCTTTGACACCTCAGAGGCAGAAGAGATTCCAGGAATCGATTCAGTGAGCACAAAGTAAGCTTTAGTCTAATGTGTGACTTAATTAAGTTTCATCCAAAATACAACAATGTTAAAAAACCTGCTGGCACTTCCTGTAAGATCTGTGGAGGGCCTTCCTCCCACAGCAATGCAGCAAACACTAGACAGCAGCAGTCACATGAACAAAGTTGTTTGATTGTATCAAAAATCTACACAGATTTTGTTTGTTTAAAAAGAAAAGTTGTATCAACAGAAAAGATCCAGAAGTGTTCAGTGAAAAATTGCTTATCCATTCACTATTCAGATCTCCATTTGTCGCCAAACATTTAGATAGCTGAACTCTAAATTAAGGATACAACACGTCGAAGAATTGAGGTTCCGACCTCCTCCCCTCCCCTCAGTCTGCCTGTGCTGTCTTTCAAATCTCCTGTGAAGGTTTTGAAGAAAAACCTACTGCTGTCCATGAACACACTAAACCTGGAGGGTGATCTTTTTCATAAAAACAGTTGACAAAAGGATGAAATAGAGGCAGAGCTGCAATCTTTTCTTTGCTGTCATTACAGTTGGCATTGCCGAGCTTATACAAAAGAGATTTGCAGGCCAATGTCCACTGCAGGAGCTGAGGAACTCTAATATTTACCAGAGAGACAGACAGACACAAGTGGCTGTCAGCTGGTGACGTGATTCATGCCCAGTGAGTCATTAAACCAGCTACTTTGCCCACCGCTGACAATACAGTATAATGGTGCAAAAGAGAGTTCAGTTTTCCTCCTGAATTCCCCTCCACTTTGCCAAGAATGTCATGTCTCAGGCCAAGGCCAGTTGACTTGGGACATTCAGCCCTGTATGTAGAGACGCTGTCTGAAGTTCTTCACTGGAAAGTTGGTTGCCTTTCTATATTTGGGCCTGGAGCTCTTTGTTTGAGATATTTGTAGACTTTGCAACAAATATAAAATGTTGAAGAAATGGATTTGTTGCATCCTTCTCTCTCTCTCTCTCCCTTTACTTCCACACTCCAGTCTCACGGTCTTATCCTGCAAACTATCGTTGAGGGTTTTGGGGAGACCAATCACCATATTCTGTAGTTGCGTCTTGACCCGTTGTTAGAAAATTAGCTGTCAATGGCACGAAATGCCGACTCAATGTCTTTCAGGTGTATGAAGATAATTTTCTTGTTGATGTGGATGTTTGCTCAAATTTACTTGATAACACTTTTAGGACCATTTGCAGATCACCTGACAGTGCAAACTACAAGGTAGATGGGAGACCGTGCACTCTAAAATCTGTCATGAAAGAGTAAATTTGAATACAAAAAGTGGTTAAGGTTTTGCTTTATTCAGAGTACAAGGAATACAAAGGAAACTGCCGATGAGCTAAGAATTACTGGGTACAAGGATTTATTTAAAATGACATTCTTCACAACTAATTTCAGCAGCGGGAACAATGCTAACATTCCGAGCTGTGAGGAGGTTGAAAATCCAATTCCTCCAGAGACAGTTGCTGAGATCAGAAAGTAAGTATTGATCCAATGTGTGAGGAAATGATGCTTTAATCAGAATACAACTATGTGAAGGGCAACTGCTGGAGGTCTGGCATTTTCAGGAACATTACGTAGAGGCTATCTCCCGAAACTGAGCAGCATCTGTGGAGAGAAAGCAGAGTGGGCGCTTTGAGTTGAGGTTCCCCTGTTCAGAACTTTGCATCTCTGAAGAAGTGTCGCTTGGCTCAACTTGAACTCTGTTTTCTGTCTGCAGATGCTGCAAAACCTGTAGAGTTTCTCCAGCAACGTCTGCCTTTCTTTCAGATTGTCTGCGTCCGTAGTTTGTTCTTTTACATTAAAGAAACAGTTGGCTGTTGTTCTAATATTTGCTCTGTTCCTAGTGTTGTAAAAAGAAATTTTAGATGGAAGCTTGTGGTTCATGCTGCAGGCCTTCTGCTGGATCTGAAACCTGGAGGCCTTGGCCGATTCCAACGGTAACCAATACAGAGATTGCTGCCGGCGTTACTCACCAGTTGACGGTTTGGCTCAGTTTTGACAGCTGCTGGTCCAGAGAAAGGGATGGCAGATCAGCATCTTTCTCAGCCCAACTGTTAATGCTGATTGTCACTGAGGTTGTGTAGGTGGGCGCCATCAGGGAAATGAGGGAGGCAGTCCTTAGAAGTCAAGGAGAGCCCAGGTGTCAAAGAGAACGGGCCCATGTCAATATAGCTTTGCAATGTGTTGGTGGCAAACCCCCTCCCTGCCATTATCCTAATCCTCTCACTTCCAATTTAATTGCCAGTGAATAATTGGGCATGCATTACACACGATCTTTAATGGAATGTTTCTTTTCCAAACATTGGACTATGCAATGCAGGTAAACGTATTGAAAAACTTGACTCTCTAACTCTCTGCTTTCCAGTGTTATTACATGCCCCACCTCCCCCCATTGCCCAAAAATAAACAGACCGTGGTGTTCTGAAAACTTGTGTGAAAGGTGAAATTCCTTCTTCCTTGCAGCTTCCCCCCAGCTACTCTTCCAGACTCAGTCACAATCACTTGTATACCACCAGTTAAAACTTGGAGGGGGAAAACAAATCACGATCTATTGTAGTTATACACATCAGAAATGTTGCCTGTTTAACAAATCCAGTTGATAAGTACTTGAAAACTTGAGAGGGCTTCTCATTTGAAGAGTGGTTGAGGGTTTTGGTTCTGTACAGGATGGAGTTTAGAAGGATGGGTTGGAATTTCGTTGAAACTTACAGCATACTGAGAGGCCTGGAAGGATTGCACGTGGAACGGAGAAGATGCTTCCACGAGTAGGAGAGATTAGGACATGCGGGCACAGTCGTGGAGTGAAGAGACCAACCATTAGAACTCAGGTCAGAAAGAATTTCTTCAGTCAAGGAGTGGCTAATCTGAGGAAAACATTGCAGAAAGCCATGGAGGCCAAGTCATTAGGTCTATTTAAGATAGAGAGAGAGAAGCGTTCTTGATTAATAAGAGGATCAAGGTTTCGAGAAGAAGGCTGGAAATTGGGCTTGAGAAAGATCTCAGCCAGAATCAAATGGCAAAACAGACTCAGTAGGCCGAATGAGCTATTCCTGCCCCCAAAACTTATGGCCTTATGGATTCCACATGAAATTTTTCAATGTTCGTTTTGTAAGGAAGCCATTTCTGGGTGCAAGTGCTTGTTTACAATGTCTTTAATTTTTGCCTTATATAGTCAGGAAGGCAAATGTAATGTTGGCATTTATTTTGAAAGGACTTGAATGTAACAGCAGGGCTGTACCTCTGAGGCTTTATGAGGCTCTGGTCAGGCCATACTTGGAGTACTGTGTACAGACTTGGGCCCCGTATCTCAGGAAGTATGCACTGTACCTGGAACGGGTTCAGAGGAGGTTCATGAGAAAGGTCCAGGGAATGGAAAGCTTAAAATATGAGGAACGTTTGAGGACTGTGAGACTACACTCATTGGAGATTAGATGGATGAGGGGTATCTAATTGAAACTTTCAGAATACTGAATGGCCTGGACAGAGTGGATGTTGGGAAGATGCTTTCATTGGTAGGAGAGACTAGGACCCAAGGGCCCACATTTAGAATAAAGAGGAGATCTTTTCAAATGGAGATTTGGAGAAACTTTTTCAGCCAGAGAGTGTTGAATCTGTGAAAGTCACTGCCACAGAAGGCTGTGGGGGCCAGGTCATTGAGTACATTTAAAACTGAGACAGATTATCGAGGGGATTAAGGGTTATGGGGAGAAAGCAGGAGAATGGTGTTGAGGAACTTATCACACATGACTGAATGGCAGAACTGACTCAATGGGCCGAATGGCCTAATTTCTGCTCCAATGTCTGATGGTCTTATGGTCTTAATGAATTGCAGGTCCAAAACCTTTGACAGCCCCAACTCTGATAAAGTTGAAGAACCAAGTTCACCAAAAGCGACTGCAGAAATTTCAAAGTAAGTTTCATCCTTCTGTGCTTCATTCGTAATACATACCATGAAAAGAAATTGCTGTGAATATAGTAGCTCTTGAAAGATTATGTCGCCATTCGAGACGATAAAAATCACATTAAAGAAACAGCTTTATTCCCTCCGAGGCCATTGCCAGTAATTAAATCAATGACACATTTCAGCCTTTGATCTATAGAAAACATTCAAAAATGTTCAGTGAAAATTTGATTGGCCCTCAACATCCAGACCTTGGTGGTCTAACTTGCAACAATGCTAAACTGCGAAACCTCCCACCTCCCGTCAAATGCACCAGCCTATGTAACTGGAGTGACCTACATATTTTCTCTGAAAATTTGGAAAGCAAACCATCCAGTGTAGTCATTCATCTGGACTTTAACCGAATGAGGACTTGAAATACTGAGCATTTTGGGCTTCAAAATTTATTTTCAGTGTTTATAAATCAGTTGTAGATGCAAATCCTTTTCTTAATTTGTGCTTCATGAGCACTTGCAGCTGTAGATATTTTGGCCGTATAGATTGTCGGGTTGGTGGGAATCAAAGTTTGCCAGGCATCTGTGTAACCATGAGGAAGCAAGGTTGATCGGAAATAATTTTGATGTGTTTTAATTCTGCTTCATTTGGAATGCAGCAGTGTGAAAAGAGAATGATGGGGAACCATTGATTTCTTCAAAATTTTTAGTGCAATGTGATGAGTGCCACTCCAGACTATAGCAGTCACAATAAAGTGTCTGCTGGGCTGCCTCCCTCGAAAATTTATAACAGAGACAGTTGTCTGAAATAATAGCATCACCATTGAAGCATCCAAAACACTTAGATGGGAAATTGTTTTCAGATCAATATTGAGGTTATATTTCTGGACAATGTGGCTCTGGTAAAATTGCTAAAGAAATGAGTTAATCTCCTCTACCCCACCTCAGCACTTCTCTGTGTTCCTCCTTCCTGCTTCAGCTGCACCCTCCCCACAAACTTCCTCCAAGTTCATTGAAGTGTCCTCCAAATGTCCGTAACATTTGAAGAAATATGTCGTCGATTAAGAATGTGACCTGCTCCCCGTGTCCGAGCCTTGGTATTTCTCCCATACAATATTGCCATTGAATAGTTTGCATTTTTAATTATCTAATTTGGCCATTTGCCATGTGTATTCATGGAGTCAGGCACTTTCCCAAGTCAGAGACCTGGAATTAATCCTGAGCTTATTCTGTCCAGATCTTTAACTAAACTCAGAACTGTTAAAGGAGCAGGATAGAAAAATGATTTTTTTTTCAGCAAAACAGCCACTGGTGACTAATCTGAGCTTAAGCTTCAGTGAATTTGAGCAATGACAAATTCCTACATCAGTGCTCCGAATCAAACTTTGAGTTACAAGCTGTGCTTGTGAGAGTTGAATTGTCAATAGTCTGTGAAGAGCTTGTGTTTCTTTTTCAGAGATGAGGAAGTTAAACTTAAATCCTCTCTTTTGGGATGTTTATTGTCTGTCCCAGTGCAGAGGTTCTTTATTTGACATCTTTACACCTCATCTACTGACTCATTCCCCCTCTCAGCCAAAAATCCCAATGTTGATAAGAGTGCCAGAAATTAACATTATGATAATATGCACAAGTAAAATGATTTATTTGGTGTTTTGTGACCAGTTGCAGCTGTGAAAATGTTGACATGTCACACTGTGTGGTGGGTAGAAACCTAAGTTTGTCAGAAACTGAAGGAGTAATTGACAAGTAAATTTGATGTGACGTCAGATTAATCCTGTTGTATGGTATTTGGGATCTAATACTGTGAAAGGAAACTGTTGGGATTTGCTGTAAGATTATGTCAGGGTTGCCTCAGGAAGATACCCCAATTGGCAGTGCAGTGAGCACCAATCCAGACAATAGCAATCACATGAAGCAACTGCTTGACTGCTTCTGCAATGTTTGGCTTATTTTGGGAGGTGAGATAATGTTGAATTCGCATAAGGCTTTCAAAGCTTTTCAGTGGTAGATTGAATTTTGCTTGTCTTTCAGTATTTAGTTCTTGCATAGCCCAGAAACAACTTTCAACAAGGGTGAAATACTGAAGAAATGGCTTTCTCTCCTTTTTGCCCTGCTCTGTCTCTTCCAAGCCCCACCCCAGCACTGCCTCAATATGAAGACCTGTGGGCATCCTGTGGAAGTCAAAACAATCCATCTCTCAAGACTGTGATTTTTTTGTGTTGAATTGGGTTGGATTTAATTCTGGACGAGTTTGCCTGTTCTAAATGACTTAATTTGTCCTCTTTGATCAATTGCAGTTTTGGAAATGTTGACAGTGCAAATGGTGAGGAAAATGGAAGTTGTGGTTCTTCAGGATCCAGCGAAATAATTGCTAAGTAAGTTTAACTGCATGCATGACAAAGTGAGTCATTATTCAGAATATGACAAAGCGGTAGGAAATAGCTGGGGAGCTAGCAGTTTGTGCAATGTTGTACAGCCATCAAATGGTAATAGCCCAGAGACAATGATTTGATAATGTTTGTACCAGCTCTCAAAGAGGGACTTGCCGATGTTCAGTCCGAAATCCCTTTCCTGTGTAACACTGCGAAACATCTCCTTTCGAAAATTGTAGCTCACTTTTGAAGACCCCATTTGAAGCTGCATCCACCACACTATTAGGTCGAGCTTTCCAGTTCCTCAATAGGCTATTTAATAAAAAATCCTTGTCACCATTGGTTCTTCTTGCTGATCATCTTAAATCAGTGTCCTTTTCTTCTTAAGCCTTCTGTCACAAAGAACCGATTGTTCTTATCCATTCTAACCAAATCCCTCATGATTTTGAACACTTTTAAAACCACTTTTTAGTCTTCTCCAAGAGCAGCCGGAGCTTCTTCAGCCTCTCCACAGGATCTTTAATGGAATGTTTCTTTTCCAAACATTGGACTATGCAATGCAGGTAAACGTATTGAAAAACTTGACTCTCTAACTCTCTGCTTTCCAGTGTTATTACATGCCCCACCTCCCCCCATTGCCCAAAAATAAACAGACCGTGGTGTTCTGAAAACTTGTGTGAAAGGTGAAATTCCTTCTTCCTTGCAGCTTCCCCCCAGCTACTCTTCCAGACTCAGTCACAATCACTTGTATACCACCAGTTAAAACTTGGAGGGGGAAAACAAATCACGATCTATTGTAGTTATACACATCAGAAATGTTGCCTGTTTAACAAATCCAGTTGATAAGTACTTGAAAACTTGAGAGGGCTTCTCATTTGAAGAGTGGTTGAGGGTTTTGGTTCTGTACAGGATGGAGTTTAGAAGGATGGGTTGGAATTTCTTTGAAACTTACAGCATACTGAGAGGCCTGGAAGGATTGCACGTGGAACGGAGAAGATGCTTCCACGAGTAGGAGAGATTAGGACATGCGGGCACAGTCGTGGAGTGAAGAGACCAACCATTAGAACTCAGGTCAGAAAGAATTTCTTCAGTCAAGGAGTGGCTAATCTGAGGAAAACATTGCAGGAAGCCATGGAGGCCAAGTCATTAGGTCTATTTAAGATAGAGAGAGAGAAGCATTCTTGATTAATAAGAGGATCAAGGTTTCGAGAAGAAGGCTGGAAATTGGGCTTGAGAAAGATCTCAGCCAGAATCAAATGGCAAAACAGACTCAGTAGGCCGAATGAGCTATTCCTGCCCCCAAAACTTATGGCCTTATGGATTCCACATGAAATTTTTCAATGTTCGTTTTGTAAGGAAGCCATTTCTGGGTGCAAGTGCTTGTTTACAATGTCTTTAATTTTTGCCTTATATAGTCAGGAAGGCAAATGTAATAGAACATAGAACATAGAACAGTACAGCACAGAACAGGCCCTTCAGCCCACAATGTTGTGCCGACCATTGATCCTCATGTATGCATCCTCAAATTTCTGTGACCATATACATGTCCAGCAGTCTCTTAAATGACCCCAATGACCTTGCTTCCACAACTGCTGCTGGCAACGCATTCCATGCTCTCACAACTCTCTGCGTAAAGAAGCTGCCTCTGACATCCCCTCGATACTTTCCACCAACCAGCTTAAAACTATGACCCCTCGTGCTAGCCATTTCTGCCCTGGGAAATAGTCTCTGGCTATCAACTCTATCTATGCCTCTCATTATCTTGTGTACCTCAATTAGGTCCCCTCTCCTCCTCCTTTTCTCCAATGAAAAGAGACCGAGCTCAGTCAACCTCTCTTCATAAGATAAGCCCTCCAGTCCAGGCAGCATCCTGGTAAACCTCCTCTGAACCCTCATGTTAGCAACACATTATGCTGGGAGGCCAATGAGCCAGGCTGGGAGTTCACCACACCACAGTAGGAAGCCCCAACAGGTAGAGGCCGCTGCACCAGGCCGGGAAGTTGCCGTGCCATACTGGGAGCAGGCCGTTGCACTGTCAAGAGGTTGCCATGCCAACATTAGGTCATCACTGCAGGAGGCCGGCAGCCACTACAGGATGCTGCTGTGCCAGAGGAATTGTCACCCACCAGACGCCATGAGTCAGAGAAAGACAAAGAAGGGAAAAAAAAGCACTGAGAAGAAGAAAAAAAAGAATGGGCAGCGTGGATGAGGTCCAGCTGGAGTATCCTATTCTGCCGCAATCTTGTTAAAAGTTATGAGGGCTTCCACCTCTTTCAGCATTACAAACAGTGAGTTCCAGGTGCCCACCACTCTCTGGGTGAAAAAATGGTTTTCCTCACATCTCCTCTAAACCTCTTACCCCTGAACTCAAAATTGTGCACCCTTGGTCATTGATCAAGGGTAAAGTTTCTTCCTGTCTACCTTATCAATGCCCCTCATGATTTTATACATCTTAATGATGTCCCCTCTTAATCCCCTCTGCTCTAAGGCAAACAATCCCAATCGACCTAATCTCTGTTTATAAATGAAACTCTCCAGCCCAGGCAACATTCTGGTAACTCTCCTCTGCACTCTGTCCAGTGTGAACATATCCCTCCTATAACTCACATTCCAGAATGACACACAATACTCATAGCTGTGGTTTAACCAATGTTTTATTCAGTTTCAGCATAATTGCCCTGCTCTTAAATTCTACGCCTCACCTAATAAAGGGAAATATCCCATGTGCCTTCTTAACCGCTTTGTCCAATCATCCTGATATCTTCAAGGACTGATGTACATGCTCACTGAAGTTGCTGTGATTGCTGATGCTTCCCAGGATCCTACCATTCATCAGTATGTTTGTTGCAAGGCAAGTGAATATGTGCCTGTGACACAAGGGAACACGAAACAGGAGCTAGCTAATCGGTAGTTCCATCCACATGTTTTACTTTTGTGTTGAGATTAACTATCTATCCATTGTTTTGTATTAAATCTCAAGATAAATTTAACCCTAACTAACTCTCCATGCTCATAATCTCAATACTTATCATATTTATGCTGTAAGACAGTTAAGAGTTGTGTCCACCAATATCACTTTTGAACCACAGAAGAACCCAATGATAATAAGTCAAGCATAACAATAAGCCACAGCTACCCACATTTGTCAATAATCAGAGGCTATGTTTGCTGGTGCCATAATGCTAGGTAACAGAACCTTCCTTCAACAGCATCTTCCAAACCAGCAAACTCTATCACCAAGAACAATGGCAACAGAAGCATGGGAACACCACCACCTGCAAGTTTCTCTACAAGCCAATGCCATTCCGATTTGGAACTATATTGCTGTTCCTTTGTTGTTGTTAGAGAGGCTCTCCCTATTTATTTCAGAACCCTCTCCCTTTTCTGATGAAGGGTCTAGGCCCGAAACGTCAGCTTCCGTGTTCATAGGATGCTGCCCGGCCCGCTGTGTTCATCCAGCTCTACGCTCTGTTATATCAGATTCTCCAGCATCTGTAGTTCCCATTATCTCTGTTTAAAATGAGAGAAGCTTTTAAGTGCAGTTCTGCTTCCTGTCATTGAATTACGTACTTCATTTTATTCAACTTTCATGATTTGTAAAAGCCAAGTATTTTGAATTAAAGATGTAAGAAGAAAAACATTGCCCTGGGATTAAGAATTCCATTGTCTGCTCAGTTTGCAGCTGGTTAGTAATGCATAGCCTAATGCCCCTAATGAGGCCGACTCCATTACCCTCTCCGGCAATGCGTTCCACGCCCCTACAACTCCCTGAGTAAAGAACCTACGTCTGACGTCTCCGCTGTGTCTATCTCCACTCAATTTAAAACTATGCCCCCCTTCGTAATAGCTACCCCCACCATAGTAAAAGTTTCTGGCTATCCACTCTATCTATACAGCTGATCATTTTGTACACCTCTGTCAAGTCATCTCTCATCCTTTGTCGTTCTAAAGAGAAAAGCCCTAGCTCTCTTAAACTCTCCTTGTAAGACCTTCCCTCAATTCCAGGCAACATCCTGGTAAATCTCCTCTGCACCTTTTCCGATGCCTCCACATCTTTCCTGTAATGAGGCGACCAGAACTGGACACAATACTCCAGATGAGGTCGAACCAGGGTTTTGTATAGCTGGAGCATAACTTCACGGCTCTTGAACTTGATCCCTGTATTAATGAAAGCTAATGCACCATATGCCTTCTTAACAACTCTATCCACCTCAGTGGCAGCTTTCAGGGAACTGTTAACATGAACCCCAAGATCCTTCTGCTCCTCCACACTGCCAAGAATCTTTCCATTAACCCTGTGTTCTGCTTTCAAGTTTATCCTTCCAAACAGAATCACCTCACACTTTTCAGGATTAAACTCCATTTGCCACCTCTCAGCCCAGCTCCTCATCCCATTAATGTCCCTTTGTAACCTAGAATAGCCCTCTGCACTATCCACAATGCGACCCTCCTTTGTATCATCCGTGAGCTTGCTAATCCACCCTTCCACTCCTTCATCCAAATCATTTGCAAAAATCACAAATAGAAAAGGACCGAGAATAGATCCTTGTGGTACACCACTTATAACTGAGCACCATGTTGAATATTTTCCGTCCACTACCACCCTTTGTCTTCTAAGGGTCAGCCAATTCTGAATCTAATCTACCATGTTTCCCCCTACCCCATGCCTCCTTACTTCCTGCATGAGCCTACCATGGGGAACCTTATCAAATGCCTTGCTTAAATCCATGTATACTGCATCCCACTGCTCTACTTTCATCCACCTGTTTGGTCACCTCTTCAAAGAATTCAATAAGGTTTGTGAGGCATGATCTACCCCTCTCAAATTCATGCTGACTATCACGAATCAAACTGTGCCTTTCCAGGTGACCATAAATCCTATCTCTTAGAGCCCTAATTTGCCCACCACTGATGTAAGACTAACAGGCCTGTAATTTCCAGGGTTATCCCTATGCCCATTTTTGAATTTGCATTTATTTTGAAAGGACTTGAATGTAACAGCAGGGCTGTACCTCTGAGGCTTTATGAGGCTCTGGTCAGGCCATACTTGGAGTACTGTGTACAGACTTGGGCCCCGTATCTCAGGAAGTATGCACTGTACCTGGAACGGGTTCAGAGGAGGTTCATGAGAAAGGTCCAGGGAATGGAAAGCTTAAAATATGAGGAACGTTTGAGGACTGTGAGACTACACTCATTGGAGATTAGATGGATGAGGGGTATCTAATTGAAACTTTCAGAATACTGAATGGCCTGGACAGAGTGGATGTTGGGAAGATGCTTTCATTGGTAGGAGAGACTAGGACCCAAGGGCCCACATTTAGAATAAAGAGGAGATCTTTTCAAATGGAGATTTGGAGAAACTTTTTCAGCCAGAGAGTGTTGAATCTGTGAAAGTCACTGCCACAGAAGGCTGTGGGGGCCAGGTCATTGAGTACATTTAAAACTGAGACAGATTATCGAGGGGATTAAGGGTTATGGGGAGAAAGCAGGAGAATGGTGTTGAGGAACTTATCACACATGACTGAATGGCAGAACTGACTCAATGGGCCGAATGGCCTAATTTCTGCTCCAATGTCTGATGGTCTTATGGTCTTAATGAATTGCAGGTCCAAAACCTTTGACAGCCCCAACTCTGATAAAGTTGAAGAACCAAGTTCACCAAAAGCGACTGCAGAAATTTCAAAGTAAGTTTCATCCTTCTGTGCTTCATTCGTAATACATACCATGAAAAGAAATTGCTGTGAATATAGTAGCTCTTGAAAGATTATGTCGCCATTCGAGACGATAAAAATCACATTAAAGAAACAGCTTTATTCCCTCCGAGGCCATTGCCAGTAATTAAATCAATGACACATTTCAGCCTTTGATCTATAGAAAACATTCAAAAATGTTCAGTGAAAATTTGATTGGCCCTCAACATCCAGACCTTGGTGGTCTAACTTGCAACAATGCTAAACTGCGAAACCTCCCACCTCCCGTCAAATGCACCAGCCTATGTAACTGGAGTGACCTACATATTTTCTCTGAAAATTTGGAAAGCAAACCATCCAGTGTAGTCATTCATCTGGACTTTAACCGAATGAGGACTTGAAATACTGAGCATTTTGGGCTTCAAAATTTATTTTCAGTGTTTATAAATCAGTTGTAGATGCAAATCCTTTTCTTAATTTGTGCTTCATGAGCACTTGCAGCTGTAGATATTTTGGCCGTATAGATTGTCGGGTTGGTGGGAATCAAAGTTTGCCAGGCATCTGTGTAACCATGAGGAAGCAAGGTTGATCGGAAATAATTTTGATGTGTTTTAATTCTGCTTCATTTGGAATGCAGCAGTGTGAAAAGAGAATGATGGGGAACCATTGATTTCTTCAAAATTTTTAGTGCAATGTGATGAGTGCCACTCCAGACTATAGCAGTCACAAATTACAATCCGACCCCACCACCCAAGACATTTTTCCTTCCCCTCCCCTGTCTGCTTTCCGGAGAGACCACTCTCTCCGTGACTCCCTTGTTCGCTCCACACTGCCCTCCAACCCCACCACACCCGGCACCTTCCCCTGCAACCGCAGGAAATGCTACACTTGTCCCCACACCTCCTCCCTCACCCCCATCCCAGGCCCCAAGATGACATTCCACAATAAGCAGAGGTTCACCTGCACATCTGCCAATGTGGTATACTGCATCCACTGTACCCGGTGCGGCTTCCTCTACATTGGGGAAACCAAGCGGAGGCTTGGGGACCGCTTTGCAGAACACCTCCGCTCAGTTCGCAACAAACAACTGCACCTCCCAGTCGCAAACCATTTCCACTCCCCCTCCCATTCTCTTGATGACATGTCCATCATGGGCCTCCTGCACTGCCACAATGATGCCACCCGAAGGTTGCAGGAACAGCAACTCATATTCCGCCTGGGAACCCTGCAGCCATATGGTATCAATGTGGACTTCACCAGTTTCAAAATCTCCCCTTCCCCTACTGCATCCCTAAACCAGCCCAGTTCATCCCCTCCCCCCACTGCACCACACAACCAGCCCAGCTCTTCCCCCCCACCCACTGCATCCCAAAACCAGTCCAACCTGTCTCTGCCTCCCTAACCGGTTCTTCCTCTCACCCATCCCTTCCTCCCACCCCAAGCCGCACCCCCAGCTACCTACTAACCTCATCCCACCTCCTTGACCTGTCCGTCTTCCCTGGACTGACCTATCCCCTCCCTACCTCCCCACCTACACCCTCTCCACCTATCTTCTTTACTCGCCATCTTCGGTCCGCCTCCCCCTCTCTCCCTATTTATTCCAGTTCCCTCCCCCCATCCCCCTCTCTGATGAAGGGTCTAGGCCCGAAACGTCAGCTTTTGTGCTCCTGAGATGCTGCTTGGCCTGCTGTGTTCATCCAGCCTCACATTTTGTTGTCTTGGAATCTCCAGCATCTGCAGTTCCCATTTTCTCTCTCACAATAAAGTGTCTGCTGGGCTGCCTCCCTGGAAAATTTATAACAGAGACAGTTATCTAAAAGGATAGCATCACCATTGAAGCATCCAAAACACTTAGATGGGAAATTGTTTTCAGATCAATATTGAGGTTATATTTCTGGACAATGTGGCTCTGGTAAAATTGCTAAAGAAATGAGTTAATCTCCTCTACCCCACCTCAGCACTTCTCTGTGTTCCTCCTTCCTGCTTCAGCTGCACCCTCCCCACAAACTTCCTCCAAGTTCATTGAAGTGTCCTCCAAATGTCCGTAACATTTGAAGAAATATGTCGTCGATTAAGAATGTGACCTGCTCCCCGTGTCCGAGCCTTGATATTTCTCCCATACAATATTGCCATTGAATAGTTTGCATTTTTAATTATCTAATTTGGCCATTTGCCATGTGTATTCATGGAGTCAGGCACTTTCCCAAGTCAGAGACCTGGAATTAATCCTGAGCTTATTCTGTCCAGATCTTTAACTAAACTCAGAACTGTTAAAGGAGCAGGGTAGAAAAATGATTTTTTTTTCAGCAAAACAGCCACTGGTGACTAATCTGAGCTTAAGCTTCAGTGAATTTGAGCAATGACAAATTCCTACATCAGTGCTCCGAATCAAACTTTGAGTTACAAGCTGTGCTTGTGAGAGTTGAATTGTCAATAGTCTGTAAAGAGCTTGTGTTTCTTTTTCAGAGATGAGGAAGTTAAACTTAAATCCTCTCTTTTGGGATGTTTATTGTCTGTCCCAGTGCAGAGGTTCTTTATTTGACATCTTTACACCTCATCTACTGACTCATTCCCCCTCTCAGCCAAAAATCCCAATGTTGATAAGAGTGCCAGAAATTAACATTATGATAATATGCACAAGTAAAATGATTTATTTGGTGTTTTGTGACCAGTTGCAGCTGTGAAAATGTTGACATGTCACACTGTGTGGTGGGTAGAAACCTAAGTTTGTCAGAAACTGAAGGAGTAATTGACAAGTAAATTTGATGTGACGTCAGATTAATCCTGTTGTATGGTATTTGGGATCTAATACTGTGAAAGGAAACTGTTGGGATTTGCTGTAAGATTATGTCAGGGTTGCCTCAGGAAGATACCCCAATTGGCAGTGCAGTGAGCACCAATCCAGACAATAGCAATCACATGAAGCAACTGCTTGACTGCTTCTGCAATGTTTGGCTTACTTTGAGAGATGGGATAATGTTGAATTAGCATAAAGCTTTCAAAGCTTTTCAATGGTAGATTGAATTTTCCTTGTCTTTCAGTATCAAGTTCTTGCACAGCGCAGGAACGGCTTTCAACAAGGGTGAAATACTGAAGAAATGGCTTTCTCTCCTTATTGCCCTGCTCTGTCTCTTCCAACCCCCACCCCAGCACTGCCTCAATATGAAGACCTGTGGGCATCCTGTGGAAGTCAAAAGAACCTGCTCTCAAGACTGTGATTTTTTTGTGTTGAATTGAGTTGGATTTAATTCTGGATGAGTTTGCCTATTCTAAATGACTTAATTTGTCCTCTTTGATCAATTGCAGTTCTGGAAATGTTGACAGTGCAAATGGTGAGGAAAATGGAAGTTGTGGTTCTTCAGGATCCAGCGAAATAATTTCTAAGTAAGTTTAACTGCATGCATGACAAAGTGAGTCATTATTCAGAATATGACAAAGCGGTAGGAAATAGCTGGGGAGCTAGCAGTTTGTGCAATGTTGTACAGCCATCAAATGGTAATAGCCCAGAGACAATGATTTGATAATGTTTGTACCAGCTCTCAAAGAGGGACTTGCCTACGTTCACTCCTAAGTCCTTTTACTGTGTAATACTGCGAAACCTCTCCTTTCGAAAATTGTAGCTCACTTTTGAAGACCTCAATTGAAGCTGCATCCACCACACAATGAGGCAGAGCTTTCCAGTTTCTAATGATGCTATTTAAAAACAAAATCCTTGTCACCATTGGTTCTTTTTGCTGATCATCTTAAATCAGTGTCCTTTTCTTCTTAAGCCTTCTGTCACAAAGAACCGATTGTTCTTATCCATTCCAACCAAATCCCTTATAATTTTGAACACTTTTAAAATCACTTCTTAGTCTTCTCCAAGAGCAGCCCAAGCTCCTTCAGCCTCTCCACAGGGCTGTCTAGTTTGTCATCTCTGGTAATATTTTTTGTGACTGTTTTGTGCACCCTGTCAAATCCCTTCCTGAAGTGTGGTTGGTAAATACCAGAGTTGAGGGCATATCAGGAGTTTTTTTTATAATGATTAGTCAGAACATATTTGTTTTTCATACAATGCTCCAATTTTTAAAGTTCAGAATCCTGATGATATCTTCAACCTGCACTACCACTTCTATAATTATTGTGCACACACATACACACACACTATCGATCAAATATCAGACATGGATCATTTCAGGAAGCACCATATCATAAGATATTTATTTTGGCTACAGAAAAGAGGAAGGAACAATCCAGAATAATTTTGATTTGGAGGAGGTCCAACTTCAAAAGGAGCAAGAAGGCGTTTGCAGCAAGTAAGGTTGAACACAAGTTCAGGGAAAACTGCAATGAAACAGCAGTCTGTCTTACAGAAGGAGGTTGTTTAGTGACAGTGTCAGAATGTTCCCACAAGCAGGAAATAGTGGCAAATGGTACAAATGATGAGGATTATTGATGACCCCAATGTGTACCGAGTTAATTATAAGTAGTTCAGAAGGGAAGTGTTGAACTAAATGATGCTGGCAGCTAATGTTAACAGGGAATCCGAATGTCGTCCTCCATTGTGAGCAGTGAAAGGGTAGCGAAAGTGGGGCTAATGGTCATAAATCACTGTTTAATCTTCACAGAGGTAAGGGCCTGGCTGAGATACTATTCAGAAGAAGTTGATGTCCAATTCACGATGAAAAGTAAATAGTTGAGACAAGGATGAGCTGAGGTTGGACAGCATTTTAGAAATGTGAACATTAAACAACTGCAGATGCTGGAAAACTGAAACGAAAATGGAAATTGCTGGAAAAGCTAAGCAGGTCTGGCAGCATCTGTGGCGAGAAAGCAGAGTTAACATTTTTGAGTAATTTGAACCACTGAGCTTTTACAGCAATTTCTGCTTTGATTAGAACGGCTGGTTGTCCCTGGTGTTGGTAACTCAGAAGGAAGTGAATTGTAGACAACTGAGGATACTGAGAAAGAAAAAAATAGCTTGAGGCTGCAGTGGCACTTTGCACAACAACCTAATGCTGTTTGAATGCAGGGGTGGTATCAGAGGACTGGAGGATTACAACATGTACTATGTTTATGTTCAAAAGTGTGTGGATAAATCCAGCAACTAGATTCATCTTATTGGTGGGACAGCATCACAGGAACTGTAATCCCAGTCTCAAGCAAGAATGCTTGGGGAGCATATGGGCTCACATTTTATGCTGACTCAGAAATCTTCACCATCTGGTGTGTAACCTGTTTCATAAAACCATCTGATGGAGGCTTGTAATTCTGAATCTTCAATTTTCATGGGTATTTTACTGGATTTAACTGAAGATGAAAGGGTTTGCTTGAGGTGTTTTAAATTGTTCTTCATGTTCATTTGCAGCTGTGAAAGCATTGAGTCTGAACACTGTCCGAATTCTGATGAAATTCAGAATTTAAGTTCACCAGAAAAGGGAGCGACAGTCAAGAAGTGAGTTTGATCCAAAATGTGACCATGTTATGCTTCATTTGCAATACAGTAGTGTATAAAGGGAATGGCTGGAGAGCTGGTGGCCATAGGTTGGATAATCAGAAATCTCTTCATGAAGGCAGAGATGTTTCCATGCTGTATGACTCTGTAACACATACCACAGAAACAAAAACACGGATATCATTCCAGATCATGGCACATTGATGAAGAAACAGCTTCTGAGTTCTTTGCCTATTCTCTCCCTAATTCTGAGGAACAAGCAATACAAAGCACAAGCAGCAGTTGCGTGTGAAGGTGTTGAGTTTATCTCAGACTGAAATTTCTGGACTAGTAGCAAATGTAAGCTATTGAAGAAGTGGCTTCACTCCTTGCACCTGCTCCTTTCCCCTGTTACCACCAGCCGCCACCACTGCTGGTGAGCTGCTTTGGCCCTCAAGGGCATTTCTGGTAAACTTCCTGAGGAAATTTAAAGAACGTATTCACTATTTTATGCAGTTTTACATTTAGAGTGTGACCTTGTTTCATAAAGTTAGCTGATCACAGTTTGGGATGCTGAATTTTGAGACTTCATTTTTTTATCTTACGTCTGGCAACCAATTGTAGACCTAAACACCATTTCAATTTGCTTTTTCTTTTGTGGTTTATGATCAATTGCAGAAGCATAGACTTCAACAGATCAAGCTTTCTAGAAGAATATAATTTCAGTCCTGCAGAAAAGGAAACACTAATGAAAATGTAAGTTTGATTTGACATGTAGTGAAATTGTATTTTCAATGTGAAATTTAAGAATGTGAGAAGAATTGCTGGAGAGCCAGAAAGACCTGTAAAATAATGTAGAGCCTTTGTCATGAATATATAAGGCACCCAGAACAGGATGGCAAACGGCACTCCAACCCATAACAATCACATTCAAGAAGCTAAATAATAACTGAAAGAATCACGGACACTGCAACTCAGGGACAAAAACAAAGTTGTTGGAAAAGCTCAGCATTTCTGGCAACATCTGTGAAGGTAAGAACGGAGTTAATGTTTCAGGTCTGTGTGACCCTTCCAGTTCTGAGGGAGGGTCGCTGGACCCAAAATGTTAACTCTGTTTTTGCATTAAAGAAGCTGCTTGCCTTGCATGTCCAATGATTGCATTATTCCTAGAGATTGGCTTGTTAATATTTTTCAGTGTAAATCATCCAAAATTCTTTGTCTTTTGGAATTGTTTGTCCTACATGATCACGCTTTTGGGGTTGTTTATCTCAGATTGTCATTAGTCTAGTTTGAGATAATGATGCATTATTGCAGGAATGGTTTTCCTCTTCACACCACTTTATTAGAAGTTATCCTGCAAACTTCCTGTGAATAGTTGAAACCGAATGATACCGCTGTCTAGAGCAGTCAGATACTTGGCAAGTGGTTTGTTTGTGGTGTCCTGACTTTGGTAGCCCTCTGACTCCATGCTGCTGTTGTACGTTTTGCATATAATCGATCTTGAATTAATACTTCCTGAATCTATGAAATCCAAATAATCTCGTGAAATCATTTTTCATGTTTGAAGTTTGTCAACGAAGTGCTTTCAAAGATATTTGACTGTAGAAAGCATCGCACAAATGCATCTCTAGCTGGAATTCTAGTTATTTTTGAGCTGTACCAGATTGCTGAGGTTGTTTTACTGCTCTGAATAAGATTAGATTACCTACAGTGTGTAAACAGGCCCTTCGGCCCAACAGGTCCACACTGTCCCTTGAAGCATCCCACTCAGACCCATTCCCCGAACACGAAGGGCAATTTAGCACACGGCTGATCCACCCAGCCTGCACATCTTTGGACTGTGGGAGGAAACTGGATCACTTGGAGGAAACTCACTCAGACATGGGGAGAATGTGCAAACTCCTCACAGACAGTCGCCCAAGGCTGGAATCAAACCCGGGACCCTGGAGCTGTGAGGTGGCAGTGCTAACCACTGAGCCACCATGCTGCCCTGCATGACACTTTGGCAGCATGGGGTTAAAGATGGGATTATTCTGGTTTGTCTGGCCGTTCGATTAAACTCTGTGCTTTTTGATGAAAACAAAAGAACACTTATCCAATAGATTTGAGTGCTGGACTGGACTTGGGGACTTTAAAGTTTGAAATTCTTATCTTTATATATACAGTGATTTATTTTCTTTTGTACATGGTTTGTTTATTCATTTATTTTGTTTTCTTGAGTTGATATTGTTTGTCATTTTTATAATCAAGAAAGCCAATGCCTGAAGGGCCCAGCACAGATAAATTACTTGTGAGCAAATACAAAGGCAAATTTTTGCAGTATTGCTTTGAGAAAAATGGTCAATTTGAGGGAGTGAGGATTTTCAGGGAATATTTTTACTTCAGATGCAATAGCAAGCGTTCACAACTGGGCTGCACTGAAGTTTGAAAGAAAGCTCAAACAATTTATGAAAAATGCAGCAAAGGAAAAATCCCTCTTGTTAATCAAACAAATAGGACACAGTTGGCCAGGCAGCATCAGAGGAGCAGGAAAACTGATGTTTCGGGTCTGGGCCCTCCACCAGAAATTTTCTGAAGAATGGTCCAGACCTGAAATGCCAGCTTTCCTGAGCCCCTAGCCTGCTAGCCTGCTGTGTTCATCCAGTTCCACACCTTGTTATTTCAGACTCCAGCATCAGCAGTACCTACTAACTCAGAACACAGTTGGGATGCCTTGTGCATTGCTATTCACTCTAACCCACCCAGTTGGCTTTTTGGGTAAATGAAACAAAGTTTTAGAAATCTAAGCCACAGGGCTTGGTGGTTATCTGGACATTTTTCTCCAACACCTAGCTATTCATGTCTGGATGAACACAGCTAATTGTGGATACCAAATTGGTCCTGATTAATTTCACAATATTCCTGTACTAATGTCTCAAGAGACATATAGGGATGAAGTGTATGAAGGAACCTAAATTATCCTGATCCCCGATTGAGGACAGTGTAATCCTCATGAAAGTAATGTGCTGGTTTGGCATGTTATTTGGTATGTTAATCTCCTTTTGAATTCAAGTTTTTTGGGTTGAGTAATGTAGAAAAATATCATTTTTGTTTTCTACAGAATAGTAGCTTACAACCTGTCAGTTTGACATTGAAGAAAACACAGATATTTTGGGGGTTGAGTAAAAGCATGGTCAAAACATGGTTTTAAAGGAACATCTTGAGTGAGAGCAGAAGTGGCAGGAACATATCCAGTGAAGTTGTCATCGATGAAACAATTAATCTCAGATGCGCAAGTGGCCAGAATTGAAAAGAAAGACAAAAGTGCACCTGTACATAATTATTTCAATTCTGGAAGACTCTAATACTTTAAGAATACACTTCTCTCCAGTGCCATTGCAATCTAAGTTTATGTTGTACTCGCTTTAGGAAATGATCCTTTTAGATGGTGGAAGGATGATAATGAGTAATTAAATGAAATG
This sequence comes from Stegostoma tigrinum, assembly GCF_030684315.1. Lineage (NCBI taxonomy): Eukaryota > Metazoa > Chordata > Chondrichthyes > Orectolobiformes > Stegostomatidae > Stegostoma > Stegostoma tigrinum. The sequence goes on from NW_026728811.1 coordinate 155,014, forward strand.
ATGTTGTACACTGCAGCTGATTAGAGGCTTCAGATTACTCGGTAGGGATGTAGTAACTTGTTAATGAATCTATTGGAAACAGAGACTTTAATTCTAGTGGGACGACAGAAAAGTGTTTTGGGTCAAATTTTGGACTCTGAACAGTACTAATTAAGTTCTACCATATTGTCAGCAGGGTAGAGGCTCTTTAGCTCAGCAACCTATTTCCCAGCCACGAAGGCTTTCAGTAGGATATGGAATTTTTTGGTTTTGTGATCTTTTGAATTGATTTTTCTTTCTATATATTTTTGGAGGGTTACTGTTCGAGTGTTTGTAATGTGATCGAAGCATTTCTGAAAGATTCAGGACCAAATGAGCCCAGGCAACTTCCTTAAGTCACATTTCCAGTGTGTTTCAGTTAGTCACTGTTTCCGAGAGGTAACATAACAAATAACATTTCCACAGCCTTGTCCCTCCATCTCTGCAATTTCCTTGTGTCCACTTCAGACGTTTCTCTTTTTTCCTGTCCAGTTTCACTTTTCTGCCTATCCCAGATTATGTTTGTCCTGTTGTTACCAGCCATGGCTTCAGCTGTTTAGACTCTAAAATCTGAAATGCACAGTATGCTTTTCTCCATTTTTTAAAAAGCTGATAAAAAACTTCACCTTTTATCAAGCTTTTCATAATTCTTCTGACCTCACTGAAAAACAATCTCTTGACATTTCCAAAAATGAGTCACTTCATTTCATAATTTGCCATGTTCACTAGTTAATATCATTCAGCATCTTAGCAGTGTGGGCCAGCTGTGTTTTTGAATCATTGCAAAAGAGTACGACCTATGCCAACTGACCTGAAAGCAGATGAAGTCAAAATAGTCCCTCCAGTGTAAACTATTTCTAAGTCGTATATCTTTCTCAAACAACAAGAGGCTATTGCTGCATATGGCACTATGGCTGCCTAGCACTTCCTACACCAACCACTGTTTAACAGGAATGGAGCTGTTAAAGTCTGAGTGAAGCCCCAATGTCTGTGTGTAATGTTTCACATCATATAATTTCTGTGCTGTAATGATCTATTATGAACGGACTCAAATAAGTGATCATCTGTTTCAGTGTAGGGCTGCAGATAAGGAAATTCCAAATTAAAAACTAGAACAGCACTTTCAGTGTAAAATATTCCATGTAAATTGGGGATGCCAATCAAACAAATGTTTACTTTTTGGAGTCTTTGGAACATCAAAGGTTTCTTCTGCCTATTGCATCATAGACCATAGCTGCAACTCAGTCCATGCTGGCCCACGTTGTCTCTCGGTTGACCAATGTCTGAACTTTAGATTTTTTTTCGAAAAAACCTTTCAATTCTTGTGTTCACATCCTTTCACGTTCTTATTTTGCTTTTGTCTGGAATTATTTTAAGTCCCAAACTTTGCTTGGTACATTTCTGTTCTGCCACGTCCAGTGTGCTGTGTACTTCTTATTTTTTTCATCAGCCCACCACCGTTAGTGCTTCTTCCTGCAGATGTATAGTTTCTTCCTCTAGACATCACCATCTCTCGCCTTTAAGAAACTCATGAAGAGTCACTATGACCAAATGTTTGGACACCTGTTTGAATATCTCCTCCTTTGTCAGTTTTTGAATGGTTAATCTGCTGTGAAGTGCCCTGGGGAGTTTTTCTGTGCAAAGGGTTCGATTTCAGTGGTGTGATGACTTCTCTGTGCCGCTGACGTCTTGTTGCAAAAAAGTAACCATTGATTTACCTGTGAAATAATGCTACGCGGCCTCTCAGTATTAGCCAGGCAGGCAGTTAAAATAAGTGAATTGAAAGCTGACTATGTTGGAGTATTTCATTATTCATCCTCAGCTGGACCCAATTTATCCATGTTACCGAGGTATCCAACTGCTGGCAATGCAACTCCCAGAACAAAGCCAAACAAATCATCATTATCCTTGTGTTTTTCTTTGTTCATCTGATTTGTCCCATTTGACTTTTATAAAGAAGATTTTTTGTTAAAGCTCACTTTCTCTTTACTAGCAAACTCTAAACACCAAGAGGTCCTGCTGGTGTAATAAGTAACCTCAGACACATGTGAAATCACTTTATACGTGAGCCTTAAGCTTACTTGTGCAATCTACCTAGAAGAAAACTTGGAAACATGGCCAACTTGCAGTTTCCATCCATGGCCAGCGTAATTCGAACTTGGACAGTCATTTCTTCATCATTGGGTCAAAGTGCCACACAGCCCCCCTCTGATGGCACAGCAGGATCACCATTGCCATGTGCACTGCAGCAGCTCAAGATGGCAGCTCATCTCCTGTGTGAGCACGATGACCCCATATTCCAACTTTAATCTATTGCATTTACATTTGTAGAATTAGAAGCTTTTTTCCCACACGTTTTGCTTCCCCGATAAACAGATATAAACTCTGACTTTATTTCCAGTGCTATACCTGAAATTCTTGAAATCTGGCTGGAGGAGTCTGCCGAAGACTTTCGTCAAGTTCCAACTTACTCTTGTCTCCGGAAGGTACTTTGCTACTTGAACCAGACAGTGCCGGGGTCAGATGCTGAACATCGGGCCCAGAAACTCCTGAGTCGGTTTTTGGCGGAGGAAACAGCCGAGAAAGAGATGTTCAGTAAGATTTATAATTATGTTGCAAAAATGTGGTTTTAATTCAGGGTGCCTCCCTACAAGTTTGTGTGCGGCTTGCCCCTCTGTCTCAGGATTTAGTTCATTTTGGTTTCCTTTGACAAGCTTCAAAATTACTTCCAAATTTTTGGGTAAAAGAAGTTAATTAAAATTATTGCTGAATGATTACCCCTGTACTACATGATGTACAAGACCAAATTCTGCATAGATTTGATACTCTAATATGGTCCGCTAAGACCCAGCAGCATGTAATACGACTTTCTGGACAATTTCCTTTTGAACTGTTGCCGTCAATGACATTTTATTTTATAATCTGATGTAATAAGTTTGCAAGTTATTGTGAAACAATAGATTGTGATTCGGAAGATTTCCTAAAGCTAGAAATTGGGATGGGAATCTGTCATTAAATACAATTTCTTTTGCAATTGAGATGCTCCCAACAAGAGGATTTCAGTGCAATATCATATTAATTTCACCAAATCTAGATTTCGAAGTATGAATATTAGATAACTATTGTAAACCAATGCATGACTTCTATTCACAAGTTTGTGAGATATTTTAGAGCAATGTGAACTTTGGGCACAAAATAAATGTCTATCTTCACTTGCACAGAAGGCTACCGTAGAAGAGTTAGATTCTATATTGGAGAAGAACACGACCAAACCGTCGAACAAGTTGACGAAAAGCTCCTGTCCTACCCATCACGCTTCATTGCAGAGCAGCTGACTTTTATGGATGCTGTGAGTAAACAGGAATCTGGGGCCCAGTCATTCTGAATAAGATATTTCAGTCAGCAGTAGGCATCTGAATCTCTCTGTGTTGTTTAATGCTATTACTGCTCCACCAGTCGTTATAACTGAATTCCCTTCAAAATGCAGTCTTCCAAGATGTTAAAATGTGTTGTTTGACGTGTAACTTCAGTATCTCGCTTGAAATACCTGCCAACTAATACTTCAGCACTTGTCATTTGTTTTGAATGAACGTCATGTGAAATAAGTGACCTGAGAGAGCACTGAAAATCCTTTGTAACTTAGTGTTGAACCTTTACAAAATGAATAGTATTTCAGGGTAAAAGTTTAATTGTTTCATCATAACAGTCACTGTTTCTTCAAGAGTCCAGTGATTTTGTTTGAAGTATCCAGGATGGCAATTTTGTTGTTTTCCCAGAATCTTCTGGAGTGGAATCAGCCACAGGGTATTCCAGTCTCGTCTGCAAGGTGGCTTGATGTCTACCTCTAAAAAATGAGACTCGTAGTTGCTGAATCAAAATTTGAGTTATGTCAAAGTCTGGTCATAGGCTTAGGCTTGAAGTGGAAGTTCAGTGGTCTGTATGTCAGCATTGGGTGTGACTCTAGAATGTAAGTAGTCCTCTAGGTCTCAAAAATCCAGAGCATATGTTAGTGTTCAGAACAGGGGTGCAGCGATCTCATCTGGAAGTGACCACTTTGTCAAAAGTTGGTTTTGGTTATGGGATAAGAGATAATGGGAACTGCAGATGCTGAAGAACCCGAGATAACAAAGTGCAGAGCTGGGTGAGCACAGTTGCTCCTAAGATGCTGCTTGGCCTGCTGTGTTCCTCCAACTCCACACTTTGTTATCTCAGTTTGTTAAGGGGCAGCTGCTTTTCTGCACAGAGTTCCAAAGGTAACTGTCTGTTTTCACTGCAGTTTCTGTTGCATATGTGTATGTATATACCGACTGGCATTTAGAGTCTAATCATGTGACATAATGATGACAGCAGCCATTTTTGGTGGGCAGCAACCTCGTTGGGTGTCTGTCGAGGAATGTAGCTGCTTTTCTTTTGTTGAATCATAGAGATCTGCAGTGAGGGCTGAGAGTCTTTTTTCAAATCAGTGGTTTGACCTGATGAATCTCAAAGCGGTTTTTTTTGATCCTCATTGCCAGTTCTTTTTTTTTTCCTTTACCGCACAGGTCCAGGGGGCTGAAGCATTAAACAGCAGGAGTTTTATTATGTAGTTTGCTGTCGAGGCAGCAGGGTTACCCTAAGCTATTCCTTGCCAGAAATGATCGATGACATCATTGTGACGTGATCAGACTGTTAAAAGTGAGAGCCCACCATGCTTGCATAAACATGCAACAGTTTCCCACTCGATGGTTTCTGAGCATTCCATTCTATTCCAACCTGTCACAGCCAACTCTGGCTTTGAAAGTGACGAGACTGACAAATTTCTCCATTCTGAATGAGTTTACGGGGATCTGAAGGAACTATTTGCCGGTTGTGTTAACTTTCACTGTTGGGGCATAATTGTTGATGGGAGTTGCTCATCTTGAAGAGGGAGACAGAAGGACATTATGCAATCTGAATGACCAGTTGACAAGCTTGGACGTTTGGCAATATTCGTGTTCAGCATGAAACCAACAGTGGGGAAGTGTTGACATTGAGATCTGTTGAACCAACAGAGGGCCAGGCTGCCATTGTGTTCTGTCAACCTGCCTTGGTGCGAGAAGTAGACATGATGCAGGGCTGCTATACTGATGCCCAGCCTGTCTAGCCTGTGGGCCACCAGGGCTGAGCATCTGTAGCAGTGACTATTGCCAGCAGAGCCGTGCATTGATGGTGTGCGTGGAGCCCAGTCGGAGTTGGGTGGAGATAACCAGTGATTTTAAATCTAACCTACAAATAGGAAGCAGATGACTGAAAATTCGAGGGTTTTGATCTGTCTGAATAGCCAATGTGCGCTTGTGCATCAATGTGAGTATTATGTAGCCAGCCGTTGACAATATAGCACGCAGTTTTAATGTACAATTGCAAACTAGCAGGACGAATGTACCCATGGACGGACAAATCTTGTTTGTCGTTCATTGCTAAAAACATGGCACGACTGATACCTTTACCCTTTGTTTCCTTTTTATTTTTGATCAGGATCTTTTTCGGAAACTTGTGCCCAGCCAATGTTTAGGGTCCATCTGGTCTCAACGAGGGAAGGAAGAAAAACAGCATCTGGTATCAACCGTCCAGGCCACCATTACACAGTTCAATAATGTTACAAAATGTGTCACCAGCACCATATTAAGACCTCAACAGCTGAAACCACGGCAGAGGGCTAAAATCATTGAGAAATGGATTGATGTTGCCCAGGTACACTATTCTTTATTGGTTTTTAGCCTTTGTGACATGTTAAAGTCCACAGTGCATGAAACAACCATGGTGGAAGAGAGCAAGCCATTAACACTATGTGTTGATATGGCCAAGGTTTGAAAGCCTCTTGAACTGGCAAGCAGAATACTTTTCTGAATAAGAGTTGAATGCTTCATGGAAAATCCTAGCATTCATAATTTCTGTAGTGCTGGCTGCTAATAGTTCTTGCCTCAGTTTACAGTTGCATTGAAGTATTAATGTATTTTTTTCTCATCAAAAATATTTATGTGGATAAAAAAGGCAAACTGATTTCAGATTTTTACTGGCCCTTCAAAAATGAAGTTAGTTATTGGGCATTACATAGTGTTATTTGCCTCCCTTCCAAGCTGTAATCAGTCTACGAAACAGTGTACATTTTATTCCCAATGTTCTGCATTCTGTATGCCTACATGACGGCACTTCAGTAACTTGCCTGGTTGTCTGTTTCTTATGTGTTTGCCAAAGGAATTTGTCTCAGCATGTTAGTCAGCAATCGGTAAAAGAGTGAGGAAGGGCTGTCAGATCTGATACCAGGTTTGTACTTGTCGCCAACATGTGGCATTCCCACTCGTACATTTGGAAAGGATCAGGATAGGAACCGAGTAATTAACTAATTAAGTAAAGGAAGTAATTGATTCTTACTGATTTTGTAATCCTAAATTGCACTGGATTTTGCAACAAAACTGTACTTTCAATGTATTTTCCCGTATACACGTGACAACAAAATATTCATTGATTACTAAGGTTTGGAATGAAAGTTCACAATAATTCTGTTGCCAGCTAATTTAGAGAAGTCTGGTTTGGGTCTTGGCAACACTGCCTGCATCAGTTTTGACTCGTTAAGAGTCTTGAGGCATTAATGGGACCTTGATGGGGATTTGAAAGTCTGTCTCCAGTTTTACAATATGGAGCAGTTCAACCGAATTTAGGCTGACACCCAGTCGTAGACATGGATGAAAGGCTATTCTGAAGAGGAATAACCACCTTACTTTGATCACTTGGCTGACTTTTCTAGTTCTGATTTTGAGTTTTTACAATAGTTGACAAGGAGTGGCTTCCATGTTGAAGTGCCCTCCATTACTTCCATTTTACTGCAGCAGCTTTATTTCCCTGAAGCCAGAAGACTCTGGGCTTGAGAACCTACCTGCTGGCCTTAATCAGATAAGGCACTTATGATTATGCCAATTGACGCACCTTCAAAGAAATCCCAAATGGTGTGATCACCCTGCACCTCCCTGGCCTTCCTCCCCAAGCAGAAGTGGCTTTGAGACCTGATAACAAACACTCGCAGGCTTCCTCCTCATCTCCACCACAACCCAAAGTACACATTTGGGAGGTTTGATTTGATCCAGTTTTGTCCCTACCTCCAACAGGTTGGGGGGGGGTGGGTTGGTGGTGGAAACAGATGAAGGACATTCAGCTGCTAATCTAGGTAAGATTAGTTAACTCAGTATCAATAACGTAGTGACTCATAAAAGTAGACCCAATTTCCTGATTTGTCTGTTTTCCCTCGAATGAGTATCTCACGTGACTGGTCCTGCCCTCCTATTCTGTCAGATAATACAACCTATCATTCATTTATGAGCTAAATGTGATGGATATAACAAAGATGATTACCCCGCCTCCACCCCCCTACCTTTGCCACTTCTACCACTCAGATGTCCCTGTCTCAATCCTACTCATTTTAAGCTCTCCTTTGGTGTCAGTAATCATATCTAACCAGTCACAGGCTGGCAGCAAGTGAACTGAAAAGGTTGTCTCAGAGGGATACAAAACTAATATCAAGGTTTGAGTTGCCAAGAATCATGGAATTCTTTCCCTCAAAAAGTTTGTTTCTTAATGCTGTTATTTTCTCAGCTAACATTTTTCTGATAGAACCTTTTTAAAAAGTCTGAGGTGTTGGGTAATGGGGAGTCACTGATTTTTCCACAGAACTCACGGCTTTTTTTCTCTGACAGGAATGTATGATTTTGCAGAATTTCTCGTCAGTGCATGCAATTACTACGGCATTGCAATTGAATAGTGTGTTCAATTTGAAGAAGACTTGGGCAGCCGTGTCAAAGTAAGTCATTGTTCAGAAAGAGCCATGTAATTTTTATTTAATAAATATGAGGTAGGAAATTGCAGGTTTGACCTCCAGGTTTACTTGCCCAAGTGATCTTCACACGCTCGGTGCATTAACAGGATTACCAGAGGCGCTACAGTGCAATCGTAACAATTGGCTAATTGGCAGAATCTTTCATTCTTTCACGAAGGAGCGAAGAGTTAATTTGTTTAAGTGGAAAAAGAAAACTGTTTGGCAACTCGAAATATTTAACTATCGTGTTCAAAAACTGATCTGCTGTTGGATGGAACGTAACACAGTTTCCTGTGGATATGCTGTGATGGGGTGATATAAGCCAGAGGTTTGTGTGGGATACGAAAATACAAAGACAACAATTATTTTAATCTCCCAAGAAAGCACTCTATAACACTTTGAAGTGCACACCTGTAGTTTATGTTCGTGTGCCTCAGACCATTTGATCATGGTTGTTTTTTGTAGGCAGCTTGGGAATGAAGTCTCTCTTGCTGCAATGAGATTCACCAAAGCTACTGCTCTCAAGAGCTTTTGCGGCACGATGGCAGTATCCCCATCCCTGGGTTTCAACAATCAGGGTTCAAGTTCTACCTGCCCCAGAGATTGCCAAAACATTTCTGAACAATTTGGCTAAAATAACTGTACTTATTGTAAAAATGCTTCACTGCCATTCACTGTCTGTATTACTTGCTTATTTGTCAGATTCCGTATCAGCTGTTTGTTATCTTGACTCTATTCTGTCAAGAGTAATGTGTCTCATTCTCTTGACTAGGAGCAGTAAGACAACATTTGAAGACCTTTCAAATAATGAAGAAGATAACTTTATAGCAAGTAGAGAGCTGCTAATGGAGGTAAGGTGTTGCACTTGGCGCAGTGTGACTATATTCAGGGCATGATCAATAGTTTCCAGTAAAATATCTGCAATGAACTCAGTTGGTGACTGAATGCTTACAGATTCTGTCAATCAATACTGCAACAGGAATATATGTATTGCGGTCCAGGTGATCTGGCTTGGCTCAAGTCATCCAAGATTGTTTTGCCATGATTCTTACAATTGCTGATGATATTGCAGTTAACGTTTTAATCAACATCTAATGTGGTTATGCTGCAGTGATGCAGCCTTCATAGATTATCTTTCTCTGTGTTCATTATCTTGGAAATTTGAACTGAAGCAATGTCTAAAGTGCGATATCTGCCAATTTCTTTTTCATTTGCTTTGTACACTTCAAGGGCCTTGTAATTAATAAAAGCCAAGGCAAAACATTAAGAGATTTAACTGGTTCTCATAAGTGTTTTTACTCAATTACCATGTCTTCCTTTTATTGTTCTCCGCAGTAAGAACTATTTGCTGCGTAGGAATGGAGAGATATTCATATCTCTTTGTTCGTTCAGTATTTCAGACATCAACTATCTAGTTTTACTCGCGTGGACGAAAACTGACAAGTTTCTAGCCATTCCTCCTCACTCCTTTTATCATGCTCTTTGTCCACTCATTTTGCTCCTGAATTTGATAAAAGAACAAAATAATTGGTCAGATATAAATATTTTGGTGCCACTATACCAAACTAGTTGTCCAGCTCAGAAAATATTCAAAGTTTTCTTATTCTCTAAATCATTCTTAGATGGAATTGAAGCATTTTTAAGCTGGTATTTGAAGAGGGAGAAATGCAGTAATCATGCTCGCATGTTGTCAGTTTGACAGACACTCCATGTTTCAAACTGCTCAATGTTCCAGTTGCAGTGAACTATCTTTTTACATTGCTTTCCAGATGTTTGCCCCAGAATTTCTACTGCCCTGCTGTCACACTTTGTTTATTGTGTGTTGTGATTGGTGCACTGTGCAGAATTTCAACATATTTTTCTGATCTAGATTGAATCTAAAAGTAGGTTTGCTTTTGTAATCAAAAATGTGTGCTCTGCATGATGATTGTTTTTGTGGTGCAAAATTCTGTAGGTATACAGGGGAAAATGTGAGTTCATGATTGGACAGTTGTATAACTTCCATAAAGCTTTCTCCCAGATTATGCAGTGAATGACAGTGCATGGTTTGCTAATCTTGCAGCATCTTACACAAATGTGCTTTGGCAATGGTGCAGGGCACCGCAATAGTTCTTGCTGTGAGTACATTAATGTTCAAGACACAAAAGCTCCAAGTATGAACAGCAGGTTCACAGATGACACAAGAATTGGAGCGGTAGTCAGTAGCAAAATGCCTTAGTTTCTCTGCACACATTGTTCCAGCTGTGGCTCAACTAATGTTATTTACAGTTCCGTCATTACTTCTTTGCTCTTATATTCAGGCAAGTATCCAATGTTTTATCAACTTATCCACAGGTCCTCCTGCCTTCAAGAATATGTTTATGCACACACCAAGGTCCTTCTGATCCTCTGTCATCCAGACCCAAAACATCAACTTTCCTGCTCCTCTGATGCTGCCTGGCCTGCTGTGTTCATCCAGCTCCACATCTTATTATCTCATTGAACATATATTGTCCTGACTTATTAGACTCCCAAAATGCTTCACCTCACACTTTTCTGGATTGAATTCTATTTGCCTCTGTTCAAGCCTACTAACCAGCCCATATGTGTAACCCGAGAGACTAAGGCTTTTTGCTGTTTACAACCGTCCAATTCTTGTGTCATCTGTGAACCGGCTGTTCATACTTGGAGCTTTCGTGTCTTCAACATTAATGTACGCACAGTAAGAAATATTACTGTACCCTCTGGTATGCTGCTGGATGAAAGCATCAAGTTGCCGAAAAGCCCCTCAAAAATCGCATTCACTTCCTGCCACAAACCCAATATTGGTTCCAATTTGCCAATTCCGATAGATCTCCTAGGCTGTTAGGTTCTTAACCAACCCACCGTCTGAGACCATTAAATTATTTCTTTGGGTAAGAGAGGTGTCTATGAAAAGACATTGAGAAGAATTATATTCTTGAGTTTAGAAAAAAATGACGTTTAAACTTGTTGAGACAAAGTTTTGGAGATCTGGTGAGGTAAATTGTTTTTATCTTCAAGCGAAATTGCACATTACGTAGAAAATTTCCAATCTCCAAATGATGAGGTTACACAAGTTTGGTTTCCAGTTCACAGATCAGGGATCAAACGTTGAACTTGCCTGGCCTTTATAGATCTAACTATGCATTCCACTGTGTAACTGTCTAAAATTTTGAGTCCTAAATTTTGATTCTAAATAGAGTTAGTTGTATGATCAAGGGAATAAATAAGACATGGAGTAGTAATTTTGAGAAATAGGACAATGAGTTCACAATGGATTAAACAAATTCACTCTCTTTTTCTAGGATATCGTTCAGGGAATTGTGCCGTACCTGGGAACTTTCTTAACAGAATTTTCAGCGCTGGATTCGGCTTTCCCGAATTGCCATTCAGTAAGTCTCTCTTACAAGATTTGGATTCCTTATTTGCTGATGAGTGCTATTATTATGGTTTCATTGCAAGCTGCTTGTAGATGAGAACCAAAGCAATAAAAAAACAAATGAGTTTGATTAATAATCCCAACCAGAATAATTTGATCCTTTGTACTGTGAATCAAACAATTTGTAAACAATGGAACATGCAAATCACTTTGCAGTTAATTGAATATGGGTTTAGTTTTCCAAAAGGTTGGATAAATTGCACATCATTTTTATTCTGTACAGGTGAATTGGTTACCTGGATGTCACTGCCTATTGAGCAGTTGAACAGCTGAGAATGTCTTCAGCTTGGTACTGATCTACTTGACTGGAGCAAAGGGCTCTATGTAGTGTCCAAGATATGACCTGGTGGTATGATAGATCATTTGTGATTGGCCTTTGACGATATACTAAAATGGAACCAAGTTTACAGAGCTTGTATTTCACTTCTGATCTTTTAAATTTCATGATCTTGTAGTACTGTTTGACCTTTGTACATCTGAACTAATTTTCTTTGTCCTTGTCTATCTCTTACAGAATGGCTTGATCAACTTTGACAAGAGACAAAAAGTTAGTACTGAAAATTGCACTGTGCAAAATGTTTGGAATTGTATGAAAGGGGAGAAGCATGCCTTTCAATCTTGTGCTGCTTTATTTGCTTGATGGGGGTGTAGAGGGGGTCTACAACTGCATCCTAAATGTATATGGTCACTAATAAATCCAATAAAGAATTCAGGAGATGCTTTGTGGCTCAGAGCAGCCAGATTGCAGAAGCTGCTGCTACCAGGACTCGTTGAGAGGATGAGCACAGATGTATTTGAGAGAAAGTTAGATGTCAGAAAGGACACAACGGCATATTTAGAGTTTGAAGCAAGGTGGGAGAGGTGTAAAGATCAGCATGGAGCAGTTCAGCCAAATGGCCTGTTTTTGCGCTGCTAATGTGCTGCAATTTGCCTTTGAGCAGTCACAGCCACGTACAGGATATGCCAGGTGTTATGTGAATGAGGATGTTGTTCAATTAATCTCAGTGCCATGGAAGCTATTTCATTATTGAAGACACTGGGTAAACAATCTCTCCATATTAGTCAGTATTTTCCTTTAGATGAGAGGCATCATTTCGTCATGGGATGTCAGAAATTGAGGGAGTACAACTGTTTGGATTCTCACTGACTGGGCACTATTTTTTACTCCATATTTCTGAATTTGGTAATACCAAATTCTCAAACATCCCTGTTGTCACGGCTACTGTTGAGGGTGTCATCAAATCCCTGTAGTGTGGAAACAGGCCATGCGGCCCAACAAGTTCATAGGGCCACTCTGAAGAGGGTCCCACCCAGACCCATTCCCCATGTCTAACTCACTGAACCCCAAAATATCCCTGGGCACTACGGGCAATTTAGCATGGGCAATCCACCTATCTTGCACATCTTTGGACCTTGGGAGGAAACCAGAGCACCCAGAGGAAACCCACTCAGATTGTATTTTCATCTTGTACTGCAACATTCAGCAGGCAACCTGAGAATATTAATTTGAGTGGAATTTGACCTTATGGCAAACAATGAAATTTTGCTTACAGAGCTGTAACTTGAGGTCCCTATGAATAGAATAAGTTCCGATCAGAAGCAGCTGATGCTGAATTTGCCAAACTGGGCCATGTGATGTAAAATCAGCTGGGTGTTAAAATAGGCATCCAACGCTGTGTGACTCCAATTCACCAGCTCGGAATGTAATCTGTCAAATGGCCCGCCATTTGTAGTAGCTGATGTGGATGTAGTGAAGTGTTTCTTTTCACTGACCTGTTGACAACTGGCACGCACTTTACAAGTTGGCAATAACATGTTGTCAGAGTTTGACTCAGAAAGGTCTGCCCCTTTTTACATGTCAAATTGTGACAAGATTCAACCAAGAAGCCACTGTGGTTGAAAGAAAATAGTCCAGTAACTTCGAGCTGCTCATGGTCCATTCAATTTCATGGTGGTGCAAATTTGAAAAATTAACTCAACATTTTCACCGTCTGTCTTGGTATCAGTTACTATAGATCAGCCACTTATTTTGTACTTGGCAGACTTCCTTTTGCTTGGATGAACGATCTTTCATAACATTTCTTGTCTTCACCCTAAATCAGCTTATGGTTCTTAAGTGAATCATTTTTTAAAAATAATCCATCTTTGAAGCGCTGTTTTGGGAATTAGTGTCCTGAAACCATCCTGGATAATCTGTACAGAAATTTATCCTTGAAAAGTCACATTTGTGTCATTTATTTCCAAAGCAGAAATATTTTTGTGACATGATGTACTGTGCACTTTGAATAAAGTTATCGATGCTGTTCAAAATACCACGGACTCGGATTTAGCAGGAGCAATTATAGCAGTTTAAACTTGCCTTAACAGCTCATTATTTATTTGTGTTCTTTCAGGAATATGAAATAATTTTGAGTATCAAATCCCTGCAGTTTGCTTGCTCATCTTACACCCTTCGTCCAAACGAGAATTTTCTAGACTTGTTCTTTATGCAACAATACTTAAGTGAGGATAGCGAGTACGTAACTGGTATTGTAGGAGTGTGCAGGTAAAACAGTTAAGGGTTGTGTGTGAAATCTTCTCTAGTTATAATTGCTGTTTAATGCTAGTGAGCTGCCAGTTTACTTACTGTCTTCCTTTTCCTTGGTTTCAAAGTTTTGACAATGAATTCTGACCTATGAGGATAAAGCCAGTTGCTCAATGAATCAATTCTGTTGTAGTGCATCAAAATGCATTTCAAAGGTATATAATAGTGCAGAGTATACTACCACTAAGCCAATGATTGCAGGAAAATGCAAAAAACTTGATGAGTGACCAATTTTAGCAACATGTCCAAGAGCTCCTATTGTGGGTGCACCTACAAATCCAGATGTAAATTGTACCAGTTTTGAGAAATGTTTCTTTTCCTTCCAATTTCTTTTCAAATACATAATCCTATTACTAACATAAAATAAACAATAACCCTACACAATTGGTCAGCATTTTAAAGTATCTTTCAATGGCTGCCTAAAAACATCATTCCCTCATCTCGAAATAGCCACAGTATATTTTTAATAATGCAACCAAAAATAATCTCCAACTGAAAAACAAAACACTTTGCCATTCCTGGACCAGAGTTGATTAAGGAACCAGATTATATATCACTGAAACTATTTTTTAGTTTTGACAGAGCAGGCTTTGTAATAATTACATTGTTTGAAAACAGTTTGCTTCTTCATAAATTGGTGGGCAGAAGTTATTATTTAAAATGTACCTGATGTAGCAATTTACATTCCTGCTTTGAAAATCAAAGCTCACTATTAAGCCCATCCTCAGGCTATGGATGACCATGTGCAGCAAGCACCTGGCATTATCGTCAATTCCATCAGTGGCACAGTCAGTATTGGGCCAACTTCAAACCTGGTATTTATTTATAACAGTAATTACAAAATGTTACCGAAATTCACTTTGCATGGATCATAAGTTATATTTAAAGTTCTTTTGGATCTCTCGGATAGTTTGGTTGATTTTCGGACAGTTTGTCTGAAAATATCAGCAACAGAAAGCCTGGTCAAGAGATATACTCGTAATTTTACTACCTCCGAGATGTGGCATGTGGTGTTTTAGTCACCGGAAGTGACTGATTCATGACTACCTTTCATTGCTTGACATTGTCTGTACATTCACATGACAGTGTGGATGAGGCCCAGAGAAACTCCTGTATAACTTTACAACCTATTGTATCACCTTCGGCACTGGAAGTTTGATTCTCATGTTTTCCAGTTAACTTTTTTCAAGCCCAGTCCTCGTTAATTTTTTCTGTACCTGCTGTAGAAGTTCAAGTATTTTGTTCAATTCCACGTGTTCTGCAAAAAGACTGAGGGGGTTATCGTCTTGGTAAAAAATTACGCAAAGGAACTGCAGATGCTGGGAATCAAAAACACAAAGAGAAATTGCTGAAAACAATCAGCAGGTCTGGCAGCATCTGTGGAAAGAAAGCAGAGTTATCTTGCGGGTCTGATGACATTTCTTCAGAACTCTTATTGTCTTGATCTGCTGTTCATAAAGCAGAAAAGATCGATGTGCCGACAGTGAAAACTTTTGTCGCTCATTACTCTAAGTAATGTTCAGTGTTCTCCTGCCTGAAAACACGTGCCTTTTGCAAACAAAATTATCATTCTGCAATTTCAAATCTATGTAAATGATTGATTTTGCCATAAATAATAAGAATATTGAACAAAAGCATCTGATTCTTTTTGAATGAATCTTGTCTGAAAATGTTTATTTGCCACCCTGCAGCTCCTCTGAACTCGAGAAACCGCCAAAGCCCAAAAAGAGTGTGTTTAAACACCTCAGCTGGTAAGTATCCCATGTTAAGCACCGCAAATATCTCATTATTTCCTTTATTATTGGGATGAATGGACAGAAAGGTAATTACATCTGTTCCTTGACACATAGAGACATTTGATGTGTGGTCATTATTGCTTCATTGGAGTGAGATTTTTTAATAACTGTTCGAGTAATTTGAGATGATGCAAGGAGTGGTGCTGTTATTCTCACCTCGTGCATGTGTCTAGTGTAGACTGATTGATAGAGATTCTTTGCTATGACCATGAGTGTAGAATGTGGACCTGTGATGAGCTTGGTATTGCCTAGCGATTCTCATTTATTCAGAGAAGTTTCTGCACCATGGCTAAATTTCACCGGAATAAATTTGTTTATGAGAGACAAGTAAGCAAAAAAGGTCTTACAGTGAATTAAATTGGCATATTTGTGGGCCTGTATAATGAAAACTAGCAATGTTTAACAATTTTGAGTGAAAAATCAGATTTGTATTCTACTTTGTGGGTCAGCAGGCAGCAGAAATATCTTCTGTTGAAAAATTATCAGCCATGCTTCTCACATTTGAAGCTCCACCTCAAAATTACTATCTCAATGGAGTCAAGTTAGGTAAAGGAAAAGCACATGAGATCTAGGCGTTCTTGTACATCAGTCAATGAAAGCAAGCATGCAGGTACAGCAGGTAGTGAAGAAAGCTAATAGCATGCTGGCCTTCATAACAAGAGGAATTGAGTGTAGGAGCAAAGAGGTCCTTCTGCAGCTGTAGAGGGTCCTGGTGAGACCGCACCTGGAGTATTGTGTGCAGTTTTGGTCTCCCAATTTGAGGAAGGACATTCTTGCTATTGAGGGAGTGCAACGTAGGTTCACAAGGTCAATTCCCAGAATGGCGGGACCATCATATGTTGAAAGATTGGAGCGACTGGACTTGGAGACTTGAGTTTAGAAGGATGAGAGGGGATCTGATTGAGACGTAAAAGATTATTAAGGGATTGGACACTCTGGAGGCAGGGAGCATGTTTCCGCTGATGGGTGAGTCCAGGACCAGAGGACACAGTTTAAAAATGAGGGGAAGGCCCTTTAGAACAGAGTTGAGGAAAAACGTCTTCACCCAGAGAGTGGTGGATATGTGGAATGCTCTGCCCCAGAAGGCAGTGGAGGCCAACTCTCTGGATGTTTTCAAGAAAGTGATAAACAGAGCTCTTAAAGATAGTGGAATCAAGGGTTATGGGGATAAGGCAGGAACAGGATACTGATTGTGGATGATCAGCCATGATCACAATGAATGGTGGTGCTGGCTCGAAGGGCCGAATGGCCTACTCCAGCACCTATTGTCTATTGTCTATAAAACTCAAATCTCTTTCCATGCAGGTGACATGAAAGTATGTGTTTGTGTTGTTGTGCATACATGTGTAAAGACTTCAAAGTTATTGTTTTTGATAATTTTCCTGAGTTGGGGATATTATCTTATATTTCTGTTCAATAGGGAAGGACTGACCAGAACTCAGCAAAGTCAGATTTTCCACGACCTACCCGTGTAGAGTTTCAGAGAAGCAAAACCATGCCTTGTTGCTGTGTTGTGCCTTGCAGTGATCTGGACTGTGACATGTGACTATTGTTATATAGAAACCAAGAAAGAGAAGGGAAACACTTATTCACTTCCTAGGATATCTTCTCTTTACATGAGTGTGGATGTTACATGGATGTGATTTAGGCTTCCGTGGCTTAATTGTGATTCTCGAAGTGCAGGCAATCAACGTTGCAGCATTCGTGTGCAATCTCACATTTCAGCAGCCATCTGCTCTTGCTCCCTGCACTATTTAATGCCCAATATACCAACAATCAGGATTTTCAGTGTGGGAATTTTTTTATCATGCCATCTGCTGTACTTCTTTTGAGAGTTTTGGAAAATTTTCGATGTTAATTATGCAATATAAATGCAAATTGCTGAATAGAAATCCTAACGTTTGCAGTACCAATATACTGAAGGCCAAATTCAGAGTTCACTGTCCTACCTTACAAAGTGTTGTATACAGTTTTCTATCAATTATCAATGGTGTTACTTTGTTTTACGTTTTATTTTTAATAAACTGCAGCTTTCAGGATGAAATTACATACACATTAGCATGTGGCCAGGTTGGGGGAAATTTTCCACCCTGTGGGTATTCAAATCCACATTTTGCCTTTCATGAGATTGAGGTTGGTAGTAGGTTGAACAAACACTGCAAAAAGCCCAGATTCTTGTGCCATTGGAATATGCAAACATTGTAACCTATTCATATACTCCCTAACTATTAGACAATGTAACGGTGTTCAATACTAGTAATGCGAGCTCTTGGTATGAGTGTGCCACTATTAATTTCTCACAGGTCAAATGTGGCGAACATCAAACTCCTGGTACTCTCATCATCAATATACCTTCATTCTAGTTTAATTTTTTTTAACAGTTTCTCTGGAATGCAATGACATTTTCATGTTTGTTGTGTCCCCTTTCCCTTGTGCAGCCTGTTTTCAAAGAGAGGTGTTAAAATACACAACACTCAAACTAAAAGCTCTGAGCAGTGAGCATCCCTTCAGAATGAGGATTCAGACGACAGCATTACCGCAGCCAGCATTTTATCCGATTCCAGCCACTTGGAAATGGAAGAGCCGAGCACTTTGCAAAAAGCGCCGGAAAAGGTGAGACAGTGAGGCACTCATCACGTAAAATATGTTGTTCTTGGAGACTCTGGTTTGTCTAATAATGTCGAGACCCTTTTTTTCTTCTTTCTTTCCTTCCTTTCTTCTGCCTTCCTGCCGTCTATTATCCTGACTACACTTTGGCAGTCAAGAGGATACAAGGGTACTCAGTGATACCGTCCCAGCCACTGGAGCTGGATGGCTGCCTAGCCAATCTCCTTCGCCTTTCTTTTAAGAGCTATTAGCCGAATAGCCATTTTGATGTTTCAGCCAGACTGAAATCCTTAATGTGAATGCCGTTCCACCAAGCATCTTCATAACTGGCTGCTGCCAGCAATTTTCCATCCCAGGTCCCACTTGCCAAAGTTGGGTTACTTGCTTTCAGAACGAAGGCAAGACAGCTGTGCAATTGCCAGCAAAATTCAACCTTTGTGCTGGTTACTGAAGCGTTTGATTCCAGAAAAGGTATTATTCGCTCACGAAGTGAGAGCTGATTTTATTTGTTTTTTTTTGAGTTGTGCTGTTGGCTTTGTTTTGCTTAGATATTTTATATGATTTTATACTAATAGCCAAAATATTTCGTCTTTAATTATTCACAGCATGTTTAATTTCTACACAGTAAATTTTAGTGCATGGGGTACATCTGTCGCAGCTTGAAGCGCACTGCCCACAAAAACAGTATTTGGAGTATGTTGGACCGGTCTTGATCCAGCAATTGCAACAAAGTAATGCAGCTCTCTGCATGGAGTCCTCGTGACTGCACGTTTTGTTTTTCTTCAAAATTTCGGCTTTGAGCTGTTGATTAGTGCGTTCTCTGCTGAAGACCATTGTATCTTGGGAGATTATCAAAGTTGTGTTATGGTTATTGTTTACAGAATATGTCTAGGACTTGTCCGAGGGATATTTTCATAATGTATTCCCCTAAGAATTGGGCTAAGTATTATTAGGTCCCATTCAGGTGTTTTGGAGTGGTACTTCTTTGTTTCAAAATACCCTCTTCCTTTTTATGGATTCTCCTGTTTAGTGTTGTGACTTCCTGTATATTAATCATAAACTGAGAGCTGCAGTGACTTGGATGATTTTACTTCTGGTTTCTTTAGTTCTCTGCTGTATGGTTTGCTGTTGCTGTCTGTCTTTCTTTCTGCCAGTGGTGCTGTGCCGCACACATTCTGACCTGCACAATGCACTGGTTGGCCCATTCGCAGTCACCCGCACTTCATAAATGTGTGTTTTAACTTCAAACAGTGTAGTTGTATTCAAGATTTCTGTGCGTAGCAGGGTGAAGTGGGCAAATAAATATTTATGTAAGCATGTTCACATACTGAGTGCAAACTGAAACCCCAAAGGGTTTATCTGACAAACTTAGAATTGAAGCACCAGTTTACATGGTTAAGTGAAATGACCACAATGTTATTAGGCTGAGGGAAACTAATTAGTAATTTATGGGCATGCTAAGTACTGAATTGTTGATGTTGACTGAACAGCTAGTAAACACAAGCGGGAGTATAATTCCTCAGAAGTGATCTTTACAGGTAGAGGAAAGAACTGCAAGTTAAATATTTCACAAGACAGCAACGACCAAGAATCCATGTGCAACTTCATGTTCTTACAATTAAGCTGTCCTGCGCAGAATGCCTTCACCTTTATGGGCAGCAGGAGAGCATATTTTGTGTCATAATAAATATAACTGGAAAGGGGGAAGTATCTAATATGCAACAATTGACAAACGTTTTCTTCAACAAAATAATTATTCCACAGTCATTAAAATCCATGGATACTGCCTCCTCTGGAGGTTTATCCAACAGTGGTGCATCAGCAAAACCAAATTATGACACAGCCAAGTCTGGTAGGCGTGCGGGTTTGGGCAGCTGCTGGTGTGCAACACGTCGGAGGGACAACCGCCAGAATGAGAAAAGCTGCCTCATCCGAGTCAGATTAGAGGAGGACAGAGCACAACAATTCAAAATGATTTTGGTAAGTCCCTGGACTGGTTGCTCTCGTCATGCTCGGTCCAAATAATTGCCATTGCTCTCTGCCAGTATCGCAAGAGGAATTTTTATCCCAATTATTTGTTGCCATGCAGTCATATTCAGTGTGTATTTTCCACATTGCTGAAGCCTTTTTTGGTCAATAGGAGTGCTTTGACCATCATTTTGATCCTGTTTTGTAATGCAGTCGCAATGTTTAGGTTTTAGGCCTGAACACATTTTCCTTGCATTTCTCCTTTAAGTGTACATGGCAAGGTGCAGCACTCTGTTGCCCCATTTTGGGGACTGGCTGATAACTATTGAAGAGGAAATATCACAAATTAACACGCACCATTAACTGTACAATAAATCAGCAAGGAGGTACCAGATCTTCAGTTAGCTGACCACAGGCACTTTGGTCCATCTGTAAACTAATCGAGTAATATTAACAGAGATATTGAATATTTCTTTCCTGGCTTTGGCTCAAGTGAAATTTAAAAGGCTGGTGCATGGAAGAAAGCACATCAAAAATGGGTTGGAGAAGAACATAGAACATTACAGCACAGTACAGGCCCTTCGGCCTTCGATGTTGTGCCGACCTGTCATACCAATCTGAAGCCCATCTAACCTACACTATTCCATGTACGTCCATATGCTTGTCCAATGACAACTTAAATGTACCTAAAGTTGGTGAATCTACTACCGTTGCAGGCAAAGCGTTCCAATAGCAAGAGTGCAATCCAAAACAGAATAATTGCCTACTGGCTAGTTCAGGAAAGCCGAAGGAATATTGGCCAAATTAGAAGGCACATAGATTGTTTTGTTTGATCATGCATTTTCCTTGACAGGATCAGTCGTACTCTGATTGTGCCTCCACAGAGGTCAGTGTGATGTGTGGAAATTGCTTCTAGTGTTTAAATATTGTTAACAAACAGCGCCTCTTTACTCTGGTAAAGAGAATATTTGTTAGCTTGTCAGTGAGTTGGAGATGGGGCAGAACCAGCCTAAGATCTGAGGCAGAATTTGGATAAGCAAATGGCAAACAGCTTGTTTAAATTGAACATCTATGAAACACAGAAAACAAAATTCTCAACCAAAATGACGAAAATGTCTCCTGATGAATGTGCAACAAATTGTTGCCAACTAATACAGTCATGAGAGGCCAACTAGAGAATCGTGAAATATTATCACAGAGCAAAAAAAAAAGCTTGAGTTATTGTGTCTGTGTTAAATCTCAGTGAGAAGTAGCTAAATTCGCCACCCATCTCCCCCACCACCACCACCATTGCACTTTTTAGCCCTGCCCTGCAAATTTTGCTCCATGTAATTATTCAGTTGTCTTATGAAAGTTATTTAATCTGCTTTAACCACCTATTCGGATATTGCGGTTTGGAAAAAGCAGGATTCTTTTTTGTTTTTGCTTTTTCTCCCCACCAATGACCTTAGATTTTGACCGTGGTACTTAGTGTCAGAAGGACCAGTAAACAGTTTCCCTCATTTACTTTAGTTAGCCTGAGCAAATGACTACTCTTCATGATTCTATGTTCTAATCCTTACCCAATGTTGTGTCTATACCGCCACTGCCCATTTCATTCCACAGGCTTCAATTTTGCTTGCACACTTGTGTGGCACTTCTTCGAACATAATTTAGAAAATCCAAGTTATCACCAATGAATCACTAAAATTAGTGATTAATCATTTAAAGTCTGAGCATACAGAGTGGAAAAGGTATTGGTTATTCAAAAAAGATCACTTTTGGGGATGTTAGTTAATGTAAAATAACAAGGTGTCGAGCTGGATGAACAGTGCAGGCCAAGCAGCATCAGAGGAGCAGGAAGGCTGACGTTTCGGGCCTAGACCCTTCTTTAGAAAGATAATGTAGTTCATCTAATCTCTAGTTGTGTAATATTTGACTCTACCACTTATAGAATTGTAGAGACGTACCGAACAAAATATCCCCCCAAACCTTTCCTATTTATGTACTTATTCAAATGTCTTTTAAACATTGTAATTGTGTCTACATCTGCCACTTCCTCAGGAATTTAATTCCACTACATTTTTTGGATTTTTCAGATTTGCTATCCATTAATATATTTAATATGATCTTTGCTTTTGACTGGGTGGCAAAAGTAGTTTTTTTAGCCATGAACTATAGCAAAATTAAAGTAGAATTAAGTGTGAGTTTACTCAACCAGAAAACATTGCAGTTCTCCAGAAGAAACAGAAAATTTGCTGGTGCATTTCATCTTCCAGGCCATTGCTCAAACTTGAGCTGAGAAAAGCATTCTCCAAATATAACACAGAATTAAACAAAAGCAGAAAATTGCCCAAAAAACTGGTCTTCTCAATATCCTGCCTATCAAATATTATTCCTGTACAGTCACATTACGATTGAATATTAAATATTTGCACTGTCTTCAAATCACAAATTGCTAAATGTTTCAAACTGTTAAAGCAATTTTATGAATAATTTATATGAATAAGCATAACATTAGGAAATGTCAGACTTCACAAACAACATTGAGCCATTTGCTGTCATGACAATAAATGTTAAAAGCAGGCAAATGGTATGGGGGTAACAAAGTGGGAAGCTGGATGAACACAGCAGGCCAAGCAGCAGAGCATCTCAGGAGCACACAGTCTGGCCTTTCAGGCCTAGACCCTTTTCTGATGAAGGGTCTAGGCCTGAAACATCAGCTTTTGTGCTCCAAAGATGCTTCTTGACCTGCTGTGTTCATCCAGCTCCACACTTTGTTATCTTGGATTCTCCAGCATCTGCAGTTCCCATTATCTCTGATACAATTTTAACCTCATTGTGAAGCCTCTTCCAGGGACCCCTAACCTGAAGAAGTTACCCTCCTCTCTCCGGAAAACCCTCAGTGGATCTCTCTCCCACTGCAACTCTCTTGTAATCTCTTCAGCCTTGAAACAAAGCTTTTCTGTTGAAGGGTCTGTGCCCGAAACATCAGCTTTTGTGCTCCTGAGATGCTGCTTGGCCTGCTGTGTTCATCCAGCTCCACATTTTGTTATCTTGGACTCTCCAGCATCTGCAGTTCCCATTATGTCAAATGGTATGGGGGTTTTGGGTGGGAGGGGATGGAAGTGGATTATTTAAATTATGAATTTCGTCATTAGTTACTTGTTTCAAACTGTGTGTATATGTAAACTTGATCACTGGGCTCTGTTTCCATTCAAATTCCAACCTTTACTGTTCACAGTAACTGTGTTATGGAGCATCGAATGCAGATTTTACAATAACTGTCCTACCAGATATTATTTCATTAATGTAACTTTTACAGCTTTCAGTGTAATGTCCCAATTAGTTTTCTGGGTGAAAGCAGCTATATTTATAAGCCCTTTGGAAATTGAGGCATTATATATTTCATTTGGTGTGTGTGTCTAATGCATTAATGAAAAGTGAATGTTGTTTTAATTAGGTGACTAATCAAGATCGTGTATCTGAAGTTCTCAACAAAGCCATGACCGCGCTCAAATTTGAACCCGAGCGTCCTCAGGAATTTGATCTAGCACAGATCATTGAATCAAATAAAGGTGAGCAGTGGAAATTGCTTCAATTTAAGTTAAATCTATTTCTGAACAGCATAACCACTGCAAGGGAATTGATATTTTCTTTTGATTTCACCAAAAAGCTGCAGATATCTAAATTTGTATCATTGAACATATCCAAGCATATTCAGCAGGATTCAACTCTGAGGAATGTAAAGCCAATAAACAACTAATACCTGCACCTAATAAAAGCAAATTATTTCATCAGATTGCCCTAAAGCCAAATCGGAACAAAGAACCACAAATGCTGGAAATCAGAAACTGCTGGAAAAGCACAGCAGCAGTGGCAGCACATGTAGAGAGAAGTCAGGGTTAGTGTTTGGAGTCCAGTAGCCCTTTTGTAAAACTACCTAAAGCCATATTGAGTGAAGGATGTACATCAGGATTTGAGTGTGGCATTAAATCCTGAATTATTCGCATTGTTAGCACATTGTTCTGCTTTGTTCATTCTTATTTTAACTGGTTATTCCAAAATAAATGTTTCCTGTTGCTGAAATTAATCTGTTCTTCCCCTCTTATTGGCCCGTGGCTGAGAGACCAGAAACATGGATGGGGTCACTGCTGTCAAGTTGCTAATCTGTCGCAACCCTCCCCCAACCATTTCCTGGTGAAAAGTAGAAACGAGGTCTCATGGGTTTAATTCTGCTGTGGTTTAAAACTTGCCATCCAGGCTGTGTTAAGCAGAATGCATTATGAAAATGAAGTGTCCCAATGCCTTTGCAGCATGCTATCCCTGTCAGATTTCACAGAAAAGAAAAATCAGTTCCCTGGACGTAAGTCTCACTGACAAAGCTGGAATTTATTCTGCATCCATCATAGCCCTCAGAAAATGGCCATTCACTGGATCACTAACTCGTGTTTGATTTAGGTGCCCTCAGTGGTGTTAGTTTCAAGATTCCAATCCAATGCTGAAGGAGAGGATAGCTTTTCTCAGTGTTTTCGCATTGATCACACTGCACCTTTTTGTGTTTGATGCTGGTATCAGCAGAAGTGACCATGTAGCTGCTGGGTCATTCGTGAATCAATTGGGGTTTTGCATTGTTCTGTAGTAAGGAAAATCTGACATCTTTACCTGGGCTACTGTATGCTGACTCTTCACAGCCTCATATCTGGCCTAATAAAGCCACTCAATTGTACAAACTGTCATGAAGAAGGCATGTGCCATCGGACAGTGAGAGGTTTGAAATGGATTTTAGTCTTGACCAACAATGCTCATCCTGAGAATGGGTCTCAGATTTAATGGTTTTCAGTTATTGAGTTTACCTAATTTGGTATAACTCCAAGATTTTCTCTTGTGTTTTGTGATACGTTCTGAATCCTTGCAGTACATTTGTTCTGTTCCTCCCAGCCATTGATATTTCCGTACCCAGGAAGCAGTTGGATCTGTGCACAAATAATGTGATGAAAACACGTGTGAATTATAATGTGCTTTCCCTCTGCTTTTTCAGTGCTCATACTTCCGGCCAATGCCATCCTGTATTACGCAATAGACAAGAAAATGAATCACGACTTCATCCTGAGATTCACCGAAAGAAGATCTTCATGTCTATGCAAGTTTTAGCTGTAAGGAACATAATGTTTCATGGGACTCTATTGGATCTAAAATCTCTGCTCAGTATGAAAAACCCTGCAATATATGAATAAATTACTTTGGCAGTTTTCTACTTTAAATTATTGGACAATTTGGAGAGAGTGACTTGACTTCAGACAATTGCTTGACATTAACTTTTGAGTCCAGTGCTTGTTTGTCCTTTTCAAACATCTTGCACATCAGCTATTTTTCCTGGAATGCTGGAGAATTGAACCTTGCCACCTGTCTTCTATGAATATCACAGTCATGTATCAATTGGTTGGATGAGAAAAAGAATCTTTTACTTATCAATCTTGTTGACCAATTGTGATTGAATTTGCCTGGGTTCCTCAATGGTTGTTTGGTTAAAAAGCAAACCAGCCATTTGTTCAGCCAATGGCAGGATGATGAATACTTCAACTGAAGTGTTTGGTTTGGCCTTTAAACTCTTCAGCACTCCATTCCTGCCTTCAATATTTTTATTTCTCCAGTGGTTTAAACTAATTTGGACAGAATGCCATTGACATGCCTTCAACAAAGGGTAACTACAAGAAATAATAGAGTTGTTTATTACTGCCAGTCATATTGCACTTGTTTGAGACCTTAACTGTTTTTACTTAATGTTCAATTTTACAACAATTTAACATAAAATTATCGTGTCATAGTGGGACATATGAGTGAGACTGTGTGAGTGAGAGTCAGAGTAAGCGATGTGTGAGTGAGACTGTGAGTGTGTGTCAGAGTGAGACTGTGAAGTTAGAGTAAGACTGTACGTGTGAGTGAGTCTGAATGACAGTCAGTGTGAGACTGTGTGAGTGAGACTGAGAGTTTCTGTGTGAGTGGGTGTGAGAGAGTGGGACTGTATGAAGTCAGAGTGAGACTGTGAGTGAGAGCATGTGTGTGAGTGAGACCATATGTGTGAGTGAGACTGTGAGAGAGAGAGTCAGAGTTAGATTGAGAGAGAGAGAGACTAGGGATTTGTATGTGAATGAAACCGTGCATTTGTGAGAGTGAGACCATATGTGTGACTAAGAACATGTGTGAGTGAGAGAGTCTGAGTGGGACTGTGTGTGAGTGGGTCTGTGGGTGAGTGAGTGAGTCTGTGTCAGTGAGTCAGAGTGAGACTGAGAGAGAGAGAGTAGGAATTTGTATGTGAATGAGACCATGCATTTGTGAGAGTGAAAACATGTGTGTGACTAAGAACGTGTGTGAGTGAAAGAGTCTGAGTGGGCCCGTGTGTGAGTGGGCCCGTGTGTGAGTGAGTCAGAGTGAGACTGAGAGAGAAAGAGTAGGAATTTGTATGTGAATGAGACCGTGCATTTGTGAGAGTGAGGCCATGTGTGTGAATAAGAGTGTGTGTGTGAGAGAGTCTGAGAGAGACTGTGTGAGTGAGACTGTGTTAGTGAGACTGCGAGTGATCCGATGTGAGTGTGACTGTGAGTGAGAGTTTGAGTGACACAGTGAGATTAATTGAGAATGTATGATTGAGTGTGAGACTGAATATTAGTCAGACTGAATAAGATTGTGTGAGAATGTATGAGTGAGAGAGCATGTGTAATTGAGTGAGTTTGAACAAGACTATGTGTGATTGAGACTGTGAACTCAGAGTGAGATTGTGTATGAGTGAGACTATGTGAGTGTGAGAGGCAAGGTGTGTGAGAGTGAAATCGTGGGAAGTCAGAGTGATACTGTGTGTTTGAACCTCCAAGTAAGACCGTGTGAGGGTGAGACTGTGTGCAAGTGAGACTATGTACGGGTGAGACTGCATGCGAGTGAGACTGTGTGTAGGTGAGACTCTGTGCGAGTGAGACAGCGTTATGAGTGAGACTGTGTGTGAGTGAGACTATGTACGGGTGAGACTGCGTGCGAGTGAGACTGTGCGCAGGTGAGACTCTGTGTGAGTGAGTCTCTGTGTGGGTGAGACTGTGCACTCAAATGAGACTGGCTAAGAGTGTCAGAGACAGCCTGTTGAGTGAGACTGAGTTGGTGCGTGAGAGTCAAAATTGGGCATGTGTGTTATTGAGCCTGAGTTTGTGCATGTGACACAATGTGAGTGTCTGTGTGGGAAGGAGTCAAACTACATGTGTGAGACTGTGTGAAGTGAGAATGAGACTGTATGTGTGAGACTGAGACCATGTGTGTGAGTGAAAAAGTCAGAGTGAGACTGTGTATGTGTGTGACTGAAGCTGCAAAGTCAGCGTGATACTGTATGAGTGAGAGTGTGTGAGATTAGATTGGATTCCCTACAGTGTGGAAACAGGACCTTTGACCCCACAAGTCCACACTGCCCCTTGAAGCATCCCACCCAGACCCATCCCCCTACAACCCACACACTCCCAAACACTACGGGCAATTTAGCGTGGCCGATCCACCTCGCCTGCACATCTTTGGACTGTGGGAGGAAACCGGAGCACCCAGAGGAAACCCACGCAGACACGGGAAGAATGTACAAACTCCACACAGACACTCACCGGAGGCTGGAATCGAACCCGGGTCCCTGGCGCTGTGAGGCTGCAGTGCTAAACACTGAGACACCGTGCCACCCTTGAGATTGTGCTTGTGATACTGTGTGAGACTAAGTGTGAATGAGACTGTTTGAGAGTGTGAGGGAAGGGAGTCAGTCCATGTGTGTGAATGAGTCCATATTTGTGAGTGAAACTGAGTGTGAGTGAGGCTGCGTGAAGTGTGAGTCAGACTGACTGAGTGTGTGTGAGCGACTATAACAGGCTGAGTGAGAAATTGTGTGTGTAAGTGTGAGACTGCGAATGAAACTGTCAGAGTGTAAGAGTGAGAGAGTGTGTATGAGAGGATATATCAGTAAAGTGCAAGCCATCTCAGGGGAAAAAAAAACTAACAAACTAACCATTTATCCAGACCATTAGGTGGGATGATGAGTACTTCAGCTGGCCTGTTTGGCTCGGCCTTTAAAGTCTCCAGTCAACCTTTTGTTTCCAGAGGCTTTAACTAATTCTGCATTAAAAACCCATTGATATGTTTTTAACTGACTGCAACTGCAAGAAATAACAGCATTGTTTATTATTGCCAGTGGTATTGCACTTGTTTGAGACTTTAATTAATGCTCAGCTTTATAATGAATTTATTTTGAATGGTTATGTTGTGAGATGCGCGCGCGTGTGCAAGAGAATATATATTTGTAAAGTGCAAACCATTTTGGGGATAAAAGGTATTTAAAAGATGCACAGGGGACCAGATCACCTCAGACATGAATACTGTAAGACACTTGTTGTTCCTAGTTTATCTGCTCATGTTCCATTACTCAGACCTGTCATTGTTTCAAGTGGGTCTCATTGGTTAACAGCCTAATCTGAAACTCACTCATTGACCTTTTCATCTTCATGCAATCACATCTCACGTGCAGAACAGTGTTGGTTATGTATATTCACTTTTCAAATGGATCCAAAACAAAAATCCATTCAAAGTAGCAAAATATCAGGAATTTTTAACAGTATTTGAGTCTCTGTCAAATTCACATTTGCACGATGTATAAATTAACACCAGGAACAACAAGCACTTTAACATTTCTGGCATTCCTTTCTTCCACAGGCAATGTTCGAGCCTCCTTCCCAATGTGAATCAATGAGCTCTGGTGAGGAAGGGCTTTAGAGAGCTCACCGCCCTGATTTTTGAGAGGTCGTATGTATTTTATTTCCTTCTCCTCCTGTAAATCGCTTGGTGCTCGACATAGGATTCACTAATTAGACATTTACACATAACCACTTTAAAATTAAAATGGTTCAACATCGAGGCTATGCCAACAATACCAGCCACAGATAGAAGAGAAAGTCATCTGAGTTCTTTGTCTAAGTTTGTTTCTAAAAATAGTGTTCAATAAATGTTTTCAATGTTCTTACATTTGTTATAAATTAAAAAACTTAAATTGCAATCTTTTGTTTCATTCTTTTGAAGTAGAAGACAAATTCTGGGCTGAGGGAGTATACTTCATATCTAATTAGTGCTGCCTCACTAAATATAACCTCCTATCAGCAATTTGTGTTGAGAGCTCACCTCCACGAACCATGTATCAGGGGCAATTGACAGTCATAATCCTGGAGAGCAAGGCAGGTACCTTGGCACCACACAGGAAATCTCTATTTGTGGGGTGGGGGGGGGCAGCTGATGGACAAACTGGTTGAACAAATAATGGCTCTGACAGGATTGGAAGAGTTTGTTTGCAATATGTGGGAAAGGTGCCTCCATTCAAAATGGCCTCTGATATCCGTCTACTCACTTGCATCACTGACCCCATGCCATTTGTAAAATGCAGGCTTTAGTGCAAAGGCCACATTGGCCTTGATGCACTTTCAAAGAATTTCTGGGCAAGACTGTTGAATAATGGTGTTTGCAGTGACTGTCACATCAGTGCTGTGGGGAAACTCGTGCTGGCACAAGCATTGGTGGGACAGATAAAAGAGATAGCTCCAGGAATAGTGGGTGTACTGTTGTAGTTTTCCTCATCTTTGGATTCTGGGGAAGTATCTGGAAAACTGCCAATGTGACACCCCTATTCAAAAAGAGAGGGAGGCAAAAGGCAGGTAACTTTAGGCCAAACATTTAATGTTGAAAAGGTGTTGGGATCAATCATTAAGGAAGTAATAACAGTGCATTTGGAAAGCAATAATCTAATTAAACAGAGTCATCATGACTCCATGAAAGAGAAATCATGTCTGACTATTAGTTTTTTGAAGAATGCTGAACCAGAGCAGTTCGGGAGGAACCAGTACATGTGTTGTATTTGGACTTTGAGTATGTGTTCAACAAGGTGCCTCACAAAAGGTTCAGCCTTACGATAAAAACCATGGTGTTGGAGGTGGTAAGTTGACATGGATGGAGAATTGGCTAACAGCCAGGAAGCAGTGAGCAGGGATTAGAGGTTCTTTTCCAACTTGGTGACCAGTGGAGTTTCACAGGGATCAGTACTGGGACGGCAACTGTTTACAACAAATATAAATAACTTGGGTCAATAGAGTGTAAGCACCTGGGCCAAATTTGCAGAAAACATAAAAATAAGTAGAAAGGCGGGTTGTGAGAGAGATACAAACAGTTCACAATGAAATATTGCTATTTGAGTAGATGAAAAGCAAATGGATTATAATGTGGGAAAGTGCAAATTTGGTATATTTGGAAAGACGAATAAAGGAGTTGTTTTATTCAAATGAAAAAAAAAGCAGAAATCTGCAACAAAGGTAATTGAGTTCCTTGTGCACAAAACACAGGAAGCTAGCACACAGATGCAGCAGGTAAACATGAAGACTAATCGAATATTGGCCCTTACTTTAAGGGGTTGGAATGTAAGACGAGGGAGGTGTGCTGGTGGGACACATTTGGACTATGTCAGCAGTTTTTCCTCCCTTATTTAAAAGATGTCATTTTACTGGAGGCAGCACTAAGAACGGTCACTAGATGATCTCCAATGTGTTGGGATGACCTTATGAGCAAAGGCTAAACAGATTGGGACACGACTGTCTGGAATTTTAAAAAAAACGAGGATGTGATTTTGTTAGAACATAGAACATAGAACAGTACAGCACAGAACAGGCCCTTCAGCCCACAATGTTGTGCCGACCATTGATCCTCATGTAAGCACCCTCAAATTTCTGTGACCATATGCATGTCCAGCAGTCTCTTAAATGACCCCAATGACCTTGCTTCCACAACCGCTGCTGGCAACACATTCCATGCTCTCACAACTCTCTGTGTAAAGAACCCGCCTCTGACATCCCCTCTCTACTTTCCTCTAACCAGCTTAAAACTATGACCCCTCGTTTTAGCCATTTCTGCCCTGGGAAATAGTCTCTGGCTATCAACTCTATCTATGCCTCTCATTATCTTATATACCTCAATTAGGTCCCCTCTCCTCCTCCTTTTCTCCAATGAAAAGAGACCGAGCTGAGTCAACCTCTCTTCATAAGATAAGCCCTCCAGTCCAGGCAGCATCCTGGTACACCTCCTCTGCACCCTCTCCAAAGCATCCACATCTTTCCTATAATAGGGCGACCAGAACTGGACGCAGTATTCCAAGTGCGGTCTAACCAAAGTTTTATAGAGCTGCAACAAGATCTCATGACTCTTAAACTCAATCCCCCTGTTAATGAAAGCCAAAACACCATATGCTTTCTTAACAACCCTGTCCACTTGGGTGGCCATTTTAAGGGATCTATGTTTCTGCACACCAAGATCCCTCTGTTCCTCCACACTGCCAAGAATCCTATCCTTAATACTGTACTCAGCTTTCAAATTCGACCTTCCAAAATGCATCACCTCACATTTATCCAGGTTGACCTCCATCTGCCACCTCTCAGCCAATCTCTGCATCCTGTCAATATCCCGCTGCAGCCTACAACAGCCCTCTATACTGTCAACGACACCTCCGACCTTTGTGTCGTCTGCAAACTTGCTGACCCAGTTGAATTGTACAGGATTCTTAAGAGGCTTGACAGGGTGAATGTTGAAAGGATATTCCCTTCATGGGAGACTATATGACCAGAGGGCGTAGTCCCCAAATATAAGGTGCCATGTTAGAACTGAATCTGAGAAGTAGCTTTATTGTCACATATACTCAAATGCCAAGTACTGGGCCATTTTAGGTCCAGAAGTACCCAGGTTAAGATTCTTAAGTACAAAGTCTTGGTCAGGAAGACAATTAGAAAAATAAAGAAAGAAAAGTTCCAGGATTATAGATCAGAGGAATAAGTGAGAACAGTAAATTTTTAAAAATCACCATGATAGATCATAGGAATAAATTTTAAAATATAAATGTAAAGTTCAGAATGTCAGTCGTTTTAACCCAGTTCGCGCTGGCACCGAGCCTCCAGTTTGAGTTTTGACACCTGACCATGCCAGGCTTCACTTTGAGCCTCTCGAGGCCGGGAGACTGCTCTGGAATCACATCAAGGCCAGAAGACCACGCTGAGGGCATGTCAGCCGACAGATCAGCTTGCCAGACCCACACTGAGGCCTGACATTCAGGACATTACTGAGAAGAAAGAAGCAAAAAAAGGAGGGAAGAAACAGAAAAGAAATGGACAGAGTGGACAGGTCCTACTCCTCAGCCTAAGACTGAGGTGAGGAGGACTTTGGTCTCTGGTACTCATGGAGTCATTGAGCTGTACAGCACTGAAACTGACCGTTTGGTCCAATTGTCCATGCCAACCAAATATCCTGAACTGATCGAGTCCGATTTGTCAACATTTGGCCCATATCCCTCTAAACCTCCCTATTTATATACCCATCCAGATTCCTTTTAACTGTCATTGTACCCACTTCCACCACTTCCTCTGGCAGCTTGTTCGATATATGCAACACCCTCTGCGTGAAAACATTACCCCTTAGGTCTTTTTCAAATCTTTTTCCTCTAACCCTAAACTTATGTGCTGTAGTTTTCAACTGCCCTCCCCTGGGAAAAAAGACCTTGGCTATTCACCCTCCCCATGTCTATCATGATTTTTAAAAAATCTCTCCCCTCAGTCTTTGACATTCCATGGAAAATAGCCCGAGCCCCTCCTCACAGCTCAAACCCTCCAAACCTGGCAATATCCTTGTAATGAATCCTCGTAATGACAGGAATATGAATTGTGTCAAGTTTCACATCTTTCCTATAGCAGAGAGACCAGAATTGGATGCAGTATTCCAAAAGTAGGCTAACCAATGTTCTGTACAGCTACAACATGACCTTGCAACTCCTCTGCTCAATGCACTGAGCAATAAAGGCAAGCACACCAAAAACCCTCTTCACTATCCTATCTACCTGCAACTGCACTTTCAAAGAACAATGCACCTGCACCCCAATGTCTCTTTGTTCTGCAACACTCCCCAGGATCTTACTGTTAAGTTTATAAGCCCTGCTGTAATTTGACTTTCCAAAATGCAGACCCTCACCTTTCTCTAAATTAAACTCCATTTGCCACTCCTTGGCCCACTGGCCCAGCTGATCAATGTCCTGTTGTACTCTCAGATAACCTTCTTCGCTGTCCACTACACCTCCAATTTCGGTGCCGTCCACATTTCTACTATCCATACTTCCTCTGTTCACATCCAAACCATTTACATAAATGACAGAAAGCAGTGGAGCCAGCATTCATCCTTGTAGCACACCACTGGTCACAGGCCTTCAGTCCGAAAAGGAACCTTCTATCACCCTCTGTCTCCTACTTTTGAGCCAATTTTGTGCCCAACTGGCTAGCTGTCCCCGTTTTCCATGTAATCAAACGTTGCTTAGCAGTCTACCCATGCAGTACCTTGTTGAATGCCTGACAAGTTCATATAAACAACATCCACTGCTCCACCTTCAACAATCTTCTTCATTACTTCTTTAAAAAATACTCAAACAAGTTCGTGAGAGACAATTCTGCATGCACAAAGCCATGTTCACCATCTGTAGTCGGTGGTTGACTTTCCAAATACCTGTAAATCCTGTGCCTCAGGATCCCTTCCAACAACTTATCCACCACTGGAGTCAGGCTCACTAGTCTATAGTTCCCTGGCTTTTTCTTACCACCTTTCTGAAATAATGGCACCGCGTTAGACAACCCCCAGTCTGCTGGCACCTTGCACATGGTTTTTAATGATACAAATACCTCAGCAAAGGGCCCAGTAATTTACCCGAGCTTCCCACAAAGCTCTGGGTTACACCTGATCAGGTCCCAGGGACTTATCCACCTTTATGTATTTTAAAACCTCCAGCACCTCCTCTGTAATATGGACTGTTTTCAGGACATCACTATTTATTTCCCCAGGTTCCCAAGCTTCCATGTCTTTCTCCAGGGGAAATACTGATGTGAAATATTCATTTAGTATCTCACCCATCTCCTGCGGTTTCACACACAGACGGCCTTTTTGATCTTTAAAGCGCTCTACTCTCTCCCTCATTACTGTTTTGCCCTTATTATTGTTATAGAATCTCTTTGGATGCTCCTTAACTGTACTTGCCAAAGCTATTTCATGTCCCTTTTATGCACGCTTGATTTCGCTCCTAAATATACACTTATTGTCCTTATGCTCGTCCAAGGATTCACTCAATCCCAGCTGTAACAACACAGCATATGCTTCGTTTTTCTTAACCAGACCCTCACTTTCTCTATTTTCAGCATTCCCGGCACCTACCAGCCCT
Source organism: Stegostoma tigrinum (assembly GCF_030684315.1). Classification (NCBI taxonomy): domain Eukaryota; kingdom Metazoa; phylum Chordata; class Chondrichthyes; order Orectolobiformes; family Stegostomatidae; genus Stegostoma; species Stegostoma tigrinum. The sequence continues at coordinate 189,520 of NW_026728811.1, forward strand.
GCCCTTCACATTACCGTCAACAAACTGTCTCTGGACTCTCCTTATCTCTTTTTGAAAGGAGTCCTGATTCCCAATCTTTACCTGCAAATAATCTCTCCTAGTCAGATTTTGAAAGTAATAATGTGGAAGAAACTGTGGATGCTCTAAATTGGAAACAAAAGCTGAAATTGCTGGAAAAGTCTGGCAGAATCTGAGGAGAGAAATCAGTGTTTGCGTTTCAGGTCGATTGACACTCCCTCAGAGCTAAGGAAGGGTCACTCGACCTGAAACATAGAACATAGAAAAGTACAGCACAGTGCAGGCCCTTCGGCCCACAATGTTGTGCCGTGGAGTAATCCTAATCCAAAAACAAAATAACCTAACCTGCCTTCCCCTCAATTCACTGCTGTCCATGTGCATGTCCAGCAGTTGCTTAAATGTCACTAATGAGCGTCTGATTTCTCTCAACAGATGCAGTAACACCCGCTGAGCTTTACCAGCAATTGCTGTTTTCGTAACTTTTGGAAGTTCCTGCCTAATACCATGAAAATTATTTTTTTTTTTCAATTTAACTTTTTGATCAGTCTGTCCTTTTCCATAACTATTTTAAAACTGGTAGAATTACGATCACTTGCCCCAAAGTACTCCCTTCCTGTCACCTCAATCGTTTGCCTGCCTTATTCCTAACAGGTCAAGTTTTGCTCCTTCTCTTGTACGTACATCCACAGACTGAATAAGAAAGTTTTCTTTCACACACTGAAAAAATTCCTTCCCATCCCACCTCTTAACACTATGCCAGGCCCAGTCTATGTTTGGAAAGTTAAAATCCCCAACCATTACAACCTTGTTATTCTCACAGACATCTGAGATCTCCTTACTTTTTCATCTCAATTTCCCATTGACTACTGGGGGTGCCTTTTGTACAATCCCAACAAGACGGTCATCCCTTTCTTATTTCATAGTTCAACGCAAATAATTTCCTTGGGAAAACTCCCAGGAATCCTCCCTAAGTACTCGCTAAGTACAGCCATAATGTTATCCCAAACAAAAATCACCACTCCCCCTCCTCTCTTTCCTCCCCTTAAGTCCCTCATATCATCCACAAACAAAGCTGTTTAATCCTGGTGTCAAATTTAAGTCCTTTAAGAAATTTCCAATAAGTGTTGATATTTAACCCCAATCCCGAGCTCTAATTTTGAGTAATAACCTATTTAATTATATTTTTCAAAATCTTACTGATGTTTTCTGAAGGCCCAAACACATTATTTGCATGAGGGAAGCAGCAGGGACCTGTGGGGCAATATTGTCACACAGAGGGTGGATCGCATGTGGAATGAACTGCCAGAGGAAGCGGCACATACATGTACAGTTGAATTCTGCTTATTACAAAGTTCAAAAGACATTTGGACAATTACCTAAAAGAGGAAAACTTTACAGGGATATAAAAGCAACTGGGATTAGTACAGTTTGGGAAACTTGGTCGGCACAGACAAGTTGGACAGAAGGGTCTATTTCTGTGCTGTATGACTCTGAGACTCTAATAAATGCTCATGTTTATATTACTACCCTTCATTATTGGAACTAATGGATATTCCTGCAATCCTTAAGTGGAAATATGAAATGCAAACTTGCTTTCAGTAATGTATGTTTCCCATGGCCTGATACAGATGTTTGCAAAAATCTGAGCTCAGACATCCCCACTGAAAGATTTAACTTGGCTGCAGTGACAAATCTGATGTGTCCTGTTCTGCAGGGAAACCAGCTAATTGCTTAAGTTGTGAAGGTGACCCATGGCAGCTGATATGGGGGATTTTCTCAATAATTCCAACATGGGTGTATTTGTATAATCTCCGCTGCATCACGTTTGGCAGTCATCAGCACAGTTTCAGAACACAAATGGCAGGTACATGAAGGCAAATTATGGTATTTATCAAATCAGATGATCGCAATATGTTTGATAAAGCTACCCACCCAGTTCCTGTTCATTACTGAATTCCCCAGCAAGGCTCCCTGTCCATACAACCTTAATATTTTCTGCAAAGTAGAAATTATTCTTCAAGGTTAGCAGTTGAATTCTGCTCTTTATAACTTCTGCACACTGAGCTCTGTTTAGAGCATTAGCTACCCCGTGGTGATGAAGCTTTGGTCACAAGGTCTTTATCAAAATGATGTTTGATGCTCATTGCTTACATCTTGTTCCCTTTTCTTAAAACAAAAGCTGCATGTTCATTTTTGCAGTGACTGAGCTCTGAGGTGGGTCAGCTGTTTTATTGGAAAATGCATCTGGGACCAAAGCAGGGTGAAGGATTGCATCCTGAAATGTTAGCTTTGTCTCTTCACAGATGTTGCTTGAATATTTCCAGCACTTTCTGTTTTCCCCAACTTCCCCACATTCTGATGTCCTGCATCTGTAGTATTTCGGTAAATTACATTTAGGTTGAGTTGGCCTGTGAAAGGCCTGAGTAATTTTTTTTTGCATATTACAAAAAAAAACTGTCCCAGCAATATCAAACGGCTTGGAAAACATCAGCCTTTCAACCGCCGACCCTTAACTATTGAAACAGTCATTCCTCATCCCTGTTAAATTTCTGTTGGAATATGCGATTTGCAGCAAGCAGAATATTCAGTTCTTCATACAGGGTTGGTTTGGCCTCTATAGTGATTAGGTGTAGTGAATGAATGGAGAACTGAAAACCAAAAAATAATTTGGAAGAGGATCGCATTGTAGCAGCACATATTGTCCATTTCTGCAGAGGCAGCTGAAACAGTTGGAGCAGCAAACAACATATTTTCTGTGAAAAGCTTGAAACATAACTAAGATTCAATGCAGCTAAGGCAGGTTGCACATGGTTTGTATCTGTCCTGTCCACAGTTCGTTGCCATTGAAATACACTGCATGGAAAAAAAAACTAATAGTCCAGTATAATAAAGTGTGAAACTGGATGAACACAGAAGGCCAAGCAGTATCTCAGGAGCACAAAAGCTGATGTTTCGAGCCTTGACCCTTCATCAGAGAGCATCTTCATCTCTGATGAAGGGTCTAGGCCCGAAACGTCAGCTTTTGTGCTCCTGAGATGCTGCTTGGCCTGCTGTGTTCATCCAGCTCCACACTTTGTTATCTTGGATTCTCCAGCACCTGCAGTTCCCATTATCTCTGCAACATGTTCTAAACAGTTTAGTTTCCTGGATGACCTCCTGACATTTACACCTCCTTGAGATTTCCCAAATTGATCACGTGGGAATTGTGGTAATGTCGGCTAGACTGAGAACTGGAAATTCATCTTTTCAGATGCTACCTAGAAATGGTGACGAAACGTCTGAAAACTAACCTTCCAGCTCAGCGAGCAAACTCACATCCAGAACCTCAACCTGAGCTACAAATCTTCTCAAAACTCACTGGCACCTATGGGCGCAATACGCTAAAACTGGCCCAAAGATGGGAAACCAATGCCATCCGACAGAGTGCCACCCGCGAACAGCTGTACTTCCTGCATGAATGCCTAAGGAAACAGGTACTACCTAAATGTCTCAAATACAAACCTCCCCTTAACACCACACGAGACAGAAGAATAGCAGAGCAAAACGGCCGCAGAATGCTTAGAGAAATGATCAATGATGCCCACAACAGACTCCGTAAATACAACCTGGAAATTTCGCGCCAAAAAACTTTACTCACTAACACGACAGACCATGAATGGACAGGCACAGTACCACAACCCAGGGGAGTGGACGACGGTCCGGAAAGCGAGGAGGAAGATGCGTCGGCGGGCCCAGGAACCGCAACCATCAGGCGGGAAGAGGCAGCTACAGGGGGGCTATAAGAGCTCCTCTGACAAGGGGGATTCGGAGAGGGCCCGCCCGAAGCAGAAGTTAAAGATCTCAAGGGAGAAGGAAAGCAGCACCACACTTCCAGGTGACAGGAGGCGTCCTGAGGCTCCCTCCGGCACCCAGCCACGCGCCGTTGGGGCGCTGGAGGGTCCCCCGGAACTTCCAGGCGGGAAGGAGGAAACAGCACGTCCCCAGCCTGACCCAGAGCTGGACTCTCCTGCCTCCGTACCCCCGACGGGGGGATGCCACCCGGAAGGCAGCACGGACGGTTTCCTCAGCCTGGAGAGTGTCCAGCAGTTAGCCCGGGCAATGGGCATGAAGGGACAGATGGAGGGGCTGGACCTTGGACTTGGGGAGGGTATTGCTGTCACTGCCCACAATGGGGGTACGAGTTGCGAGCATTAATGTGCGCAGTGTCAAGACCAGCGCAGGATGTGTATCCACGTTGGCCTACCTGACCACCATCAAGGCGGACCTCCTGTTTCAGCAGGAGTGCGGGATACCGCACCTCGGCAGGTACGGGAAATGGTCCGGCGCGTGGAACTGTGGGCCTTCGATCTGGTTGGGGGGTAACGAATGTCGGTCCTCGGGCCTGGCTATTCTGCTGCAGGGGCGCGACTTCACCATCTCTCAAGTTCAGGAGGTGGTGGGGTGGCGCCTCCTAGTGGCTGACATCACCTACAGGAATGCTCCCCTGAGGCTGATCAACGTGTACGCCCCAGTGGTACAGAGTGAGCGGTTGGCCGTCCTGCAGTGGCTTCCACCCCTGCTGGCTACGTCCAGGCCGGTCATCCTAGGCGGAGACTTCAACTGCATCATCGATGCAGATGGAAGATCCAGCGCGGGGACAGCGGGTGGGGGGAGTCAACTGGATGTCACGTCCAGATTCCTGATGGGCACGGTGAAGGACGCCAAGCTGCTCGACATTTTCAGCACCACTGCAGAAGCAGCGCAGCGGAGGTACACCTGGTCGCGGCCAGACGGGTCTATTCGCTCAAGAATAGACTTCCTGTTTGTGTCACAGGCGTTCTCAGTCAGGTCTACCAGTCAGGTCGAGCCGGTGTTCTTCTCTGACCACTGCCGCCTGCTGGTGGACTGTCACTTACAGGATGACCAGCCGGCCAGCAAGGGGACGTGGAAGCTCAACACGACTCTGTTGACCCCAGAGAACGTCGAGGACCTTAAAAGGGAGTACGCCGGTTGGAGAACCGTGAAACCCCTCTTTGAGTCTCCGGGCGACTGGTGGGAGATGGTAAAGGAGAACATCAAGAGGTTCTTTGTCTTCAAGGGTGTTCGGAAGGCGAGAGAGAGGTGGGGAAAGCTGTCGCGACTCCAGAAAAGGGTGAAGAACCTGCTCCTTCTGCAGTTGATGGGGGCGATGTCACTGAGGAACTCCGCAAGGTGAGGGGCCAGCAAGCCTCGCTCTTCGCCGCGGAGGCCTCCAGGATAATCTTCCGGTCCAGGGTCCGCTCCATGGAGCAGGACGAGACATGCTCGCGTTTCTTCTTTCAGAAGGTGCACAAAGAGAGCTCTGTGCTTAGCCAGCTGAAGGAGGACGACGGCTCGGCGACGTCGTCTCGGCCCGACATTTTGAGGATCAGCAGATCCTTCTATGCCGGACTGTACAACACGAAGCCCACGGACAGCATGGCCTCCGTCATCTATCACGGAGGTCTTAGACGACGGCACGAGGGAGTGGCTGGACCGGCCGATATCCCTGGACGAGCTGACCAGAGCCTTCAAGTCCTTGGAGAGGAATAGGACTCCCGGGAGTGACGGCTTACCGGTCGAGCTGTATTCCGCTCTGTGGGACCTGGTCGGCCAGGACCTGCTAGTGGTGTACGATAGTGCGCTTCGGGCAGGGGAAATGTGCAAGTCCATGAGGAAGGGCATTATCACCCTCATTTACAAGAGGAAGGGGGAGAGGGAAGAAATTAAGAATTGGCGTCCCATTTCACTATTGAACATGGACTACAAAATCCTGGCCAAGGTCATAGCCAACCGGGTCAGGTCTGTCCTGGAGTCGGTGATTCACCCTGACCAAACCTGTGCTGTGCCGGGCAGGAAGGTAGCTAAGAGCCTCGCGCTCATCAGGGATACGATCACCTATGTACAGGACAGGCGGGTGGAGACCTGCCTTGTCAGCCTGGACCAGGAGAAAGCCTTTGACAGGGTCTCTCATGCTGACATGAGGGACGTCCTCTCCAAATTGGGGTTTGGGAGGGCATCTGCTATTGGATCTGGCTGCTCGACACCAACATCGTTAGTGCAGTCTCGATAAACGGGTGGGAATCGGACAGTTTTCCCGTCAGATCTGGAGTCAGGCAGGGCTGCCCGCTCTCTCCTGCCTTGTTCGTGTGCTGTGTGGAGCCCTTCGCCGCATCCATCAGGAAGGACGTGAGCCTGAAGGGCGTGACTATCCCAGGCAGGGGAGGCCTTCAGGTCAAGACCTCCCTGTACATGGACGATGTCGCCGTCTTCTGCACTGATCGTCGGTCAGTGAGTAGACTATTGGGCATCTGCGGCCAGTTTGAACTGGCCTTGGGTGCCAAAGTCAATAGGGGTAAGAGCAAGGCCATGTTCTTCGGGAACTGGGACGACCGCTCCTTCATCCCCTTCACTGTCAGGACGGACTACCTGAAGGTGCTGGGTGTTTGGTTTGGTGGAGCTGGGGCGTGCACTAAGACTTGGGAGGAGCGTATCACCAAATTGAAGCAGAAGCTGGGCAGGTGGACGCTCCGGTCCCTCTCCATCGCAGGTAAGAACCTGGTTGTCAGGTGCGAGGGGCTTTCGGTACTGTTGTATGTGGCGCAGGCCTTGCCTATTCCCTGGACCTGCGCCGCTGCGGTCACCCGGGCCATCTTCTACTTCATTTGGGGGTCGAGGATGGACCGGGTCCGCAGGGACACCATGTACAAAGACCTGGAAAATGGGGGAAAGGGCGTACCGAACGCCACCCTTGCCCTGACGGCTACCTTTGTGTGCGGCTGCATCAAGCTGTGCATAGATCCTCAGTACGCAAACACCAAGTGTCACTACTTACTGAGGTTCTACCTGTCCCCGGTGTTGCGAAGGATGGGCTAAGCCTCGTTGCCGCGGAATGCTCCGAGTAGTTGGACTGTCCCGTACCACCTGTCCTTCATGGAGAAATTTTTGAAAAGAAACACTTTTGGCCACAAGGCCGTCAGGCAGTGGTCAGCACGTAGTATCCTCGAGACCCTTCGGGAAAAGGAGAGGGTGGATCCCGTCGTGTGGTTCCCCACGCAGACTGCCAAAGTCGTTTGGCAGAATGCCTCATCGCCAGAACTTTCAAACAAGCTCAAGGACATTGCTTGGCTGGCAGTGAGAGGGGCTCTGCCAGTGAGATCCTTTATGCATGCCCGGAATCTCTGCGCCACCACACGCAGCCCTCGAGGCGGCTGCGGGGGGGAACAAGACTGTCGATCACCTCCTTCTGGAGTGTGCCTATGCGCAGGAGGTCTGGAGGGGGATGCAGTGGTATTTATCGAGGTTCGTCCTGAGCAGCTCCGTGATGCAGGACTCCGTGCTCTCCAGGCTGTTTCCTGAGACGCACACTGAGACCAACATCAGCTGCGCCTGGAGGACCATCAATGTGGTGAAAGACGCTCTTTGGTCTGCCCGCAACTTGCTGGTCTGCCAGCTGAAAGAACTGACCCCAACCGAATGTTGCAGACTGGCGCACTCCAAGGTCCAGGACTACGTGCTGAGGGACGCGCTAAAGCTTGGGGCAGCCGCCGCCAAGGCGCGGTGGGGAAAGACCACCGTATGAAACCCCTCGTCCAGAATAGTAAAAAGGGCCCTATCTGGTTACTGGGCCCAGCTGGCGCCTTCCCCAACTGGTCAGGGGGCCAACGGGAACTGTGCGGGGAGACGACTGCCGGGGTATTTTCTTTGCTTTGTTTTTTTTCTTCTTTGTTTGTTTTTTTCCTTTAGTTGGTGTACGTACCCCCTGGGTAAGGCGGAGTGGCTTGCATGACTGGGTAGGTGTGTAAATATGTTTTTTTTTGTACATCTTATGAATAAAGTATATTTTTTAAAATGAAAAAAATGGTGACAAAACGTCTGAAAACTAACCTTCCAGCTCAGCGAGCAAACTCACATCCAGAGCAGATCAGGTCTGAGCTGTGCAGTCCTACTGAGGGGAGCTGTGAATGGACATGGGCAATTACAGCCATAACGCAAAGAGACATCTCCATAAATATTCCCAGGCTCAACGCTGAGGGAACACAGGACATCATCCCACTGACAAGGCAGAACTGTTTGTTTCCGTCCTCAACAAGGAGTGTCGAGTTGATGTGGTTTGATTTATTACTGTCACATGTACCGAGATACAGTGAAAAGTTATGTTTTGCATGCAGTGCAGCCATATCACACAGGCGTACCTTTTGTATCTTCTTATTGTGGCCTCTTCCTGAAAACCTCAATGTCATTGATGTTGATCTTGAACTAATTTGACTCACTCCATGGAATATCGGGAAATAGCTGAAGGAACTGGATATGACAAAAGCTGTAGGCGCTGACAACCCTCCAGCAATAACACTGAAGGGTCATGTTCCAGAACTGGCCTGGACACGAGCCAATCTGTGCCAGTATATCTACAGCATTGGCATCTACCCAGAAATACGGGCAATTGCCCAGCAACGTTCTGAGCGCAAAAGCAAGAAAAAAAACCCAGTCGAGTGAATTTACATCCAGTCAGTTGTCTCCCAATGTTCAATGAAGTGATGGAAGGAAAGTGGACAGGACTCCCAAGCACCACATTCTCAACAATTAGCTTCTCACTGACACTCTATATCTTCTAATGTTCGCTGTCTTTGTTCATAGTATCCATTTGCTTGCCGTTTTAGATTTATCACCTTCCTTCCGGCAGGGAGGTGGCGTTCAAACACAATCACATCAAACATGAGCTTTCCGAATGGTGGCCCAGAGCCAAGGGACGAGACAGAGAGGGAGACAGAGAGAGAAAGAGAGAGAAATGTGGAGAGAAAGGGGGGTGGAAGAAAGGGGAGAGATGGTGAGAGAGTGGGTGAGGGGGGGGGGGGATGGAGAGAAATGGAGAGGGTGAGAAAGGGACAGAGAGAAGGAGAGAGAGAGGATGTGCGAGCTCAGAGATAGAGAGAGGGAAAGAAAAAGCCCCTGTCTCACCACTGACTGGTCCCTTTTGGTTAAAGTGACACAATGCCGACATCTGCTGGCGTCCCCCGCCACTACACAGGGGATGGTGAAGGGTGAAAAGCATCAGAGGTTCAGTCAGAGAGAAAGAGAGAGGAGCTAGCTCACAGCAACAGCAACACACATACAGAGTGTGCTGGTGTAGAGAGGATTGCAACTGTACTGAGACTGGTCTGAATAAATATGCTAATGTTCAGAAATGTTTGTGTTCCCTCTGCAAATGAGGAAATGGTTTGCCTTTGGGCATTGTTCTGACATTACACACAGTTAATAGAGTATTCCCTTTGCAAGTGTATTCAGGTACCTTCGAGTAAACAGTTTTGTGAGGAGGCATGGTGAATCTTAATGCACTTTCTGCAATTTGTCATGTTTTGGAATCTACTCTCCCAGATCCTAAGCGGGAAAAAATTCAAATGTGAAGGGAGTGAGATACGCAGTGGGTTTATTCATGCCTCATTCTGTTCATATCTCAAGGACAACATCTACCGGACAAAACTGCTTTGTGTCTCCAAAGATATTGGTTGAAGAACAAAACAACTGCAACCAGAGAGGTTCGGAGACTGTGATGCCTTGTGAAGCGAAAAAGAAAATCGGTGGCTTGTGTAGTGTCGTGGGGAGGCAAGAGGGAGCGAGAGAATGAGTCTTTGATTCATGACTTTTTAATTCCTTCATGATTCATTTGTTCAAATTTCCCCCCAGGGAGTCCCACTGCAGCCAGAGATAGAAATACAGATGCAAACACACAGAGACACACATTAACAGGACAGGTGTATCACTTTAAACAAAAGAGGGAGCGACATAATGAAAGAGGAGTGGGGGCAAAACACATTTCAATGGATTCACCCTCAAGACAAGAGATAGCCCATTGCACAGAGACACAGGCACAGAGACACACACAAACAGAGAGACAGATACTAATGCACATACTCAGAAACACTAAACAACAACTCATATTCCGCTTGGGAACCCTGCAGCCCAATGGCATTAATGGGGGTTTCACCAGCTTCAATATCTCCCCTTCCCCCACTGCATCCCAAAACCAGCCCAGCTCCCCCGCAGCTGCCTAACCTGTTCTTCCTCTCACCAATCCCCTCCTCCCACCTCAAGCCGCACCTCCATTTCCTACCTGCTAACCTCATCCCATTCCCTTGACCTGTCCGTCCTCCCCGGACTGACCTATACCCTCCCCACCTCCCCACCCATACTGTCCTCTCCTCCTATCTTCTCCTCTGTACGTATTCAGTCTGCCTTCCCCTCTTCCTATTTACTTCAGAATCCTCTCCCCATCTCCCCTTTTCTGATGAAGGTTCTAGGCCCGAAACATCAGCTTTTGTGCTCCTAAGATGCTGCTTGGCCTGCTGTGTTCATCCAGCTCCAGTCTTTGTTATATCAGATTCTCCAGCATCTGCAGTTCCCATTATCTCTCTCACACTCACACATACAGTTACAGAGACACACAGGCATATTTATACACTGACACAAACATACACAGACCTAGAGACACACAGCCACATTTATACACACAGAAAAACAAAAAAAAAACAAAAACATTGATAGACACAGAGGCACACACTGAGGCACAGACATACAATCCGATACTGACATCCACACAGACACACTAACACACAAACACACAGAAACATACACACATACAGCGAAACACAGCCACATATATACCGACACACAGAAACACACACACAGGGAGACAGAAACAAAGCATACACGGACAGATTCTATATGCAGTAACTGACACTGCGCTGAGATTAACCACCGTTAACATAGTTTTTGTTAATCAGATAATGCCCAGTTTTTCATGATGAAATGTCAATGAGAAAGTGGGAAAGCGCCTTGATGTCCCTTACTTTATTGTCAGGGCAAAAGTGAATGTAAACTCACTGACTTTACAAGATACCACGATGTGAAGCTGGATGAACACAGCAGGCCAAGCAGCATCTTTGGAGCAGGAAAGCTGAGTTTTCGGGCCTCGACCCTTTATCAGAAATGGGGGAGGGGAAGGGGGATCTGAAATAAATATGGAGAGTGGGGAGGTGGATCAAAGATGGATAGAGGACAAGATAGGTGGAGGAGACTGACAAGTTAAAGAGGCAGGGATGGAGCCAATAAAGGTGAGTGTAGGTGGGGAGGCAGGGAGGAGATAGGTCAGTCCAGGGAGGACGGACAGGTCAAGGGGGTAGGATGAGGTTAGTAGGTACGGAATGGGGGTGCAGCTTGAGATGGGAAGAGGGGATAGGTGAGAGGAAGGACAGGTTAGGGAGGCAGGGATGAGCTGGGCTGGTTTTGGGATGCGCTGGGGGGGATTGAAGCTTGTGAAATCCACATTGATACCATTGGGCTGCAGAGTTTCCAAGCGGAATATGAGTTGCTGTTCCTGCAACCTTCGTGTGGTATCATTGTGGTATCGTTGTGGTACTGCAGGAGGCCCAGGGTGGACATGTTATCTTAAGAATGGGAAGGGGAGTTGAAATGGTTCGCGACTGGAAGGCCTGGTGGTTTCATGGTGAGGTTGGGGTTGGAGCAGAGGGAGCGGAGGGCTGCAAGTTCTGCAGGGGCGAGGTTGTAGTGGGTGGGAGGGTGGAGAGGTTGAGGCGATTGATGCCTCAATACCTCCCTCACCTTCCTCGACCTCTCTGTCTCCATCTTGGGCAACCACTAGAATCCGATATCTATTTCAAGCCCACCGACTCCCACAGCTCCCTAGTATACACCTCCTACCACCCACCTTCCTGCAAAAATGCCATCCCATAATCGCAATGCCTCCATTGCATCTGCTCCCAGGATGAGGCATTCCACTCCGATACATCTCAGATGTCCTCGTTTTTCAAGTGCCACAAGTCACCCCCCGCAGTGGTCAAGAACGCCCTCGACCATGTGTCACACATTTCCTGCAACTCATCCCTCACGCCCCATCCCCGCAATAACAACTATTGTGATGAGAAAAGGGTGGGCATTGGTTCATAGGTCATTGCCAGGAGAAGAGATTGGGGTGTTTTGCACCCTGTAGCTTGTGGAAAAGAGTGAACATGAGTTCACACAACGACATAAGTCATAGCATGAAGGAAGTGTGAATGCTCTCACAGGCCGTTACTAAGGCAACAGTGTTGGGATGGTTTTGTAGACTATAGCAGGAAGAATATTGTGGGTTCCGGTTCGCAGCATGTTGGTAGGGGAACTGAGGAAGGATGCGTTCACAGGCTGTTGCTTGCAGAACAGTGGAGATGTGCTGATAGGCCGTTACTAAGTTAACAGAGTGGGGCACGTTCACAGGGTTTTGCTGTTAGAGAAGAGAGGGGATGGGTTTACTTGTTGTTGCTGTGAGAAACGATTGCGGATGGTTCACAGGTCAGAGAGAGGGTAACATAGACAGGATGGGCTCACAGGCCACCGCGAGGGTGTCCAAATGGAATAATTTCACAGGTACTTGCTGAGGAAATGGAGTGTGAACGTGTTCACAGGATTTTGCTAAGAAAGGGAGTAGGGTGGGTTCAGAGGTTGTTGATTGGAGAACAGAGTGGGGAGGGATTAACTGGCTGTTAGTGTGAGAACAGATTGTGGATGGGATCTCAGGTCACCGTTAGGATGACAGAATGGGGATGGGATTATAGGTCACTGTTAGGATGACAGAGTGGGGATGGGTTCGCTGGTCACTGTTAGGCTAACAGAGTGGTGAAGGGTTCACAGGTCACTGCAGGATGATAGACTGGGGATGGGTTCACAGGTCACTGTTAGGATAATAGAGGGGGATGGGTTCACAGGTTACTGTTAGGATAACAGCGTGGGGATGGGTTCACAGGCCATTGGCAGGGGATCAGAATAATGAAGGGTTCACATGCTTTTTCTAGGGGATCAGCATGGGGATGGGTTTGCAGGCCGTTGCCAGGAGAACAGAGTGGGTTATCATCTCCCAAACCATTCACAACCTCATCACCTCAGGTGACCTCCCACTCACAGCCTCCAACCTCATTGTTCCCCAAACCCGCACCGCCCACTTCTATCTCCTTCCCAAAATCCACAAACCTGCCTGCCCCTGTCCGACAAAACTCATCTCCACCTATCTGGACTCCATTTTCTCCCCCTTGGTCTGGGAACTCCCCACCGACATACATGACACCACCCAGTCCCTCCACCTCCTCCAGAACTTCCAATTCCCCGGTCCCCAACACCTCATTTTCACTATGGGCGTCCAGACCCTATACATCTGCATTCCCCATGCAAATGGCTTATAGGCCGCCCCGCTTGTTCCTGTACTGCAGACCCGACCAATCCCCCTCCACCGACACCCTCATCCTCACCCTCAACAACTTCTCTTTTGATTCCTCCCACTTCCTACAAAGGGGGTGGCCATGTGTACCCGCATGGGCCCAAGCTATGCCTGCCTCTTTGTAGGTTATGTGGAATAGTCCCTCTTCCACACCTACACTGGCCCTAAACCCCACCTCTTCCCGCGTTACATTGATGACTGCATCGGCGCCGCCTCTTGCTCCCCAGAGGAACTTGAACAGTTCATCCACTTCACCAACACCTTCCGCCCCAACCTCAAGTTCACCTGGGCCATCTCCAACACATCCCTCACCTTCCTAGACCCTTCTGTCTCTATTTCAGGCAATCACCTAGAAACCAATGTCTATTTCAAGCCCACAGCTACCTAGAATACACCTCCTCCCACCCACTTTCCTGCAAAAATTCCATTCCCTCTTCACAATTCCTGCACTTCCGCCACATCTGCTCCCAGGATGAGGCATTCCACTGCCGTACATCCTAGATGTCCCCGTCCTTCAAGGACTGCAACTTCACTCCCGCCCCCCTACCACCCCCCCACCCCGCAGTGGTCGAGAACGCCCTCATCCATGTCTCCCGCTTTTCCCACAACTCATCCCTCACATCCCGCCCCCGCAATAACCGCCAAAAGAGAATCCCCCTAGACCGCACATACCATCCCACCAACCTCCGGATACAACGCATCATCCTCCGACACTTCCGCTATCTGCAATCCGACCCCACCAACAAAGACATTTTTCCATCCCCACCCTTGTCTGCCTTCCCGAGAGACCACTCTCTCCATGACTCACTTGTCTGCTCCACACTCCCCTCCAACACCACCACATCCAGCACTTACGCCTGCAACCGCAGGAAATGCTCCAATTGCCCCCACACCTCCTCCCTTACCCCCATCCCAGGCCCCAAGATGACTTTCCACATTAAGCAGATGTTCACCTGCACATCCGCCAATGTGCTGCATCCACTGTACCCGTTGTGGCTACCTCTACATTGGGGAAACCAAGCGGAGGCTTGGGGACCGCTCTGCAGAAATCTATGCTCGGTTCGCAATAAAGAACTGCACCTCCCAGTCGCGAACCATTTTAAGTCCCCCTCCCATTCCTCAGATGGCCATCATGGGCCTCCTGCAGTGCCATAACGATGCCACCCAAAGGTTGCAGGAACAGCAACTCATATTCCGCTTGGGAACCCTGCAGCCCAATGGTATCACTGTGAACTTCACCAGCTTCAAAATCTCCCCTCCCCCACTGCATCCCAAAACCAGCCCAGCTCGTCCCCGCCTCCCTAAACTGTTCTTCCTCTCACCTATACCCTCCTCCCAACTCAAGCCTCACCTCCATTTCCTACCTACTAAAATCATCCTGCACCCTTGGCCTTTCCGTCCTCCCTGGACTGACCTATCCCCTCCCTACCTCCCCACCCATAATCTCCTCTCCACCTATCTTCTCCTCTATCCATCTTCGGTTGCCTCCCCCTCTCTCCTTATTTATTTCAGAATTCTCTCCCCATCCCCCTCTCTGATGAAGGGGCTAGGCCCGAAACATCAGCTTTTGTGCTCCTAATATGCTGCTTGGCCTGCAGTGTTCATCCAGCTCCAGTCTTTGTTATCTCAGATTCTCCAGCATCTGCAGTTCCCATTATCTCAGACAAGCCCAATAGGTCTGGCAGCATCTGTGAAGGAAAAAACAGAGTTAATGTTTTGGGTCCAGTGACCCTTCCTCAGAGCTTTGTTTTTGTTCTTGCTTCACAGCATCTGCAATTTTTTCAGTTTTTATTTAGTATTTAACTCACTGCCACATCTCTTCCAGGCATGCCCACCTTGAAGAATTTCTGCTCCTCTCTCTAATGGGATGTCTGTTCCGATCTTTCTTCTTGTCCACCGACATCAATTTCACCGTAACTCCTGGTGTTTGCCCAAGTATTTGCTAAAACTTCCTCGCACAGACATATCACATTCTTCAGTGACTACCTCCAGCTCAGACTTCCCTCACGTGGATTCCAGCTGAAGTTTTATCCATCATGTTTTGAATCCTCCCACTGTCATAGATCTCTGAGATGTTCAACGTTCCATAGATAGCTGCTGTTGCCGCACCCAGAGATCCACACTCACTGCCATGTGGTGCCACATACACACTCTCAACCTTTCTTTCCAATAGCATCGCATCACACTGGCTCAGGGCTGCACCACTCTGTAGTTCCACTTCATCCTCCGGCTTATTCGTTGTGCTAATAAGAAACTTCTTCTTTTCCTTTCAGGCATCAAGGCCCACAAGATGCAACAACTCAGAGATACCCATGAGCCTTTGGAAACTTCCTCTCCTCCCCGTCCCTCAGCCTCCATCTCCTCCCCAACTCCACCTCCTGGCGGGTATTCACCATCCTGCCTAACCTTCTGCTCTCTGATGCTGAACGTTCTGTACTCAGCAAAGGCCTCAGCTTTATTCCTCTGCGTTCTCACCCAGTTCTGAGGAAGGGTCACCGGACCCGAAACACTAACTCTGTTTTTTTCGTTATAGACGCTGCCAGACCGCCTGAGCTTTTCCAGCAACTTTGGTTGTTCCAGAAAATCTTCAACTGTACTTTCCTGCCTTATCCCCAAAACTGCTGATTCCCAAATTAAACAGAAATTTGTTTAATATCAAGTGTGCATTGCCAAAAGAGCTTTTAAATATCTGATTGCAGGGTGTGGTGTGTGTGTGTGTTCTGTGGAGCTGACTTGCCAAGGTGCTCACATTGACGAGACCATTCAGGTGTTCTCACCATGGGAAAGGCTGGAGACGATCATGGGAATTCACTGTCCATCTGCAAATTCATACAGCAGGGAGAGAGCCATCATCTGTTCTGCGTGTGGCAAAGGATTCAAATCAATCATTTATCTCATTGTATAGCGACTTGCTCATTTTGATAAGAAAACTTCTCTATATTCTGTGAACATAGTCTTAAAAGCAAAATGGACTTGGTGTCCACAAAATCCCACAGACACTGGTGAGAAGCGGGTCACCTGCTTCGTGTGTGGGCCAATAGTCACTCAGTCATCTCACCAACTGAGATACTTGTGAGTTTGCTAGTGACTGCAGGGATTTAGATCCTGCAGTTAGTCGCTCCTAGAGTAAATAATGTTCTGATCGCTGGGTTTTGCTTTTGCTCATATTGACAATTCTTGGTATTCTAGATACATGGTTAGTACTTCAGTTTTACTGAATTAAAAACATTATTGTTGATATTCTTTCCCAAATCAGTGTTTAACATCATCTGTTGGATCTCAAAGGATAATCTGGAGAGGGAGCGTTGGTAGGAACAGAACCCGTAGCCTGGACACACTCCTCGGGGACACACTGTGAGAGGCAAATAGCACATTGGTCTTTCCCATCTCTCTGTTCTCACAGAAAAGTCCCCACGTGGGTTAACAGTGAGGTGTGCTGCAAATGTTTTCCAACTGTACTTTTTAATGGTTCCAACTCCTAGGCACAGAACAGAAGCCACTTTCTAAGTCTGTTTCGAGTCAGGAAAAACATGACTGAATCCTGGAAATGTGTGTCAGTTCAGATACTGATGTCAAACTGTCAACTGTTCCAGAATAAAAGTAAACATGTTGAAACTTCTAATCTGAAATTGACTGTTGCCATTACAATGTAACCATGCCTGGTGCTCACTTTTAAAATAGACCTGATCAAAGTCTGTATTAAAATAGATGGAGAATGTTAACCTCAGACACGATGATACAATTGGCATTTCATCTGCCAGGTGAGCAAGGACTTCTAGCATCTTTCTAGGATTGCTCTGTTTTATTTTGTTAAATACCAGAATAAAGAAAAGTACATTAAAAAACATTACAAGTCATAGCAACACGGGAGTAGACTATTCTGCCCATCAGATGCCTCTGCATGTGGGTTATAGTAAACAACGGCGCTTGTCTTAAATGGTATTACGTCCTGTCCAGTCTGTCCAAAGGCCTCAGAAACTGATAGTCAGACTTTGAGGCACACAGTGACTACACCTAGAGAAATGGTGGTTAGCAGCAAGAAAATGCCTGAGGTCAAGATCAGCAGCAGGACAGCAGTAGGTGAAGGGCTCAGAGGTGAAACCTAGCAATCAGACTGGAGGGAGGACTGTGGTGCGGACAGCCCTGACTAGACGAGAGAACACCTCGAGATTTGACTTTATTTATTTACTACCATATGTACGGTGTAAAACTTTGTCTTGTGACCACTGCAGGCAAATCATAGTAAGCAAGGACATACAGGTCAAAGGATGCTGGGACAGAGTGAGGTGTGTAGCTTACGTCACACAGGAGATGTGCTGAGCAAGATCAGCATTTGAACATGATTTGAAGTTAGATAGCCCATTCATCAGTCTAATAAAGTCCGGAAAAAAGCTGTTCTTGAACCTGCTGGTGCGTTTGTTCAAGCTACTGTATCGTCTGCCTGATGGAAGAGGTTGTGGGAGAGCATTACACAGTGGGAGGGGTCTTTTATGATGTTGGTAGCCTTTCTTTGTAGGCATGTAGTCCATGGGTGGAAGGTTGGCTTCCGTGATGGTGTGGCCTGCGCACACCATCTTCTACAGTTAGTTCAGTCCTGGGCAGAGCAGTTGCCGTACCAGGGCATTTTGAACCCAGGGCAGTATGCTTTCTATGATGCATCTGTAAAAGTTGGTGATGGTCCTTATGGACTTGGCAAATTTCCTAAGCTGCCTGCAGAAGAGATGTCATTGTGCCTTCTTGACCGTCACATCTAACTGGTAAGTCCAGGCCAGTTTCTTGATTTTTTATCATCACTCCTGGAAACTTAACTCTCAATTTCCGCTCTGTTGACTTAGATGGGAATGTGTTCTCCTCCCTTCTTCCTGAAGTCAATGATTCGTTCTTTTGTTTTGCTGACATTGAGGGAGAGGCCGTTTATCATTGCATCATGACACCATGCCTCCAGTCTCCTTTCTGTAGGACACAAACCTCAATTCAAGTGGGCAATATTTTCACACTTTGCCACTGAGCAACTTTACAGAAGGTCATGGGCCCAAACAGGCCAAGTAAGGGCAGGGCAACAGGAACTTTTTCAGGCCATTCAGCTCCGAGGCTGCAGAACAGAACTTGCACTGTGTTAGTTACAGGGAATTGCTGAACAAGCACTAGCCTCCACTCGACAGTGCCCCAATTGTAAGATGCAGAGGGAAATTGATACCAGTTAACAGTCTGCACTGGAGGGTTTATTATTGAGGGAGTGGGGAGATGGAAGCTGATGGTGGCGCTGGTGCTGGTCCCTGAGTCTCAAATCAGCAATTATCAATCCTTCAGCTACTTCCTGTAACATTCGGGTGACCACCTGACACTGAAATTCACCGAGTGACAATCTCCTCTTGTAAATCTCCAGTAAATCTGCCTCTACCACCCTCTCTGGCTGCACATTTCAGATAATAACCTTGCCCATTATTTAAGATTTTACTCTGACATTCTAGCCACTTGTGTGAAACAATGTGGAACGGAATGTTTGTCAGTGTTGACATGGCGACCTGTCTGCAGTGACATGACTGGGTTTCAAACTTCACCCTCTCCGCCGCTGCCTCCTCAATCAGCCTGAAACTATGTTCTTTCAAGCACTTGCCCAATTTCCTTTTGATTGCTCCTGAACCTCGGCATTTGAAAGATTTCTCCCCAGCGTAGATACTGGTGTACTAGCAGCTTGGACGAATTAATGAATCCCTTCCCACACACAAGAGCATGTGAAAGCTCTCTCCCCAGTGTGAATTCGCTGATGTATCGACAGGCTGGATGATCGCCTGAATTTCTTGCTGCAGTAAGAGCTTTGGAATGGGGAGTATCCTATGGGAATGTGCTGGCTCTCCCTCAGTCCCCACGGACATTTAAAGCTCTTATCCCAGTCACAGCAATGATACTGTCTCAATTTTGCAAATAAAAATATGTACCTCTTCCCACACACAGAAAAGTTAAATGGCCTCTCTCCAGTGTGAACCTGCTAGGCCATCAGCAAGGTGGATGAATGAACAAATGCTTCACCACATTCACTGCAACAGAACAACCTCTCTCCTGGATGACTGCGTCAATGATATTCCAGCTCATATGAATAATTGAATACATTCTCACAGTCTCTACATTTATATGGTTTCTCCCCAATGTGACTCTGCTTGTGTTTTCGCAATCCAGATGATCAACTGTAGCCTCATCCACATCCACAACGTGCTGCAGTTTCTTCACTCTGTGAATGGGGTGCTTTCTGTTTCCAGGAATCAAGCATCACTGTCAGATCCTGATGTGATATTTGAGTTTTCCACTTGTACATGTTCCCCATCTAATATCTGGTGAAACGAATTGAAAAAAGGGAATGAGAGAGAGAGAGGGAGAGAGAGAGAGAAACAACAAAAATACAAAATAAAAACTGAAAGAACACTGGATGCTGTAAATCAGGAACAAAACTGGAAGCTGCTGGGAAAGATCAGCAAGTCTGGCAGCGTCTGTGAAGATAAATCAAAGTTAATGTTCTGGGTCCAATGACCCTTCCTCTGAACGTCCGGGTCACCAGACCTGAAATGTTAACTTCTGTGAAGAAAAATCAAAGTTATCAGATTTGCTGAGCCTTTCCAGCAACTTCTGTTTTTTAAACAAAAATTCAAAGCAAGATTGTGAAATTGAGCTGAATAAAGCTGCTCTTTCATGGGGTCAGCAGGTGAAAGGAAGAGTCTGAAAGCTGCCAGATTTTACCAACTTACATAAGTGTCCATCAGGAAGTGCAACCTACCACCAGGTTTTGGCCGACACAAGAGAAGTTGGGAAGTCAGCAAGGAAGGATTTCTATATTTGCATCTCAATGTGAGGTTTGATGGAACCTGTCACCTCCACAAGTTGGAAAGCCAAGAGCAGCAGGTCTGTGTAAACATTATCTCCAAATTCCCTTCAAGTCACATTCTGATTTGGACATAAGTTGCTGTTCCTGAATTGTTGCTGATGAAGATTCTATAAATCTTTATCAGAAAGCTTATGGTTGTACCTTCACCACCTTGTCTGCAACAGTTCAACAACAAGAATACTATCACCTTCTCAGTGGGGAACTTGGATTAGACAGATCTCCTCAAGTTCCATTTATTGCAATTTTTCTTTGGATTTGGGTTAGTAAGCAGTGTGTTTCCTGTGCATCTGAAATTAATAATTATCTCGTATTACTGTAGCCACAGCGGTTTACTTTAAAACAGGTTTTTGAGGCCTGGCTGTAAATTGGATATCTTTGCGAGCACCTCTTACGGATTTTTTGTTCTTCTTAGATTATTTTCTAACCCGTTAAGGAAAATAATGGGGCCTCAAGGTTTGATAGAGATTTACAAAACTTTCTTTTAAACAGTTGAGCAAAACGCTCATTGCTCAGAGAGGGAGACTTCAGCTTTCACTTTTACTTTGAGTTTTGAGCGGACTTGTGAAGTTATTGGATGAGGAATGCCCTGCAGTTCAGTTCACTAAATAGTGAAGGAGATATCGTGAACTAGATAACCTTAGAATGAGGAGTTAGAGTTTGCCCACACCAGACGTGTTGTAACTAAACCTTAAAGCCGTTATTTTAAGCTGAGCATATTTAAGCTTGAGTACATAATAGCTCCAGGGAGAAGCTGTAACATTAAAGCATTAAAGCCAAAAGTGTGTTAAACCTACAAAGGTGCAGACACAGAGGCTCTGGTGTGAGTACTGCATAACTCTTGGATACAGGCTAGGCCATTTAGGACTGAAATGAAAAACACTTATTCATTGAAAGGGTCGTGAACCTGTAGAATTTTCACCCATAGAAGGCTGTGAAGCCAAGTCTGAATATATTCAACAGACAGATGGATTTTTTTAAGACTTTAAAGGTGTCAGCAAGTGCAGGGCAAAAGCAGGAATGTTGTACTGAGATGAGGATCAGTCACGATCACGATGAATGGCAAGGCAGACTCAAATGCTGAACGGTCTGTTCCTGCTCCCAGTTACTATGTTTCAATGAGTGCTGTATTGGGTAATGTACAAAAGCTATTTTGTTTCTTTTTAATTTATGACTGGGTTTTTGCAATTTGTGTGGTTATATATTTACTGTGTTTTTAAAAATAAATTACTCAAATTGTATTATAAGTGAATAGTTTGTTTTATTCTATTTTATATTCATCTCTTTTGCTAGTTAGTTTCTATTTAATTGTTAAAGCAAAATCTGCAGCACTATATGCTTATGTTTTAGTGAGAGATAACATTGTTAAACTATTAGATTTCTGCCTGGCTTGTCTAACAATGACTTCAGCTGGGATCACAACATGTGGAGGGTCATGCGGTCTCTTGATGGGATTTTGGAGTTCCTTAGCTTTAAAAAGTATCTGTGTCTTTCTTGTCCAAATAACAGCTACAGAATAGTTCCAGGGCATAAAGCAGAGTGTAGTGGGCATGTTCATTGCACAAAACCTAACAATGGTTTAGATGTGGCTAAGAGTTTTCCGGAAGTGAAAGATAATTCACTGATCAATCTAAAATCTTTGAAAACTAAACCAAGAGAATTAGAAAATAAATTGAAGGTAGAAGTACAAGTAGGATCTTGTGAGGATGAGAAACTTCAAGTCATTTTTCAACATTTAGAATTGGAAGAAAGGAAACTTTGAAGCAGGATATCACAGTTGGAATTGGCTGATATATAGTTATAAATGAAAAGAGACAGGACTTTGAGAAAAATATAAATACCTGAAATTATAGAAAATGAAAAATAGAGAGTAATGAAATTAGAAGGCAAAGTGAACAGGGAATAATGGAGACAGAAAAGCAAGGAGAAATGCAAAAGGAGGTGGATTTTAAAAATCAAACTCCAAAGAGATAAAGAAATTGGAGAACATGAGTTTGTCAAGGAAAAGGTGAGAATAGAGAAGGAAGAAACAGGTAATACCCTGACGGGTAATAATGATTCCATTGAGGGAACTGATTTACCCAAGAATCTATGCTTTGTATCTAAATTAACAAGGATGGAGCCAAGACATGCTTTACCCCATTTAAGAAGGTCGTTGCACAGATTAAATGACGAAAAGTGATTTGGACTCCCATGTTACAAAGTATTTTGGCATGCTATGACAGTATACACCAGCTCCCCAGGAGAACAGTCTGCAATGTAGGAAGCTTTCTAAGTGACAACAATGAATGCTTATCTGCTCGTCTCTAAAGCTTATGAATGGAGGGTGACATTTACTGATACCCCCCCGAAACCTCCATTAGTGTACATGCGCAAAACACACACGTGCAGTACACCAGCCTGTACTGCCAATGAATTCTTACCAACCGGTTGTTAATCTTCAAGCTTACTTGGGCCCCACCGCATTTTGTTTTGTAACTAGTAGGGTTTTCACAAAGTCTGCACAAGTAGAGCTTTCTGCATTGCGTATGTCAGGAAACTCAGCTTTAGTTGAAGTTAGAGAAACATTTTGAGAAGTTATGGGAAATTACCATCATGAAATAATTCAAATAGCAGTCTTTCAAATTTATAAACTTATTTTGATAAGCACCAAGTATTCACGACCAGTGAAGCAGCAAATCTGGCAGATACTGTTACTATCTCACACAGACACATATGTGGAGAAATGAATGTATGGCGATATTTCATCTCACCTGATTTTATGTCACTGGAGATGTTCTTTTCTCTCTCTTTCTCAGTCAATTCTTGTTGGAACCAAAAAGAATGTAGTATTTCCTCAGCATGAGGAAATCCTTCTAACACACAGCCAGTATGTTATCACACCCAAAGTGATGGTACAGGATTTAGATGATTGGCACACATAAGAAATGTGAGAATTCAAACAGTGTGAAAAAGGTAGTATTTGCAAACAAGAACAAGGGAAGGTCTAAGACTTGAGAGAATGAGGTTTATGGACTGTCATAGAGTCAGATACACAAATGGACTGAAGTTGAAGCGCAAAATGCAGCTTCGATGGTTTGACAGTGACATCACAGGCAGTCTGGCCAGAAGGTGGCCATAACTGGGTGTTAAATATCACAAGTTACAATGAATTTGAAATGAAAATAAAGGATGCAGCAACTGGATAGAAGGAAGACTGGTGCACTGGTACAAAAGAACTGTAGATAATCAAAGCAGTATGGAGATTTCATTTCAATAAAACAAACCCCTGTGAACATTGGAAATTTTAAACTAAAACAGAAATCGGACAAACACAGCAGGTCTGGTAGCATCTGGTGAGGAAGAATAGTTAACATTTCAAACCCTGAGAATGTAGTCCTGTATTCTTTGTTTCCAATTATGCAACGTCTGCAACATTTTGCTTTTATTGGTGGCATGAGGCTTTTCTCCTTGGAGAAGGGAAGTTAACTTGAGATCTGATTTGTGTGTGCAGAATCCTGAGATATCAGAACAGAGTCGATAGTGAGACATTGTTCACTGTGTTGGTGAAATCAGAAGCAGAGGATACCAGTTCAATGAGACTAACAAAGGAATTCTCATATGAGGAGGGTGAAACACCTTTCCCATTGCAAGTGGGAGAATGCATTGTCAGGTTCATTCAACCCCTTTAAAAGAGAATTGGACAATTACGTGAATGGAAACGATGAAGGATTGGGACACGATGTGGTGCTCATGCACAGACACTGGGGATCAAATTCTGTCCTTCGATTCTGTAATAAGATGCAGGGAATTCTGGGACTGCATGTGGCTCTCATAACCTCCCCCATCCCCAAACATTCAAATCAGATTAGAGAAATGAATGTGTGCATCACAGGCTGGTGAGAACAAGTGGGTTCAGGGCTGTGTGGGACCTGCACCAGCACCAGCACCAGCATGGTGGGAAATGAGGAATTTAAACTGCACCTAAACTGGAAAAATCAGATGCGCTAATGTAGCCTTGATGAAGAGTTCATAAAATGTTCTCAAAATAGTCGCTTTGAACAGCATATTCTAGAGCTAACCAGAGAGCCAGTTGTACTGGACTTGATGTTGTGCAATGACAGAGGTTTAATTAACAACCTCACAGTGAAGGCACTCAGAGGTAGCAGTGACCCTAATCTGATGGAATTTTACAACCATTTTCGGGGACAGGAGTGGGTATCAGACTATTATTTTAAACTTAAATTAGGGCAGTCATGTGGGTGTGAAATCAGAGCTAGAGTGAAGTGGCAATTTAGCTTCAGAGGTCGGTTGAGATACAATGGCAAATAATTAAGGGGATACATCAGTATACACCCATCAGATACATTTGAGTGAGAAAGAAAAGTTCCAAGTCAATAAGTATGCTCCAGTAATCATCACACAGATATGGTGACAGGATGACATGGATTTGGAGCAGGATATTGAAGGATTCATGACATTGGAGGATTGGAAACTGGGAAAAAATGGAGGAAATATTACATCATCTGCGGGTAACTATAAAATGCATTTAAGATGATGTCAACTACAAAGAAGAAGCATACAATTGCTGAAGTATGGGTGGCAGATTAGACAAAGCAGAAGGTATAAAATGGCAAAGAATGACTACAAGATTAATAAGGAGAGAAAAAAAAAGTAGGAGACAAAGTTAGCCAAAATACGAAGACAGTTTAGCAGTTTCCCTGCATATTTAAAACAAAGTTCATAAAGGAAGCATCTGTACTAAAGGAGAAAAGTCTGACGAATTACTAATAGAAAACAAACAGATGGCAGGTGAATTGAACGGGTATTTTTCATTGGCCTTATTCAATAAGCAGGAATTAATCAGGAAATGGAGGAACTGAAGAAAATTACAATCACCAGAGAAACATATTGAGTGAATTGTCGGAACTACATGCTGAGACACGCTGAGTCCTGATGGACAGCATCCTGGAATTTAAAGGAAATGACCAGAGAGTTGATGTGTTGGTTTTGGTTTTGGATTTGAAAATTCCCTAGATTTGGGGAAGATTCAGAGATTGGGAAACAAAGAAATTTAAATCCTTTATTCAAATGGGTATAGACATAGAATGCAGGTAACTGCGCACCAATTAACTTATAACGTATTCCCTGTGATGGATGTTATGATCAAAGATGACTTAGCAGGGCATGAAGCAAATTTTAAGGTGAGCAGTCCGTGGTTCGGTAAGAAATCAACTTTAAACAATTTATTGTCATTCTTTCAGGAAGTAACACATTCTTGATGAAAGGGAACCAATGGAGCATAATGGCACAGGTTTCTTGGGATAATTCAAGAGACACTGCAGAAATTCATTCCAAGGAAGAAGAAACTTGCTAAGGTGAGGATGAGACATTCACTACTGCACGGGATGGTGGGTAAAGATATTCCCATTGGTGAGATTGTTAGCTATGATGTGAGAGTGAATTGGGATGGCAATCAATGTAACTTAGAACCAAATAGTACGGAAATAAGTGTAAATGACAAGAATTCCTAAATATTTTCAGGGAACTGTTCAACAGCATTGTTTTATTCATTCATGGATTTGCACTTTATTAACAGGGCTAAGTTTTGCTGCCTGTCGTCAAATGACCTTGACATGGTGGCAGTGAGCTTGTGTGCGTTTGGTTTGGAGACACCCACAATGCTGTAAATGAGGATTTTAATCCAAAATATGTTTTCAGTCCAGCGAGAAAGGATGTACGACTAGACTTGGTTTTTGGAAATGAGGCGGGGTAAGATTATGCAAGGGACCTAGCATTAATCCCAATGGTACACCACTGGACACTGGCCTCCAGTCACACAAACAGCCTCCTCCCATCACCCACTGTCTCATCAGTCAGCCAATTTTGTATCCAACTTATCAAGTTATCCTAGATCCCCTGTACTTTGATCTTTAATTTTATCATGTGGACTTTCCTGTTTGGTCTCACCGGTGAGCTCCTTTTAATGGTTTAAATGTTACTTTACGGTCCATAAATAATATAAGGATTGGGTGGTTGTCCCTGGTGTATTAAAATGTGTAACACAATCTTTTCCACTGCCTGTACCAGGGACCATGCGGAGGTTTTTTGGAGGGTTGAAGAAACAGATCTGATGATCCTGAGTCTGATGAGTAGCGAAAGGGAGTGGGATCCCAGTCATGGGAACAATCTGATTTGGCCAAATTGTCTTGAGCAGTGACAAGAGAGTGAACAGGAGTGGAGAGCTTGATGATGAGCGCGGCAGGCAAGACAGTGATCTTGACCATATCAACAGCTCCCTGTCAACCATCTGACTGGAGTTTAAGTGTTTAGAGATGTACAAATGTTGCATTTCTTCCGCTGTTGCATTATTTCTGAGTTAACTTGGCCCCACGTTAATAATGTCATGACAGGATATGGGATGTGAAGATTTACTGAATTAAACTTTGAGGTACTCTGTCCTGAAATAAACAGTGAATACTGAACATATGTTGAGTACACGGAGGTATTTGTCAATCTATGGGGTTGACTAGGTCTGAAAAGTAACCAACTGGAAAACCTTTCCCAATCACTTCTTGCACTACTAGAGCAGATAGGCCTTGTGTTGACAGCAAATCAATTGTACTACAATTGTAGAAGCAGTTTAAACACACTGTATGTTTAACATATTTGAATGATTTGACTTTTATTGAGGATATTAATCCCTATAACTGGGATGAGATTTATCCAATATTATCAGAAACAGACCTCAATGAACACTGTTCATCTCCAAATGTGCTTAGCAGCAAATCTCTGTCACGCAAGTAACTTGTGAATTGGCTGGTATCTTAGCAGATTGGATGAGTGAGTGAATCTCTTTCCAAACTTACACCAAATGACAAACGAGAAGCTATCACATTCCAAACTCAGAAGTGCCCTGTGTACCTCAGATTACTCTGAAATGGCAAGGTATCTTAAATTTTTGAGCATTAAATGAAACCAGCTGATTCAAACTGCTACTGCCATTCAGAATTACAGGATTGGTGTTCAACAGTACTGGAATGCTGCTGTCCAACCAAAAAATGTTCTGCCAATCACATAAATGTGTAATATGGGATATGTGTGATGCTAGGCATGTCTGCCATAATCCCAAAGACTGGCTGATCGTATCAAACAGCATTTCCTTTTGAATGTTTGCAATGGCAAGGTACTGACCATACTCAACTAGTCCATGCTTGTAAAATGCAAACGACAGCATTAGATGTAATTCTGCAATTTGACAACATTTTCAAAGTATTTCATAGTTATGAATTACAGTTGCTAATTGCTAAGAATTACACTGACAATCAATTTAGAGTTGTCAGTCCAGCTCACAGTGTGGTCCATTTGCATGCACTGGAATCCATGTGTGTTAGTACACAAGACCCTGTTATTTGTTGACAGGCAAAACATATACAGATGCCGTACCTGTTTCAACTCAAAAAAATATAGGCATCAGCCATTAGGTGGTTAATTTTTCAGGTCAATGCCAATCACAGGCAATCTGCCTGGTTTAAAGTGTAAACAAAGCTTTGAAATGTCTGCTCCAGCCGCACAGGGTTTAAAATCACAAACAGTTTCCAAGTGAGGCAGAGTTTCAGCCAATAGGGGAGCTCCAGATCCAGTCCCACTCCTCAGACACCCCAAAAGGTTGGAGGAACGGCTGTTCATGCTCAGTCCTCCAACTAAACAAGAGTGTCATGAACACTTGGTATGGGAGTTGGAAAAAAATTTCTTTCCCAATCCTTCCAAATTAATGGGAAAATAAATTATAATTGGCGTTTTCCGCTATTTCTTAAATTCTCCCATTTCTTAGAGTTTTAATACTCAATTGTTTAGTGATAATTAACTGAGCTTTTAAAACTTTTCACTTCTAAGTGACTAAGCATAGTTCGCAAATATTAAGAGTTCACTAGATAGTTAAGTACACAGAGTACTGGGAGGTGTTTCATTCAATAATTCTGTTCTATTTTTAATCTTTCATGAGCTGTGTGCTCACAGTCAAGTTGGGGATGTCCTTACTTTCCAGGTGTTTGTTTTGCTGAGCTCTTCTCATTCTCAGCAGTTATGTTTGTATTTCCTCTGTCACTGATGCACACATTCAGTTCCGCATTTTTAAAAATATAAACTCTATTCACTGAGGTGTATGGGTTTGATTTAAAATGTTAGCGGGATAAAACAGCAGAAAGATCTAAAAGATGCAAGAGAAAAATTGGTTCTCTTTTTTAGTGGAATGTGCTTCGCTAATAAATGCTTGTTGGTTGATCGACAACAGACTAACAGCAAACTCCTATGGTTAAGTGGTTAAGCCAACAGACACAGAGAGAATGATGTAAATATAAATATTCCAATCTGAACCCCTCAGATCTGAAACATTTCTGAATGTGTCGTAATTCGCAAAGGCTAGGAAAGTAAAAGTTCAACCACAAATATCACATGAAGGAATAGGTTATACTCACTAGGAAAGCCTGAAGATCTTTTCCTTGGAAAAGAGAAGGCTGAGAGATGCCATATTAGCAATGGAAGGTTTTGTTCCAGTTTTGTGTTTACTAATGTAGGGAAAGCAGAAATGTGCCCATTAACTTCCAGCCAGGAAAGGTCATCGTTCTACATAAATTTTGATTTGATAGCACATTTCCAGCTTTCATCATTGTTATTTCTGACTTTATACACAATTGTAAAAGGGTTTTCTGATCAAGGGCTAGGATTTCTGTGCCATGGAAGAAAATGGCTGGAACGCACTTCTTGCTCTCCTCAAGATCAACTTGCTAGTTCAGTCCTGGCTGTAATGACCAGCAGCAATACTGTCAGAATCTGACTCCCAGTCAGTTGTGAACTCGCTGATGTTGCAGCAGATTGGATGACTCAGTGAATCCCTTCCCACAAACAGAGCAAGTAAATGGCCTGTCCTCTGTATGAGTGCGTTGGTGTTTCAGAAGGTGAGATGCACATGTGAATTTCTTTACACACATGGAGCAGGTGAATGGTCGCTCCCCAGTGTGAATTCGCTGGTGTGTGACCAGGGTCGATGATCGTGTAAATGCTTTCCCACACACAGAGCAGGTGAATGGCTTCTCTCCAGTGTGAGTGCGTTGGTGTCTCAGCAGGTTATTGCTACTTTTAAAAGTCTCCTCACAGTCAGAACATTTAAAAGTTCTCTTCACAGAATGAACTCGCTGGTGTCTCAACAGGTTGGATGAATTAATGAATCCCTTCCTGCATGCAGAGCAGGTATATGGCCTCTCCCCAGTGTGGGTGCGCTGATGTACACAGAGTTCAGATGATTTTCTGACTCCAGTCTTGCAGTGAGAGCACCTGAAAGGTTTCTCATTGGTGTGAACACGTTTATGGGACATCAGGTCACCAGAACATTTGTAGCACTTTCCACAGTCTGAACATTTAAAAGGTCTGTCATTAGTGTGAACCCGCTGGTGAGCAAGCAGGTTGGATGACTCTCTGAATCCTCTTCCACACTTGGAGCAGGTGAACGGCCTGGCCCCCGTGAGAGTGCGTCCATGTATTTCCAGCTGGGATGGCCAACTGAATCTCTTCCCACAGTACTCACATTTCCATGGTTTGTCCATGGTGCTGGTGTCTTTGTGTCTCTCCAGGTTGGATGATTTGCTGAAACCTCTTTTACATAAAAAAACGTGTAATTTCTCTGGGTTGAGAATGGTGGAATGCTTATTCAGGCATCGTAATTGGTTAAAGCTCTTTACACAGTCAGTGCACGGTAACATTCTCATTTGGGTGTTTCTGTGTCTCACGATGAAGTTTTCCCCAACAGACAGAAGAGGCAAGCATTTCTATTTCCACATTGAAAAGCTGATGATAATCAGATCCTGACTAGTGATGTTTACTTTGCATTTGCCATTCACAAATCAGCTTCTCCCAATCCTCTGTAAAAGAAATACAGAATGTCAGTATTTTGCAATGATTTGTAGCTCAGGTCGTGGGTGAGATTGTTGACTTGCTCACCTTGAAAACAAAAACAAGCCAGCTCGGTGAGCAAGTCAACAACCTCAATGCCAGAATCATGATCAGTCCATTGATGGCAATTTAGAGTAAATAATTCTAGCTTCTCAGTCAGTCAGATTGATATTGTGAAGAGCCAGTGCAGACACGGCTGGTCAAAAGGTCTCCTTCCACACTGTAATATTTCTGTGACAGAATGTTCTTTCCACTCAAAACTAATAAAAGCAAAAATAAAGAACAAAGTCATGAGGAAATTCCCAGCGTCAATGAGACTTTTTTTTACTCCATATTCCTTCCTGGGATGAGGGCACCGCTGGCTAGGCCAACACTTATTGCCCATCCCTAATTGCCCAGACGGCAGTTACGAGTCAACCACATTGCTGTGGGCCTCGAGTCACATGTAGGCCAGACCAGGTAAGGATGGCAATTTCCATCCCTGAAGAACTTTAGTGAGCCAGATGATTTTTCCAACAATCGACAATGGATTCACGGTCATCATTAGACTCTTAATTCTAGCTATTTATTGAAATCAATTTCCACCATCTGCCGTGGCAAGATTCAAACCCAGGTCCCCAGAACAACACCTGGGTCTCTGGATTAACAGGCCAGTGAGAATACCACGAGATGATTGCCTCCCCTTATGCTGACATGTTACCATTGTGGAAGGTATCAAATGTAATGGTTAGCAGTGTGTGCCCAGGGACAGCTGGGCATGGAAGACACTTCTCATGGAGGGCAGGCAGGAAAGTAGAATTAAAGTAACAATCTGATCAGCCATGATCTTACCAGAATGATAGAGAAAGCTCGCTGCGCTGACGACTGTTCCAGTTTCTTAAATAAGAATGCTCAGTAATAATACAAAGGAGGCTAAGAGGGCATTTAATAGAGATATCCAAGATGATCAGAGGATTAGATAGGGTGGACAGTGAGAGTCTTTTTCCGAGGATGATGACTTCAACTTGTATAAGGGGGCATAGCTACAAATTGAGGGGTGATAGATTTAAGACAGATGTCAGAGGCAGGTTCTTTACTCAGAGAGTGGTAAGGGCGTGGAACGCCCTGCCTGCCAATGTAGTGAACTCAGCCACATTAGGGGCATTTAAACAGTCCTTGGATAAGCATATGGATAATGATGGGATAGTGTAGGGGGAGGTGCTTAGATTAATTCACAGGTCAGCGCAACATTGAGGGCTGAAGGGCCTGTTCTGTGCTGTATTGTTCTATATGTTCTATATTACACAATGCTGTTTTAGCCAGAATTCCCTGACTCACCAACTCTTCTCCACGTTGAGCAGCCACAGATGAGAAATCAGGGCTGAAGTGACACAAAACGAGAAGTTCAGCTCTTCTACGTATCAGGAGTTGCAGCCACAGCCACTCAACTGAATGTATCCAAGGCCCATGGCAACTCGAGGCTGCATAGGTCAGCTGTGGCTGGGAATGGGTGAAGCTGCTAAAAACCCCATTGTTAATTACGGTTACACGCCTGGCGCTAGGACCCAGCTGAGACCGTTCGAACCCCACTCACGATAGGAACCCAGTCAAGATGGCGACCACTAAACCGGAACCGCTTTTTGGGCAAGGGCCTGGATCTGGAAATACAGCACCTGTAGATTCATTTTTAGTTTTCATTGCCTTCCAGAGGTGTTTAGAAACCCCTCCCGGGCCTCTGTGGTTTCCATCGCTCCCGTCGCACTTTCAACCTTTACCGACTGCGAATGTGACAAAAGAACGTCTTTCCCCGTCGCCATTACTCTCAGCGCACACATTCCAAAGAATTCAACGGCATGACGCTTGCGCAGTGCTGTCCTGTAATGTTAATCAGGGACCTTTATCAGCGCGGGGACTGCTGGGTAGAGGCACTGCCATTGAAAACCCTCAATCAATAAAAATTTTACTGTGATGCAGCAGATGGAGAACGGTGCAGTACAAAAAAACGATACAGCACAGAAGCAGGCTCTTCAGTCCTCCAAGCATGCGCTGACAGGTTTTGCCCTTCCATATTAAAACTGTGTTCTCTTACATCCCTCTGTTCCCTTCCTATTCATAGACAATGTATACATAATATTTACTTTTTCAATATTTCAAGTCTGAATCTATAAATAAGATAATTTTGTTAATTTATTGCAGAAAGATGTAAAAGGAACCTAAGGGGCATTTTTTTTCATGTCGAGGGTAGTGCGTGTATGGAATGAGCTACCAGAGGAAGTGGTAGGGGCTGGTACAATTACAACATTTAAAAGGTATCTAGATGGGTGCGTGAACAGGAAGAGTTTGCAGGGGTGTGGGCCAAATGGTATTAAATGGGACCACATTAATTAGGATACCTGGTTGGCTTGGACGCATTGGACCAAAGATTCTGAATCCATGCTGTGCAACTCTGTGGCTCTAAGTTGGAGAGTGGCAGAGTTGCTTCTGAGACTAAGATCCTGAATTTAAAAAGAGGAAACCATGATGGCATGGCACACAAACCGGCCATAATAAATTGGGGAGTATTACTTCAGGGGATAGAAGTGGATAGGCTAGTGAAAACACTTAAAGAAAATATTGGGAACTGCAACAGTTGTTCATTCCTTTCTGGCACAAAAATGAAATGAGAAATGTGGCCTAGCCATGACTCGGAGGGAAATTAAGAATAGTGATATAGAGTCTTAGGAAATAAGAACATCAGGTGCCGGTGTTGGACTAGGGTGGACAAGGTCACAAATCACACAACACCAGCTTATTAGTCCAACAGGTTTATTTGAAAACACAAGCTCTCGGAACCTCAGATAATAAAATGTGTGGCTGGATGAACACAGCAGGCCAAGCAGCATCTCAGGAGCACAAAAGCTGACGTTTCGGGCCTAGACCCTTCATCAGAGAGGCTCTCTGATGAAGGGTCTAGGCCCGAAACATCAGCTTTTGTGCTCCTGAGATGCTGCTTGGCCTGCTGTGTTCATCCAGCCTCACATTTTATTATCTTGGATTCTCCAGCATCTGCAGTTCCTATTATCTCTCGGAACCTCAGACCTTCTTCAGGAACAGATCGCTCTTTCGCCCTTGAGACGGTTCTGCCATTCATGCTGATATTGCTGATCTAAAACTCAGTACCCTCTCACGTTCAACACCCTTTGATCCCTTTGTCACTCGAAACAATAAGCTAAACCTTCTTCACAACGTTCAATATTTTGCCACAACCACTTTCGTTGGTAATTGAACTCCACAGATTCACTCCTCTCTGAATGAGGAAACCCTCTTCCCGGAATCAGTCTGGTATATCTCCATAGCACTGTGTCTACAAAGACAGTCTATCATTCCTTAGATAAGGAGAACAATACTGCACAGAATACTGTGGCAGCGGTTGCCCTGGTGTCACGCAGTGTTGTTCAGTTCACCGAGTGTGGGTTACATTGGCTCCGCCCCAGCACTGTGACACTTGGAACGAGTTTCAGCCAATGAGGAAGAGCTACATAAACTCTCTCCCGTCATTCACTCCGATTGGTTGGAGGATCCCCCGTGCTTTGTTGGTCACTCCTGTGTCCTCCCACCCAACCTTCACATTGACAGCAGCTCGAGACCAATCACATGGGCCGAGTTGTGACCCGGAACATGCGCAGTGCGGGCTTTGCAGCAGATCGTAGGTGGTGCCAAATCGGAGGAGAGGCGTCACATTTTTAGAAGCTCTCCAGGCCCAAGCAACAAAATCCCTGTCCTGCTCTCGAGGCAGGGTAGGAATAGAAACCATCGGGGGTTGTTGCCTGGGCAGTTTATAATCGCGTGAGGGAGGCCTGGGGACCCGAGTACCAGGCCCACGGATCACTAACCGCCATCTTGGCTAGGTTGGGGACGGGAATTCTCTCCAGATACTTGGCCACCATCTTCGTAAAGATAAGCCACGTCCGACTTGGGGAGAAATCGATGAGGCTGTGACTAGGAAAGAAACCCTAGACGTGTGTGGGGAGGATTCACCAACACCTGCTGGAGACTCAAATCCTGAATCAGACTCATTGGTTTGATTTTCAGTCAGCAGACAGGAGTTGGGAACTTTATCCAGAGAGGAGAGGACGGAGAAAGGGAGAAAACTGGAAGAGGAGAACAGAGATAGGGGGATAGATCTGGATTTCCTCTGGAAGGAGGGTACAGCCAGGAATTTACAGAATTGAGAAATAAGAGAGGAGAATAATGGACTTGTCTGTTCTGAATTTCTAGCCTGCAATGACAGTAAATGTCTTTTGTAAACTCCTTTTGCAGGATATTAGAAAAGAAGGGTTTGCAGATATTAAACACAAATCAAAATTCCTGCTGAGACTGGTTGACTCATGCAATTTACAAGGACCTGAGTACCTTCAGCCTCTGAATATGGAAGGAGAAATGTTTGACCTGTATGTAGGTGATACACACAATATTCAGCTGAGAGAGTGTTGCAGCGAGTGGACTGCATAAAAGATTTACCCTGTTGCATGTCCCAAGTGGGAGCATTCCAGTGAATTTCCAGTGGAGAGAAATTGAACCAATCAAGCAGGTTGGGAAAACATTTACACCATTCACAGTGGGGAGATACTGTGCTCGATCAGTGTGCTGTCAAGGCTTCAGTTGATCAACCATTCTGAAGTAATACAAAGGTGACAGCACTGTGGAAATATGAGGAGTGTAGTAAAAAGATTCAATTACCCATCCCAGCTGGAAATCTATCAATGAATTCACACCAGGAAGAAGCCATTTACCTGCTGTGTGTGGGGGAAGGAACTTAATCAAAACAAACAAACTCATGTCACACCAGAGAATTCACACTGGGGAGAGACTGTTCACCTGTTCAGAGTGTGGGAAGAGATTTACACAAACATCCTAGCTCATGTGACATCAGTGGATTCACACTGAGGAGAGGCCCTTCAGCTGAATTTACTGTGTTAAAAGGCTCATATCTTCATCTGACCCGAATATACACCAGCTAGTTCATACGGGGGAGAAGCCATTCAGTTGTTCTGTGCATGGGAAAAGATTCCCTCATTCATCTGGCCTTCAATCACACCAGCAAACTCATACCGAGCAGAAACTATTTGGCTGCACCTCCTATGGAAAGAAGTTCAGACATGCATCTGCCCTCATTGGACACCAGGGAGTTCACGCTAGGGAAAAGCCATTCATCTGCTCTGTATGTGGGAAGGGGTACAGTCAATCATCCAGCTTGCTGAGACACCAGTGAGTTTACCCTGGAGAAAAGCTGTTCAGCTGCACTGCCTGTGAGATAGATTTTTGGCAGTCATCCACCCTGTTTGCACACTGGCAAAAAACCGTTCACTTGCACTGTGTGTGGAAAGGGATTCTTCATTTTGTCCACAATCGAGTATCACCGGCTCATTCACACGCAGGAGAAGCCATTTGGCTGTACTTCCTGTGGGAGTAGTTTCAGGTGTTTATCCTCTCTCTGCTCGCCAGCGAGTTCACACCAGAGAATGGCCTTTTATCTGCATGTGCGGGAAGGGATTCATTCAGTCCTTCAACCTAGTGATACATAAGTGAACCTCAATAACCTTTATTGTTCAACAAGGAAACTCACCATCATCTTCTCCAGGGCGACTAATGATGGCCCAGCCAGAGATTTCTGTATCTTATGAAAGATTTGAATTCTGCTGTTATTGATCACTTCCAAAATTAACAGTCTGACAATATTAGATTTGTTTCAACTGATGTTAACACACCTAAAACTGGCTGCAGTTTGGTAATCTGGATATATTGCTGATGGTTTGGACAAGTGTCCCTTTTAAAAGCACCAACGGTCATTCTAATTCAAGATTGTGTTTGGAGAAAGAAACAGATACCTTGTGGAAGGGAAAGCACAAAAATCATCAATTTGTAGAAAGAAAGCTGACAAAGTGATGGCTTAAAAAGCTTTGTTCATCAATGCTTCCAGGGCCAACTGCTCCTTTCATTGCCCTGTATTGCACAGATTAACAGCATCACATCTGAGAGGTCCAGGGTAAAGAATGAAGGGAAACTGGGCTGTGTCGGAACCCCAACTTTGTTTCACATTTTCTTCTTCATTCTCTCAGCCTTGACATTCCCCTCTGAAATGAAGAAGTCTACCTGTATACCTGGTCAGGCAGCGAGCTCGACTCTCAATCCAGACTGAACACAAAAGACAAAAATAAAGCTTGTCTTCAAATCTCTACCGTACACTGATGACAGTGCACTGGTCCACTCAACTTTCTTTACCACCTTATCCAACTGTGTTCAGGGAGCTATATGGAATTGGACCCCAAGATCCCCCTTTATACCAATGATCTTAACGGTCCTGTCATTTACTGTATACTTTCCTCTTGCATTTAGCCTCCCAAACTGCATTACTTCACTCTTCTCTGAATTAAAGTCCATCTGCCATTTCTCCATCCAACTTTCCGATTGATCTACACTCTGCTGTGTCCTCTGACAACCAATCTCATGATCCTCAGCTGCACCAATTTTCACTGCATTAGCAATCCTATTAAACAGACAACTTAGATTTTCATCCAAATCTTTTAAAAAAATTACAAACCTTGTGGAACACCACTGGTCACAGATCTCCAGTCAAATGCTTAGGTAGAGTACATGCAGACAACATCCACTGTGCTGCCTTCAATCATCTTCGTCAGTTGTTCAAAAAACTCAATCCAGTTTGTGAGACATGACCTTCTCTGCAGGAAGCCGAGATGCATGTTATCCACATGAAGTTTAGCAAGGCCTTTGACAAGGTCCCTCATGGCAGGCTGATAGAGAAGTTTAAGTAACCTAGGTTACACTGAGTTGGGTACAGAACTGGCTTTGTCATAGAAGATGAAGAGTAGCTATAGATCTGTGACCAGTGCCTTTCTGTAGGAATCAGACCCCTGTCGTTAACATATTTATTATAAAAAAAATTTGGAGGAGAATGTAGGTGATCAAATTAGTAAATATTTGAATGACAAATATCTGGGGAGCTGTGAGGAGTGAGGAGGAATGCCAGAGGATACAGCAGGATATAAATTGACTGGAGACTTGTATGGAAAAATGGCAGGTGGTATTTAATCCGGACAAATGTGAGGTGATGCATTTTGGACGGTCTAATGAAGGAGCAAAGTGTACAGTAAATGGCAGAATTCTGAGAAGCACAATCATAGAGCAGTATCTAGGTACACAGTTTCACAGTTCCCTGAAAATGGCAACCGTAGTGGAGATGATGGTCAGGGCAAAGTGCATAAAAATTGGGCATGTTGCAGCTCACTAGAACTTTAGTGCGGCTACATTTGCAATGCTGCGTACAGTTCTACTTGCCAAACCACCATAAGGATGTGTGGCTTTGCAAAGGGTACGGAAACAGGTTACCAGGATGTCACCTTGTTTGGAGGATATTAGTTATGAG
Source organism: Stegostoma tigrinum (assembly GCF_030684315.1). Classification (NCBI taxonomy): domain Eukaryota; kingdom Metazoa; phylum Chordata; class Chondrichthyes; order Orectolobiformes; family Stegostomatidae; genus Stegostoma; species Stegostoma tigrinum. The sequence continues at coordinate 227,002 of NW_026728811.1, forward strand.
GAGATGTTGGATAAATTTGGTTTATTTTCTTTTGAACATCAGAGGCTGAGGGGCAATCCGGTAGAAATTTACAAAACTGAGAGAGACATGGATAGTTGGCATCTAGAGTAGAAATGACAGTTTGTGTAGGGGACATAAGCTGAAAGTAAAAGGGAAAAATGTACAGGAGGTGTGAAATGTAAGTTTTTACACACAGGACAGCATGTGCCAAGAATGCATTGCCAGAGGAAGTGGGACAAACAGATACAATCACAATGCTAAAAGGACATCTTGATGGATTCGTGAACTGGCAGGGAATACAGAGATACAAACTGTGCAAGGGAAAGAAAGAGATTTCATGATTAGAAAATCATGTGTTAATGGAGGCTTGTGAGCTAAAGGGACTGTTCCTGTTCTAGTGTTCTTTGAGGCCTCAGTTTTTCAAATACAGACTGGAATATTGGTAGAGTAACAGGCAGTGACGGTAAGTTTTCCTGGATTGTATGCACGATAAATCTACGAAAACAGTGCATTCAGTTCAAAAAGAAAGAGCGCTCGTTTGGTCCTACTTCTTGGGAATGATGGGGGCCAAGTAGATCAAGTGTCAGTGGCAGACCATTCAGGAGACCATGATCACGTGTAGGAAGGTGCAGAATAATGTCAGATAATACCCAGCATTAATTCAGAATAAGAAAGCTCAGTTAATGGAGAGTTGTCTTCGACAGAGCAAGGTCAACGCTGGACAGCAATGACTGAGTGGCAGGTTGATGGGACAAAGTATAAATAATAATAAGGGCTACTTTCAAAGAGAAGATGGCTCAAGTACACTCAAAAAGGAAGGGAAGGGCAAATATTCAGGGCTGCTTGTATGACAAATAGAATTTAAGATAAGAAGAAAAGCACTTATGATAGGTGTCAAGGAGAAAAGTCCAAATTGACAGTCACAAGGAATACAGAAGGTTCAGAAGTTGGGGCAAGCAGATGAAAAAGCACACAAGGAAGGGAGACAGTTAGGAGAAAAGGTTGGCAGCCAGTTGAGAGGGGCTGATAACACACTGGCTATAACAATGTAGGAGAGAAACATGCAGGTTCTGGTATCAGACACAGGGCAAAATTTAGGAGCCCCTTGGCCTCATCAGAAGCAGCAGAGGCAATGGATTGATTGTCACCATGAGTGAGACAATGAAGCTCTTTGAGCTCCTCAGTTGTTGTTGTAGGTGAGGATGGAGGATACATGGGGGAGCGGGAGAGATCTTCAATGAGAACAAACTTGTATTCGAGATATCATAAATAAAAAACATACTGCAGGTCACACAGAAAGCTGTTTGATTTGACTCTTATGCTAAATATAAAGACTGAGAACTGGAGTTATTCAAACCAGTGGAAACAGATTCCGTTCAAACGGTTCGGTACTGACTGTGATTGAAAGCAAAGTCCAAACATCCAACAGCTACCTACAAACTCACTTCTGTGTCAGCAACTGAGATCAATGAGTGAATCCCTTCCCACCCTCCTTCCATGTTCAAAATCTGATAATGTTCTGTTCACAATAAACTGAGGGGTCCATAAGACCCTGGGATTATGCCTGGTGTCAATTTCCCTTTGAATACTCTGCAAAATCAATTTAAAACAGAACAATGCGAGTAAGAGAGTCCACACAAACACCAGGCTGCCTATGAACAGCTGGTAATGAATTTGGTAGTTTGTAGGATTAATGATGCACTATGAAAAAGTGACCACAAAAGCCAAGTGGTTCACTATGTCGATTCAGGGAATGGAACCTGCCACCTGGTCTGGACTTACAAGACTCTGGCCTCTTTGAGAGTGGTCAGACGAAGAAAGAATGTGGAGAAAGAGGTGAAATACAGGTATTGACTAAATCCACATCTCAAATCAGGACTTTGACATCATGTCACAAACCCTTAATCTTCACTATTGTGAATGTCCAGTGTGGAAGATCTATATGGAATGCCATCACCATGAGGACCCCCTCCAAGTCACATATCATCCTGACTTGTCCGAATCCAGTGCAGGATGAACAGCAATTTCCTCCAATTAAACACAGACAGCTTCTACACTGACTCCAACCTTCTGTCTAGTAACTGTGTGAAGCTGAACCAGACTGTTCACAACTCTGATGAAATACTTCACATTAAGATGAGCTTTCAACCACATCATCACCAAACCAACTGTTTCCATCTCAGTAACCTCACCTGACTCCATCCACGTCTCAGCTCATCTGCTGCTGAAACTCTATCCATTCTTTGTTACGTCTAGATTTAACTGCCCTGACGCTGACCGGTCCCCCACATTCAACCTTCCTGTAATGTTGGAGTGATTCAAATCTCTGCTCTCTCAGTTCGTGTTATTGGCCCAAAGTGCATCACAGGTGCTGAAAAATAAGTCAGCAGATCTGTTAAAAGACTATCCAATTTAGCATCGTGATAGTACCATGCAGCATGAGAAGTTTTTCTCAAAGTGAGAATGGGACCTACTTTCCACAAGACTGTGCAATGGTTACTCTCACCGAATGCTGAGGATGAGGTAACATAGGTTTTCCCCTCCCTCTCTCCCACTGTTCTTCCTCATCCCTGCTGTACCTATTTTGTTTCTACGTCTCCTGTACACTCAAACATATCTGTGTAGCTCCTTGAAAAATAACTTTAATAGAACTTCAAGTATATCTCTTTTTTTTTCTTCACGCAGCAAATTATGCATATTGTCTCCTCTTTTCTGACACACAGCAAAATCCTGTGGAGAAGAAAATGCCACTTGCTCAAGGGACATTCACAGCAGTGAGATTCAAACCCACATCAATGAAAAGACTGGAGTCTTAATTCAGCACCTTAGACTGTTCAGCCACAGTAACTGACAAGTCATGGTCATCCTTATTGTCTTCGATGATAATGACTCTGCACCAAATTTGAGTCATGGAGCAGGAGGCCTCGAGACTGCATTACCATTTCTCAAATCTCTAATGGGTTCCCAACCTCAACACCAATTTTGCCTCAAATCCCTGCAAAGTCTTCAATTTCTCTCAGGTCACCTCTCAAGCTTTTCTCCTCAAGAAAAGAACTTTTTGCTGTTTAACAGAAAGTGCTATAGAAACATAGTAGGTCTGGCAATGTCTAAGACAAGTGAAATCATGTTAGTTTCAAGATCTTACCACTATTTCTCTCTCTCACACCCTCTCTCTGCAGGAATGGCTTCACTACATCCTACACAGTTGTTACAATTTTTAACAATTATGTAGCAATTAAAGTTAAAATTCTATTTTCTTTCTTTATCATTTGCAGCACCAGCAAAGGACTTTAGACCCATTTCTGTCCTTTTCCATACCAATCCTGAATCAAAAAGAGCTATAATAACTAACTGAGAGACCTGCTGCATTTATCCAGCACTTTTTTTTGGACAATTTGTGTTTCTAAATTAATTCCCCTCAACGTGTCAAATGCCTTAAATACTTGCTCACAAGGTCTTGGTGTCTGTTGTTTGAACACTGCACTGTGAAGACTTCAAAGCCATTTTATAAGAAGCAAGCACACAGAAACTGAAGTCTACACTTAAAAATACATTTCCTTCCTAATCTTTTGCCTGTTTATTTCTTTGTACTGCTTAGCAGTAAGTCATACAACTGCACCAGAAACCTCTGATCCTTAGAATCTTTTTAACCAGTGTCTGAACATGTAGTCCATAACATGAGAATTGGCAAAAGTTGTAGACACACAGAACAAAGAAAATGTTGTGTGAGACTCAGCAAATAAAGGAACATTTCTTATACTGTAGCTGAAAAGAATTGGTTTATTGAAACAGTTTTATTCACCATTTGACCGAGTGACTGGAGTCATACAGGCTGCTTAAAGATGAGGGCAACAACATCACCAAATTAATTTTGAATTTAAATCATGGAGCAAGTACTGAAAATGGATTGCAATGTGAATGAGAAGAATACATTGGAACCTTGGGATTTTCTAAAGCAAACAACTTTTACTTCCTTGGACTGTGTGGCGTCAGTGAAAAACCCATTCATCATCTTATAAAGCAGGATTTGAACACTGACTGTGGGAGGCCAATTTAGCTGAGTTGTCAGAACATATGCTGCTTAAGTGCAGGGTTGTGAATATGAGCCCAACACTGGGCACCACCTATTTATTATTCAGTATTTCCCCTCTGCAAATTCCCTTCCTCCAGCTATTCATGATAGGCTAACCCTTTCATCCCATGAATCAGCTTAGTGAAGCTCTTTTGCACTGCATTCAACGCCAGCATATCCTTTCTTAAATACAAGCACCAAAACTGTAAATAATATACCAGTATGGCTTCACCAACATCCAATACAGTTGTCACAAGATGTCCTTATCCTCAAACACCAACACCTCGCAATTAAGGCCAAAATTCCATTTACTTTCTTCATAACTTCAGCAGCAGTTTAGGACTTAAGACCCGTCCTTGTCCTTTTCTTACAAATCCTGAATCGAAAAGTTATAATAACTACCTGCAAAATGCCATCCCACTGAAACTTCAACCACTTGCTCGACTTTGTAACCTAAAGTTAAGTCCAGGACCTTCCCCTTCCTTGTTGGGACTTCTACTTAGTGGCTGAAAAAAATGCTGTCCTGGATGTATTTTAAAAATTCTGATAAATCCTTCACACTGTGATGACTACATTAATGTCGAGGAAGTTGAAAGCTCCTGCTACTTTTACACTTGCTCAAAATTTGCCTCCTTATTTATTTGTAGAGTTTTCAAAGATGCCACCCCTCCTTATTGCTGTAATCGATTCCCTAAACAAAATAACAATATCTCCTCCTCCTTTACCACCTCCACTGCCTTGCATGAAGACCCTGTATCCTGGAAGACTGAGCTGCTAACCATGTCCAAGTGACAGCAATGTCTTTATGGCCCCATTAATTTGTATCCTCAAATCATCTGCCTTATTCATCTGACTCCAAGCATTAAATACCATTCACCCTTAAACTCCCTGATACCTTAAACTGGCCTGTAACAATGCCTTCCAGACTCTCGTTTCTTCTCTTTTTGGCCCTTGTTATTATTTTGAACATTCTCTCTGGATTTCAGCCCACTGCTAAGTGATTTACAAGACCCTCAACAGTACTGGAAACCCACCCCCACCCCCCACAAGGATGCAGGTCCCATTCTGGTTTAGGTGTAACCGCTGTGTGTAATTCTAGTCTTCCTGCTAAAGGAAGGGTGTTGTAAAACTTGAAAAGGTTTGGAAAAGAATTGTAATGGTTATTATTGTAATAGTGTACCATTAGTACACTAAGTTTCAAGCATTATGGGATGACCCTGTTCTCAATTGCTCATATGAAGTGTACTGACTGTCATTCTGAGTGAAAAATAAAAACCACAGGTTCCTCGCACATGTTGGAGGTGAGGATGGAGGAGTTAGGGGAGATGGAGAGCCTTTCAAAATAAACTAGTCTGCTTTTGAGATGAAGACTCAATGCACAGTAGTTTTATTAAAAGGTTGACTTATATTGTTTTTTTTCCTCCCAACTAGGTAACCAGACACATGGTGTTTTCAAACATCATGAGAAACAAGCCCAGATAACATGACTTGGAAACAGATAATAGGAGCAACAACAAAAATTCCTACAGATTCTTGGGAACTCATTGGTGGTTATCCACAGTGGCTCAGCGGTTAGCACTGCTGCCTCACAATGCCAGGGACCCAGATTTGATTCCACCCTTGGGCAACTGAGTGTGTGGCTGTTGGCATGTTCTCCCTGTGGCTGCGTGGGTTTCCTCTGGGTGCTCTGGTTTCCTCCCATGTGTTGGTTAGGTGGATTGGCCAAGCTAAATTGCCCAGAGTGTTCAGGGATGTGTAGATTAGGTGGGCTACGGGGAGATGTGTCTGGGTGGGATGCTCTGAGGTTTTCTGTGGAATTCTTGGGCCAAATGGCCCGTTTCCATACTGTAGGAATACTGAATTCTATAAAAACCAGTCCTAATGAACTAGGAAATCCCTTTTCACAGTGTGCAGGTGGATTGTCTTTACCCAGTGTGAATGTGTTGATATACAGCAAAAAAAGTCATCATTTTCCAAACCGACCCTACAGTTACATAATTGTTATTAAGATTAATGTAAAAGGACTAATAAATTAGACACCATTTATTTCAATGCCAGAGGCCTAACAGCTCAGGCAGATGAACTCAGGGCAAGGTTGGAAACATGGAACTGGGTTATCATTGCAATTACAGAGACAAGGCTCAAGGATGGACAGGGCTGCCAGCTTAATGTTCTAAGATATAGATCCTATAGAAACGATAGAAAGTCAAAAGCGGGAGGGGAAGGCAAAGCAAGAGAGGAGTGAAAAGTGGCTTTTTTGAGCCAGGGTAACATTATGGCTTTACTTAGGCAGGATATATCTGAGAACACATCCAGGGAAGTTATTTGGGTGGAACTGAGAAATAAGAGAGGGATGATCACTTTATGGGGATTACACTATAGGCCTCCCAATAGTCAGCAGGAATGTGACAAACAATTTTGAAAGAAGATCTCAGTTATCTGTAAGAATAACAGGGTTGTTATGGAATGGATTTTAACTTTCCAAACACAGACTGGGAATTCCATGGTGTAAAAGGTTTGAATGGAGAGGAATTTGCTGGGAGTGTGCAGGAAAATGTTGATTCAGTATGTGATGTACCGACTAGAGAAAGTGCAAAACTTGACCTGCTCTTGGCAAATAAAGCAGGACAGGTGACTAGGGTATCAGCATGGGAGGGCGTTGGGGCCAGTGACCATAATACTATTAGTTTTAAAATAGTGATGGAAAAGAGTAGACCAGGTCTGAAAGTTAAAATTCTATATTGGAGGAAGGCCAATTTTAATGGTATTACACAACAGCTTTCAAAAGTTGATTGGGACAGATATTTGCAGGTAAAACGGAAAGGTTCAGAAGTGGGAAGCCTTCAAAAAATAAGATAACGAGAGTTCAGGGACAGTATGTTCCTGTTTGGGTGAAGGACAAGGCTGGTAGGTGTAGGGAATTCTGGATGACTACAGAAATCAAGGTTTTGGTCAAGAAAAAGGACGGACATGTCAGGTATAGACAGCAGAGATTGTCATTATACTCTTATAAGAATTCACTCAATGGTATACTTAAGAGGGAAATTAGGAGGGCAAAAAGGGGACATGAGGTAGCTTCGGCAAATAGCATGAAGGAAAATCCAGAGGGATTCTACAAATAGATTAAGAACAAAAGGATAACTATGGAGAGATAGGGCCCCTTAAAAAGCAGCAATGCCGCCTATGTGTGGAATTGCAAGAAATGGGGAATATAATAAAACAAGTATTATGCATCAGTATTTACTACAGAAAAGGATATGGAAGATATAGACTGTGGGGAAATAAATAGCAACATCTTGAAAATTAGCCATATTTCAGAGGTAGTGACGCCGAACGGCTTAAAATGCATAAAAGTGGATAAATTCCTGGGACCTGATCAAGTGTATCAGAGAACTTGGAGGGAAGCTGGGCAAGTGATTGCTGGGCCCCTTGCTGAGATATTTGTATCAATCGATAGCCACAGGTGAGGGACCAGAAGTTGGCTAATGTGGTGCCACTATTTAAGAAAGGTGGTAAGGAAAAACCACGGAACTATAGGCCAGTGAGCCTGATATTAGTGGTGGGCAAGTCGTTGCAGGGAATCCTGAGGGATAGTACTTGAAATATTTGGAAAGGGAAGGACTGATTAGGGATAGTCAACGTAGCTGTGTGTGGGAAATCATGTCTCACTGACGATTTTTTTTTTAAGAAGGAACAAAGAGGATTGATTAGGGCAAAGCAGTGGATGTGTTCTATGGATGTCAGTAAGGCGTTTGACAAGGTTCCTCATGACTGATTAGCAAGGTCAGATCACATGGAATACAGAGAGAACCAGTCATTTGGATACAGATCTGACTTGAAGGTAGGAGACAGAGTGCTGGTGGAGGGTTGCTTTGTAGACTGGAGGTGTGTGACCAGTGGTGTGCCGCAAGGATCAGAGCTGGGTCCACTCATTTCTGTCATTTATAAAGATGATTTGGATGTGAATGTAGGAGTTATAGTTACTAAGTACCAATCCTTGCAGCATACTGCAGGTCAAAGGCCTTTCCAAATGGCCAGCTCTCCCTGGATTCCATGTGATCTAACCTTGTTAATCAGGCTACCATGCGGAATTTTACTTACTGAAATCCATAATCGAAAACATCCACCGCTCTGCCATCAATCTTCTTTGTAACTTCTTCAAAAAGAAAACTCAATCAAGTTAGTAAGACATAATTTCCTACGGACAAAGCCATCTTGACTATCCCCATTCAGTCCACGCTTTCCAAATACATGTAAATCCTATCCCTCAGAATTCCCTCCAACAACTTACCCACAACTGACGTCAGGCTCACCAAAAGTATTGTTCCCTGGTTTTATGTTACCACCTTTCTTAAACAATGGCACCACATTAGGCAACCCCCAGTCTAACAGCTCACCTATAACTGTCAATGGTGCAAATATCTGAGCAAGGGGCCCAATCGCAAGCCTAACTTCCCGCAAAGTTCGACAGTACACCTGAAGAGGTCCTGGGATTTATCCACCTTTATGCTCTGTAAGGCATCCAGCACCACCTCCTCTATAATATGGAACTTTAAGATACACATTCATTTCTCTAAGGTCTCTAGCTTTCATATCCTTTTCCACAGTAAATACTGATGTAAAATACTTGTTTTGCATCTCACCCATCTCATGCATTCCCACACATAGGCGGTCTTACTGTGCTTTGAAGGGGTATAATCGTGTCAAAGTTGGCCTTCGTCCCATTTAAAACTTTAACTTTTAGACCAAGTCTATCATTCTCCATAAATATTTTAAAACTAATAGAACTATGATCATAGGCCCCAAAATATTTTCCCCACTAACCCTTCAGTCACCTGCCCTACCTTATTTCCCAAGAGAAGATCAAGTTTTGAGCAGGGACTAGTGACACAAGTACAAACAGCCCAAAGATCAAAGTTCATTCCTTGATTTAAGAGCAAAATCCTTCAAATGTGGTTGTGGTGAACTTGCTGGTGTGTTAACAGTTTGCATGATTGAGTGAATCCCTTTCCACACATAGAACAAGTGAATGGTCTGTCCCCAGAGTGAACTCGCTGGTGTCTCAGCAGGTTGATTGAGTGAGTAAATCCCTTCCCACACTCGGAACAGGTGAACGGTTTCTCTCCAGTGTGAGCTCGCTGGTGTATCAGCAGGTTAGTTGACGAAATGAATCCTTTCCCACACAGAGCAGGTGAACAGTCTGTCCCCATTGTGAATTCGCTGATGTGTCAACAGGCTGCATGACAAAGCAAATTTTTTCCCCACATACAGAGCAAGTGAATGGCCGCTCTCCTGTGTGAATTCACTGGTGTTTCAGCAGGTGAGATGTCTGCGCAAATCCTTTCCCACACAGAGCAGGCAAACGGTCTCTCCCCACTGTGAACTCGCTGGTGTATCAGCAGGTTGTTTGACTGAGTAAATCCCAGCCCACAATCAGAGCAAATGAATGGTTTCTCCCCAGTGTGACTGCGTTGGTGCATTTCCAGCTCGGATGGGTAAATAAATCCCTTCCCACAGTCTCTCCCCAGTGTGACTGCGCTGGTGTTTGGACATTTCAGATGAATCTTCACAGACTCTTCGACACACAAACAATACGCATTTCTCCCTGGTGTGAACAGTGCTTCTTCCTTCAATGTTCAAAATCCTGAGATAATTAGGTTATGACAAACAGATTGAGTGTCAGATCTGGGTGTGGTTTTGTTTGATTTCTCTGAATGCAATCAAAATTTCAAACAGAAAAGCAGAGAGAGAGAAACCAGAAGAACACACATAAAGATTGTGAAACTCAGAAATAAATCTGGTCAATTGTGGATCCAACACTTGGGGCCACAGCTGGATTATCAGTAAAACTGAACTGGTTCATTAAATGTCCTTCAGGGAAGGGAAACATTCAGCGTTTGCCCAAAACTACAAAAAGAGATAGAGTTTGGACAGACATGCATTTTATACATCTGAAAATGAATCCAATTCCTGTTTTCTCCCCATACCCTTTGATGCTTCTGAAGGACTAAGATGCAGCAAAATACCTGAAATCTGAAATAAAAACAGAAAAAGATGGAGATACACAGCAGATCTGGCAGCATCTGAAATGGTGATAGATGCAGGAACCATTGCAATCTTGAAGAAGTGTTGAGATGATCATCCATTGCACCATAATACAGGTTACACACCAAGTGCCAGAAAATGGGCCTAGCTTCAATAGGTGCTTGATGGCCAGCACCGATACAATGGGGACATTGTGTTCAACAATTTTACCCGAGTGTCTGACCCCATTTAGTTCCGTGTTTCTCTCCTGTTCTCTTTTAGAAAACAGGCAGCAGCAAGTAGTGAAGAATGCAAATGATATTTCGGCCTTCATTGAGAGGATTCGAGTACAGGAAGAGGGATATCTTTCTATAAGGGCCTTGGTGAGACCACACCTGGAGTCGTGTGCACCTTTGTTCTCCTTTCCAGAGGAAGGATGCCCTGGCTACTGAATGATCGTAAAGAAGGTTCACCAGACCAATTCCTGGGATCACAGGACTGATGTATGAAAAGCGATTTGATCTTGATTAATCCTTCTTTCTTTTAATCTTTCAGCCACCGAAAACATCATGAACTAATTTCACGTCCCATTTGCTGATTTGAGTCTTTTACTGCTAAAGGTATACTTTGGTTCCCATTCCCCTGTCATACGAGTTTAAATCCTCACCAGTGGAACTAGCAAAAGCATCAACAAGAATATCTGTCCCAGCTCTGCCCAGGACAATTGTTCAAGCTTGTGCATGTCCCACCTTCCCCAGAAACAAACAAAGTCTCAATGCCTCAGGAATCCAAACCTTTTAAGTTATAGCTCCAGCCATGCACTCATCTCATCTGTCCCCTTATGCTTTTACTAGCACGTGCATTGTAGCAGCTCACACTGTTACTGGATTAGATCACAAAAGGTCCTGTGGGGGTATAAAAGAGTCCTGTTGAGAAGGAACATTAGGGAATTTACTGGGGTTTCTGTAAACAGACAGTTCAAAACACATAAGCATTTTAACAAGAGGCAGTTTTTAAAGGCCTGGTTCAGCCACAATCACAAGTTTGTTACTTAATAAAAAGTAGAAGCAAAAGTCTGATCCTACAGCATTCTGAACTGTTTAGGTAATTGTAACCAGAAATGCAAACAACCAATTAACGTGAAATGGTTAGTTGAATTCCTTGAGCAAATGTTTGTCAGCAATAAAAGCAGCTCACTGTATCATTATGGAAGGCAAAGCAATAAATGGTGTAAACACAACCTCTAAAAGACCAACAACATAGGAAGGGGCAAAGAAAGGTTATAAAGAGAGAAGTCAGGGCTGCAGAGAGATAAAACAATTGAAATGTAGATATGGATAATTTGAATAAATTCTTACATCCAAAGATCAAGGGAAGAGTGACAAAGATGGATTACAAAATCCAAAATGAAGATATGGTTAGTGCCTTAGTTATTTGTGAAATCTAAACAAGTTCTCTTTCATGGCTTGGTAAAGCTCTAAAGGTGACTGAATTTCACCCTCGGTGGAATTTGAATAGATGCTTTTTATTAAAACAAGAAAGTAATAATGGAAAGCGCTTAGAGTAGAAAATGAAACTTCAGTTTAAAAATCATTTACAGAATGCAAATCGTTGGGATTGTAAACTGCAGCAAGTCAGAAACACTGTTTGATCTCTTAAGCTGAAGTGAGAGAGGGATTTTTCCACAATTTGTATTACAAAATTGTAACTTTATATCAGAGTTGAGTTTAAAAGACTTAATCACAATTCCTAACAATCCACATTACAGTTAGTAGAGAATTTGGAAAAGTTCTTAGTGAGAAGCTACTATTTTGGTTTTGGCAAAAAATGTGGTGCAGCTGGCAAATGTCTGAGGAGGGATGTAACTGTCAAAAGCATTGCCAGGTCCCAAAGACAGACGAAGTAGTTTTCTAGATAACCTCAGGAGATTATAGGAGGGTTTAGGACTGAACATAGTGTTGTCCACAATTGTTTGAACATAGAACATAGAACATTACAGCACAGTACAGGCCCTTCGGCCCTCGATGTTGTGCCGACCTGTCATACCGATCTCAAGCCCATCTAACCTACACTATTCCATGTACGTCCATATGCTTGTCCAATGACGAGTTAAATGTACCTAAAGTTGGCAAATCTACTCCCGTTGCAGGCAAAGCGTTCCATTCCCTTACTACTCTGAGTAAGGAAACTACCTCTGGCATCTGTCCTATATCTTTCACCCCTCAATTTAAAGCTATGCCCCCTCCTACTCGCCGTCACCATCCTAGGAAAATGGTTTGCTTACTGGATTGGGTATGTTGATTTGGGGTGTGTGGCTAACAATGACAACAATATTGCATGTAAATAACACCTAGCGAATGGAATAAAAATATCACAATCAGCCAGGGAAAGTTTGAGTGTCACTGTCCACTCTTCCAATCTGAGCTGTATTTAAGAGGGGAATTAGGCCTCATGTGAAAGCCAGGTTTGGAGCGGACTCTGGCCTCTCCCACACATGCGGTAACAGAGCTCTGAATAAAGGTCACTTGTACAACTGACCACAACACAAACTTCTCCCGACAACAATGTGGCACTGGGTGTAAGCTTGACAATACTACATTTGAGATCTCGTATTTTAGTGTATCTCTTAACTTCCTATCTTCAGCTTTCAGGTCCTCCTCCCTTGGTTTTCCTATGTCACTGGTACAATCGGATGTTCATCCTCCCACTCCAGAATGTCCTGAAGCTGCTCCATGTCATTGCTAATCCTGGCACCAGGGAGGCAACATACCATCCTGGATTCATGTCTCTCTCTATCCCTTACTATCGAATCCCCTGTCTCTACAGTCATATTCATCGTTTCCCTCCCCTTCTATGCAGCGGAGTTACTCCGAGTGCCATGAACCCGACTGATGCTGCTTCCCAAGTGGCCACCCCAACATCACCCCCACCCCCGGACAGTACCCAAAACAGTATATCTATTTGAGGGGGATGACTCAAGCACTTCCTTTCTGAGCCTTTTACTTGTCTGATGGTCACCCATTCCCTTGCTGTCTGTGTAATCTTCACCTGCTGCGTGACCAATCTGTTGAGAATGCGACCACAACCTTCTCAGTTACCATGGATGCTCCATACTGACTGCACCCACAGCTCAAGCTCTGAAAAGCAGTTAACCAGTAGCTGCAGATGGACACACTTCCTGCGCAAATAGCCAATAGGGACACTGGTAATGTCCCGGAGTTTAATGCGGAAAACTGTGAGGTGATTCACGTTGGAAGGAGTAACAGGAATACAGAGTACTGGGCGAATGGTAAGATTCTTGGTAGTGTGGATGAGCAAAGAGATCTCCGTGTCCATGTACATAGATCCCTGAAAGTTTCCACAAGTTGATAGGGTTGTTAAGAAGGTGTACAATGTGTTCGTTTTTACTGATCGAGGGATTGAGTTTCAGAACCATGAGGTCATATTGCAGCCGTACGAAACTCTGGTGCGGCCGCACTTGGAGTTCTGGTCACCGCATCGCAGGAAGGATGTGCAAGCATTGGAAAGGGTGCACAGGAGATTTACCAGAATGTTGCCTGGTATCAAGGGAAGGTCTTATGAGGAAAGGTTGAGGGACTTTAGGCTGTTTTCGTTAAAGAGAAGGTTCAGAGGTGACCTAATAGAGACATACAAGATGATATGAGGATTAGATAGGGTGGACACTGAGATCCTTTTCCCTCAGATGGAGCTGGCTAGCACGAGGGGATATAGCTTTAGATTGACGGGTCATAGATATCGTACAGATGTCAGACATAGGTTCTGTACTCAGAGTAATAAGGGCGTGCAATGCCCTGCCTGCAACAGTAGTCGACTCGCCAAGTTTAAGGGCATTTAAGTAGTCATTGGATAAACATATGGATGATAATGGAATAGTGTGGGTTAAATGGGCTTCAGTGTGGTTTCACAGGTCGACACAACATCAAGAGCCTATGTTCTATTGTGCAAGAGGAGCACACCACAGATGTGATGTCTTCTGTTATGACTTCTCTCCAGATTAAACCAGTTTCTGCCTTAAAAAGAATTTAATTAAGCTAGGTCCTCCCCCTTAATTTCAAACATTACTATTATAAACCTAAAGCCCCTAACTTTATTTAAGCTAATACATACTTTAAAAACTGTAAGAAAGTTCTTTACGGTATCAAATATCAATTTGAGAGACTTTCTGAACTGCCCAAACTGAGACTGAGCATCACACTCAATCTTTCAGTTTCACTTTCTGTTTCACCCAACTCCAAAGCACTCTCACTTAGCCAAGCAGTACTCACAGTGCAGCCTTTTCATTTTCATTGTCTGCTCACACCCACTCTGATCTCAGCCTCCCATACTGTTTCAACACAGCTCAATGGAAGCTCAGGGAACAGCATCTTCACATTAAATGCAGTAATTTATAACCCTCAGGAATCAACACAGACTTCAGTTTCAGGATCAATGGAGTTGTCAGGAAATGGAAGATTCCACCTGGAGGGGTGCTGGAATTTGTGCCCATAAGGAATTTTAAAAGGAAGTTTACAGGTATTCAAGAATGAAAAATGTATAGATTAAAATCATGAAGTAGGCGATTGGGACTAAATATGGCAGTTCTTTCAAAGAGACTAGGTGTTGTTTGGACAAATCTACCCCTCTCAGGCCAATATCTCCTTTCTCAGCTGCAGGATATAGAACTGAACACTTGTCCCAGGGGTGATCAAACCAAAAATTTGAATATCCTGCTTTCAAGTTACAAACTTACCAGGAATATTCTCCCACGCATAGAATGGTTAAACCTCTTCCCTTTCCCAGTTAAGTGTCAATGATACTCAGATCCTGATCACTCCGCTTAATGGAGAACTTGCTTTGTGATCCTGGTCTGCAAATTATTCTCAATAAATATCTTGCAAAGCAAATCCACAAGAGACAAATAACAGTCAGCCCTGGACAGAAATCCAGAAAAAACAACAAGATTGTCTGGAAAAGGCAAACATTTCTCTTGGTTTCTGTTAGTTATGTATAAATCCTCCTCTTCAAAGCACCCTGCTCCCCCACACAGAAAAATGCAGAGGTAAAATACACCCATTATTAGAGACTGAGGAAGTCAGACATTAATAAATTTGACCAGGGAGCACAAGGGGACTCAGAGCACTTTCAGTGATTTGATCCCAATCATATGAATACTGGGCAAACGGATATGCTTTAATAGATCATAATATTTAAAGCAGGACTTCCTACAGTGAGAGTGCAACAGGTAACATGAAGTTCTAAGCAAGGGTTAGCGGATCCGAAACGTTATTTTTTTTTCTTTCACAGATGCTACCAAACCTACTGAGCTTTTCCAGCAACTTTGTTTTTGAACATGGCAGTTCTGAACGCGTTTTCGGCATTTCTCCTCCATTAAATATCTAACGTATAACTTGCAGCAATTTATACTGCCTGAAGCCAGTACTCCGCCAGTGTCAAAAGTCCTTCCCAGGAAATACACGCCATGTCCCACAGTCTGGGAAAGAAGTCCAGAAAAACAAAAACAAACATTTCTCTTGTCTTAATCTCCCCCTCCCAAACAAGAAAAGCTGCGCTTGCGTTCCACTGCAGATTGCCACCTATAAATATGGCGATCCGGCATGAGTCCCGAAGATCATTGCCCCTAATAAAGATGGTGGCAATTACCTCTGCCTATCGCAGCCTCAGGTCCGCAGCAGTTTTTCCGTTTCCTGCAAAACACGGGGCCGGCATGTTAAAATTTGTTTTCTGACATGCATCAACGGCTATTAAAGCCTCTCAGTCAATACCGAAAGTATTTCCCTCCCGTTTTTTTGCAGCTTTCCTTTTTGTCCCGTGTACTGTACTTTCGGCAAGCAGCTAACCTTCAGTCGCAGAGATATTGCGTCTCCGGACAAAGACGATCACGTGATTTTCAGACAAACATCTCACTCGCTCTCTGATGAAGGGTCTAGGCCCGAAACGTCAGCTTTTGTGCTCCTGAGATGCTGCTTGTCCTGCTGTGTTCATCCAGCCTCACATTTTATTATCTTGGAATCTCCAGCATCTGCAGTTCCCATTATCTCTCACTCGCTCTGATTGGTTGGAGGGTAGGCCGCTTCCATTGGGTCCTCCAAGCCCTGTCCCGTGCTCCTATTGAACCAAAGCTGACATCGCTCACAGGGAGACAGCAATAGCTGCAGGTGCTGGAGTCACAGTTGACACAGTGTGGAGCTGGAGGAACACAGCGAGCCAGGCACCATCAGAGGAGCAGGAAAGTTGATGGTTCAGGACCTTTCTTCAGAAGTGGGGGAGGGGATGGGAGCTGAGACATAAACAGAGTGGGGGCTGGGGAAGGTAGGTGGGAAGGTGATAGGTGAGTGCAGGTAGTCAGTGGTGAAGATTTTTCCTGCTGTTCATTAGCTCTGTGAGTGATGGTGAGGGTTCATCCCGAGATGGGGAAAAAAAAGGCCACTCCTGATTCTCCTAATGTACGGCAAAACAGCTTGTATTTTGTGGAAACTTTTACTCTGTCATTTTCCTCGATGTTTTGGCTGTTTCAGAGACTTGGATAGAGCAGGGTCAGGAATGGATGTTGCAAGTTCCAGGGTTTAGATCTTTCATTGAGGTCAGGGAAGATGGTAAAAGAGGGGGAGGTGTGGCTTTGTTAGCCAAGGACAGTACAACGGTGGCTGAAAGAACTTTTGATGAGGTGGTATGGGCTGAGGTCAGAAACAGGAGAGGAGAGGTCACACTGCTGGGAGTTTTTTATAGGCCCCCGCAAAGTTCCAGGGATGTGGAGGAGTGGATTGGCAAAATGATTCTGGGCAGGAGTGAAAAGAACAGGGTGGTCATTATGGCAGATATTAACTTCTCTAACATTGAATGGAAATGCTATAACTCTAGTATGTTGGATGCGTCAGTTTTTGTCCAATGTGTGCAGGAGGGTTTCCTGACTTGGTATGTCGAAGGACCGACAAGAGGGGAGGCCACACTGGATCTGGTACTTGGTAATGAACCAGGCCAGGTGTTTGATTTAGTGGTAGGTGAGCACTTTGGACAGAGTGACCATAATTTGGTTATGTTTACTGTAGCAATGGAAAGGTTTAGGAGTATGCCACAGGGCAAGAGTTATAGATGGGGGAAGGGCAATTATAATGCGATTAGGCAAGACTTAGGAGGCATAGAATGGGTTAGCAAAATGCAAGGGATGGGGACAATCGAAATGTGGAGCTGGTTTATGGAACAGATATTGCTGTCCTTAATAAGTATGTCCCTGTCAGGCAGGGAGGAAGCGATAAGGTAAGGGAACTGTGGTTTACGAAAGAAATTGTATCTCTTGTTAAGCAGAAGAGGGAGGCATATGTGACGATGAGACAAGATGGTTCAGATGAGGCGATGGAGAGTTACAGATTAGCTAGTAAGGATTTAAAGAGAGAGTTAAGAAGAGCAAGGAAGGGACATGAGCAGACATTGGCAGGTAGAATAAAGGAGAACCCTAAAGCGTTCTATAGGTATGTGAGGAATAAGACGATGTCTCGGGGAGGAATAGGGCCAGTCAAAGACAGAAGTGGGAAGTTGTGTGTGGACCCTGTGGAGATTGGAGAGGTGCTAAATGATTATTTCTCATCTGTTTTCACTGAGAAACAGGAGAATATTGTAGAGGAGGTTACTGAGTTACAGGCTACTAGAATTGAAAGGATTAAGGTTAGTAAGGAGGAGGTGTGATCAATTCTAGAAGGTGTGAAGTAGATAAATCCCCTGGGCCAGATGGGATTTTTCTGAGGATTGTCTGGGAAGCCAGAGAGGAGGTGGCGGAGTCTTTGGCCTTGATCTTTGAGTCCTCATTATCTACAGGTTCAGTACCAGAGGTCTGGAGGATTGCAAATGTTGTGCCCTTGTTCAAGAAGGGCAGTGGGGCTGACCCAGGTAATTATAGACGTGTGAGCCTTACATCTGTTGTAGGAAACATTTTGGGAAGGATTATAAGAGATAGGATTTATTATCATCTAGCAAGCAACAATTTGATTGGAGATAGTCAGCATGGATTCGTCAAGGGCAGGTTGTGACTCCCAAAACTCATTGAGTTTTTTGAGAAGGTGACCAAGCATGTGGATGAGGGAAGGGCAGTTGACGTGGTGTACATGGACTTCAGTAAAGCCTTTGATAAGGTTCCACATGGTAGGATATTGAAGAGAATACAGAGACACGGGATTGAGGGAGAATTAGCAGTTTGGATTAGAAACTCGCGTTCTGTAAGAAGGCAACGAGTGGTGGTTGATGGAAAATATTCAGCCTGGAGTCCAGTTACTAGTGGTGTGCCTCAAGGATTTGTTTTGGGACCACTGCTGTTTGTCATTTTTATAAATGACTTGGACGCAGGCACAGGTGGATGGGTTAGTAAATTTGCAGATGACACTAAAGTCAGTGGAGTGGTGGACAGTGTGGAAGAATGTTGCGGGTTGCAGGGAGACTTGGATAAACTGCAGAATTGGGCTGGAAGGTGGCAAATGGAGTTTAATATGGATTAAATGTGAGGTGATTCACTTTGGCAAGAATAATAGGAAGGCAGAATACCGGGTCAACGGAAAGATTCTTGGTAGTGTGGCTGTGCAGAGGGATCTTGGTGCCCATGTACTAAGATCCCTGAAAGTTGCCACCCAGGTTGATCGTGCTGTTAAGAAGGCTTACGGTGTATTAGGTTTTTTTGGTAGAGGGACTGAGTTCCGGAGCCATGATGTCATGCTGCAACTGTAGAAAATGCTAGTGTGGCCTCGTTTCGAATATTGCGTGCAATTCTGGTCGCCCCATTACAGGAAGGATGTGGAAGCATTGGAAAAGGTGCAGAGGAGATTTACCAGGATGTTGCCTGGTCTGGAGCGTAGACCCTATGAAGAAAGGCTGAGGGACTTGGGTCTGTTCTCTCATTGTAGAGAAGGAGGCTAAGAGGGGATTTAATAGAGACATACAAGATGTTCAGAGGATTAAATAGGGTGGACAGTGAGAGCCTTTTTCCGAGGATGATGACTTCAGCTTGTACAAGGGGACATAGCTACAAATTGAGGGGTGTTAGATTTAAGACAGATGTCAGAGGCAGGTTCTTTACTCAGAGAGTGGTAAGGGCATGGAACACCCTGCCTGCCAGTGTAGTTAACTCAGCCACATTAGGGACATTTAAACAGTCCTTGGATAAGCATATGGATAATGATGGGGTAGCATAGGGCAAGGGGCTTAGATTAGTTCACAAGTCGGCGCAACATCGAGGGCCGAAAGGTCTGTTCTGTGCTGCATTGTTCTACGTTCTATGTTCGAGGTGCTTCACAGATGAGCAAAACATCGATTAAAGATATCAATTTTACGATGTATCAGAAAGAATAAGAGAGAGGTTTAGGGAGGAAATTCCGTAGTTTGGGTTGTCAGCAGCTCCAACCCTGGAGTGTTGTAAGTGGGGTGGGTCAGAAAAATATCTGGAAAGGGGAATTGCAGGAGTGCAAAAAACACATATGGCCTTAATGATGGCAAAGGTTTCAGAGACTGTCATTAGAGAGTACGGATGTCGCATGGAACTTAAGGCATTACTCTGCACTCAATCCATTACAAGTCATGACCACAAAGGTACAGAAGATTTCTGATGCCTTAATCAGGCTGATCAATATTTGTATCGATGGGCTTGCAAAATGTCAGTAATCGCCTCTACCTCAGAGTCATGGTTTTGTTGGGATGCTGCTACAGAAGAGGAGACTGGGAGCAAGGAATGTCACATAAAATGCTCTCCTCTTCTCACTATTTTCACTGCAAAACCAAGGGAGCACCTAACATACCACCTCTATCTCCCGTCACAACACTTTGCCCCACAATAACTGTGTCTGCCCCTGCACAAGGAGAAGTGGGAGTCTTTTCCAGGACCATGTGGCGCCCTGAAACTCTGAGTGAAGACCAAAAGCATCGGAGCGGTGAGAGCAAAGATTTGAGAAGACTGTCTGCACCTTTGCTGAAACTTACAGGAGCACCAGGTCAAAGCAATAGGCAGCATGTGGAGTACAAACTGGAATTGATTAAGTGTGCATCTGTACAAATTTGGACAGGCCAGGGGTTTGGGACACTTGACAAAATTTTCAGTTTCCTTTTTGAATAGTCACCTGAAATGTCTTTTTGGAACCACTTCTAACCCTTATCCTTGCTCAGATCTGGAGGGCCAGGTCACTCTTGCTCTGGTTTCATCCTGCAATTTTATGAAGTCAGCAACAAGATGAGTTTCAACATTGACTTTGAAGATTATTGAAAGCTAACATCGATTGCCATTAGAATGTTTTGATTTTGATTTATGTTGTCTCGTGTACCGAAGTACAGTGAAGTGTTTTTGAGAGCGGTGCAGGCAGATCATAGCAAACAATGATTTACAGATCAAAGTGTGCATAGACAGAGCAAGGCATGCAAGGTTATGCCTGCATAGGAGGTGTGCAAAGCAAGATCAACACTATTTGGAGTTACAGAGTCCATTCATCAGTCGAATAATGGCAGAGAAGAAGCTGTTCTTCAACCCCTTGATGGGTGTGTTCAATCTTCTGCCCAATGGAAGAAGTTGGATGAGAGCATTACCGAGATGGGACGGGTCATTGATGATGTTGGCAGCCTTTCTGCAGCAAAGAGAAGTGTAAATGAAGTCCATGGCTGTTGCCGTTGTGGCCTCCTCTACATTGGGGAAACCAAGCGGAGGCTTGAAGACTGCTTTTCAGAACACCTACGCTTGGTTCACACTAAACAACTGCACCTTCCAGTTGCAAACCATTTTAACTCCCCCTCCCATTCCTCAGACGACATATCCATCCTGGGCCTCCCGCAGTGCCACAACGATGCCACCCGAAGGTTGCAGGAACGACAACTCCTATTCCGCTTGGGAAGCCTGCAGCCCAAAACGTATCAATGTGGACTTCACCAGCTTCAAAATCTCCCCTCCCCCCACTGCATCCCAAAACCATCCCAGCTTGTCCCTGCCTCCCTAACCTGTCCTTCCTCCCACCTATCCCCTCCTCCCACCTCAAGCCCCACCCCCATCTCCTACCTACTAACCTCACCCTGCCCCCTTGCCCTGTCCATCCTCCCTGGACTGACCTATCTCCTCCCTATCTCCCCACCTATACTCACCTTTACAGGCTCCATCCCCGCCTCTTTGACCTGTCTCCTATCCACCTATCATCTCCTCTATCCATCTTCAATCCGCCTCCCCCTCTCTCCCTATTTATTTCAGAACCCCCTTTCCCTCCCCCATTTCTGAAGAAGGGTCTAGACCCGAAATGTCAGCTTTCCTGCTCCTATGATGCTGCTTGGCCTGCTGTGTTCATCCAGCTCTACACCTGTTATTCTCTGGATAAGAGTTTGGCTTCTGTGATGATTCGTGCTGTGCACACAACTTTCTGTAGTTTCTTATGCCCTTGGGCTGAGCAGTTGTTGCACCAGGCCATGATGCACCCGATAGGATGCTTTGTATGGTGCATCTGTAAAGGTTGGTGAGGTCTTCATGGACATGCAGGACAGTAGATAAACAAAACATAAAAAGTAAAAGTTCAAAAAGATGCCAAGTTAGACATGCTGGGACTTTAAGTCAGATTTGAAACTGTTTTGTGTAGGTAACAGTTAAAGAAAGCTCTTGCAGTTCTTTTGTCAGTGAGTACAGAAGTGCTGGTGAAATAAAGGATTATAGATGTAGCAGCCCTGAGTTAAGAGGAAAACAGCACAGGCATAAATATGCAGAAGATCACGAGGTTGACTAAGGTCAGTGTTGCTTATATGAACTGTGACTGGGCACAGTGGGGAGTTAATCAGATAAGAACAAGGATAAAATAGACCTGTGTCTGTGCAGTGGAGACCAACCAGAATCAGAAGATGAAGGCCCAAGACAGACACTTTGAAGATCAAGGCTGCAAAAACTACCAGAAGTCCTTTTAACACTGTTGTTTAGCCACTGACAGGAACAGTACAACTGTTTGAGTGTAAGTTGTTGTCTGCATTTATCACTGCAGTTTGCCTGACAGCAGATCACCTTCTACTGACTCTGTCTCAATAAAGTTGATTGTTGCTTCACAGCCCAGCTCTGCTGCCAAGCCTGCTCCTGCCTGACAAGTGTAATCACAAAAGAAGATAATGCTTATTGCCAGTCCAGGCAGGCTGTGATTGTGGATGAGAGGGGAGGATGTTCGACAGAATGGGAAATGTTCATTCTGAAGAGATTGACCTGAAACAGTGACCATTAGTCTACTACTTTGCTGCTGTGCCTTTCCCCATGTTTGATATGTCAGTTCAAACTGTGGTGGTTTTGCTGAGTGTTCAGATCACAAGACCATAATGCATCCGAACAGAATTGTGCCATTCCGTCATGACTGAATGGTGTGCAGTTCTGGTCTCACTGCTATAGGAAGGATGTTGTGAAAGGGCTGAGGATTGACAAGGATGTTGCCAGAGTTGGAGGGTTAGCGACTCGCTTGTCAAATTGACTTTATTTCTGTGTATTACAATTGTTGTTCTGCTCCAGTTCTTATTTTAATCAGATGTTGATAATCATGCCCAGACATACAAGGCAGAAAATGATCTATCTCCATCAGCAGGGTATCAACCCCCTAATATTTTGAATAATTTTTTTTATCTCATCTGCTGTCTGGTTGCATATCTCTTTCTGTTTTCTTTTTGTTTTCTTTTTCGCCACTTTGTCACTTTACAGCCTGGAGGAACATTGAAATCCATAACTAAACTGACCACATGATATCTGTTCTCCTTCTGTCTTCCACCTTCCACGCACCTTCCTTCCATTGATAATAAAATGTGAGGCTGGATGAACACAGCAGGCCAAGCAGCATCTCAGGAGCACAAAAGCTGATGTTTCGGGCCTAGACCCTTCATCAGAGAGGGGGATGGGGTGAGGGTTCTGGAATAAATAGGGAGAGAGGGGGAGGCGGACCAAAGATGGAAAGAAAAGAAGATAGCTGGAGAGGAGAGTATAGGTGGGGAGGTGGGGAGGGGATAGGTCAGTCCAGGGAAGACGGACAGGTCAAGGAGGTGGGATGAGGTTAGTAGGTACAAAGGGGTGCGGCTTGGGGTGGGAGGAAGGGATGGGTGAGAGGAAGAACAGGTTAGGGAGGCAGAGACAGGTTGGACTGGTTTTGGGATGCAGTGGGTGGAGGGGAAGAGCTGGGCTGGTTGTGTGGTGCAGTGGGGGGAGGGGACGAACTGGGCTGGTTTGGGGATGCGGTGGGGGAAGGGGAGATTTTGAAACTGGTGAAGTCCACATTGATACCATTAGGCTGCAGGGTTCCCAGGCGGAATATGAGTTGCTGTTCCTGCAATCTTCGGGTGGCATCATTGTGGCACTGCAGGAGGCCCATGATGGACATGTCATCTAAAGAATGGGAGGGGGAGTGGAAATGGTTTGCGACTGGGAGGTGCAGTTGTTTGTTGCGAACTGAGCGGAGGTATTCTGCAAAGCGGTCCCCAAGCCTCCGCTTGGTTTCCCCAATGTAGAGGTAGCCACACCGGGTACAGTGGATGCAGTATACCACATTGGCAGATGTACAGTGGATGCAGTCCTTCCATTGATGTTTTGTGAGGATTTCATCAGTGCCAGCAGCCGTGATCGAATCGGAGGAACAGGTTACATTGCAATTACATTTAAATCCTCCCCCAACTGAAAAATCCCTCGAAAATTGAACACAATTTCAAGGAAGTTATAAAACACATATGGAGCAATGAATTGAATTGTTAATAATGTTTAATCGGTGTGACAGGATTATAGAACGAAAAAACACTGCTGATGGTTCGAAGCTGAAAGACTAACAGTGAAATGCAAGAGACACTTAGCAAGGCGGGACACAGTCTGACGCACACACACTACAAGATAACCAGGGGAATGGGGAGGGAATTTGTTGGTTATACCGGGATACAGGGTCAACAGCGAAAAGTGGGAGTCACTGGATTGGGAATCGCGGGATAAAGACACGTAACTGGGTCAGAGAATGGGGACAGCACAGCGAGGCTCCCTGTGGTACTCGCCTTGGACTGCCCCGCTTTTGGGCAGGTCTGAGTTCAGTTTCCGGAAACTGCAAGTTCTGTGAAGTGGGCGGGACTAAATTTGTGATTGACAGGTAGGGGGTGTTTTTCAGTCCAGAAACAGCCTCTGCTCCGCCTTTTCTTGGTGAATGTTTCCCTGCAGTCGAGTTGGTGAGTGTTTAGAACTCTGTCGGTTTCCCGGTAATGTAGGTGAACTGTAGCTCACTGTGTGTTAGATCATATCGCCAACCCTCTCTCATCCCCTTTCTCCCAATCCCCAGTTACACGCTGCTGGCTCAGGGAGCTCTGGCGGATGCGGGGCTGTGGTCAATCTCGGCGCTGGTTTCGGTTCACAGAAGACGGTTTAGTTTTTGAGGTAATGACAGATCATTCTGCCCAGCAGGACAGATTCTAATGTTGTCAGCAGGGACCATACAGCCCTCACAGACTGGGGTTAGTTTCTTTCCAGCAGAACAGACCGAGGAAGGGTCATCGGACCCGAAACGCTATATCTTCTTCCCAGATGCTGCCTGACCTGCTGAACTTTTCCAGCAACTTCCGTTTTGTTGTAGACGAAGGGGGGGACATGACTGACATGTATAAATTTATGAGGGAAATAGAGAAAACAAGAACAAATCTTTCTGCTTAGTGGTGGAATCAGTATCGGGCGACATGGATTGATGGTAAGCGGCGGGAAGTTTTGATGAGTTGAGCGGATTTTTTTCACTCAGATAATGGGGGGAAACTGAAACTCACTGCCTGGCAGCCTGGTCGAGCTAGAAATGGTCATAACATTTCCGGAACTATTGAGATGTATAAAATAAACACGGAAAGAACTGGGATGCTGTAAATCAGAAACAAAAAAGAAATTGTTGACAACATTCTGCAGATCTGGCAGCATCTTGGAGAGAAGTCAGAGCTCAAGTTTCGGATCGAGTTTTTGAAGCCAGGATGTAGAAACCCCAATGAGGAAAGAGGGGACCTAACTTCAGACAACCAACGCGGACAAGTGCTTGAAGTATCAGCGGGGAGAATTTTGCAGGCAGTTATCAGAACTCTTTTGAAAAGATTTGGGATTGTTATGGAAAAGGACAAGGATGGACCTGTAATCAAAGTTCTAACTTGGTTGATTTTAATAAGATATGATTTGGCCATAGTGCACAGGAAGTAGATACTTTCAGGTACATGTGCAAGAGGGAACATAAATGGAGAGATAAGGAGAGCTCTAAGGGAAATATGAATTGATACTGTCAAGTGAAATGAAGCAAAATGCTCTGTTGTTTTACAGGTAGACATATGGTTAAAGGATAAGGGGGAATGTGTAAGGTCCATTAAGGACCACAGAGGTATCTGTGCGTAGAACTAGAGAGTGTTGGCCTGGGTCGAAATGAATACTTTGTGTCAGTGCTCACTAGTGAAATAGATGAATCAGGGAGAAGGTCTGTGATAGAATGTGAAGAAACTATCACAGAGAGAGAGAGGAAGTACTGAGTAGTCTGGAAGGTTTAAATGCAGATCAGTATCCAAGGTCAAGTGAAATGTCTCCTGTGATGTTAGGATGAAATAGCAGGGTGCTTGCAAGGTTCTTAATTCCCCACTAACCACAAAGGGACCCTTCTGAAGGGCCACCGGACCCAAAACGTTAACTCTGTTTTCTCCTTCGCAGTTGCTGCAAGAAGTGCTGAGCTTTTCCAGCAACTTTGTTTTTGTTCCCAATACTTTTATTTAATCTCTTTGGACATCAGCAAGGCTTTTGGGAGACTGAAAGAAAAGCTAAGTGCGCATAGAATCCATTGAAATTTAGCAAATTGGATCCACAATTGGCTGAGGTTCAGGAAGCAGAGAGGTGGGTTTTTTCTTGTTTCTAACCGCAAATCTGTGCACATTGGTGTGGCAGAGTGGCCAATGTTGGGCCCTTATTTTTGTTTTAGGTAAATGCCTTAGATTTGAATGTATGAAGGTTGATCAGTTAGTTCAGATGATGCAAAAGTAATAGATGGTAAATAATGAGATGGATAGCCTTAGTTTACAGACAGGCTGATCAGTGGTAAATGGAATTTGATCTAGATTCGTGAATAGCAATACATGGACAAGTTATCCTGTCCTTGAATTCATTTGTTAATCAAACAGTTTGTGATTAGTTGACTAGCCAGGGAAGGAAGGCTATTTCCTTTTCCCATCAACATACACCATGACACAGTCCTGGATTGTAAATGGGGATTTTGGCTGTAAGACAATTTTGCTACATGTTGCTCACTCCACAGTTAGACCTCAAATGAGAGGCTCTAATGTATGGTGCTGCAAATTATGAGGAACGAAAATCACATTTTGGCTTTTATTGCTCATCAATTTGCTGTCCCCTAAATCTTGATCATCTCTAATAGAAATCATGCAAACATGAACATGAGGAAAGAGGCCACCATTTTAGCAGGAAAACAAATGTGTAAAGCTAAGAGAGCAAATGATGACAGTAAATTTAAGAGACGTACCAGAACCAACATTTGCAGTGTCGGCACCCTCCCTGGATTCACTCCCTGTCCCTTCCTTTGCTGCAAGTGAACAATTTCCCCACCCTACCACTCAGGAAGACGAAAGAAATGGAAAGGAAGGAGACATTGCTTTGCTCCCAGATGTTGCACAGAGGAAGAGGTTTCACTGGAAAGACAACATCTGCATTGTGAGCCCATAACTGAAGCAGCCAATAGGAATTGCTGTGCTCCGTGGTGATGTCTCAGGTTTCAGGCACGTGGACACGGGAGCCCCGCCCCCACCTGTTGTTCCCCTCCTGCTGCCAAGGTTTCCGGGGCAACCAGCGGGCGGCTCGAATCAGAGCGAGAAGCTGCTCGGGATCTGCCCCTCCCCCTCCCTCCGGCGGCAATTGCTGAATCAGAAGGTGACCATGATCAGCCTCTGACTGTTCTGTCTGTTTATGGTTTGCCTGTTCTGTCTGTGGGGAAAGGTATGGACCATGTGGAAGCAAAGAAGGAAGACCATGGAGGAATTTGAAAATAAGGATGGGTCTGAACAGCGGGCCTTAGATTGTTTGTTATGAAATGTTTGTTGGTGAGATGTGGCCAGTGCTGCCTGGATCAGCATTTATTGCCCATCTCGGGTGCTGTGGAGAAAGAGCTGCCATGGACCATGTCTATAATCTTTGACTGCCTATTATGCTGGGGACCAGGCAAGTCAGCGTTTCTACTGGACCTGAAGCCTGTCAATTTCGGATGGGTAAATCATGTTAGACAAATCTACAAAAGTGTTTTTTGAAAATGTAACTGATAGAACCCGGTGGATGGGGTCATTTGGATTTTCTCAAAGCTGCTGATCAAGTTCCGCTTAAGAGGTTAGTGTGCAAAATCAAAGTTCATAAGATTGTTGGGAATTTACTGGTGTCGATTGTGAATTGGTTAGCAGACAGGAAACAGTAGAAATAAATGATCTTTTTTCAGTGTCTAAGGCTTTGACAATTGGGACACCACAAAGATCAGTGCCCTTGGACCTCATGTGTTCAAAGTGTACATCAATGATTTGTATGTGCGAATCCAATGTACTATTTCTAGGTTTGTTGACACAAAAGAAGGGGGATTGTGAGTGAGCAGGACATAAAGAGACTTCAGAGTAATTTAGATGATTTGAGTGAGTAGCAAATGCATAGCAGATGCAGTATCAGTGTGAAGTTATCCACTTTGGTACCAAATTCAGAATGGCAGAGTATAATTCAAGTGGTGGTCGATTTGGAAATGTTCATGTACAAAGGGACCTGGGTGTGCTTGTACACCAGTCATTCAATACAAGCTTGTAGGTGCAGCAAGCAGTTAGGAAGGCAAATGGAACTTTCTCCTTCATTTCAAAAGGGTTTGAGTATGGCAGCAAGGTGGTCTTACAGCAGCTGTGTTGGGTTTTGTGAGGCCACATTGAAATCTATGAGCAAGTTTGGTCTCCAAAACAAAGAAACATTATTCTTGCTGCAGGCAAACAGCAATTTCTTGTGTTGCTGAGTGAGGGACAGAAGTTATCACTGACCATGAATCAAGAAGAAGCTCCAGTTGCTGTCTTGGTTTCAAGTCAGATTTGGAGATGATGTCACTTGTTGACAACACTTTAAAGCATTTCCCAAAGCGGGAAGTGGGTGATGTTCCCTCACTTTTGCTTCATTTCCCTCTGGCAAAACAAGACAGAGTCTGAGGGTCTAGGCCCGAAGCGTCAGCTTTTGTGCTCCTGGGGTGCAGCTTGGCCTGCTGTGTTCATCCAGCCTCGCATTTTGTTGTCTGAGGCACTGTTTGGTTTAGGCATACCCACTGCAGGGCTCTGCTCCCCACCCCACCACCTCCCCCTGCTACACACACTAAGAAAGGAATGATGTGGATAAAGTAATCCAAAAGGTGTAGTGTGAAATACAAGACAAAATAGAGAGAGGTAGTGTTAGAGGAGCTGGAATCATTGAAAGTGGATGAGTCACCAGGCCCAGATAGATAGTTCCCTGGCGTGTTGAAGGAAATAGCAGATGTTGTGAGGATTAATTTTCAATCTTCACTTGACTCAGGTGAGGTGCCAAGGGGCTGGAGGAATGCAAATGTGGTGTTGTTGTTTAAAACAAGTACAAAGGAAATGCCATACAACTATAGGCCAGTCACTCTTACTTTGGTGGTGGGCAAACTGTAAGAATCAATCCTGAGAGATCAGAGAAACTGTCAGTTAGAAATGCATGAACTTGTCCGGGATAGTCAGCATTGCTTTGATGAGGGAAGGTCATACTTGAGCAATTTGACTGAATTCTTTGAGAAATTGGTAAGGAGTCTCAGTGTGGGTAGTGAAGTGGATATTGTTTTCATAGATTTTGTTAGGATATTTGACAAGATCCCACACAGCAAACTGGTCAAAAGTAAAAACGCATGGATAACAGGGTAATGTGTTGAATTGGATCCTCTGTTTACAGTGCTCTGACATATTTCCAGCTGCAAGTTCCAGCAGGAGACTGTAATATAGGAAGCAGTGAAATTGTTTCAGAGCTGAGCATAATGGACTATTCAGCAAATTTTGAGTTGGTACTGCTGTGTTCTGTTATCTGTGAGAGTTTGCATGGTCCAGGGCTGATGTGACTCCTTTAATCTGGCTCTGAATTCATGTTCACCATTGCTGTATTTCATCTCTACTGTCCTAGATCTTCTGTCTGCAATTGTCTAACTTCTGTCCCTGCATTTTAGCTCTGTTTTGTGTTTTACTGTTACATCTGCTAATTGTGCCTTAATTAGACTTCCACCACTGCCTATCCCCTGACCGTGTGCTTTTGACTGACCAACTTGATTTTCTCACAGAATTGTTAATAGTCAGAAATTGTTTTTAGTGTTCTGCTATCAACTTCTACTCTGCAAATTACAAGATTCATCCAGTTCACATTTTATAACCTACCATTTTGATTTTATGGTTTCTGTCTCACTCTCCTTGTTTCATCCAAATCAGCTGAACATGGTTTTCAGAAGAGGAGATTTTGCAGTTTACAAACTGAAACCAAACGTCACTCAGGATCTGAGAGAGTTACCAAACGTATCACAACCTGAATACAACAGAATATTGGACATGGAAGGAGAAAGCACTGTTCCCAGTGGGGAGAAACTGGTTCTGTTTTTGGGTAAGGCTTCAATCAATCATCTGGCTTATCAGAATGTAACACACTCATAATGATTAGAAGCCATGGAGATGAGGGGATTGTGGAAAAGACTTCTTTCATCCATCAGTACTGAAAAATCATCAGCATAGTTACACCAGGAAGAAGCCATTCACCTGTTCTGAGTGTGGAGAGAGACTCACTCAAATCATCCACCCTGCTGACACACCAGAGTGTGGCAAGAGGCTGTTCACCCCCACAGAGTGTGGAAAGAGATTTATCAATTCTTCAAACCTGGTGACACACCGGCAAGTTCACACTGATGAGTGACCTTTTAAATGCCCAGCCTGCAGGAAGTGCTATGAAAGGTCTGGGGAACTAATGCTCCATCAATGTGCTCACACTGAAAGAGACTGTTTGGGTGTCCTGACTGTGGGACAACATTTCAGTGATCATCTCGGCTCACTGTATACCATTACGTTCACATTAGGGAGAAGCCCTTTACCTGCTCTGACCGTGGGAGGGAAGTCAGTCAGTCACCCCATCTGCTGAGGCACCAGCACATTCACACTGTGCAGTGACCATTCACCTGCCCCAGCTGTGGAAAGGGAATCACACAGGTGTCATATCTGCTGAGTGACCAGAGAGTTCACAAGAAACTGCAGTGATTGGGCTTTACTATTAACCGTGTTCAGGAATTAACCAGGTTCATTGTGATCTGTTTCTGCTGATATTAATAACCACCTGTTCAGGTATATGTTAATGTAGATACGTATCAAATAAACCAGTTTTGTGTAAAATACAATGTTTCATCTTCTTATTGTCTCTAACACAGGGGATTCCCTTTCAATTGCTGTCCCACTCCCCTCCACCCTCACCTTTAACAAGAAGTATGAAAGCTCCATTGTCACTGAGATGAAGACCATCTGATCAGTTGCCTCTGCCCAGACTGGGAAAATTGCTCTGGAAAATGGGTCTGATTTTCCACCAATGTATTTACTCACAGAGGAAAGACCATTCAGGTGCTCTTGTTGCAGGGCTGGCCTCAGGCAATCGTCTGTCTCACTGCGCATCAGTGTGTTCACACAACAGGGAAGCTGTTCACTTGGTCTGAGCATGAGAAGATTCACTCAGACCTTTCACCTTCTGAGACGCCAGTGAGTTCATTAGTGACTACAGGAGTTGGATTTCCTGTTAATCAGATGCGAGACACATTCATTTTCTCATTTTGTCTTTTTTCTACTGGTGTTAATAAATTCCAGAAGTTTTAAATGCAAATATTCAGAATAAAAACTCACATGAATTAGCTTAGTGTTAAACCCAGTGTGTTGAGTCTTTTTCATAGCTCGAACACAAGTGAGTCCCTTTTGAAGGCTCTCCCTCTTTCTTCTCATGACACGGGTGAGACGTTCAAGGAGCTGAGACCCCAGTACAATTGAGACAATCTGATTGGTTGCCTCTGCTGCTCCCCTCCCTTCCTCGAACTCATTGGGTCAAACTGCTTGTCAAGTGCTTCTAGCCTGACCCCGGATCCCCAGCTTTCTCCAGTTTCTCTCCTGTCAGAGCTTGTCTTGCCCATGAGGCCCATGTTCGTTCCACTGACCTATTCTCACGAAACATATTTGCTAATAATGTTAAAGTTCACTGTCCCTTAAAATTTCATCTTCCCAATTTTTTTTGAAAAGCCTAGATTTCATGGTATTTGCAAAGACTTGAACTTGGTGTTCACCAAAGAGCTGTTCTCGGTCCCTCCTATTTCTCGCCTACACGCTGCCACTTTTAAACATCATCCAGAAGCATTTTGTTAGTTTTCACATGGTCACTGACAACTACCCGTTCTAACTCATCACCAGCCCTGTCTATTCCTCTATTGTTATTCAATGATCCCACACCTAATACTGGAAAAGCTGAAATGTCCTCCAGGGAAACGTTTGAAAGAACAATCCATTTTCTTCAGTTACTGCTACACATTCCATTCTCAAAATCTGAACCTGTAACTCTTTCCTGAGAGTAAGGCTGAACTACACTGCTCATAGTCTCAGTCACAGATTTGACATGAAGATGAATTTTCAATCACAAAACCATCCTTTCACTCACACCAGATATTCTAATTTCCATAAAGTCAGCCATCTCCACCTCAGCCCAGCTCATCTGATCCTGAAATCCTTGTCTGTGTCCATGTTAAACTTGATAATTGCAATGCATTCCTGATCACCTTCTCACGTTCACCCCAGACCCGTGTGGAAATGTGAGGTCTCCCAAAATCTGTGTTCTGCAATTCCTGTTGACATTCCCGCTAAACTGTGTGAGTGCAGTCACTCCAAGCTTAAGTGGTCTGACTGAGGCATTGACTTCCAGTTTTGGAAGTCATGAGCGTGCACCATCCCTGGAGGCCTGCACAACCAGAATAAAAATGAGAGGGAATTCTGGTCCTGTTCACCCAACACCTCTTTGTTCCCTGAGAGTGTTGCTGCTCATTTCCCTTGCTGTGTTGAACTCTGAGGTCTGCCTGCAGCAGCAGCAGTGTTTGCTCGTGGGACCTTGGTGCTCCGCTGGATCTTTTTAAACCTGTCCTTGTAGTGAATCTGTTAATCTTGGCCCTCGTCGGCTGAAATCTAAATATTAGAGCATTTATACAATTTCATTTTTCCACTCCAGTCTCTTCCTTCCCTCTCCCTTGTCTGCTTTGAATTCACCACACATTGTGTGCAGTAACAGACTGAAATCAATGAGATAATGTTTTTAGTGGGGTCATGAGAACTATGAAGAATGTAGAAGAATTAACTGAATTACTGTTAATTTTCAACCTATTTAAAATAACCTTTCTTCAGTTTAAATGTGTTGAATATGGAAGGAACGCTTTAAAGTTTCAAAATTTGTACATGTGAAGGAAGAAAAATTGAACAAGTCCTTTTGCACTCTTGAAATGTCAGAACTGTCTGTCTCCTTGTTTGTTTGTGGTGCTGTGTGACCAAGTTAATCCCATTCTATAATTATTTGGTGGATTTCCTCCCCTGGTTTAATTACACCCATAATAAATAAGAAGAACATAAGTAGATGCAGTAAATTTTACTTATTTTAAATAAAATAATTAGTTTTTAAAGCCCAATCAGGTGGTAGGGAAGGTGATGTGTTGTGACTTCAGGATGTGGGAACTCCTGGAGACTGGTGTGATCCCAGACTGATATATCTTCAATAAGCATCTGCGGCTAGAGGAACCTCAGCCCATAATCATTGAATTAGATGTTATATTACAAATGCTGCAAAATATCAGGGAGAAAGTTACCTGGACAGTTTGTTCCAGGTGATAGTCACAGCTCATAGGTATTCTCATCTTATTTGGTCCATGGTTAGGGGCATGAAAATACATAAGGCAGGTTTGGGGATTTTCTTACATTTCTAAGAACAGCATTTGAAATCTAAATGCAGGTAAGTGTGACAGTATGGAGAAACTGGGTTTGACTGTAGCGGTATACTGGCAGACCTTCAAGAAGACATTTACCAAATCTTAGCAACAATGTATCCCAGTCAGAAAGTGACTAAATAATGAAGTTAAGAATACTTCCAAATTTAAAGAAACACTGCACCCATTTACAAAGGTCAGTGGTAGGTCAGAAGATTGTACAAATTTGAGTGAACAAAGAATGATACTAAAGAACAGGAAGAAAGAGTGTTATTAAACTAGGGAGGGTTCAGAAGAGATTTACCAGGATGTTGCTAGCATGGAATGTCAGTTACAGAGGAAGACTGGATACGCTGGGACTGCTTTCTCTGGTGCATTGGATGTTGAGGGGTGACCTTATTGGGTTTATAAAATCAGGATTAATGGTAGGTGCCATTTTCCAAGGATGGGGGTTTCAAGACAAGCGGGCATATTTTTAAGGTGAGAGGAGAAAATTTTAAAAAAACACGTTTTCTAACATGGAATGAACTTTCTGAGGAAGTAGTGGATGTCAGCACAGTTACACTGTTTAAAAGACACTTAGAAATGTATTTCCACAGGATGAGGGTGTCGCTGACTCGGCAGCATTTATTGTCCATTCCTAAACAGTTTAGAGTCAACCACATTGCTGTGGGTTTGGAGTCATATGTAGGCCAGACCAGGAAGGATGGCAGTTTCCTTCCTAAAAGGACAGTAGTCA
The DNA here is from genome assembly GCF_030684315.1 of Stegostoma tigrinum. Lineage (NCBI taxonomy): Eukaryota > Metazoa > Chordata > Chondrichthyes > Orectolobiformes > Stegostomatidae > Stegostoma > Stegostoma tigrinum. The sequence continues at coordinate 260,855 of NW_026728811.1, forward strand.
ACCAGATGGGTTTTCCTGACAATTGGCTATGGATTCACTGTCATCATTCGCTTCTTAATTTCAGATATTTATTGAATTCAAATTCCACCATGGGCCACGGTGGGAATCAAACCCAGGCCCCAGAACATTCTCAGGGTCACTGGGTTAACAGTCCAGCGATAATACCACTAGGCCATCACCTTCCCATTGGGTGGGGGGGGGGGGTTGTGCACTGATTCTCAATCCCCAGGACTCCCTGGGTCACCACAGTCTAATCAGAGCACACAATATGCCTGATAGCAAAGTGTGGAGCTGGATGAACACAGCAGGCAAGCAGCATCTCAGGAGCACAAAAGCTGACATTTTGGGCCGAGACCCTTCATCAGACAATATGCCTGACTTTGCTGTCTGTTGAATCAAATTAACAGAAAATACAACCAAGTTCTGTCCTTAACAAGCTCTCCTGTATATTACAAATACGAGAACAGAGTTAGTTCTCATATCAGTTTTCTCACTATGCTCAAGCGAAGGTGAGATTTGAATTCCTGATATGCAGAAACAAGAATCCTTTCAATGTCTCAGATAAGTAAATATCATCAAGAATGTCAGAGTCAATGTCCCAGCAGACTCAGAGAAAGGGAAGTTGACATCATCCCATAAGCTGCTCATGTGCAACTTGCAATTCCCAACACCCAACTTCAGGACTCTGATGTTCTCAGTGGCATTTCCTGATGGGAAACCTGCAAACTGCACACAAGTCAGGTAGGTGTTGAACCTACAAACCTAAGATCTGCAGTCAGATGTGTTACTCATTACACCATTGACCTGCTAGTGCTCACATGCTGCAGAGTTGTGGTGTTAACAGGGACATCACCATCACTGCTGCACTTCAGTGGCCCCCACTTTGAGATTAGGTGAATTTCACTGGCAAAAAAGAAACACATTTGTTCTCAGGTAGTTTCTTCAGTATGCCCTTCTGTCTGTGCTGGAACTTCCTGTTATTTTACTCACCGTCAGCCACTCCAGTGAAATGTATTTTCAGGCTTTGAGTCATGGTTTGTTCAATTAGATTATGGGTGATCTGGTAATTCTCAACACCACTCTCCTGACTTTCCCCACTAGAGTCTCTTACTGATTAGAAATCTGACTTAATGTGCCAGTCTCGACAGCTCTCTGCAGTCAAGAATGCCACAAATTCATAACTCTCAGAGAGAAGAAATTCCTCCTCAGCTCTGTCTGAAATGTGTGAACCTCGTTCTGAGATTCTATTTTCTGTCCTAAGATTGTCCCAGAAGGGGAAACAACTTTGACAAGAAGCTGTCAAGCTCCTAAGAGAAGCTTTCTAGTTATTAGTCTATTAGTCTTATTGTTTCAATAAGGAGCAGGGCTTATGTAGTCCTGTGGCCAGTATTTAGGAGCAGCTAAATACTCAGGAGTGGACAAATATGTGATTTGTTCCCGGTGTAGCGTGTTGATTTCATCTCTGAAGTAAAACCCACAGTGATTCAGATGGAGTTACACTGTTTATGCTGTTGTCACTGTGAAGAATTCCTGGGATTTATCAGTTTGTACAAGAACAACAATTCTCTGAATGAGGACTGAACCTGGGAAAGGGCTGTGAGAGCACCAAATCCTAACCACTAGACGAGCAGGGAACACAACATTAATTCGCCTCTCAAGGCCATGGGGAATGGAATTGGAGCTGTGAAGGAAACAGAAACAAAAGATGTGGCTGGGACAGGTATGCAGCTGACAAAGAAACAAGTTGAAACAAACAAAGAGAACAGAATAGGGGGCAGCATTCACACACTAATTGTTAGTCTCGATGGTGAATCCAGAAAACTGTAAAGTGCTGAATTGAAAGGTGTGCTGCTTTCTTGGAGCTGACATTTAGCATCATTGGAAGAGTGCATTGAGCCGATGACAGAAATATCAGTGTGACAGCAATATGGAGCATTAAAACGTAGAACTTTCTCCAACAGGTTATGGATACTAAGGACCAACTACACATTTTAAAACTGCAGTGTTAGATTTTTGTTAAAGTCTTCGAGCAATTTGGAATAAGCATCAGTCCTCTTTGCATTGAATGGTGGAGGAGTCGAAAGGGATTAAGTTCACTCTTTTTGCTGATGGAGATTCAGTGAAAAGAAAGTTTAGGTAAGATTAATAATTAGAAAGCTTCTCTTGGAGATTTTTGTATCTTTTTCTATGAATATTTCAATAAAACTGCGTTTGATAGCCTGGCCACTGCTTGAGGTATTGGGGCTAATATGGGAAAGAAGCAAATGTCTTCAGATACCAGGAAAATGGCTTGGGTAATGAATTTCAATCAAACTTGATCAAGAGCAGGGATGTGTTGTCACAGTTATACAGGCATTGGTGAGGCTACAGCTAGAATGTTCAGTGCAGTTTTGGTCTCCTTTTCTGAGGACGGGTGCTCTTGCTCTCACGGGAGTGAAATGAAGGTTTACCAGGCCAATTCAAGTGATGGCAGGACTGACATATGAGGAGATATTGACTGGGTTAGGATTGTTTTCGCTGAAGCTCAGTTTCTTTGAGGGGCGATTTCATGGAGACTTATAAAATTCGAACAGGACGAGACAGGATAATTGCAGGGAGGGTGTTCCTGATGGTAGATGTGTTCAATCAGGGGTCACAGTCTGAGGATTCGGGGGAGACGATTTAGGATGGAGATGAGGAGACATTTCTGCACCCAAAGAGTGGTGAGCCTGCGGAATTCATTGCCACGGGAAGTAATTGATGCTAAAAAAATGAATGTATTCAAGAGGCAGCTAGATATAGCACTTGGGGGAAATGAGATCAAAGGTTATGGGGAGAAAGCAAGATTAGGCTATTGATTTGAATAATCAGCCATGCTTGTGATGAATGGTGGAGCAAGCTCAAAGGGCCAAATGCCCTCCTGATCCTTCTATCTTCTCTGCTTCTATCTTCTGAACAGTTAAACTTATTTTGACTGAAGTAAGGTAATAAAATTAATTATGCGCCTAACATTTAATTGAAGAGGACATCCTGCAATTAATCAAATATGCTAGTTACTCTCCAGTTAGAAACCGATGATTGAACAATGAGGCTTACAAATTTGACCTACAACAGTCAAAGAACATGATGCATTTCCAAGTCAGGACAGTGTGTGGCTTGGAGGGGAAGTTGTAGACACCATTATTTCCCAAGTATCTGGTGCCCTTGACTTTCTGGGTGATCAAGTTATCGTTTTGGAATGTGCTGTCTCAGGAGCCCTGGTCAGTTGCTTAAGCTGGTGGTGTTTGTACTGCTGCTTCTGGGTACCAGGTGACAAAGTCATTCCTGCCAACCTCAAATATACATACTGGGAAAAGTAGGCCATTCAGCCCCTTGAGCCTGCTTTGCCATTCACTCAGATCATGTCTGCTCCTGTATCCTCCAAATAACCTTTGATTCCATTCACAAAAATCTCTGATCCCTGCAGTTGACAATTCTAAGGTGACCTCAGATTACTTCTGCTTCACAGCGATGACTGTGATCAACATGGGATGATCAATGACATGGCTAAGATTGTTTGTGGCCAGGAATTGAATCACACACTGTTGATCGCTGCATGGGTTTCACATACAGGACACATGATTACAGATTTCTTTAACCCAGTCTCTGAGTGTCTGATTAGTGTAGTTTGACCCCAGAAGGCTCTCACATTACTCACTGAGCCTGTGTCCTCAGACACGAACAGCCACTTACTCTGCCCACTCCAAGTTTGGTAGAAACTGTTTCCTCAATTGCAGTTTGAGTCATATCTCAGCCCTTTAATCAAGGTGATTCCCCCAAACCTTCATTCCTTTTTGTTCCTTGTGATACTGTCGACGCTATCAGTTCTGAGCTTCCACACATTCCCACCCAGTTCTTTCTGTATGCTCCATATTGAAGTGGTGAACTGTTCTCTAAGTGAACCAGGGATGTGCCAGGAGATGATGGGAGGCTCGTGCATTTCCAATGTCAACCTCAGAAGAAGGAAGATGCAGGAAATCACTGCTCATGGAGCATGAATCCTGAAATGTTGGGGAACGCTGCCGAGATGGAGGATGCAGAAGCAGGCGAGGATGATTAATTACCTGGTCAGACTTTCATGCTGGAAATCATCAGCACCATGTTTCTCACTGCCACACGGGAGAATATCAAATTGCAAATAAGTCAGGTGGGAATAGATAATAATGAGGTGTAAGTGCATGCAAACAGGAGTCTCACTACTTACCACCAAGCTCTTTGTCTCTGTTAAAATCTTGGGTGGAAAATTTGACTTTTCAGTCTTTGACATTGAGAATTTCATTATTGAAGTCGCACCATATTTTCCCAACAGCTTTACATAATGTTTGCTGTGGGACACATATTAGGTCTTGACGCTGAAAGTGACGGAAAGATTGGGTTTTGTTTTTAAGTGATCACAGGACCTTTGCTGGATACCAAGAGGAAGAGAGACACTCTCTTGTCCACAGGAGTAACCGAAGTTTGGGAACAGAAAGAATCCCGAGTTAGAAAAGAGAAGAGCCCTAAACATGCAGCAGTCATCAACAGGACATCACTTATTCTCAACGTATCTTCCAGAAATTGAGGATACACTGTTTCAAATTACATTCATACATTTTGATTCAATAGAGTACTTAAGTTCCAGTCCAGATTTGGGATTAACAACATCAACAGAAATAAAACACAACTTTCAGCATGAACTCTGTTGTAATTAACAGCAGCAACAGCACAATCCATCCCCTGCAGTTGCTTGTGAACTCACTGACATGTCTGTACGTGACATGACTGAGTAAGTTGCTTCCTACTCATGAAGCAAATGAACACCCTCTTCCCCGATGTGACTTTGCTGGTGTCTCAGCAGTGTCCTCTGCTTTTACATTCAGAGTATATTCAGAACATTCAAAATGGCTGTTATCTGTGTGAACAGGCTGATAGGAATTTAGGTCAGATTGGCGAGTGAATGCTTTTGTACACAGAGAGCAAGGAAGCGGCCTCTCCCCAGTGTGAATCTAATGATATTTAATGAGGATCCATGAGTGTCTAAATGACCTCCAGCAGTGAGAGCACAAAGCTGTTTCTCGGTGTGAACAAGCTGGTGTTTGACCCAGTTTATCCTTTAAAGCTGTTCTCACAATCAGAGCAGTTAAACAGCCTCTCATCAATGTGAGACCTAAACCCCATCTCTTCTTCCGCAACATTGATGACTGTATCAGCACTGCCTTGTGCTCCCACGAGGAGCTCAAACAGTTCATCCACTTCACTAACACCTTACACCCCAAACTTAAGCTCATCTGGACCATCTCTGACACCTCTCTCTCCTTCCTGGGCCTCTCTGTTTTCATCTCTGGCAACCACCTGGAAACCGATTTCCATTTCAAGCCCACTGACTCCCACAGCTACCTAGAATATACCTCCTCCCACCCACCTTCCTACAAAAGCGCCATCCCTAATTCCCAATTCTTTCGGCTCCGACGCTTCTGCTCCCAGGATGAGGCAATCCACTCTCGTACATCTCAGATGTCCTTGTTTTTCAAGGACCTCAACTCCCCCCCTTCAGTGGTGGAGAATGCCCTCGACCATGTCTCCCTAATTTCCCGCAACTCATCCCACACATCCCCTCCCGGCAATAACAATCAAAACAGAATCTCTCTCATCCTCACGTACCTCTCCACCAACCTCCAATCCAACGCATTATCCTCCGACACTTCCGCCATCTGCAGTCTGACCCCACCACCGAAGACATATTTCCCTCCTCAACCTTATCTGCTTTCCGGAGGGACCACTCACTCCAGGACCCCCCTGTCCACTCCACACTCCCCCCAGCCCTGCCACACCCAGAACTTTCCGTTGCAACAGCAGGAAGTGCTACCCCTGTCCTTACACTTCCCCCATCACCTCCATCCCAGGCCCAAAGAAGACTTTCCACCTCAATCAGATGTTCACCTGCACATCTGCTAATGTGGTAGACTGTATCCGCTGTACCCGTTGTGGCTTCCTCTACATTGGGGAAATCAAGATGGAGGCTTGGGGACTGCTTTGCAGAACACCTCCGCTCGGTTCACACTAAACAACTGCACCACCCAGTCGCAAACCATTTCCACTCCCCCTCCCATTCCTCAGATGACGTGTCGATCCTGGGCCTCCTGCAGTGCCAGAACGATGCCACCCAAAGGTTGCAGGAGCAGCACTTCATACTCTGCTTGGGAACCCTGCAACCCAACGGTGTTAATGTGGATTTCACAAGCTTCAAAACCTCCTTCCCCCTACCGCATCCCAAAACCAGCCCAGCTCTCTGACCTGTCCTTCCTCCCACCTATCACCTCCTCCCACCTCAAGCTGCACCTCCATTTCCTACCTACTAACCTCATCCTGCCCCCTTGACCTGTCCGTCCACCCCGGACTGACCTATCTCCTCCCTACCTCCTCACCTACATTCACCTCTCCTGGCTCCATCCCAGCCCCTTTAATCCCCCTTCCCCTCCCCCATTTCTGAAGAAGGGTCTAGGCCCAAAACAGTAGTCTTCCTGCTCCTCTGATGCTGCTTGGCCTGCAGTGTTCATCCATCTCGACACCTTGTTATCTCTCATCAATGTGAACCAGCTCGTGCCCCAGCAGCTGGGACAGAAAATTAATCCCTTTCCCACTCACAGAGCAGGTTCTCCCCAGTGTGAGGCCTTTGATGGGAATGTAACATTGACTGTAATGTAAATCCCTTCCCAAACATGTGGCAGCGGAACAGCTTCTCCCCAGTGTGACTGAATTAGTGAATCTCCAATTGAGATGGGTAATTGAATCTCTTCCCACATTTCCCACAATTCCACTGTTTCTCCAAGGTGACCATGTCCTTGTCTTTCTCCAGGTTGAGCAATCAATTCAAAACTTGTCTACACACAGAACACATCTGAGTTCATCGACTGCAGCACTGTCATTCAGGCACTGTGACTGCATAAAGCTCTTTTCATCATCAGTTTACTGTCACCCACTCATGTTGCATCTGTCTCAGTGCTTTCCCAGTCATTTCTCTTTCCTCATTCAAAGGCAGATGATACACAGGTCCTGATAAATTGAGAAATCCTGTCAGATTTTGAAGTGATGATTGGCTTGATTTGCCATTTCGAAATTTTCCCCGACAAGTCTCCTTCAGAAAGAAAAGCCTTCCCGCAGCCAGCACCAACACCTGCTGCACACCTTCCTGACCAATAAATGTTACACATGGTTAGTGATAATGAAAATTAACATTTTTGAACCATTCCTGTATATTCACTGTAGGTGAAGTATAAGTTCTAACGCAGACCCTTCTCTCACGTCACCCTGGTGCATACTGTGTGGTTACAACAGAGGCAGAGACAGGCTGCTCATACCCCTGCTCCCACTGCTCATGTGCTTTTGATCTCCATGTTGTACGTTTGCCAAATACTGTTTTATCTTTACCAATGTTGAAGAAACCTAAACCTGCAGATTCACTTCCAGTCAGGAACGGATCATTGATTTACGCTAATCTCTGATTTGAAGCACATTTCCAGCATTCACCGTTGTACTTCCCCTGACTCTAAACCCAGTTGGAAACGAGATTCTGTTCCGTGTCAAGGAGCTGTGAGCCATGGAAGACAGTAGCTGGGACACATTTCTTACACACAGCAGGATTAACCCACACCGTGGCTTGGTTGTCAGTGAAGAGAGACGTGAAAGATTAAAGTGTCATCTGACCCCCTCAGTGTGACCCTGAAGGATTTGCCCCGACTGAAGCTCTGTTGCTGCCATTCGATTGCCCCCCTCGCCCTCCCTCCCCCACCCTGAGATTGTCCTTTCTGAACTCCAGGTGCTGTTCAACCCTCAGGACAAATACAACAAGCTACAGTGATGTGTTTGAAGCAAAGCTGATTTATTTTAAACTTTAGCCCAATTTGAGAGATTATAAACATCATCAGAAACAAACTCCAAATTTCAGAACAAAACTATCAGAAAATTACAGCACAGACTAAGACTATCTTTAAAAATGTATTTGTGAGATGTGGGTGTCGCTGGCTGGCCAGTATTATTTGGCCCATCATGTTTGTGTTCGTTGAGATTGAAACACACATGTTTACAGCTTTCTGGATTCACCATTGAGAAGAGCAATTTCAGGCTGTGAACTCTGCCCCTATTTGTTTGCATTTCTTGTTTCAATTTGTTTCCGTGTTTTCTACACACCAGGTTCCAGGCACATCATTTTTAAAACAAAAACAGTGAAATTGTTTCAACATTGAGCATTTTGTAACCCTCATTCACAAATTTGCGTCATTATAGCTAAGCTGTGATCCTTTCAGAGTCCAAAAATGTGCAGGTTAGGTGGACTAGCCACGCTAGATTGTCCCCTAGTGTGCAGGTTAGGTGGATGGGTTAACCCTGGTAAATGCTGAGTTATGGGAGTAGAGAGTCAGTGCAGTGATGGGCCGAATGACCTTCTTCTGCACTATAGGGATGAGATTCTAACCAGTTGTGATCATGGTCACATTTTCCTCATGACAGCCCACACATCACCAGGTTCATTCAGCTCAGGCTGTCATGCTGCCTTTGTGTTTTTGTGGATTGGTACTCAGACATTTTATGGTTTACACAGTCTATTTGAAGGTAAGAGTGAATTTGTAACGAAAGATCACTTGCAGATTAGGAAATATTTCTGCTGCTGGCATCACTCACAAGGATCGGGAAAATAAAGGGTCATTCACAAATCTTACAGAACGCAGGTTGTAATTACCAGGCCAGACTGAATAGCATAAAACTCTTTTCTAAAGAAAAGAGGAGGCCAAGAGTTAACCTGATACAAATTGGAAGCTTTGTCCCTGTGAAATGAAGTCATTGGATCTGAAACAAAAAATGGGAATCAGTTCTGAGGAAGAGCAATGCGACCTGAAACATTAAACATTAATTAATGTGCTGAAACATCCCTTTACCCAAATTCATCACTCAGTCAAATTCACTCATTTATCAATCCATCCAGGATTTTCCCATTTCAGCAAATTACAGAAATGTGAATCTTAGGTCAGTAGTTGGGAAATTATTGGAGAAGATTCTTTGGGATAGAATTTACCAATTTTTGGAAAACATGTTCCCTTATTGTTGGACTAAAAAAGAACAAAATGTGAACAGTTTTTGATGCCACTTATGAATGACTTAACATTCATTTTACACATGTATAGCGCTAAAAAGTGTAATGTAATTATTTCAGTGAAATTAATGTGATCATACAGTGAAAAAAATCATTAAAAACTAACTACAATGAATGAGCTGAATAATATGTGATTATTGTACCAGTTTTTGCATTGATAATTCAATCTTATTTGATGCCTGCAATATTTTATGCTATTAAGTGTAACTCCACAAGGATGTCAGAAAAAGAGCTTTACTTGCAGCTTCATGGACCTAAGGAATACTTGTACACAGAGTTGGATGATTGCACTGGAAACTGTTAAATACACAATGTCAGTGCGGACATGAAAAATAATTTCCTTTGCAAGGTGTTCCTCACTCAGAATAATTAGAAATTTATTGTGATTATGAAACTACCATTTAAAAGATAGTTACTGTGATTGACTGAAAAAAGTTATATTTTACTTAGAAAATTAGACTAAGCAATGTACAGGTTGTAAATGTGTTTATTCAACAGAATATCTAGATTGTTCCAGGAGCTAATTATACATACACAACTCATAATAGCTTGAAAAATACATAGAAACAGTGATTATGAATTGAGAAAGACATGATAGTTGTATCGGGCAGTTCAAATGTCTCACTATATTGGCAACATGTTTATGTTGTTCAAACAGGCAGCATGTTTGTCAAAGCAGCAGATTTTCATTTTGGGATGTACGTCTGTTTAACTAGAATCCGTTCTGTTCTCATTGTCAGAAGCTCTTGTTGTTGTGTGCGATGGACTGTCACTAACAGTGTAATTTGCTCGATCAGCTTTCCTTTGTCTGTAGATCAGGCGGCCAGTAAACTATACACCTGCTTTTCACAGTCGAAGCACAGAATCATTTCTGAGCGAATAAGCGGCAGATCACAAAGTTACTTCACGGAGAAAAATTTCTAGCACACATCATCATCAGCATTTTCTGGTAAGATTTGCTGTACAATTCTGATCTCTACCTGTAAAACTGATGATACCTGTGTTGCTTGTCATAACCTGTGTTATGAGCTGTTTTTATACAAGTGGTTGTTTCATTATGAATCTGCCAAGTTCACATTCTCCTTTGATTGTAATTCTGTGAGATTACTGATTCACAGAATATTTTACTCTGCAGAAAGTAATGTTCAGCCACGTGCCACTCCATAATCCCAAAACGCAATTGTGAATCTTTCTCGATCTCACTTGAAATGTGTGATGATCTCTCGCTATTCTTGTCTATCTGTGACTCCGTCTCTGTCACTGTGTCTATCTGTCTCTCTTTGTCTGTCTATCCCTGTGACTATCTGCATCTCTCTCTTTCTCTGTCACAGATAGACAAGGACAGAGAGAGAGATCATCACACATATAAAGTGAGATCGAGAAAGATTCACAAGTGCATTTAGGGATTATGGAGACGCATACACAGGAACACACAGGGACAGAGAGCACGGGCGGGTGCACAGAGAATACAGAAGGACAGAGCAAGAACGAGAGATAGAGACAGTGTCACAAATGTAGGATGAACACAATGACAGCCTTAGGCAGGGAGAAATGGAGAATAAGACTAACACTGTGTGTAACACCTTTATAACTCCACCCCTCCACCATTTGTTCAGAGGGACAGAGCTGTGCATTATTTCCAATATTCCCATCAGAGATCACTCAGCACTGTTTCCATAGAATTCAGAGTATTCCTACAGTATGGAAACAGGCCCTTCGGCCCAAGAACTCCACTCCGACCCTCAGAGCATCTCACCCAGACACATCTCTCTGCAACCCACCTAATCTCCACATCCCTGAAAACTATGGGCAACTTAGCTTGGCCAATCCACCCAGCCAGCACATGGGAGGAAACCAGAGCACCCGGAGGAAACCCACGCAGCCACAGGGAGAACACACCAACTCCACACAGACAGTGTCTGTCTCTTTCTCTCTCTGTCCCTATGTGTATCTGTCTCTATCTTGACTGTTGTGTCCATCTGAGACTCTATCTCTCTCTGTTTCTGTACCTGTGTTTATCTGTCACTCTTTGCCTGTCTCCATGTGACGATATCTCCCCCCACACCACCGGCCCTGTGTCTGTGTTGGTCCTGATGTTAATCTGTGACTGTCTGTCTCTGTCCCTGTGCCTATCTGTGTCTCTGTCTCTCTTTGTCTACTTGTGATTCTGCATGTGTCTGTCTGTCTGTCTATCTGTCTGTCTCTCTCCCTCTCTCTGTGCTTCTCCCATTTGCTATGTGTGTATCTCTCTATCTCTATCCCTGGGTCTGAGTCTTCATGGCACCCTGTGACTATCTGTGTGTGTCTCTCCCTCCGTCACGACATAAACTGTCTCATTGATGTAATGTTTACAAGTGTAATCGTCCTCTGTCTCTCTCTCTCTCTCTCTCTCTCTCTCCTCCTTCAGAGCAGTGGGTCAGACATGTGTCCCACAGCAACAACAATGGAAGCCACACAACAAAACTCATTCCCAGCAACTATGTGACCCTGCCCTGCCCGCCCTACACACCCCGAGAATGACCAGGGCAACAGAAGGGCAGAGGAAGGACCCACCTCACAACTAATTGTGCCCCTGCAAGAGGCACAGCATGCTGCCTGTAAACAAGGTGAAATTTTCCTTTCCTGGCACTGTGCCCCTTCCAGGAACTACCTCCTAAATCACACTGTGGCATTCCCTCAAATAGATGGACTGCACTGGCTCAACAAAGCAGAGTGCCATCACCTTCTCGAGGGCAGGTGGGAAAGGGAAATGATAGCTGCCTCATCGAGTGTCTCTTAGATCCCATGGAGCAACTTCAGACCCGGTCTGTGATTCGCTCCCTCGCTCGCGCTCTCCGTCTCTGTGTGTATCTTTGAACCTCCCCTTGTCCTTGTGTGTTTGTCTCTCTCTCTGTCCCCCTCTTCCAGTGTCCAATATTCTTCCAGTTCCTTCATGGGATGTGAGTGGCCATTAGCCAGTGATTGAACCCTTTGCAGCCCATGCGGTGTAGCTCACCCACAGCATTGTGAGGGTGGCACTTCCTGGACTCAGACAAGTGACAGTGTCAGAATGGGCATATCATTCGGGCCAGTGTGCACTGTGTCTGGGAGCAGAGATTGGAGATGGTCATGTTCCAGGCATGGACTGCTCTTGTCCACTCAGGAGTAGTGGGTGCTGCTTTGGAAGACCATTTCTGGAAGGAGATGCTGAATAATCCAAAGTGATCTCTGTAGGTCCTTGGAAATGAAGCACAACTCTGTCCCTCTGAATCGATGGTGAAGGGTGTTGCTCTCATTCTTCATTTGTCCCTGCGTAAATCTGTCTTTATCTTCATCTTACATTTGTGACTCTTGCTCTCTATCTTGTGCTCTCTCTCTCTGTCCCTCTGTGAATCTTTTTGGTCTCTCTCTGTCCCTGTGTGTTCCTGTACATTTCTGTCCATATCCCTGAATGCAGCTGTGAAACTGTCTCTGTCTCAGTTCATGTGTGATGATCTCTCTCTGTCACTGGGTCTATCAATTTCCCTCTGTCTCTGTATCTCCCTCTGTCTCTCGCTCAATCGTTTTGTGTGTGTGTGTGTGTGTGTGTGTGTGTGTGTGTGTGTGTGTGTGTGTGTGTGTGTGTGTTTCTCCCTTTCTGTCCCTATTTCTCTCTCTCCCTTACCACACCCTGCCCCCCCAAATATCTACAAATATCTCTCCCTCCCTCACTACATAAACTCTCTAACTAATGTGACATTTACAAGTATATTCATCCTCTCTCTCTCTTCTTCAATGCAGAGGGTCAGGATTGTGTCCCACAGCAATAACAATGGAAACAACATTCCTGCACTCGTTCCCAGCAACTATATGGCCCCTCACCACTGAAATTGACCAGGTGACAGAAGCACTTGGAATTCATCTGCCACCCACCTGCATGTGTCCCTGCAAGAGGCACAATGTCCTGACTGTGATCAAGATGGTTGCTCCTTCCCTGGCACTGTGTCTCACCCAGGAACTCCCTCCTAACTCACGCTCTGGCCTTCCCTAAACTAGTTGGACTGCTTTGTGTCAGTGAAACCAACCACCATCAGCTTTCTGAGGGCAGGTAGTGAAGGGGAATGACAGCTGGCCCATCGAGTGTCCCTCAGACCCCACAGAGCAACTTCAGACCAAATCTGTGTGTGTGTCTTTCCATGTGTGCATGTCTATCTCTAGCTCTCTCTCTCTCTCTCTCTTCCTGAGTAGACCTGTGTCTCTCTCTGTCCCTGTGTGCATTTGTGATCCTCAGTTTCTGACATGACCTGTACTGTGTTTGTCTCTTTCTATCCCCATGTATATATTTCTCTTGTCTCTGTCACTACCGTGTCTCTGATTCTCTCTGCCCCGGTGTTTATTTATTTTAATCACATCTGGGATGGAAACATTTCTGGCCAGGCCTGCATTTCTTGCCCATCGCTGACTGTGCAGAGAGCTGTGGGCCTGGACTCCATGATAGGCCAAACCAGACAACGAGCATTACTGAATCAAGTGTTTTCTTTTTCCCAAACAGTGACAATGGGTTCAACATCATTGTTGCATTCTCAGCTCTGAATTCTTTATTGAACTTAAATTCCACCCTCAGTCGTAGCTGGATTTGAACCTGGGTGCCCTGGACTTCAGCTGAGTTTGTGTGTGAGCAGTATTGATAATACGATGAGGCCTATTTCTCTGTCCTTTCGGATTTCATGGTTTGCCTCTTATGTACCTGTGTGTTTCTGTGACTGTCTCTGTCCCTGTGATTATAATGTTGTGATTGTGTTGAAGGATCTGCTGGAGACTGTGTGCTGAGAGTTCCCCTACGATTATCCAGGATTGCAGTAAATGAGGTCTTTCACTGGAATGAGGCTGCACTTGCTATTCTGACTATTCCCCAGCATTCCTGAAAAGTGGGAACTGGGCACAGTGAGACTGTGGGGGAGATGCACTCAGACAGCGTAGCAGTGAGTCACTGGTAAGGTTTCAGCATCTGTGTCTCCTTGTCTTTGTGCCTAAATAAGGGGTAGGCCATTTCGAACAGTGTTGAGGAGAAACTTCTTCACCCAGAGAGTGGTGGATATATGGAATGCTCTGCCCCAGAAGGCAGTGGAGGCCAACTCTCTGGATACTTTCAAGAAAGAGATGCACAGAGCTCTGAAAGACAGTGGAATCAAAGGTGATGGGGATAAGGCAGGAACAGGATACTGACTGTGGATGCTCAGCCATGATCATAATGAATGGTGGTGCTGGCTTGAAAGGCCGAATGGCCTACTCCAGCACCTGTTGTCAATTGTCTATTGTCTATTGTCCTTCTCCAGCGTCCAATATTCTTCTACTTCCTTCATGGGATATGAGTGACAATCAGTCAGGGCGTGAATGCTTCACAGTCCATGAGATGTAGCTCACCCACAGTGTTGTGAGGGTGGCACTTCATGGATTCAGACCCACTGACAGCATTGCAATGGGAATATCGTTCAGAGTCAGTGTGCTCTGTGTCTGGGAGCAGAGAATGGGGCTGGGAATGTTCCCAAAAGGATGAAAGCAGTCAATCCTGGAATAGTGGGTGCTGTTGTGGAAGATCATTTTTGGAAGGAGGTGCTGAATAATCCTGAGTGATCCCTGCAGGGACCTTTAGATGATGTACAACTCTGTGCCACTGTACTCATAGTAAAGGGGAGAGAGTGTCTGTCTCATTCTCCATTTCTCCTTGTGATAACAGTGTCATCGTTTTCATCTTAGCTTTGTCTCTTTCTCTATCTGTCTCATGCCATTTCTCTGTGAATCTGTTTGTCTGTCTCTGTTTCTGTGAATCTCACTCCATGTTGCTGAATGTAGCTGCGATGTCTCTGTGATCAGTTCATAAGTGTGATAATCTCTCTCTGCTCCATGTGTCGATCTGTGGTTCTGTTTGTGTCCCTATATATATATCAGTAATCTCTCTATGTTCCTGTGAATATCTGTTTCTTTCATTCATGGATTCCCTACAGTATGGAAACAGGCCATTCGGCCCAATAAGGCTGTACTATCCTTCAGAGCCTCCCACCACAACCCCATAACCCACTTGTTATACACATTGCTGAACAAGTTAGCATGGTCAATCCACTTAGCCTGTACACCTTTGGACCGTGGAAGGAAAACTGAGCACCCGGAGGAAAGTCACACAGACTTGGAGAGCATGTGCAAACTTCACACAGTCACTCAAGGATGGGAGACAACTTGGGTCCCTGGTGCTGTGAGGCAGCAGTGCTAGCCACTGAGCCATGGTGCCTATCTATCTATCTCTCTGACCCTGTCTCTATCTGTTTCTCTCGCTCATTCTGAGTCTGTGTCTATCGATGGTTCTCCCCCCTCTCTCTCTTTCTCTCTCTGTCTTTTTTCTCTCTCTCTCTCCCTCTCTCCATGCGTCTATCAGTGATTCTCTCTGCCCTGTCACTGTGTCTATTTGTGATTCTCTCTGTCACTGCATCTATCTGTGTCATCCTCTGTCTCTGTCTCCCTCAAAACCTGTGAAAATCTGTGTCTCTCCCACCCTCACTGTATAAATTGTCGAATTGCTGATACACTTACAAGTGTAATCATTCTCTCTCTCTCCATCTCTGTGTCTTTCTGTGTGTCTCTCTCTCTTTCTTTTTGTCCCTGTGAATAAATGTGAGTGTGTGTATGTACAAGACTGTATGTGAGAGCGTCTGCACACACGAGAGAGTGTGTGATTGAGAGTAAGGGACTGAGTATGTTTGAGACCCTTTACTGGGGCAGGGGAAGAAACACATGATTTATAGACAGCCACATAATGAAATTACAGGATGGAATCATTGACACAAACTTTGCAGTCCAATGGACACACTCACATGCATGGTCTTTCTTTCTGATGCACGCACACACACAGAGCCTCTCTTTGGGTCTCTCTCTCTCTCTCACATGCGCAAACACACGGAGACACGTGCGTGCAGACACACAGATGCACAGAGACACACGCGCACAGGTACACAGACACACACACACACAGACACACACGCGCAGACACACGCGTGCGCATACACACGGAGACACACATGCACATGCACATGCTCTTTACCTGGATGTTGCTGATTATGGTCGATTTGAGATACAAAGAAAGGCCGGATATATTGGAATATTTTTCACTGAAGCGTAGGAGCTTTAAAGGTGACCTGATAAGGAGTTTATAAAATAATGAGGGGTATAGATAGAGGTAATGGTAGCTGTCATTTCCCTCGGATGGGACATTTCAAGACTAGGGTACACAATTTTAAAGGCGAAAGGAGAAAGATTCAGAGAAGGCATGAGGGGCGAAGTATTTACACAGAGGGTGGTAAGTGTGTGGAATAAATATCCTGAGTAAGAGGTGTATGTGAGTACAATTACATCACTTAAAATACATTTGGGCCAGGAGCAGGCAGGTCAGACTAGTTTAGTTTGGAATTATGTTCGGCATGCACTAGTTTGACCGAAGAATCAGTCGGACTGTATGACATGCAGATACGCACATGCACACACTCACACACACACACGCACGCACACACACACACACACACACACACACACACACACACACACGCTCACACACACACACACACACACTCACACATACACACGCTGACACAAACGCACATGCTCACACATGCAAACACTCACACACATGCACATGCACATACTCACATACACACACACACATACATGTGTACCCACTCACACACACACAAATGTGCATGCTCACACACACACTTACACACACACACACATGTGCTCATACACAAATGCGTGCGCTCTCAAACACATGCACACACACACGCACCCACATGCGCGCTCACACATGCACACAAACACACACATGCACATGCACACAGGTACATGCACATACGTGCACACTCACACAAACACACACTCACACGTACATGCACATACTTGCACGCTCACACACACATACACACACACACACACACACATACACACACACACACGCTCACACACACACACACATACACACACACACACACACACACACACACACACACACACACACACACACGCAGACCCCTTGAGCTCAGAGCCTCACTGACTACAGCCCCTGATAAAACCTGTATAAAGTGCTCCCATGTTCTCCACAGTCCTGTGCTGGGGGCAAAGTGGGAGCGGAGATGGGGAAATGTGGCTGTTTGAGGGGCAGAGATATGATCAATGCTTTAAATTCTCAAACTCTACTGACATATTCAGGAAGAGTAGAAGAAACAAAGTTTTGAATGTCAAGTTTGAAATGGCTGTATGTTGTGCAGACCAGGGAGAGACAGGGGCAGAAGAGAGAAAGAGAGAGTGAGAAAGAGACAACAAAGTGGGAAGCTGGATGAGCACAGCAGGCCAAGCAGCATCTCAGGAGTTTGATTCTGGGAGCCACACTGACAGCAGAAAAATCCCGACAGATCCTCAGCAAATATCCCCATTATCTTTCTATTCCTGTCTCTTGGGGCATCTGCAGTCCGGCTCTTAGGTGCTATTATGAGACCAATGTTAAATATTTTCAAGCTGCACTGACAGAGATAACATGGCTTTAAAAAGGTTTCAAAGAACAAGGAATGGTAAATCTTTGCTGCTAGAGAATTAACATTTCAATGGCCAGGAAAATCCAACAAAAGACTCCAATCCTGGGAATTACCATCTCTATCACACAGAGGCCTCCTTAATGAGCAGACTGAGGGACATTGCAATGTGTCAGAGGTGGAGTCTGCAAACCATTCACTGAGAAATGTGTCAGATTTATCCTGACACAATGCGTCGTGAGCAGCTCTCACTGTTTGATTGAGATTGTGTGTGTGTATGTGTGTTTATTATTATTTTAAACCTCTGTTATATTACCAGCTTATGATTTATTTGGTAGTTTGATGTTGCTATGATGTTTTGTAATGCTGTGGAGGTGGTGTAGTGCAGATAAGACTGGCCTTTTGTTGTGTAATTTTGCTGCAAAATGCTGTAGCTCCCCCTTTCAAGTAATCTTTTCTGTTTTATCCCCTGGAATTTCTGGTTTGGAAAGTGACAATGTGAAGATCCAAAATGTCTGGGGCCAGGAAAGCTTTGCAAAAAAAAAACTTCCAGAGGGGGACAATATTGGCCTGATGCCTGTTCCCACTGCATCCCATGAGGGGCCCATATGAGTCCTGTCGCTTTCTGACCCTGAAGTTTATATGGGCTATGGAGGAGGGCAGTGTGATTAGATGTGACAGTGAGAGAAAGATTTGAAGAATTGAGAGAGCAGGACAAACAGGAGAGCCAGGGAGTGTATTTGAGATTGTGAATTAACTGTAATGTCAGATTCTGGGGTCACAGGAAATAATTAAACTGAGCCAGCATCACAGATGGGGAAAAAAATCAGATCATCTGGCTGCTGGGACACTGCTGCATGTGGGACCTTGCTGTGTATTAATTGTCCCAGTGCCATTGTTACAGGCTGTGACTGTTTTAATCAGGTAACCCACCATTTCAAAGCTTTTCAAAGGGACTGGCATGGAAACTCAACGCATCAAACGATATGTTTGTGTTCAGATGTTGCCAAGAGATTGTCCATGTGACAGAGAGGAAATCCCAGGATCTTGCTGCACTATCTCTGCTTTGCCTTTCAACTAATGCTGTCTCTTTTTTTTCTCCAAAGGGATCAGTATTTTTTGAAGAACCAAAGGGGAGGTTTTTGGGGCCCACAACGCATAGAACAACGGCTTTCTCCGAAGGGGGATATCATCCTGAGGCTTATTGGACAGGCTGCGCCCCAGGGTTTGAAGCTTGGGGTTAAAGTAATCGGGGCCATGGGATTTGGCACAAACATGTGTCAGGACTCCCCAAGGAGGAAATCAAAATTGTAAATGTGAAATCTCACAAAAGACATGTCCTGATGTCAGAGTAATAATGTGAGAATGTGAAATCGACATTGGGATTGAGAGACAGACTTGCAACATGGAGAGGGGCAGAAGAAAATGGAGAGGGACGGAGTGAGAGGCATTTGAGATTCTTAAGTATCTGTCACGGTAGTGCCTGGGGAATACAGAAAATATTTACCATTTAACCAACATTGGGTTTATCTTGTTCCTGACACATTGCTGGCAGTGGGATCTTGCTGTGCCTCATTGTCCTGCAGCAATGTGACTGTCTCGATAATCTCCTCCTTTTAACCTTGCCTGATGGGTCTGGGATTGAAATTTCCCAAAGTTTTCCCCAATTCAATCAGAGCCTGGCATTGATGAGGGATGGCTTGTGTGAAGGGGAGACATCAAACCCTAACCTCTTGCTGGGCGATTTCTTTAACAATGTCCTTCCTTTCCAGTTCCAATAACTTTCCTCCCTTTCTCTGTCTATTTATTTTGAAACTACAAGGGGACAAGAAATCCTTCCCTTGGACACAAGTTTCCTTCAGAGCGAGGAGGGGTGGGGTTCAGGCATTGGCCTGAGGCCTGTTCAAAAGGCTGCAGACCACGGGGCCCATGTGAGTTGTATTTGATTATTACCTCAAGATTTGAATTCCTCTGGTGTACCCTGGTTTTCTTTTAGGAGCTTCCAGGTAACTTTTAAGAACAGGTTTGAAGCCTGGGGTTAAAGTAACCAGGGCTTTGGGATTTGACACAAACATGTTAATTCTCCTCCCAGTGAGTGTCTGACAGACAGGACTCCCCACGGAGGAAATTAAAACCATAAATGTGAAACTCTCTTCAAAGACTCATTCTCACTTCAGAGTAATGTGTGACATGTGCAGGCCAGGATGAAAAAAAATTGATAATCACATAAATAAAATATTTTTTGGCCATTTTACTTCAATCCCCTGAGTAACTGCGAGGGCATCTCTGTCTTTCTCACTCTGTCTCCTCTCCTGAACCCTCTCCAGCTTCCTTTCACTTTTTTTTTCAAACAGAAACAGTGGGGGAGTTAGAAATAGTTTGCAATACAAAGTTTTTTTACCAAAAAAAATACAGATGTAGACAAAAAGTGTGAGTGAGAGGGTGCGAGGGATAAAGGGACAAGATATGTCTTTGTACCTGTGCTGGGAAAAGGAGACAGGATCTGGGGGAGGGGGCATGTTGTTGGTGAGAGAACTGGGGTTTCCAATATCTCTTCACTGCCCAACTCCAATCACTTTGTTCTAGAGAGTGCCACCCACCAACTCAAATCCTGGGATGGAGGGGGTGTTTTTTGTCCCAAAGAAACTGATAGCCTCTTCCCTGAATGGAAATTGTGATTTCAACACATTTTGGAGCAGGAAGGGGCGACCTGTAGGATCGCACTGTGTATCAATGACCTGCAGCATTACTGGCACAGAATGCTGGGAAACAGTGCCCCGGTTTATCAAACAGAATATCCTCCAACATCAATGTCACAGTCTTTTTAAATGATAACGATTACAATGCACAGGATTTAATCTGGGAGAGAGAGAGAAAAAAAATCAGAAATGGGGAGGTGGGGAGGGAACAAGTGAGAGAGGAAGAAAGATCGAAAGATAAGAGATTTAGAAGGGAAAGAGAGAGAGCCTGGAAAAGAGAGAGTGACATATCAGAGGTGAAGGGGAGAGAAGGAAGTATTTTGAATTTCGCAAGCAGCAGGATTGGTCCCTGTCTGTCAATATGGAGCCAGAATTGAGCCCTTAACCAGCATCAGTGAAACTCACAATCTATCTGCAGTCACACTGTTGCTTGTGGGATCTTGCTGTGTGTCAAATTACCTACAGTGTGGCCTACATTGCAACAAGATGCCCAGTGTCCAAATGCTGCTTACAGAGCCTTTGCTATTACATTTTCTTTGTCTCTCTGTCTCACTCTGTCCATTTCCTTCTCCACGCACCTTCCTCAGACTGGGGTCTTCCTCACTTTCTCTCTAACCATATTCTGGCTCTTTCTTTCTCTCTTACTTTATCTCTTCCCCCTTTCCCTCTCTCCATTGCCATTCCTCAGTTTAGGGCTTCCCCACTCCCACCACTGTCTCCAGACTGTCCCACCATTTTAGACAGTCAATGCCGCAGTGTGACAGGCCAGGGTTACTAAATGGCAGGGGTGACAACATTTCAGTCACAGAGGTATAATTCAGAGACAGTGTTGGGGGGAAATGGAGATGGAGACAGAGAGGAAAAGCTTAGAAAGGCGGGGATGGCAGTGAGATCGGAGAGCTGTGGGAGTGGGGAGGTGGGGATGTATGGGAGGCAGGGAATAGATACAAGGGCTGTGGTGGGGATCAGTAGTCATTGGGATCTTGCTGTGCAGTTGTTTGTTTATTCAAAATTTAGCCCCTTCTGGGTGTTGTATATGGGACGGGGAGAGGGGAGGGTTGGGGGAGATCAGGAATCCTAACCATATGTGAAGCTTTGGAAGTCATATCTGTGTTTCAGATGGGGCCACATGGCAGCAAGCAATCAATGGAAGATGCAGGTGTCAGGTTCGTTTTCGGAGACCCTCATGGACTTGCTGCAATAACAAGACACTGACCTGTTTAGAAAAACACAAATCCTTTTATAACCAAGCAAGTACAAGCTGTGGAGAATTATTGTACTCAACACGGCACAGAGTGCAGAGTCTCACAAGTAATTCTCCCCGAGCAGTGGACAGTCCCCGCTTTTTATACTTTACAAAGACATGGTACATAAAACAGAGATAATGGGAGCTGCTTGGCCTGCTGTGTTCATCCAGCTTCACACTTTGTTACCCTGATACATAAAACAGTTTCACATTTTACAATGACATGATGCATGAAACAATTACTACAACAGACAAAAACAGGATACCAAACAATTATTACATCAACAACATAAAAGACCAGGATATAGTATCGATTGCCAGTGAAGTAGCTGCTAATGGCAGGAGGCGATTTCGAGTTGTTGTCCGGGACAGATTCTGATTTCAAGTTGCCAGTGTGTCTGGCTGGAACAAAGTCAGTGCCCTGGCCCCTTTGTCAGCGACAGAAGTTACATGCTTCAGAGGTCTCACACCTTTACAAATGTTCCTTACTTAACCTTATTTGAAACAGTTTAATTCTTGTTTTATTCAGTCAGGAAGCTGAAGACAGTGTTTGCATAATGATGAGTGGGAAGATAAGGAGTTACAAAAGTTTTACACTGAATTCCTAGCTGGGCAGGAAGCTTCAGGGTGGTGCCTGCATACCGATGTGTAGGTAAATAAAAGACTTTAATTTATAGAAGTATAGAAATCTATGAGATGTTATCCCAATAACATCTCACAGGCACCACCCGAATGAAGTGTATTGGCGAGCTGAAGGCCATAGGAGATTGGAAGGGAGGGGTGAGCTGGATACTCCTGTCGATCCATCAAACTGTTTTCTCTCCTGCATTTCATCTTGGAATATCTGGGAGAAATTCCGCTGGGACTTATTGTCATTTTAATGGAGAGGTAGGTGGGTAGGATGGGTTGCCAGGATGTGGGAAAGGAAGACTAGAATCCCTCCTCCTCCCCCCACCACCCCATGTCCCAATCCCACCTCTTGGCTCCTCTCGGTCTGTCTGTGAGGTTTGGGGGTGAATGGAGGGAATTGTTCCCATTGACTGGGACCTTATTCTGATCTCTGGGAGGGCTGTGGGTGAGGGAGTTGGGGTCAGTGCAGGATCTGGAACGGGGAGGGGCTCAGTATTACAAAGGGGCAGAAACTGCAGGGACTGACATCACACCCACCCCCCACTCCCTCTACGCCAGTGTTCAGGATGAGTTAAGATTCTCCATCAACGTGTGGCCATTTTCACATTTTGCTGTTTATGCAACCACACACAGCGCGGAGAGTGGAGGTGGGGTTGGGGTGAAGATGGGAGTGTTGGGGGGAAAAGGAATACAGCTGAAACAGGTAGAGGTGGACACGTTTAGCAGGGCTAGGTACAGGATCTAGGGAGGTGGCGGTGAGAGGCTAACTCACGTGTTCAGACCGACTCTGCTCAAAAGTTGAAATGGGGGAGTGTAATATTTGCTGGCTGGTTCAGTCGGGGAGAGGCCTGTTTTCACATTGCAGCCTGTAGAGGGGGTGGGCCAGGCTCCGACAAGGTGTTGAGGGAATCCCTCTGCAGTACCGCACACTGCTGCCGGTGGGATCTTACTGTGCACAAATGCAGCCTGCAGGTCACCCTCACGTCGACACGAGGCTGTCTGCAGGGCCCTGGGCTGAGACTGCTGATGGCCTGATAGTGCGTGTACTGAGTTGTATGTCGCCCCTTCTTTCCCCAACCCTACCGCAGCCCAGAACCACCCCACATCCCCTCACCCCTGCAAACTCCAAAATGCGACACTGATGTTGCAAATGTCCACGAGACACAGCGGGGAGATGGGAACACATGGCAAACGTGAGGCAGGAGAGGGCATTGCTATTGAAACTTGGAGGAAATGGAGAGAGTGAGGGACATTGATCGATTCTCGAGCAGGAGAAAGTCAACAGAGATGGATCCATGGATGGGGAGAAAGACAGAGATGGGGAGGGAGAGAGACAGATGACTGGACACTTTGAAAGGTTCATCATTAATATTTCATGTAGAAACAGCACCAATCCCAGGTGGAGTGGGCAAGAGGTTTGTGCCTGGTTAATGGGAGTGGGCAGAGGGGAGCATTGGTCATTTCTTTGTGTTTTTTTAACCGCATCGCCAGAGTGTCAGAGAACAAGCTGGTGGGGACAGGTTAAACACTGAGTGGGGAGATGGAGAGGGACAAAGACACAGGCCCTGTTGGGTGACTCCCCACCACTGAGTCACTGCCCAGCCTTTCAGGAAATAAACGCTGGGGGCAGTCAGAAAGCATCTGTCCCTTGATCCCAGTTGAAATCTCTTCCATTTCTCTGGGTTCAAAACCAGGGAAAAACGCTGATAAAATGGGGAAATGTTGGAGGTCAGTCAGTGGTGGGATTGCCTTTGTTTCTGTTTGTTTTTATTTCAAAATATTTTGGCTTTGATTTGGTCAATTTCTGTCTGTTATTTCTCTCTCTCTCTCTCTCTCTCTCTCTGTTTCCCCCGCTCACCCCCCACCCCACCATCTCTGTCTCTGTCTTTCTCTCTCTGCTGGGGCTGGCGGGGAGATATCTGACACTGAAGCTTGCAGACAGTGAGGCACACAGATTCTGGGAGTGGGGGTGTGGGATGTGTGAGGGGGTGTGAATCCCAGCCCTGGAGTAAATATCTCTCCAGCCCTTCCCCTCAAACAGAAACACTGGGACAGTGAGGCAGTTTGAGATATCTTCCTGTTCCCCGCTCTCTGTGTTTAAAATCAGGAGCTGTGCTGATGTTTGGATGGAGGGCGGGGTGGGGTGGGGTGAGCAGAGTGTGAGATTGTGGATGCTCAGGCATGTTCAGCAGTGGGATCTTGCTGTGCTGGGTGGGGAATGTCTCAGATTGCTGAAGGCAGCAAGCGGTGAGATTTTGCTGTGCTTTCGGTGCTTTTTTAAAAAAAATAATCCATTTTCATTTCTCTCTGTCTTACCTCCACCCCCAAGGAGATTTTATTCGGGAGCTGAAACTCGGGATGATGCAGAGTCAGAGAGAATCAAATCATTCTGCAGTGAGGAATCGTCAGACAGGAGCTGGGACCAGAGAGAGAGAGACCGAGAGAATCATAATAAACCATCCCGTGTCCTTGTCGTTCACTTACACACTCACATGCTCACAGGGAAAATGAATTATGGGGCTCAGGCAGTCTCTGGAGTTTGGACCACAAGCGGGTGAGCCCTGGGCTGGGGCTTGGGGGAGACAAAGGGGCAAAAATGGGGCTGCTGCACAGTCTGATCCCACAGATTTCACTGCCTTCCTCTCTGCCTCCATATTCCCAGCTTCTTGTCTCTCTCACAGCTTTCCATAAGTCTCCATCTCCCCCACATCCTTAAAATCTCCCCCATCCACTCTCCCCTGATCCTCTGATATCCTTCCTTCGAATCACTTGGCTCCCTTCCTGGGATTTTCAGGAACTGTTCCAGCGTACAATCTTTCTGAAATCTGGCCTTCCCCATTCACCTCTCTCTGCACTTTCACTCTCTCACTGTCCTATGGGATCTTGCTGTTCCTGCCTGACAGTCATTCTATCTGCATGCTCCCTCACTGTCTCTCCATTACCTCCTCTCGATGGTATCTCTCTGTTTGCTCTTCTTTCACTCGATTTCTGTCTGTCTCTCTCTCTCTCTCTCCTTTCCTATTTTCTCCCCGGGATTTCTCTCCCTCTCTCTCTCTCTGTCCTTTCGTGTTCTCTCCCTCGGATTTCTCCCTCTCTACCTGTCCTTTTCCATTCTATCCCTGGGTTTTCTCTCACTCGAAGTTGCTTTCTGTTTCTCTACCTGAGTTTATAGCGAGTTTTGAGAAAATTTGTAGCTCAGGTTGAGTTTCTGGATGTGAGTATGCTCGCTGAGCTGGAAGGTTTGTTTTCAGACGTTTCGTCACCATTCTAGGTAACACCATCAGTGAGCCTCCGACGAAGCGCTGGTGTTATGTCCCGCTGAGTTTAAATTAACCTGAGTTTATTTTTCCCCCTCTTTCCCACTCTTTCTCTCTGCCCTTTTTCTTGTTCTCAATGGGATTTCTCTCTGCCCTGTCTGTCTGCCCTTCTGTCTCTCCCAGTGGTACTCTCTTGCTCCGCTTCTGCCCGTGGGTTTCCTCATTATGTCTCTCTTGCTGAGATCATTCTCTCTCCCCTCCCTCTGTCTCTCTCCCTTTCTGTTTCTCTGTCTCTCTCCTCAATCTTTCTCTGTCTGTCGTCTGTTTTCCAGCCTCAAGTTTCACACTCTCTCGGTCCGTGTCTCTCTCTCGCTTGTCTGTCCTTCTATCTCTCTCTGGGGTCTTTCTGTCCCTTTCTATCTGACCCTCTGTTTCTCTCTCCCCATCTTTTCATCTCCCTCTGTCTCTGTCCTACACCTTTTCACTCCCTAGGATCTTTCTCTGTCTGTCTCTCCTTCCCCCTCTCCCCCAGTGTCTCACTTTCCCTCCCTCCCTGGGTTCATCTGCCTGCCTGCCCATTGATCTCTCGCCCTCCCTGGGGGTGTGTCACTCTGTCTGCCTGTATCTCTCTGTCTCTCTCCCCAGAGTGGGTTTGGACCTTGTGTCAGAGTGGAGAGGGGTGAATGGTTATTGGAGTGAGATCTTCCCTGTTTTCTTCTCTCCCTCTCTTTCTTTGTCTGTCCCTCTCTCTATCTGTCCTCCTCTTCACATCACTTCACTATTCTTCTGTCTCTCTATGCCTCTTTTCTCTCTTGGATTTTCTTTCTCTCTCTCTCTCACCCCTCTCCCTCCTTCTGTGTGTTCCCACCTCTTACTCCCCAGAGCTTGTCTCTTCCTTGGCCTGTCTCTGCCTCTTTTCTCCTCTTGGGTTCTCTCTCTCCCTCTCTGTCTATGAGTCTCTCTCGCCATCGCTTGCCTCACCCTCCCTGAGCCCCTGCCTCACCTGAGTTTCACCTTTGCCTGCTCTCTCTAAACTGAAAGTGGGGGTGTGTGGTTACCTGTCTCAATGAGGGGGGCAGGGTCTGCCTGGGGACCAGGATCTTGCTGTTATGTCAGGCAGTCAGTGAAAATGCCCCTGAGTCTCTCGCCCTATGCCCTGTGACCTCTGCTCCCAGGGTGGGTGCAACGACTTGATGAGGTGGCGGGGGGATTGCCCACAGAAGGAAATGCAGAGGGCCATTTATATACATTGGAGTTGTGGTCACGGAGGAACTGGGAGGGGAGAGAAGCTCTATGGCGGGGTGGCAATTACAAACTGAGAGTTGAAACATTTTGTGAGGGACAAAATATTTGTGGGGTAAAACTCAAGATGGGGCATTTTGAAAGGCGTTGCAAACATTTGTTGAGGGGGCAATATCAGTGGGAATGCAAAGTGGGGGAGTCCCAAAATGGGGATGGAGGGCAAACTTTGGGGGCAATATTGTGGAGAATAACTGAAATGGGGGAAATAACAATATGAGGAACAATATTTGACCGGTCGGGGCAAATTACTTATGTGGGGGGAGTGCAATATTGTTTTGGGGAGGCACACGATTTGGAGATGGGGTACAATATTGTGATGGGAGGGAAAAAGCGAAGGACACATTTCTGGGGAGGTGAAAAGGGACAAAACGTGGCGGCAGTGAAAAATGTTGGACGGAAGATTTGGGCAGGAGGCAGAAAATGGAAGAGAGGAGAGTGTGAAATGAGGATGGCTCAAAATTGCATGCCACAAAATTCTAGGGGTCATTTTGGCAGGGGTCATTTCAGGGGAGCACATTGGGAAGCATACATTTAAGGAAGGCATTTGATAAGGTTCCCCATGGTAGGCTCATGCAGAAATTAAGGAGGCATGGGATCGGGGGAAATGTGGCAGATTGGATTCAGAATTGGCTGACTCTTAGAAGACAAAGGATGGTAGTGGATGGAAAATATTCAACATGGTGCTCAGTTACAAGTGGTGTACCACAAGGATCTGTTCTGGGTCCTCCTCTATTTGTGATTGTTGTGAATGGTTTGGATGAAGGAGTGGAAGGGCGGATTATTAAGTTCGCAGACGATATGAAGGTGGGTCGAGTTGTGGATAGTGTGGAGGGCTGTTCTAGGTTACAAAGGGATGCAGAGCTGGGCAGAGAAATGGCAGATGGAAGATAACCTTGAAAAGTGTGAAGTGATTTATTTTGGAAGGACAAATTTGAAAGCAGAGTACAGGGTTAACGGAAAGATACTCGGCAGTGTGGAGGAGCAGAGGGATCTTGGGGTGCATGTCCACAGTTCACTGAGAGCTGCCACCCAGGTGGATAGAGTTGTTAAGAAGGCACTTGGTGTGTTAGCTTTCATTAACAGAGGGATTGCGTTCAAGAGCCGTGAATTTATGCTCCAGCTGTACAAAAGCATGGTTCGGCCACATCTGGAGTATTGTGTCCAGTTCTGCTTGCCTCATTACAGGAAAGATGTGGAATCATTGGAAAAGATTCGGAGGAGATTTACCAGGATGTTGCCTGGAACAGAAGGAAGGTCTTACGAGGAAAGGTTGAGAGAGCCAGGGCTTTTCTCTTTAGAAAGAAGAAGAATGAGAGGTGACTTGATAGAGGTGTACAAAATGATTAGAGATATAGATAGTGTGGACAGTCAGAGACTTTTTCCTAGGGTGGAGGTAGCTATTATGACGGGACATAGATTTAAAGTGAGTGGCAGTAGATATAGGGGAGATGTCAGAGGTAGGTTCTTTACTCAGAGGGTGGTTGGGGAGTGGAATGCATTTCTGGAGCAGAGAGTGGAGTCGGCCTCATTAGGGGCATTTGAGTGGCTATTAGATCGGCATGTGGATGACAATCTCAGGTAGGGGTGGAGGTTAGATAGGCCTTAGTTTTAGGGTAAACGTTTGGCATAACATCGTGGGCCGAAGGGCCTGTACTGTGCTATGTTCGAGATACACTCAAGGGGGTGGAGGGAGCTACTTGTGGGATCTCACCGAGCTGAGTAGGGAAAGGGGAGGATGGGGATGCAGGAGGGAAAAAGGGAGACAGCTGAAAGAGGGTGTGGTGGGTGTGGTGGGGGGGGTGATAGGGACAGGATCTGGGGTGGGGGGATAGGGGAGAGGAGGTTACTCCAGTGTTCAGGCTGAGCCCAGCTCCAAGTTGAAATGGGAGAGTTCAGTGTTTGCTGGTGGGGGAGGGCCTTTTTGCACTTTGCAGCCTGTGGGATCTTGCTGTGTGGGGACAGCCTGTAGCTGTTTCTTTACAGTAGCGAGGCTACACTTTCCAAATTCAGATGTGGTGGGGCGGGTGAGGAGGGAGGGCTTCCGAAAGTGGGTGGAAATGATGCAGAAACGTTCAGGCTTCTTCAGTGTGGGGTAAGGGCTTTGCAGGGGACAGCAGGTGGGATCCTGCTGTGCAGAATGTCCTTCATTCGTATGTCAGCTCCTCTCCTTGTGGGGCGCTGTGGGGGTGGGGGGATGGGCTCCGACAGGTTGTTACGGGAATCCATCGGAGGTCCTGCATACTGTAGTCTGTGGGATCTTGCTGTGTATCCCCTTTGGCAGCAGGTCACCCTCAGGCTGTCTGCAGGGACCCAGGCTGAGTTTTCTGACAGTCTGACAGTGGGTGGGGTGTAACATCCCTCCCTTTCGCTGCGCACCCCCCCCCCCAGGTCAGACACGCCCCTCCCCACCAGCACTCGTCACCCCCTCACCCACCAAAATGTGACAGTGACATTGCGAATGCCTCCCAGACACAGCGGGGAGATGGGAACACGTGGCAAATGTGAGGTAGGAGAGGGCATTGCTGTCAAAACAGAGAGGGAATAGAGAGAGAGAGTGAGGCATTGAGCAATTATCGAGCAAGAGAAAGCTCAACAGAGATGGAGACATTGATACGTATAGAGAGAGGGGGAGAAAGGGGAAGGGGTGGAAAGGAAAGAGAGAGCGAGAGAGGTGACTGTACCAGTGGAAGATCCACGTGTAATATTTAATGTAGAAACAGCACCAATCTGGGACAGAATGGACACGGGGGCTGAGCCCGGTGAATGGGACTGGACCGGGGCGGGGGGGGGGGGCATTGGTTTTGTTTTTCAACACACTCCCACCCCATAATGTCAGAGAACCAGCTGGAGGGGGCAGGTTAAACACGGAGGAAGGGAAAGACACAGGCCCTGTGGGGTCACTCCGACCACTAAGTCATTGCCCAGCCTCTCAGAAATTAAACCCTGGGGGCAGTCAGAAAGCATTTGCTCCTTGAATCCAGATGAAATCTGTTCCCATTCTCCGGATTTAAAATGAGGGGAAAGTGCTGAGAAATTGGGGAGATTTTGGAAGTCAGTCAGTGATGGGACCCCGTTTTGATCTTCGTTATTTTTGTTTCAAAATATATTGGCTTTGACGGGATCAATTTCCCCCTCTCTCTCTCCCTGCGGGATTTCTGAGAGACTGAAGCTTGGGCACAGACAGAGGGAGACGAACAGAGTCTGGGAGTGGGGATGGGGGTGTGAATCCCAGCCTCTAGAGTAAACATTTCTCCCGCCCCCCCTCCCCTCAAACAGAAACACTGGGACAGGCCTGAGACAGGTTGAGACACCTTCCTGTTCGTCGTTCTCTCAGTTTAACATCAGGGGGTCTGCTGGGGGAGTGGGAAGATGCCAGGTTGTGAAGTCCAACCTGTCGTGGGATCTTGCTGTGCTTTTGATGCTTTTATTTATTCAATTTTCATTTCTCTGTCTTTCCACACCCCACCCCTGAGGAGATTTGAGTTGGGAGCTGAAACTCCAGACAATGTGGTGCTGCTCCACAGTCTGATCCCACAGATTTCACTGCCTCCCTCTCTCTCTGCCTCCATACTCTCAGCTTCCTGTACCTCCCACAGCTTTCTATAAATCTCTGTCTCCCCACATCCTTCACATCTCCCCGTTCACCAATACCCCACCTCCTCAAGTCTCTCCTGCAACTCTCTCACCCCTTTCCCCAGTTTTTGCAGGAACTGTTTTAACGTTCAGCCTTTCCCATTTCTGAATTTCCCTGTCCACCTCTCTCCACACCTTTCCCTCTGCCCAATGGGATCTTGCTATTCCTGCCTGACGCTCATTCTATCCGTGACCACCCCTCTCTGTCTCTCCATGGTATCTATTTGCTCTCCTCTCCTTCGATTTCTCTCTGTACCTGTCCTTTCTCGTTCTCTCCCTGTGATTTCTCTCTCTCTCTCTGTCAGTCCTTCTCTCTCCACTCTGGATTCATTCCCCACTCCCACCTCTCTGCCCTTTTCCTTGCTCTGAATGTCATTTCTCTCTTTTTTCTCTCTCTCACCCGGTGGCTTTATTGTTCTCTCTCTGCTCCTTTCCTTAGGTTTTGTCTTGTCTCTCTCGCTGGTTTCTTTTGCTCTCTGCTCCCTCGCTGTCTCAATCCCAGGCCTGTGCCTCAATCCCTTGTGTCCTCCCAGATCCCAGTTCTTCCAGTCAGTTCCCAGCTCTCTCTACCTGACATGTACCTCCCTCAGGTACAGAGCAGAGTAAGAGGCTTCTTTGTGAGATTAAAGCAGGATGTGAGGTGGTGTGAGAGAAAGCAACAGCTCAAAAGTTCTGTCCAATGGCTCGTGTCTGTCTCTCCCTTCCCCCCTTAAACAGTCACTCCCTTTCTCTGAGATAATGGGAACTGCAGATGCTGGAGATTCCAAGATAATAAAATGTGAGGCTGGATGAACACAGCAGGCCAAGCAGCATCTCAGGACTCCCTTTCTCTCACACTTCTTCACTCTCTCTCTCTCACACACACAAACACACACACTGACCCCAGACCTGAAATCCACACAGAGACAAAGCTGCAGTTTTAAACTAGCTGCAACGCCCTTTCATTCAGACAAGGGAACAGAGTTTTCTGCAGCCAGGGAACACAGGTTTATCCCACAGGGAAACACAATACTTTCACACAAACACAAGATGTGAGTGGGATTGAACTTAACCAGTACAGTTGGCGAGTTTGCTTTGAATGATTTTCTGAGAATGAACATCAACCAGTTTCACAGATGGACATCAAGTGATGACATGGATCTGTTGCACCATTGGGCGTATGTACATTGCACAAATGATCATGTGTTTCTTAAACACATTCACCTTCTCCCTGACAGTCGCCAAGGGGCATCACAGCACTGTCCCACTTTCTCATTGGCATTTCATTCGCAAAAGCTCGGCATTATCTGATTGACAAGAACTGTCTTAAAGCTGGTTAATCTCAGGGCTGTGTCGGCTACTGCACATGGAATCTGTGTGTGTCATTTTGTTTCTTTGTGTCTGTGTTTGCGTGTGTTTGTGGTGTGTGCTTCTGCGTTTGTGTGTGGCTGTTTCTATCTGTGTGCTTCTGTCTTTGCATGACTGGGTCTGAGTGTACATGTGTGTGTAAAAATGTATCTGTGTGTCTCCATGTCTGTGCCTATATGTCTGTGTGTCTGTGTCTCAGTGTGTATATGTGTGTGTGTGTGTGTGTGTGTGGACGCTGCTTGTGCTACTCTCTCTCTCTTTGACTGAGCCCCTGCTGGCTTTCACCATCGATCATCCTTGTGCAGTGGCGTGAGGAGGCCAGCAGAGGGGGGTATTGTTTCACTTTAAACACGAGGGAGCAATCGGGATCAGAGATAACAATGTGTGAAGCTGGATGGACACAGCAGGACAAGCAGCATCTCAGGAGCACAAAAGCTGACGTTTCGGGCCTGGACCCTTCATCAGAAAAGGGGGATGGGGAGAGGATTCTGAAATAAATAGGGAGAGAGAGGGAGGCGGGCCGAAGATGGATTGCAGTGGGAGAGAGATCCCCTGAGGTTGGTCCAGAGGGAGGAGGGTAACTTTTTCAGGTTAGGTATCCCAGGAAGAGGCTTCGCAGTGAGGTTAAAATTGTGATCAGAGATAATGGGAACTGCAGATGCTGGAGCAATCGGGAGTGAGACGTAGATCCTTCTCTCTCTCTCTATATATATATATCCCCGACCTCATTCTGTCTCTGCCCCCACTCTGCCTCTCCTGCTCTCTCACTCCATCTGTCTCCTCCCTCCCTTACTCTCCCTCTCACTGACTGATCCCTGGAGTTTGGCCCACCATTAGGAAAGCTCATGTTTGATGTGATGGTGGGTGAACGCCCCCTTCCTGCCAGAAGTTGCGGAAGGAAGATGATAAATCTAATGCAAGAAACAAAATGGGACTATGGACAAACAAAGACAGTGAACATCAGAAGATATTGAGTGTCAGTGAGCAGCTTATTGTTGAGAATGTGATGCCTGAGAGCCCTGTCCACTTCCCTTCCATCACTTCGCTGAACATTGAAGATAACTCACTCAGAGATAGTACGAGCCGCTGATGCCGAAGTCTGAGATAACACAGTGTGGAGCTGGAGGGACACAGCAGGCCGGGCAGCTTCAGAGGAACAGGAAAGCTGATGTTTCGGGTCAGGAGCCTTCTTCAGAAATGGTGGGGGGGAAGGAGGCTTTAAAATAAATAGTGAGGGGGCGGCAGTGACAGACAGTCCATTGGGGAGCGAAACGGTGGGAGAGAAGACAAACAGGTCAAGGAGGCATGGATGAAGCCAGGAGAGGTGAGAGTGGGTGGTGGGGATGGTCAATGAGCTCGGAGAAGTGGATAGGTGGGAGGAGCGGGTAGGTGGGAGGAGTGGATAGGTGGGAGGAGCGGATAGGTGGGAGGGAAGATGGACGGGTCAAGGAGGCAGGGATTGGGGCGGGGGACGCCGGTCTTGGGAATGAGATCCAAAGATAATGGGAACTGCAGATGCTGGAGAATCCAAGATAACAAAGTGTGAAGCTGGAAGAACACAGCAGGCCAAGCAGCATCTCAGGGGCACAAAAAGTGTTGTCTTGGGATGAGATCTAGTGGGGAGTGTGGAGGATATGAAGGATATACTTCCCTGTCCACCTCTATCTGCCTTTTGAGGAACTGCTCTCTCCTCAACTCCGCTGTGCGCTCCACACTCCCCACTAACCCCACTAACTCCGGCACATTTCCCTGCAACCGCAGGAGGTGCTACACCTGCCCCTTCACCTCCCGCCTCACCCACATCCCAGACGCCAAAAAAACCTTCCACGTTAAACAGATGTTCACCTGCACATCCAATAATGTGGTCTATTGTATCCGCTGTTCCCAATGTGGGCTCCTCACAATAGGGAAAGCAAATGGATGCCCAGAGACCGCTTTGTGGAGCACCAGCGCTCGGTTTGCGACAAACAACTGCACCTCTCAATCACGAACCAGTTCAACACTCCCTCCCACTCCCTGAATGACATGTCCATCCTGGGCCTCCTCCAGCGCCACATCGATGGCACCTGGAAACTGGAGGAACAGCAACAAAAATACAGTTCACTCTGCTGCTTGGCACTTTTTAATGAACGTTAATTACATATTGAAGTTATAGATGCAGTCAGTGGAATGGTGCCTTTTCTCTTAGGCCTGTGAGTTGAGAGAAACATTGACATGTTTCCCTGTAACCCGCTGTGGGATAAGGTTGGATAAACCAGCACTACCCTCAGTCTGTTACCATAGCGACAGGCTGCTTCATTGCTGAAACATTGAACTGAAATGAGAAAATCCTGGATGGATTGATTAATGAGTGAATTTGATTGATTGATGAATTTGGGTAAAGGGATATTTCAGCACATTCTTCAGCTGCTGCCTGAACTGAGTCTGGGTCACGGCATAAATCGCGGTGTTTGTGCAGCAACTGAGGAGCTGCAGCATGAAGCCCAATTCCATCACTAAGTAATCGAGGTACACAGACCGATACCCAAAATCAAACATTCGGCCCCATATGGAAAA
The DNA here is from genome assembly GCF_030684315.1 of Stegostoma tigrinum. Taxonomy (NCBI): domain Eukaryota; kingdom Metazoa; phylum Chordata; class Chondrichthyes; order Orectolobiformes; family Stegostomatidae; genus Stegostoma; species Stegostoma tigrinum. The sequence continues at coordinate 295,195 of NW_026728811.1, forward strand.
CACCATTAACGTTGACCATAACAGGATGAAATTGGCCGAGATCACAAACAGTAAAATGATGGATTTTTTTCGATTTCTCATTTCTGTGTCACACTGACCGTCCCCATTGGTGTGAGTCCGGAGTCTCCTGCGGGCTCTGCTGGTCACTAAAATGTGTCTGACGGTGAAAACATTGAGCAGCAGAATCAGGAGAAATGGGAGAGTCGGGGTTAGAATGTGGTGGAGGAACTCGATTGTGACCCAGGCACGAGAGTAATGAACACTGTCTGTTACAAAACAAAACCAGGGGAGGTTCAGCAACCAATAGCGAGCTGTGAGCATAAAATACCAGAAAATGTTCTTTAAACAGCTCAGCACAGTCACTGTTCCCAGAACCACAGCCGCCGTTTTCTCACTGCAATATTTACTTTTCAGCTTCTGGCAACAAATGGCCACAAATCGATCAAAGGTGAAAGTGACGGTGAACCAGACAGAACAGTCAGTGGCTGCATAAAGCAGGACGGCGTGGATATTACACACGGGGATGTACCACAGGAAATAAAACTGTTTCTGATAAACAATGGGAATGTGTCTCAATATCAGGTCGAGGATAATGACCAGGAGATCCGCCACTGCCATGGCCCCCAGGTAACGTTTGACACATGGAGACAATCCACAATCTTTATAAAGCAGGACGTAGATCGTCACTACGTTAACTGTGAGGAATGAAAACAAATAAATTATACATCAGTCTGGAAGCAAAGTTACCATTTTGATTGAGGACTCAGTGACATTTTCAAATGTATCACTGATTTATTGAAAAAAAAGATGAAGTTGAAATAACAAACAGTAATGTCTCATTTTTTTTACAAGAAACGTAACGTAAAACACAAGACACACTCCCTCCCCAAACACACAGATAAATATCCAGGGAACAGATGGTTTCTAGAACATTCCCACGGACTCAATCACTTGAGAGCAGGCACAGTTTACTTCTTTACAGTTCCTGATATAAAGGTTGAAGACGTTGCCTTCCTGAAGGATTCAAGAAGAAATTTTGGAATTTTGTGTCTCTTCGTCTAAATTGTGGTCATTTTTTGGTTGTGAAGAAACATGAACGCAGGGAAAATGTATTCACTCCATTAACTGCCTGAGGAAATTTTGAAACAGAGTCTCCATCTCACTGGAACGGGATCTTTTCCCTCGGGATCGAATCTTTTGTTCAATTAACTAACATCCAACCGTTCACAAATAATCTCAGTTATAGAATGTTCCGGGGAATGTTGGTTACAGAATGTGATAGTGTCATAAAGACTCACATCACAAAGGCCCTTCTGTCTATCAGTTTTGGTGAGACCCAATCAGCCTCGCGGTGAAAATCTCTTCCCAAACGCAACACAACTGGCAAACACAAATTAAAGGCATTGCCATATCAGCTGAAGTGGTCATTTATCTCACATTCTCAATCCACCACAAAGAACCAGCCCAGACACCACAAACCCAGATGAAACATCTGTTTCGCATGAAGCACTGTGCAGACCAGGCTAGTGTCCTGCTCAATACAACCCGGCATTCTGTCCAGAGTGGGACACTGTGCAGGCCTCACCAGCCAAATAGATATCAGTCCAGCACGGGGAGCTGTGCAGACCACACCAATGCATTGATCTATAAACCCGGACCAGGTATCTCTCCAGCACGGGGGGGCTGTGAAGTGAACACCACTGAACTGATCTGTAAACCCAGAGCAGTTACCCCCCGCAGCGTGTAGATCTGTACAGACCACCCCAGTGCAGTGCTCGGTAACGCTGTGTTAAATTGCTGCCCAGCCTGGGGAAACTTGCAGCCCATGCTGGAAGTGACAGGATGTGCGGCTCCCATCCATTTACAGCTCCATATCTCCAATGTGCCATGACAAGGGGTGCCATGTGTGTGAAAATCACTGCCAGAGAGATGGTGGGGAATCACTTTAAATATTAAAAATGGGAGGGGTTGGATATATAGACAAAGAGGGGGAGGTTAGAGACAGTGTCATGGAAGGATGTGTTCACAAGTTTTAGAATGCTGACATGTCGACATTTTGATAGCATCTTGCAACATGGGTCAGTTTTTCAGGAATGATGTGTGAATAGGATATTGCTGTGAGTTCAGATGATGGAGAGTTTTGAATGAGCATTTGTTCGGCATCTGTGACTGAGAGTGTGGTGAGCACAGTCTTTGGCTCATTGGGCTGAATCTAACAATAGTTTGTCTCACTGATATTTTAATTGAGTGTGACAGAGGGATAGTCTGCAGGAGGCTGAGCTAGTTTTCTGATGTTATCTTATCAAACTCCCCTCATTATCTACCTACCCCAGCACATGTCATTCCTCTCATTAAATGCCAGTCTGATTGTCCCAACCATCAAGGCTGGTAATAGTTCCCATCGCCTGGATGGCCCAGTTATCCCATGACCCCTGGCGCAGGTGCCAACTTTAAAAAGCCAATGGGCACACATTTGAACTTTCTCAGTTTGGAGCCAGCCTGCACGTTTTACCCCTAGCCTGACAGATAAGGGGCAATTGCACCAAGATTTATCGAAAGGGACACAGAGGTCCTGCTGGATGGCCTAGTACAAAGGAGGAGCATTCTTTTAGCAGAGGAAGCCACACCGAACATGGTCTGAGCTCACCACCCAGCTCAGTGCAGTACCTGCAGTCTGAAGAAATGTCCAGCAACACAGGACAAGCAACAATAACCTTCCCCGCTCTGTCAGGGTAAGTATCACCGTATTGTCTCTGCTCCATCTCTCTCTCTCTCTCTCTCTCTCACACACACACACACACACACACACACACACACACAGCAGGGATCCAACACTGTCGACTGATTCAATCTGGACACCTCACATTCACCTTCATTCCCTCCCTTCCATTCTCTCATTCCAAGAGAAACAGACTGGAATAGGACAGAATGGGCCAAGCAGGACGGTGGTGTTCCCCACATCAGTTCCCTCACCCACCTTCCTCCGCCGCATGGAGAGGGCCCTGGAATGAGCCGGAGAGAACCAGGACGACCCGTGTGGAGATTTCAAAATATACACGTCCCACCGACCAAGTAAGGAGCAATGTTCAGTGAAGGGTAATTCTCACTTTAAACCCACTGTCAGTTCCATTTCCACCTGGCACAGCTTAGAAACCGTGCCCCTGATGCCATCGCCCTTTAATATCAAGCCTGCACAAATGGAATGCCCACGGTCTCGGTGGGCAGGAGGGTGGGCTCACAACGCATCGTCTCCACCAGCTCCCAGGAAGGGAGCACGGAGTCTCCCTCCCACACCTCCTCCTTCAGACAGCTCAGATACTGAAGCTAACCTGTAATATTTACTAGTCTCTCAACTTGTCCTTATATCTTCACTAATCAAGCATTGAAAACCTCACAGAGTCACAGTCCCCATGGAACAACTGAAATACTGTCACACTCACTGGAGAGAGCAAATACTGATGTAATCGCATGGAGTGTCTCAAATAATGAAATGCTGTCCACGGAATAACAGAAATCCTGACACACACCAGATGGAATGAATGCAGTTATTAACAAACCACAGAGCCAGAGAAACTCTGATAGGCTCCCCTTATTTGTGTAAGTATCGGTGTATTTGTGTGTGTTTCTGTGTGTCTCTGTGGGGCAGGTCTGACAGTCTCTGTGCTGTTTTATGTGATGCAATGCCACCCTCTGCTGGTCTCCACACGCCACTGCACAGGCAGCAGCAGAGGGTGGGAACCATCAGGGATTGAAACAGAGAGGGACTGGGAGGGCAGCAGCTCGCAACACCATCCAAACTGATTTCTTCCTCATATACTTATCTAAATGTCTTTTAAGCATGGTAACTGTACCGGCTTCCACCATTTTGCCTGGAAGTTCATTCCACACATGATCAATTCTCTGTAAAATAATTGCCCCTCAGTGTCTTTTGTTTAAAAGAAGCTTGCTCCTCAAAACTTGAAATATCCCTATCGTCTTGAAATCCTCCACCCTCGGAAAAAAAGTATTGACATTCAAATTATCTCTATTCCTCTTGATTTATAATCCTCCATCAGGTAATCCTCCAACCTCCTACGCACAAGTGAGAAAATTCCCAGCCCATCCAGCCTCTCCTTGTATCTCAAACCATCCATTCCCAGCGACATCCCGGTAAATATCTGCTGATCCCTCTCCAGATTAATATTATCCTTTCTATAACAGTGCGACCAGAACTGGACACAGTCCTCCAGAAGATGCCGCAAAAACGTCCTGTGTAATCTGAAAATGACATCCCAACTCCTGAACTCACAGGTCCGAGCGATGAAGACAGCAAACTAAACACCTTTTTGAACACCCTATCCATATGTAACACAGACTTCACAGAACCGTACCTGACAGTCTATATGCGTTTCTGCAATGCTACCACAGGCCCTAATTTAAATTGTATAAGTCCTGCCTTGTTTTTTTTTCCAAAAACAATGTCTTGCATTTCTGCAATTTGAACACAATCTGCCACACCACAGCCTCACTGGAGTGATATTCCCAACCCCCCACACAACCCTGACATGTTTTGAAAGACCCTCCCATCCCCAGAAGGCCTACAAACTCTGGGCTTTATTTTCCCAAAGACCCCGCGCTTGCTTTGCCTTGTGTGGGCAGGAGGAGGGGTGGGGGTTAGATTGCAGACCAGCCAGTGGTGAGGAGATGCTGGAATATAATTTGTTGCTTTGTAACATTTAATTGTTTTAGGAGGAGGGCAGCAACACGTTTGAGGTGGGAAATAGTGACCTTCAGTACGGTCTTTCGGGGACTGAACTTATGGTCTTTTGTCGTCTCTGGTGTTCTGTAATAATATCGATTTGAGAATTTTCATAATGCAGAGTATGTCTGCAGGATTTATTTCCATAATGATGCAGTCTACAGATAATCGTCATTTAAGCTGAAAATCATGGCCAAGCAATTAAAGATGTTAATAATTTATCCCAATGGCACAGCACATGCACTCAACATCCTGTAGTTGAGGCAAGTACCTTGCGTTTGTTGAACACTGAAAAATCTTCCCTGTGTAATTCAGTAAAGTCAACCAGAATTTGATAAATCCAAACTCAGCTGAAATCTGGCACGCAAAATGTGACCCAAAACCTGGGCATGACTTTGGTCTTGTGTAATGGGTAGCACCAATGCCTCTGTGCCTGTGCTCTGATTTGATTCCCATCCCCGAACCTGTGGTAATGTCACTAGCTCTGGATCAAAAGCTCTGGATTCAATTCCTGCCAGTCACAGAGGTGTATCACGGCCTGTCAGAACAGGCTGATGAGCAAATATACAGGAGAGTAATGTTGCAGATTCAGGGGCCATCGCAGTGTGGTGCTAGTGTCTCCACCTTTTGGCCCAAAGGTCGAGATTCAAATCCCCCAGATATGTTTCATAATACTTCTGAACAAGTTGGTTAATTTTTTTCTAGAATTGTGGCTTGATTGAGAAAGAATCGGTATCAGTGTTGAATTTCACAATTTCGCCCCAGGATGACAGAAGAATAATGTTGCGGGATCAGGGACGATTGCAGTGTGGTGGTAATATCCCTACCTGTGGGCATAAAGGTCTAGATTCAAATCCCACAGAGCTGATTCATAGTATGTTTGAACAAGTTGACTGAAATTTTTTTCTAGAATCAGATTAGATTCCCTGCAGTGTGGAAACATGCCCTTCGGCCCAACAAGTCCACACTGCCCCTTGGAGCATCCCACCCAGGCCCATCCCTCTATAACCCACACACCCCTGAACACTATGGGCAATTTAGCATGGTCGATCCATCTAGCCTGTACATCTATGGACTTTGGGAGGAAACAGGAGCACCCGGAGGAAACCCAAACAGACACGGGGAGAACATGCAAACTCCGCACAGACAGTTACCCGAGGCTGGAGTCGAACCCGGGTCCCTGGCGCTGTGAGGCTGCAGTGCTAACCACTGAGCCACTGTGCTGCCCTATGGGGACTTAATCGAGAAGCAAGTAGTATCAGTGTTGAATTTCAGAATTCAGGCCTGGGATAACAGAAAGCACAGCCATTCGTGTTGATTCAAGTAAAACTTGCACTTTGTATGTGTGTATAAAATTGTGAAGGGTATGGAGAGAATGAATTGTCAACGTCTTTTTCCCAGAGCATGGGGAGTCAGAAGTTAGAAGGCAAAGATTTAAAAAAAAATGGAATGAACTGCCAGACGAAATGCTGGAGGCTTGTGAAAACAACATTTTAAAGGTATCTGGATGGGTATATGAATTGGAAGGGTCCAGTGGAATATCGGCCAAATGCTGGCAAATGGGATGAGATTAATTCGGATATCTGGCCAGCATGGACATTTTGGACCAAAGGATTTGCTACATCTTTAGGTTCAATCATCCAATTTTTCAAGATCTCTTTGTAATCTAAGACATTCTTCCCTCTGTACATTCAAATAATCTCAGTGTATACACACACACACACACACACACACACACACACACACACACACACACACACAGCCATGTCCGTAAGACAGAGATAGATACGTTTTGATCAAAAGGCAGATCGAGGGTTACGGTGAGAAGACAAACATGTCAAGCATAATCAAATAGCAGAGCAGACTCGATGGCCCAAATGGCTAATTCTGCTCCAATTTCTTATATTGTCTGGTCAGAAGGTATCAGGAATATTTTCCTAAGAGAGCAGTGATGGCTGAGATTGGTAAATACTTTACAGAACAGAGTCAATCGGAATACGGAACAGGTTTGGGGGATGAATGGCCTACATCTGCTCCTATTTGTTGTGCTCTTGAAAGAGGAGGTAACCTGCTGTGAGGTTAACACACTTTAAGGAGTCTCCTAATTAACAATGAGATAAGAATGTATCTTTCTCTTTAATATTGTGCTCTCTGTGGTGTTCTCATCCCCAGGGAACAGTGGAGACTGGGTTAGTGAAGATACTCAAGGCAGAGCTCAACTGACCTTGAATGGACAGGAGAGCCCATTATTGGGAATAAACAGGAAAAGTGTGTTCAGCCACAAACAGATCAGCCAAGATCTTTCTAAATTAAGCAGTAGGCTTCAGGGTTCAATTTGCCAACTGCAGCTCGTATCCTTGAGATAATGGGAACTGCAGATGCTGGAGAATTCCAAGATAATAAAATGTGAGGCTGGATGAACACAGCAGGCCAAGCAGCATCTCAGGAGCACAAAAGCACACGTTTCGGGCCTAGACCCTTCATCAGAGAGGGGAATGGGGAGAGGGAACGGGAATAAATAGGGAGAGAGGGGGAGGAGGACCGAAAATGGAGTGTAAAGAAGATAGGTGGAGAGAGTATAGGTGGGGAGGTAGGGAGGGGATAGGTCAGTCCAGGGAAGACGGACAGGTCAAGGAGGTGGGATGAGGATAGTAGGTAGATGGGGGTGCGGCTTGGGGTGGGAGGAAGGGATGGGTGAGAGGAAGAGCCGGTTAGGGAGGCAGAGACAAGTTGGACTGGTTTTGGTATGCAGTGGGTGGGGGGGAAGAGCTGGGCTGGTTGTGTGGTGCAGTGGGGGGAGGGGACGAACTGGGCTGGTTTAGGGATGCAGTAGGGGAAGGGGAGAATTTGAAACTGGAGAAGTCCACATTGATACCATATGGCTGCAGGGTTCCCAGGGGAATATGAATTGCTGTTCCTGCAACCTTCGGGTGGCATCATTGTGGCAGTGCAGGAGGCCCATGATGGACATGTCATCAAGAGAATGGGAGGGGGAGTGGAAATGGTTTGCGACTGGGAGGTGCAGTTGTTTGTTGCGAACTGAGCGGAGGTGTTCTGCAAAGCGGTCCCCAAGCCTCCGCTTGGTTTCCCCAGTGTAGAGGAAGCCGCACCGGGTACAGTGGATGCAGTATACCACATTGGCAGATGTGCAGGTGAACCTCTGCTTAATGTGGAATGTCATCTTGGGGCCTGGGATAGAGGTGAGGGAGGAGGTGTGGGGACAAGTGTAGCATTTCCTGCGGTTGCAGGGGAAGGTGCCGGGTGTGGTGGGGTTGGAGGGCAGTGTGGAGCGAACAAGGGAGTCACGGAGAGAGTGGTCTCTCCGGAAAGCAGACAGGGGTGGGGATGGAAAAATGTCTTGGGTGGTGGGGTCGGATTGTAAATGGTGGAGGTGTCGGAGGATGATGCGTTGTATCCGGAGGTTGGTGGGGTGGTGTGTGAGAACGAGGGGGATCCTCTTAGGGCGGTTGTGGCGGGGGCGGGGTGTGAGGGATGTGTTGCGGGAAATACGGGAGACAGGGTCAAGGGCGTTCTCAATCACTGTGTGGGGAAAGTTGCGGCCCTGAAAGAACTTGGACATCTGGGATGTGCGGGAGTGGAATGTCTCATCGTGGGAGCAGATGCGGCGGAGGTGAGGGAATTAGGAATAGGGGATGGAATTTTTGCAGGAGGGTGGGTGGTAGGAGGTGTATTCTAGGTAGCTGTGGGAGTCTGTGGGCTTGAAATGGACATCAGTTACAAGCTGGTTGCCTGAGATGGAGACTGAGAGGTCCAGGAAGGTGAGGGATGTGCTGGAGATGGCCCAGGTGAACTGAAGGTTGGGGTGGAAGGTGTTGGTGAAGTGGATGAACTGTCCGAGCTCCTCTGGGGAGCAAGAGGCGGCGCCGATACAGTCATCAATGTGCCGGAGGAAGAGGTGGGGTTTGGGGCCTGTGTAGGTGCGGAACAGGGACTGTTCCACGTAACCTACAAAGAAGCAGGCATAGTTGGGGCCCATGCGGGTGCCCATGGCCACCCCCTTAGTCTGTAGGAAGTGGGAGGAGTCAAAAGAGAAGTTGTTGAGTGTGAGGACCGGTTCAGCTAGGCGGATGAGAGAGTCGGTGGAGGGGGACTGGTCGGGCCTGCGGGACAGGAAGAAGTGGAGGACCTTGAGACCATCTCCATGCGGAATGCAGGTGTACAGGGACTGGACATCCATGGTGAATATGAGGTGTTGGGGGCCAGGGAATTGAACGTCCTGGAGGAGGTTGAGGGCGTGGGTGGTGTCACGGACGTCGGTGGGGAGTTCCTGGACCAAAGGGGAGAAAATGGAGTCCAGATAGGTGGAGATGAGTTCGGTGGGGCAGGACCAGGCTGAGACGATGTGTCGACCAGGGCAGTCAGGTTTGTGGATTTTGGGAAGGAGATAGAAACGGGCCGTGCGGGGTTGGGGAACAATGAGGTTGGAGGCTGTGGGTGGGAGGTCCCCTGACGTGATGAGGTCGTGAATGGTGTTGGAGATGATGGTTTGGTGCTCGGGTGTGGGGTCATGATCGAGGATGGGGTAGGAGGTGGTGTCGGAGAGTTGGCGTCTGGCCTCGGCGATGTAGAGGTCAGTGCGCCATACTACCACTGCGCCACCCTTGTCTGCGGGTTTGATGGTGAGCCTCAACATCAAACCCGCAGACAAGGGTGGCGCAGTGGTAGTATGGCGCACTGACCTCTACATCGCCGAGGCCAGACGCCAACTCTCCGACACCACCTCCTACCCCATCCTCGATCATGACCCCACACCCGAGCACCAAACCATCATATACAACACCATTCACAACCTCATCACCTCAGGGGACCTCCCACCCACAGCCTCCAACCTCATTGTTCCCCAACCCCGCACGGCCCGTTTCTATCTCCTTCCCAAAATCCACAAACCTGACTGCCCTGGTCGACCCATCGTCTCAGCCTGCTCCTGCCCCACCGAACTCATCTCCACCTATCTGGACTCGATTTCTCCCCTTTGGTCCAGGAACTCCCCACCTACGTCCGTGAGACCACCCACGCCCTCAACCTCCTCCAGGACGTTCAATTCCCTGGCCCCCAACACCTCATATTCACCATGGATGTCCAGTCCCTGTACACCTGCATTCCGCATGGAGATGGCCTCAAGGCCCTCCGCTTCTTCCTGTCCCGCAGGCACGACCAGTCCCCCTCCACCAACACTCTCATCCGCCTAGCTGAACTCGTCCTCACACTCAACAACTTCTCTTTTGGCTCCTCCCACTTCCAACAGACTAAGGAGGTGGCAATGGGCACCCGCATGGGCCCCAGCTATGCCTGCCTCTTTGTAGGTTACGTGGAACAGTCCCTCTTCCGCACCTACACAGGCCCCAAACCCCACCTCTTCCTCCGGCACATTGATGACTGTATCGGCGCCGCTTCTTGCTCCCCAGAGGAGCTCGAACAGTTCATCCACTTCATCAACACCTTCCACCCCAACCTTCAGTTCACCTGGGCCATCTCCAGCACATCCCTCACCTTCCTGGACCTCTCAGTCTCCATCTCAGGCAACCAGCTTGTAACTGATGTCCATTTCAAGCCCACTGACTCCCACAGCTACCTTGAATACACCTCCTCCCACCCACCCTCCTGCAAAAATTCCATCCCCGATTCCCAATTCCTCCGCCTCCGCCGCATCTGCTCCCACGATGAGACATTCCACTCCCGCACATCCCAGATGTCCAAGTTCTTTTAGGACCACAACTTTCCCCCCACAGTGATTGAGAACGCCCTTGACCGCGTCTCCCGTATTTCCCGCAACACATCCCTCACACCCCGCCCCCGCCACAACCGCCCTAAGAGGATCCCCCTCGTTCTCACACACCACCCTACCAACCTCCGGATACAACGCATCGTCCTCCGACACGTCCGCCATTTACAATCCGACCCCACCACCCAAGACATTTTTCCATCCCCTCCCCTGTCTGCTTTCCGGAGATACCACTCTCTCCGTGACTCCCTTGTTCGCTCCACACTGCCCTCCAACCCCACACACCCGGCACCTTCCCCTGCAACCGCAGGAAATGCTACACTTGCCACCACACCTCCTCCCTCACCTCTATCCCAGTCCCCAACATGACATTCCACATTAAGCAGAGGTTCACCTGCACATCTGCCAATGTGGTATACTGCATCCACTGTACCCGGTGCGGCTTCCTCTACATTGGGGAAACCAAGCGGAGGCTTGGGGACCGCTTTGCAGAACACCTCCGCTCAGTTCGCAACAAACAACTGCACCTCCCAGTCGCACACCATTTCCACTCCCCCTCCCATTCTCTAGATGACATGTCCATCATGGGCTTCCTGCACTGCCACAATGATGCCACCCGAAGGTTGCAGGAACAGCAACTCATATTCCGCCTGGGAACCCTGCAGCCTAATGGTTTCAATGTGGACTTCACCAGTTTCAAAATCTCCCCTTCCCCTACTCCATCCCTAAACCAGCCCAGTTCGTCCCCTCCCCCCACTGCACCACACAACCAGCCCAGCTCTTCCCCCCCACCCACTGCATCCCAAAACCAGTCCAACCTGTCTCTGCCTCCCTAACCGGCTCTTCCTCTCACCCATCCCTTCCTCCCACCCCAATCCGCACCCCCAGCTACCTACTAACCTCATCCCACCTCCTTGACCTGTCCGCCTTCCCTGGACTGACCTATCCCCTCCCTACCTCCCCACCTACACTCTCTCCACCTATCTTCTTTACTCTCCATCTTCGGTCCGCCTCCCCCTCTCTCCCTATTTATTCCAGTTCCCTCCCCCCATCCCCCTCTCTGATGAAGGGTCTAGGCCCGAAACGTCAGCTTTTGTTCTCCTGAGATGCTGTTTGGCCTGCTGTGTTCAGCCAGCCTCACATTTTATTATCTTGCAGCTTGTATCCTGTGTGTTGCTGTCACACTCCACCCTTCGAAGCTGTTACAGAGGAAAAGGAAGTCCCCATTCAAACAATGAGATGGTTCTGGCAATGATATAGGAGATCATTTCTCCTCTCTCAGGAGTTACACAGTATTAAAATGACGCATTCAGACATGGAGTCAGAGATACATAAAGATACACAATACGCAAACAGACCCTTCTATCCATCTCGACCTCGCTGCCCAAATATCCTGAGTAAATCTGGGCCCATTTGCCAGCATTTGGTCCATATCTCTCTCAACCTTTCCCATAAGTATACTCATCATGAAGCCATTTAAATGTTGTAATTGTACCAGCCTCCACCACTTCCTCTGGTAGCTCATCCCATAAACACACCACCCTCTTCATGGAAATGTTGCCCCTTATGTCCCTTTTAAACCTTCCCCCTCTCTCCTTAAAGCTGTGCCCCCTCGTTTTGGACTCCCCCACCCCGGGGAAAATACCTTGATTCTTTCCACCTCTGTGCCCCTTATGGCTTTGCAAACGTCTGGAAGGTCATTCGTCAAAGACATTTTTTAACCCTTTATTGTGTACCTATTGTGGCATTTTTCCACACAGCACCCACAGCCAAAAATAAAATTAATCATTAAGATTATCTGTGTTCATGGTGTTGTTAAAGAGACAAATGTTAACCAGACTGATAGGAAATCTCCCCTCCTCCTCAACACATGTCCGGGGAAAATTGGGCACCTGATTGAGAGGGCAGACTAGTTTTATTGCTGCATCTGAAAGGCAGCATATTTGACTGTGCAGCATTCTATTCAAATTTCAGTCGAGATTCTGTGCTTGTTTTTTCAATGCTCAAGGATCAGAATCATTGACAGTACAACCTCTACCTGATGATCTGACAACAAGTAGCCCTAATGGTGTGTTGCTGAGCACAGAAACACCTGGACAACCAGCTGCACACCACAGGAGAGGCCCTGCAACCTTTCCCAGCTGCTACACAGCGAGTCCTGGTTAGCTAACAGGAAATGCAGAGTAGAGATAATTATTTATTTTCAGTTTGGAAAGCTGCAACTACTGGAATTCCTCAGGGATCAGTGTGAGGTCAACAACAGCTTACAAACTAGATTACCGCTTTGGATCAAGGGCTGATAGGATTGGAGCTCAATTTGCTAGTACACCAGCAGACTCGTCCAATAAGATGTCAAGTGGAGACAGAGCATCTACAACGGGCTGGAGACAGGGGATGAGAATGAGCAAACCTTCGGGATTGCAAATAAAACAGTACAGTGTGGGTTATGGGAAGTTTGTATTTCGGCGAAAGGATAAAACAGCAGTACATTATATGACTGGAGAAGGAACGCAGACTTCGGTGCCACTGAGGGATTTGTGCGTCCTGGTACATAAATCATATAATATTGTTCTGAAGATGTTGTGAGTGATTTGGAAAGTGAATTGAATGATGTCGTTTCTTGCAAAGTGTGCCGGGTATGATCTTAGGCATGTTTCCCTGCATCTGTGCAGTGCAAACACGACAATGTTTGAAAATTATCAAAGGTGGTTCTCTATACACTGCCCTGGGATGAAGGCATTATGTTCTGGAGGATTAACAGCTCAGGCCTGAGAACGAGAAATGATCTTTTTGATTATGTAAGATTTTCAAGATGGCGTACCTGGTGAATACCTGATGGATATTTCCTCGTGGATGGGAGAATAAAACTGAGGAAGTAATTTAAAATAAAACAGGTTCTGAGGAAGGTTCACTGGGCCTGAAACATTAACGCTGATTTCTCTTCATCGGTGCTCCCAGCCTGCTGAGCTTTTCTAGTAATTGCTGTGTTTATTCAGGAATAAGGCACATTCATTTTAAGAAAGATGTTGTGAAAACATTAAACATTTTATTTTTAAATTACACAGGCACATATAAACATATATTTAAATCAAGTAGGCCCATTTGTTGCTAAGGAAATGGCTCTTTGTATGACAGCAGCAATGATGCACCCACATGGAGCAGGAAATGTGGCAGAAACATATAGTTCGGTCAAACAGAACTTGTTCCAGTTTGGGGGTCGAATATCATTATTGTGTGACTCAACTCAGAAAGGGAAAAATAATGTAACCTCCCTGCTTAGCAACGGCCTATTGCTCCATCTCTTTTTCCTTCTTCCTCATCTCAGCAATGTATGAGAGCTAAACACCGGTCAGCCATCTTTACCGCTCGCGGAGGGTTCATGACTAGGATTCACGGGAATCTCCCACTGCCTGTAGCAAAGGGAATTCAGCCAAATCTAACTGTTCCAGGAAGGAATCCCATTGCCAACAACTTGTGCGAACAGAACATATTTGGAAGCAGAATAACATTTGGGGAAGTCTCATATTTTTCCTTTAATCATGAGTTCATCTCTTATGTGGACAAAGTTATTTCAAATTAACATTTCAGTTTGTCTTCAAACATGTGTGTGTGTGTGTGTGTGTGTGTGTGTGTGTGTGTCTCATTATTTTTAGAAAGGAAAAATACCAATGTACGTATTTGCAGATCCAAACTGTTTTACATTCTTCTTTCCATCATAGGTTGAGTAACTTTATTTTGGTCATAAACATGCTTTTTAGCATATTAAAGAATACTGCCTGTCTTGTTCCTAACACCGACTCTGACCCAGTCAGAGATATATATCATCGACCACAACACCAACCTGGTTACATTTAAAATTTGCTGTAACCAGTGGAGGAGTGGGACTGGAAAAGGAAACAATGACCCGGCAAGCCAGGGAACCAGAGACCAGTGAGGCTGACATGAGAGCTGGGTAAGTTGTTGGAGGGGATTCTGAGGGATAGGATTTACAAGCAGTTGGAAAGGCAAGTATTGATTAGAGATAGGCAACACGGCTTTGTGCAGTGTAAAACATGTCTCACTAACTTGATTATTTTGAAGAGGTGATAAAGAAGGTTGATGAAGGCAGTGTTGTCTACATGGACTTTAAGATGGTGTTTGGTAAGGTTCTGGCCGGTAGACAGTTTATTAATGGGAGGGCACATGGGATCCAGGGGGAGATAGCTAATTGAATTCAAAACTGGCTTGAAGACAGGGGATTGTTTTACAGACTGGAGACCAGTGACCAGCGGTGTGCTGCAAGTATCAGTGCTGAGTTCACTCCTTTCTATCATGAACATCAAGGATGTGGATGTGAATATCAGGGACATGGTTAGTAAGTTTACAGATAACATTAAAAAGTGGTGCAGTGGACAGTGGTGAAGTTTATCTCAGAGTGCAATGGGACATTGATCAGATGGGCCAATGGGCCAAGGTGTGGCTGATTGAGTTTAATTTAGGTAAATGAGAGGTTTTGCATTTGGGAAGGTGAAGCAGGCAGGACTTATACAATTAATGCTGTGGCCCTGAGGAGTGTTGCCAGATAAAGTGACCTTGGGTGCAGGCACTTAGTTCCTTGAAAGTGGAGTAGCAGGTAGACAGGATGCTGAAGAATACGTTTGTCACCCTCGCCCTAATCAGTCAGAGCGTTGGGTACAGGAGCTGGGATGGCATGTTGCTCCTGTACAGGACGTTGATGAGGCCACGTTAAGAATACTGCGTACATTTCGGTTGGCTCTGCTAAAGGAAGGATGTTGTTAACCTTGAGAGGAGCAGAAAAGATTGGCAAGTATGCTCCTGGATTTGAGGGTTTGAGCAAGAGGGAGATTCTGAATAATTTGCAGCTTTTTCCCCTGGAATGTTGGAGATTGAGGGCTGATATTACAGAAGTTTATACAACCATGAGGAGCATGAATAGTCTGAAAAGCCAAGATCTGTTTCCCAGGAGTCAAGAAGTAAAGTACCTCTGTTGAAGGTGAGAGGGGAAAGATATAGAAGGGAACGTGGGGCAACATTTTCATGCAGAGAGTGGTGTGTGTACAGAAAGAGCAGCCAGAAGTGATGGAGACGGGTGCATTTACACAGTTAAATGGAACCTGGGTTGGTAAATGAACAGGAAGGGTTTAGATGGATATCGCCCAAATACTGGGAAATAGGAATAGATCAGATTGCATTGTTACATTACATGAGTTTCTGATTGTATAAGATGGATGAGAAGAAATTCTAAAAGGGCATTTTGAATGGGAATTCTCTTCCCCAGAAGTCTGTGGTGCCTTTCTGTTTACATTTATTCAGAGCTGCAGTCGTGAAATAGTTAACAGATGTTGTGAAAAAAGCCAATGCCTCTCAAGCTGCTTCCTCAAGTTTTATTAACTAAACAGCTTTGTGCCTCTTATTCAATCCCTCTCTTAAAGGAAACCAGGACAAAATAACGTCATACAGTTACAGCATTGTCACACTAGTTCGCACATTGAGCTGTTACACAGGAATCCGGGGAAGCCCAATTTGGCACTTGGACCTGCTGTGCAGCTCCTTGAGTCACTGACATATGAACAGGAGGAGGCCATTCAGCCCCTACAGTCACTTACATGGAAACAGGGTGAGGTAACTGATGCTCCAACATGACAAGCAAATGGGGCAGCGGCTGCACAGATAGTCTGCTCCACGCTGTTCCTCGTGTGTCCACTGCTTGTAGTACACATGTGGTACTTTAATGCAGTTTTCCAGCAGTGAGGTGGGAAGCCTAATGTTTCTGCAAAATCTCAAGCTCGCATCCTCCGACAAGACAGACTTGTGTTCTCTATCGACATCAGAATCTGGTTGGAATAGCTCTCTGTTTCAGAAGTAAGGTATTATGGCTAATGTCGGGATTGTGAACAACATGGCTTTCAGTGTAGGGTCACACATCAATGTGGAGAGAGTTCATTCAGAGTCTGCATTTCTCTCTCAATCGACATGGAGCTCTGTGTAATTCTACACGTAAAACCAAGATGTATTGACATCGGTAAAGTATGGAATTTCTCACCATATCAATGTGTTGTTTGGGCATAATTGTTCATCACCAACCCTAAGTTTTCATGGAATTATCTGTTATTCTTTCACAGCTCTACAGATTAAACAGCCAGTTTCCTCATGGTGCCATCATCTCAGGGATGAGACTGGTGATACTTGTCTGCACCGTGCCTGTGGGAAGGTGCTCTTTCCTTACAAAAGAGACCATATTGCACACAGTGACCCTAAATACTCTCTAATCAAGGCTCTACAAGTGCAGAAAGATGGCTTTATTTATGTACTTGAATCATTTACAATGAAGGACAACAAACCATTTACTTCCCTCATTACTGATACCCCTGTATGTATTATATTTGGCAACCTTTGAGCACAGACATGCAGGTCGTTTTGGACAACACTTTCCAACCTCGCACCATTTAATCAACACAAAATGAGATGTATATTCTTGCAGGCCACATCCAAATTGTCTTCATGCCTTTCAAATTACTGTGGTCCAAACACGTAACAGTGTTCAGTCTGGAAAAGGGATTAACTCTCTGTATGGTCTCAACTAAACAATTCTCAATCCATGTAGTAGATTCCCCCTTACCCCTGAACTCCAGCTTTATTCATTCACCTGTGGGCAACCGTATCAAAAGTATTCTGGAAATACAAATACACCAATCCCACTAGTCCTCATGTTTGGATGCTTCAACCAATTTATACATATTACTCAGTCGTACATGCACTAGATGAAGGACCACAACACACAGGAATTGCCAAAACAAATAGGAAAGTACATCCACTTCTGTCAATATTCCCGTTTTCTCTATTTTTACATCTCACCATCCATATTCTCTCTCACTTTCTCTCTCATACATACATGACATATACTGAGTTAATAAATACTCCAATCTTTCTCCATGTCTTATCTCTCAAGCCTCCCTCTTTCAGTTTAAATGTATTGCTCACATTTGGATGTGACTCGATTATAATTGAGGAATGAAACTGCAAAGACATGACGGGGGAACTGGTCAAAGTTAATAGGAATAGAATCTTAGCAGGGAAGACTGTGAAGCAGCAATGCAAGACGTTTCTGGGGATAATTTGGACGCAGGTCCAAAATTTGTGGATGCTTTAATTAACACAAACTCCACAGGTTTATCAAAGATGATTTCCCTTTCCGAACCTAAGTTGATTTTGTCGAGGCATAATATGATTTTCCAAGTGTCAAGTTTTCACAGTCCTCATAAAAGATTCCAATATTTTCCTCATAACTGGCAACAAGTTGTCCAAATTTTAGTTTTTTTTTCCCCTCCCACTCTGGATTTTATCTGGGTTACAACAGTTATTTTCCAATCTGCAGGAACAAGAAATTCCACAATCTTAAGACTTTTGTGTGGTAGCAAATAATTCTTTCTTGTAGTTCCAAGTTTTAAATGACATTTGGATAATTGCATGAATAGGAAGCAATTGGAGAGTTATGGGCCAAACCCAGGCAGGTGGGACTCGGATAGTTTGGGGTTATGTTTGTCATGGACTGGTTCAACTGAAGAGCTGTATGGCCCTGTAACTCTTTCACTAGCTCTATTGCCACCTCCATATATACTCTGGGACATACCAGAGCAAAGTACCAAACTTCAGTTCAATTAGTTTTGAATAATTCCTCTTTCTTAATTCTAACCTCCCACAGTTTCTCATTTTCACAGTCACTCTGTCCTGCAGAATTTCTGGAAGATTTTCTGTATCTTCTTCTGTGGAGACAGAATTAATGTATCCCACTCAGCAGTGGGTCAGTGGTGGTGAATTGAAGAGAGATGCCTCTGTCACCAAGTGAATACATTGGAGCGCTGCACTGAGGAGATGATGGACATGGCCCCCACTCATGGCTATCAACGGGCTATTTTGAAACCAGTGACACAAAGCTGTAACCACCTCATTTTAGAATCAAACTGCCATCACACTTTGCAACCGACAAAGGACCATGTAGAGATAAGAATAAGTACACAATTAAAATATTAGTCACTGCAAGTGTGGCCAGAAGAGAACTGCAACTGGAAAGGAGCAGATTTTAGTTTATTCGGAAAAAGCATTGAATAAGAAGTGAAAACTGGGAATATTATTGGTGATAAAGGGAATATTGTGATATAAATCAGCTCAGGACAAAATGGGCCAATGGGGGTTATGAACTCGTTTGTTGCTCCGCGGGGGTTTGTAAGTAAAGGTGAAAAAAGCCATGGAATAAGAATTGAGTTTGTAATTGAAAGTGAATACAGTAGCTTACATCTTTGCCAGGTATAGATCACAGAAATTGAGATGCTGTTCACAAAGTTTTACAGAATAAATGACTGGACAGAGATAGAGAGACTTACCAGGAACACCAACAACAGCGAGGATGGGATAGTAACCAGCCTGAATAACTATCAGTACAGCTTGTGTTTGTAATGTTAACGGTAACCAATCGATAGAAAGCCAGTAAAGGCCATTGGATAAACTCCTGTCCATGGTTGGAACATTCCAATCTATTCCTGTCAGATTCTGGTACATTGTTGTAACATTCCCGTGTGTGGTTCTGAGATTCTGATCCATTATTGGAGCATCCCAATCTGCTCTTCACAGATTCTGATCTCTCCCTCTCCCTGGAGCTGCTGATCCCAATCGTGTTGAGGATGACACAGCCACTGATACTATGGGATAATGCATTGGAAGAAACCCCTTATTAACAGAAGAGAGAAACCCTCCAGTGACACAGTTAGTATCCATGGGGACAGACATTAATTCAAGTCATGGAACAAACAGCTCCAGTTAACCCCTTTCACTCTCACACTTTTAATGTAACAACAATACCTGTTCTGTGTGGGATGCTGACATCGCCTGCTGTTGGTCTGAGTGCCCATCTCCAATTACTCTCACAATGATAGAGATAGAGGAGAAAGGTGATGCTTTCTCTGCACAGGCTCAATGATTCTGGCGTGTCATCCACATGCGATGTCACATGTAACTGTTTACCTAAGAGCCAATCGAGAGGTTGTTACTGCACTGAAGTCTCCTCCACCACAACAACTGCCAAACTAAACACTGTATCTGGCCACAACTGCCTGGAGAAAGACTCGAAATGTGGATTTCGCTGAACTTTCCTCTCACTGCCCTAATAAGGCAACATTTTATCTTTAACACAACACTTTCAATAATTTGCTTCTATGTTACAAAGAAATTTTTTTGCAGTTTATACAGCTTTTCTTTACTGATTTTTTGGCTTTCGCCCAAAAGTAAACATTACATTTCCAATTGCTTTGCTTATTGGGAGTAAAGGGTCAGAGACAATATCTATGTGATTGATTAAGGAACAGTAAGGAAGAGGGGACAGTGGCTGTGCAGACTGGGCAGGACTAACATGATATCATCCAGTAGCCAATTTCTTCTTCATAGACGGAATAAAATAAAACACAGAGAAAGAAACAGAATAAATTTGACTGAAGGAATGGTGAGTGACAATGTAAACAAAACATGGTAGTTTGAAATGGAATGGAAGAGAAATGATTTTATATACACTGTTTAATCAGTGTGCGTGTGCAGATAAATAAGATTGCTTATATATGCAAACGACATCCAGAGTTATTAATGGAGACATGTTGAACATAATATGATGCAGAAGATGTGACTTTGTCTTGTTTGTGTCTTGTTAACATTGCACTCAATAGAGAGAACCCATCTCCCCCATTCACACCTTTATTTATTCCCACTGTACATCTGCTTCTCTTTCACCACAAGTAAAAGCCCACTGTATCTTGCACAGCGTCCTCACACCCTCTGGTTCCTGTCACCACTCCTCTACCTCTGCCAAGGTATTAAAAAGGTCATTTTACAATCCTTTCCAGTTCCGAACAAGGGTCTCACTGGACTTGAAAGCTTAACTCTGTTTCTCTGTCTCCTAGACCTGCTGAGTTTCTCCAGAAATGAATCGGCTCTGACTGAATTTTCAACAAAACAAAGCACCGTGCATGCTGGAAATCTGAAGAAAGAAAAATTGCTGCAGAAACTGGGAGCTTTGAAAAGGCATCACTGGGTCCAACAGCTTCACTCAAATGCACTGTGCAACATGGATCACCAAACACTGAGAAGTGAGTGACAGCGCAAGGTGCACAAATACATTGGTTCCAAACGACATAACGCTGGCATCACCGACACTGCAGAGCTCTTAGTCATGGTCAGGGAGAGAAACATTCACTTTAAAAACGTTCCTGCAGTGTGGAAACAAGTCCTCCAGCCTAACAAGTCCACACCAACCCTCAGAGCACCCCATCCGGACCAATCCCCTTGTTACCAGCCTAACCTACACATCCCTCAACACGATGCACAATTTAGCATGGGCAATTCAGCGAGCCCGCACATCTTTAGACTGTGGGTGGAAAGCCGACCCCCTGGAGGAAACCCACGCAGGCACGGGGAGAATATGCAAACTGCACACAGACAGTTGGAATTGAACCTGCATCCTGGGCGCTGTGAAGTAGCAGGGCTAACCACTACGCCACCGTGCCACCCGAAGGTGCCCCTACTGGAAGGGAAAAGATTCAGATGAATATGTCAAATGTGTTTTGAGGAATGTAACAAATTGGAGACGTGACACCACAGAAAGACCGTCAGAAGAACGTGAATATTAAAATGGAAGTGTTACCATATCAGAAAACAGAGTAGGTCACTGCGTACAAAGGCGATGGGGACTCGGTCTGAACTGGGGAACATTAAATTGCACTTATTGCAGCTCAAAACCGGGTATCCATGTGGTGATGGAAACGTCAGCAGCAGCAGCAGAAGCAGAATTGTATTCCACCAGAATCTGTGACTCTTTGTCCCAGATAATCCCTCGGTCTATGATTCCCATGAAGCTGGTCAATGGTTCAGTGACGAGTGCAGGCAAACATGCCGGGGTCAGAACCATGTGTACCTGAAACTGATGGCAACCTGTTATAGATACTGCATTTGGCTGCTTGCATTACAAACAGCAGAACTAATGCATTACAGACAGGGTGGAATGATTGCAAGATCAACAGGCCAACTATCCTGCTAGAGCCGGTCATAAATGGTGATGGGGGCAGCAGGAACTGCCGATGCTAGAATCTGAGATAACAAGGTGTGGAGCTGGATGAACACAGCAGGCCAGGCAGCATCAGAGGAGCAGGAAAGCTGATGTTTCAGGTCTGGACCATTCTTCAGAAAAAAAGTAGGGGAACAGAGCACTGAAATAAATAGAGAGGGGGAGGCAGTGATAGAAAATAGATCGTGGAGCAGATAGGTGGAGAGAGGATGGACAGGTCAAGGATTTGGGGATGAAGCCAGTAAAGGTGAGTGTACGTAAGGAGATATGACGGGGGTTGGTCAGTGAGGATGGAGGGGCGCGTAGTGGGAGGGAAGACAGACAGGTTGAGGAGGCAGGAATGAGGCTAGTAGAGGTGAGGTGAGTCTAGATGGGAAGTGGGGGTGGGGGTTGGTCAGTGAGGGGGGAGTGTAGGTGCTCCACAAAGCAGTCTCCAAGCATCCGAGATAACACGGTGTGAAGCTGGATGAACACAGCAGGCCAAGCAGCATCAGGGGGACAGGAAAGTTTGACGTTTTGGGTCGGGACCCTTCTTCAGAAATGGTGGAGGGGAAGGGGGATTCTGAAATAAATAGGGAGATGGGGAGGCGGATGCAAGATGGATAAAGGAGGGTGAGAGGAGACAGGCAGGTCAAAGAGTTGGGGTTAGAACCAGTGAGGGTGAATGTCGATGTGGAGTTAGGGAGAGATAGGTCAGCCCAGGGAGGACGGACAGGTCGTGGTGGCGGGGGGGTGCGGTTGGGTGAGGATAGTGGATGGGAGTGGGGCTTGAGATGGGAGGAATGGTTCGGGAGGCAGGGACTAGCTGGGTTGGTTTTGGCATGTGGGCAAGGGAGGGGAGATTTTGAAGCTTGTGAAATCCACATTGATACACCCTTGGGCTGCAGAGTTCCCAAGCGAAATATGAGATGCTGTTCCTGCATCTTTCAGGTGGCATCATTGTGGCAATGCAGGAGGCCCAGGATGGACATGCCATCCGAGGAGTTGGGGGTGGGTGGAAATTGAAATGGTTTGCGACTGGGAGGTGTAGTTGTTTGTTGCGAACAGAGCATAGGTGATCCACAAAGCGGTCTCCAAGCCTCCGCTTGGTTTCCCCGATGTAGACGAGGCCGCAAAGGGAACAGCGGATATAGTACATAACATTGACAGATGTGCAGATGAACATTTGTTTGATGTGAAAAGTCTTCCTCGGGACTGGGATTGGGGTGAAGGGGGAGATATAGGGGCAGGTAATGCACTTGCTTCGGTTGCAGGGAAAAGTGCCGGGGGTGGTGGGGCTGGAGGGGAGTGTGGAGCAGGCAAGGGAGTCACGGGGAGCGTGGTCCTTCCAGAAAGCAGATAAGGGTAGGAACGGAAAAATGTTTTTGGTGGTGGGGTCGGATTGCAGATGGCGGAAATGTCAGAGGATGATGCTTTGGATTTGGAGGTTGGTCGGGTGGTACGTGAGGACGAGGGGTATCCTGTTTTGGTTATTATTGCGAATAGTGGGCGAGAGGGATGACTTGCAGGAAATGCGGGAGACACGGTCAAGGGCATTTTTGATCACTGTGGAGGGGAAGTTGCAGTTTTTGAAAAAAGATGACATCTGGGATGTTCGGGAGTATCATAGACCTAGACAGCTTTGTCGAAGATCATCAGTCTCGTTCGCTTTGTGCAGAAAAACTTCAATTTCTCCAACCTGACCTTGCAACTAATATCCATTAGTTCCTGAATCATTCTGATCAATCTCCTTTCGATCACTCCCCAGACCCTCACATCCTTCGTGCACACCACCTGTTTGTGCAGGCCCAAATGCTCTGTGTTCAAGTGGGTGATGTTATCACACACGGGCAATTGACATCATCCTGAATCCTGGGCGTTTCCTGAACTGTGGGTTTCTCCTCACCCCAGTGCTTCTGATATATTTTGAGCTGCTGACTCCAGCCTTTGATTTTAAAGTTGAAGTCAATGAAATTATTTCAGTATTTTTAACCAGTAATGTACACATTTTGTATCAGACATAATGGGAACTGCAGATGCTGGAGAATCCGAGATAACAAAGTGTGGAGTTGGCTGAACACAGCAGGCCAAGCAGCATCTTAGGAGCACAAAAGCTGATGTTTAAGGCCTGGACCTTTAATCAGAAAAGGGGGATGTGGAGACGGCTCTGAAATAAATAGGGAGAGAGGGAGAGGCGAATCAAAGATGGACAGAGGAGATGGATAGAGGGATCTCCATCCCCTCTTCCCAATTCCTCCTCCTCTGCCGTATCTGCTCCCAGGATGAGGCATTCCACTCCTGCACATCCCAGATGTCCAAGTTCTTCAAGGACCGCAACTTTCCCCCCAAAGTGGTCAAGAACACCGTTAACCGCATCTCCTACATTTCCCGCAACACATTCCTCACACCCCGCCCCCACCACAACCGCCCTAAGAGGATCCCCCTCATTCTCACAGACCACCCCACCAACCTCCGGATACAACGCAGCTTCCTCCGATACTTCTGCCATCTACAATCCGACCCCACCACCCAAGACATTTTTCCATCCCCACCCTTGTCTGCTTTCCGGAGAGACCACTCACTCCGTGACTCCCTTGCTCGCTCCACACTGCCCTCCAACCCCACCACACCCGGCACCTTCCCCTGCAACCGCAGGAAGTGCTACACTTTCCCCTACACCTCATCCCTCACCCCTATCTCAGGCCCCAAGATGACATTCCATATTAAGCAGAAGTTCACCTGCACCTCTGCCAATGTGGTATACTGCATCCACTGTACCCGGTGTGGCTTCCTCTACATTGGGGAAACCAAGCGGAGGCTTGGGGGCTTCTTTGCAGAACACCTCCGCTCGGTTCGCAATAAACAACTGCACCTCTCAGTCGCAAACCATTTCAACTCCCCCTCCCATTCTTTAGATGACATATCCATGGACCTCCTGCTCTGCCACAATGATGCCACCTGAAGGTTGCAGGAACAGCAACTCATAATCTGCTTGGGAACCCTGCAGCCCAATGGTATCAATGTGGACTTCACCAGCTTCAAAATCTCCCCTTCCCCCACTGCATCCCAAAACCAGCCCAGCCTGTCTCTGCCTCCCTAAACTGTTCTTCCTCTCACCCATCTCTTCCTCCCACCCCAAGCCGCACCACCATCTCCTACCCACTCACCTTATCCCACCTCCTTGACCTGTCCATCTTCCCTGGACTGACCTATCCCCTCCCTACCTCCCCACCTATACTCTCCTCTCCACCTATCTTCTTTTCTTTCCATCTTCGGTCCACCTCCCCCCCCTCCCTATTTATTCCAGAACCCTCACCCCATCCCCCTGTCTGATGAAGGGTCTAGGCCCGAAACGTCAGCTTTTGTGCTCCTGAGATACTGCTTGGCCTGCTTTGTTCTTCCAGCTTCCCACTTTATTATCTTGGATAGAGGAGAAGATAGCTGGAGAGGCAAAGGTGGCAAAAAAAAACAAAACTGCTCGATGCCCTAACGTGACTGCCATTCGTAGATGTGTGGGTGAATGGGGACAAAGGTGAGCCCCTTATTGGGGACTAACCGTTTGACCTCAGTCAGTGGGAGGTCTGGGGGATGGTGAAAATTTGGCAAGGGTCAGCGTGGCTGTCCTCTGGGGCTGCTGGCTGTGGGCTGTTTGGCCTGCTGTGTTCATCCAGCTCAACACTTTGTTATCTCATGTACACATTTTGCTTCACGTGCTGTTCCCAGTTATCTGACTCTGGTGCTGATGTGATGTAAATCAAGTCCCACTAACTTGAGGATTTTGCAGAGGTGACAACGAAGGTTGATGAAGGCAGAGAGGGTAAACATTGTTTGGATGCACTTCAGAAAGGTGTTTGAAAAGGTTCCTCATGGTCGACTGGTTAGATCACATGGAATGCAGTGGAAGCCAGTGGTTTGGACCCAAGACTGGCTTGAAGGCAGGAGGCACAGTGATGGCGGACTGGAGACCTGTGACCTGTGGTGTGTCACAAGAATCAGTGCTGGGACACTGCTTATCCATAACTTTATATAAATGATTTAAATGGAAGCATGGGAGGGATGGTTAGGAAGTTTGCAGATGGCCCCAAAATTCATGTTGTTGTGGAGAGTGAGGAATGTTTTCTCAGAGTACAATGGGACCTTGATCAGATGGGCCAATGGGCCGAGTAGTGGCAGATAGAGTTTAGTTTAGATAAATGTGAGGTGTTGTGAATTCGTAAGGCAAACTAGGGCATGATTTACAGGTTAATGGTCGGACTTTGTGGAGGGTCACCAAACAGAGACATTGGGGTGCAGATGCATAGTTCCTTGAAAGTGGAGCCACAGTTAGACAGGGTGGTCAAGAAGGCATTTGGCATGCTTGTTTTTATTGATCAATGCATTGTCTATCGGAGTTTGGGCGTTATGATGCAGATGTACAGAACATTGCCACTTTTAGAATATTGCACTCAGTTAAAATATCCCTGCTAGAGGAAAGTTGTTGAACTGAAAGGTTTCAGAAAAAAAAGATTTACAAGGATGGTGCTTGGAATGAATGGTTTGAGCTACAGGGAGAGGAGGCTGAATAGGCTGGGGCTGATTCATTGGAACGTCATAGGCTGAGGCGTGACCTTACAGAGGCTTATAAAATCACAAGGGGCTTGGATGGGGTGAATTGGCAATACCTTTCCCTCAGGGAAAGGAATCCAAACCTGACAGCATGGGTTTAAGTTGAGATGTGAAAGATTTAGAAGGGACCGGAGGGACAGTTTTACATGTAGAGAATGCTGCATGTATGGAGGAGGTGGTACAATCCCAGCTCTTAAACAGCATCAGGATTGGCAAATGAATAGGAAGGGGACAGAGGGATACGGGCCCAATGGTGGGAAATGGGACTAAAATAATTTAGGATATCTGGTTCAAATAGACAAGTTGCGGCATTCAGTCTGTTTCCATCCTTTATATCTCTGCAGCTCTTGGATGTTAATTTGCAATTCTAAATTAGCAGATTGTAATTGGAATGTTTAGAGTCGAAGCCAAACCATTTGTGACTTACTCAATGTACTGAACTTAATATCCACCATCACGCTGTTCATTTCCATGAAGGGAGGGGAGTGATGTTCCGGATGTTGGAGTGGTTTGGGGACCAGAGTTCATATGTTGCTGGTCAGATGGATTAGTCTAAGAAATTCTGTTTATAATTGTGACCCAGTACTTCCTGACAGGGATATAAGTTGATCAGAACTGGAATTTGTTTCAAGTATTTGCTTTGATTCGATTTGGGAAGAGGCAGGCATTTATTGCTTTGCAAACAGTTCAGTTTGTTTAGTGCACAGAATAGAACAGCACAAAATCAGACCCTTTTAGCAACTGCAGGCACATTGACACTGCAGGCAGTTACACATTCCAAAGAAACAGATGGGGTGGGATGGGTTTGGAGGGAGGGGGTGGTGAATCGTCTTTTTTGTACTGAAGAGTCATATTTATTGAGGGAAGTAGACCCACCATGTTCAGCGAGTGGTTCCTGCCAGCCATGCACTGCCTGAGAAGGCACTGGAAATAGAATCATTCGTGGCCCTCAGGAGAGATTTGCATGATGAGAGATTTACAGGGCAGAAGGAAGAGCACAGCGGGTGGGATTGGTGAAGATGCTCGTATGGACAGCTGATGCAGACAATGACGGGCAGCTGACCTGCGACAATGGCTGTGGCGAGGGCTCGTGTCCCGGGTCAGGGGGTCCGGAACACTGTGAGTTTCTGTGGAGAAAGTGGATGAAGGTGCACCTGTGGACCGGACCTTCTTTGTGAAGACGGTCCTGTTGGACTGTTGTGGGTTTTCTGCCACGGACATTTACTGAGTGCAGGATATCCCCGGGGGAGAATTCTTTGATGTAACATTCAGGAGTGCTAAGCTTTGCGAGCGCTTCCTGCAGGTTTTCAAGGAGAAAAGTGGTGAGGGCCCCCTCTCTGTACTGACAGCCGTCCCGCTGTTCGTGATGCCAGTGCAGAGGAGCCGTATGGTGACTGCACACATGGACAACCCGCATGTGCCAGCAGTTGATGTTCTGACATTCCTTGGAAGGTATGTGAAGGTGGAAGGGGACCTAACCAACATAACGGACCCTTCCAGATCTGGACCAGAAAAGACAGGTCAGGGTGACGCTGAGGACGGACGCGGATGGGAACATCATACACCCACCCTCCAGATTCACAATCAGCGGGAGCAGGGGCTACTTGACCTACGCAGGGCAACCAAAAGTCTGCCATGCCTGTGGTAGGTCAGGTCACGTGGCGGTCGACTGCAAAGCCACCATCTGCAGGAACTGCAGGGAGGAGGGACACCTCGCAAAGGATTGCCCAAAAGAAAAAAAGCTGCAACATTTGTCGGGCATGCCCGTGCCGGGGGACCACCTACGCCCAGGTCGCCGGCAGGGGCAATGCGGGCCAGCCCCCTGGAGGAGAGGAAGGCACCAGGCCCCTGCAAGGACCCCCTAGTGTGCAGGAGGGCCAGGTCGTGCAGGAGGGACAAGCCCCGCAGGATGGACCTGAGGCCAGCAAAGCGCCCCTGCAGGCTCTGCACTCCCCCGCCAACAACCCGGAGTCGATGGAGGAGGCGACAGGTGACCCATGGGAGTGGACGACAGTCTGGAAGGCAAGGAGGAAGGCGGGCCCCAGCACCGCAACCATCAGGCGGGAAGAGGCAGCTACGGGGGTGCTATAAGAGCTCCTCTGACGAGGGGGATTCAGAGGAGGTCCGCCCAAAGCAGAAGGTGAAGATTTCCAGCGAGAAGGAAAGCAGCACCCGGCTTCCAGGGGATGGGAGACATCCTGAGGCTCCCTCCGACACCCAGCCACGCGCCACTGGGTCCCTGGAGGGCCCTCTGGAACCATCAGAAGGGAAGCAGGGAACAGTGTGTCCCCAGTCTGACCCATAGCCGGACCCTCCTGCCTCCGTACCCCCGATGGTGGGACACGACCCGGAAGGCAGCACGGATGGTTTCCTGAGCCCAGAGAGCATCCAGCAGTTCGCCTGGGCAATGGGCATGAAAGGACAGAAGGAGGGACTGGACCTTGGACTCGGGGAGGGTACTGTGGTCCTTGCCCACAATGGGGGTATGAGTTGCGAGTGTTAATGTGCACAGGGTCAAGTCCACAGCAAGATGTGCGTCCACGTTGGCCTACCTAACCACCGTCAAGACAGACCTCCTGTTTCTGCAGGAGTGCGGGATACCGCACCTCAGCAGGTATGGGAAACGGTCGGGAGCCTGGGCCTGTGGGCCTTCGATCTGGTTGTGGGGTAACGACTGTCGCTCCTCGGGCCTGGCTATTCTGCTGCGGGGGCACAACTTCACCATCTCTCAAGTTCAGGGAGGTGGTGGGGGGCGCCTCCTAGTGGCTGATGTCACCTACAGGAACGATTCCCTGAGGCTGATCAACATGTATGCCCCAGCGGTACGGAGTGAGCAGTTGGCCGTCCTGCAGTGCCTTCCACCTCTGCTGGCGACGTCCACACCGGTCATCCTATGTGGAGACTTCAACTGCATCATTGATGCAGATGGAAGATCCGGCGTGGGGACAGCAGGTGGGGGGAGTCAGCTGGGAGTCACGTCCAGATTCTCGATCGTCACAGTGAAGGACGCCATGTTGCTCGACGTCTTCTGCATCCCTGCAGATGGAGTGAATTGGAGACACACCTGGTCACGGCCAGACGGGTCTGTCAGCTCAAGGATAGACTTCCTGTTTGTGTCGCAGGTGTTCTCAGTCAGGTCCACCAGCGTCGAGCCAGTATTCTTCTCTGACCACTGCCTCCTGCTGGCCAACTGTCACTTACAGGACGACCAGCAGGCCAGCAAGGTGACGTGGAAGCTCAACACAACTCTGTTGACCACAGAGAACATCGAGGAGCTCAAGAGGGAGTATGCTGGCTGGAGAACCGTGAAACGCCTCTTTGAGTCTCTGGGCGACTATTGGGAGATGGTGAAGGAGAACATCAAGGGGTTTTTTGTCTTCAAGGGTGTTCGGAAGGCGAGAGAGAGGCAGGGAAAGCTATCGCTACTCCAGAAAAGGATGCAGAACCTGCCCCTTCTGCAGTCGATGGGGTCGATGTCACGGAGGACCTCCGTGAGGTGAGTGGCCAGCAAGTCTCCCTCTTCGTCGTGGAGGCCTCCAGGATAATCTTCTGGTCCAGGGTCCACTCTGTGGAGCACGACAAGACACGCTCGCGTTTCTTCTTTCAGAAGGTGCGCAAAGAGAGGTCTGTGCTTAGCTGGCTGAAGGAGGACGACGGCTCGGTGACGTCGTCTCGGCCTGACATTTTGAGGATCGGCAGATCCTTCTATGCCAGACTGTACACCGCGAAACCCACGGACAGCACGGCCTCCGAGTAATTCCTGTCATCTATCACGGAGGTCTTAGACGACGGCACAAGGGAGTGGCTGGATCGGCTGATATCCCTGGACGAGCTGACCAGAGCCCTCAAGTCCTTTGAGAGGAATAACAATCCTGGGAGCGACGGGATAAGACTGGTTGAGCTGTATTCCGCTCTGTGGGACCTGGTCAGCCAGGGCCTGCTGGAGGTGTGCGATCGTGCACTTCGGGCAGGGGAAATGTGCAAGTCCATGAGGAAGGGCATCATCACCCTCATTTACAAGAAGAAGGGGGAGAGGGAAGAAGTTAAGAATTGGCGTCCCATTTCACTATTGTACGTGGGCTACAAAATCCTGGCCAAGGTCATAGTCAACCGGGTCAGGTCTGTCCTGGAGTCGGTGATTCACCCTGACCAAACCTGTGCTGTGCCGGGCAGGAAGATAGCTGAGAGCCTCGCGCTCATCAGGGATACGATCGCCTACGTGCAGGACAGGCGGGTGGGCACCAGCCTCGTTAGCCTGGACCAGGAGAAGGCCCTCGACACGGTCTCCCATGCTTACATGAGGGACATCCTTTCCAAATTGGGGTTTGGAAAGGGCATCCGCAATTGGATCCGACTGCTCTACACCAACATCATTAGCGCAGTCTCGATCAACGGGTGGGAATCGGACAGTCTTCCCATCAGATCTGGAGTCAGGCAGGGCTGCCCGCTCTCTCCTGCGAGTTCGTGTGCAGTATGGAGCCCTTCACTGCATCCATCAGGAAGGACATGAGCCTGAAGGGCGTGATTATCCCAGGCAGCGGAGGCCTTCAGGTCAAGACCTCCTTGTACGTGGACGATGTTGCCACCTTCTGCACTGATCGTCGGTCGGCGAGACGGCTGTTGGGCATCTGCAGCCAGTTTGAACTGGCCTCGGGTGCCAAAGTCAATAGGGGTAAGAGCGAGGCCATGTTCTTTGGGAACTAGGGCGACATCTCCTTCATCCCCTTCACCGTCAGGACAGACTACCTGAAGGTGCTGGGTGTTTGGTTCAGTGGAGCTGGGGTGTGCACTAAGACTTGGGAGAAGCGTATCTCCAAACTGAGGCAGAAGCTAGGCAGGTGCGCATTCCGGTCCCTCTCGATCGCAGGTAAAAACCTGTTGTCAGGTGCGAGGGGCTTTCGGTACTGTTGTATGTGGCCCAGGCCTGGCCTATTCCCTAGACCTGCGCCGCTGCGGTCACCCAGGTCATTTTCCACTTCACGTGGGGGTCAAGGATGGACCAGGTCCGCAGGAACACCATGTGCAAAGACCTTGAAAATAGGGGAAAGGATGTACCGAACGCCAGCCTCGCCCTGATGGCTACCTTTGTGTGCGGCTGCATCAAGCTGTGCGTAGATCCTCAGCACGCAAACACCAAGTGTCCCGATTTACCGAGGTTCTACCTGTCCCCGGTATTGCGAAGGATAGGCCTGGCGTCATTGCTGCGGAACGCTCCGAGTAGTTGGACTGTCCCGTACCACCTGTCCTTCGTGGAGAAATTTTTGAAAGGAAACACCTTTGACCACAAGGCCGTCAGGCAGTGGTCAGCACGTAGTTTCCTCGAGACCCTTCAAGAAAAGGAGAGGGTGGATCCCGTCATGTGGCTCCCCCCCGCAGACTGCCACAGTCGTTTGGCAGAATGCCTCATCGCCAGAACTTTCAAACAAGCACAAGGACATTACTTGGCTGGTGGTGAGAGGGGCTCTGCCAGTGAGATCCTTTATGCATTACCGGAATCTCTGCGCCACCGCACGCTGTCCGAGGCAGCTGCAGCGTTGTGGGTGGGGGGGGGGGGGTAACGAGACTGTCGATCACCTCCTTCTGGTGTGTGCCTATGCGCAGGAGGTCTGGAGGGGGACGCAGTGGTATTTGTCGAGGTTTGTCCCGAGCAGATCAGTGATATGGGACTCCGTGCTCTACGGGCTGTTTCCCGGGACGCACACCGAGCCCAACATCAACTGCCAATGCGGTGAAAGACGCTTTTTGGTCTGCCCACAACTTGCTGGTCTGCCAGCTGAAAGAACTGACCCCGACCGCGTTTCGCAGACTGACGCACTCCCAGGCTCAGGACTACGTGCTGAGGGACACACGAAAGCTTGGGAAAGCTACCGCCAAGGTGCGGTGGGGAAAGACCGCCGTATGAAACCCCTCGTCCAGAATAGAAACAAGGGCCCTATCTGGTAACTGGGCCCAGCTGGCGCCTTCCCCAGCTCGTCAGGGGGCCAACGGGAACTGTGCGGGGAAGACGACTGCCGGGGTATTTTTTCTTTTGTTTTGCTTTTGCTTTGTTTTGTTTTTTTCCCTTTATTTGGTGTACGTAGCCCCTTGGGTAACCAGGAGCAGCTTGCATGACTGGGTAGGTGTATAAACATGTTTTATTTTTTGTACATCTTGTGAATGAAGTATATTTTTTCAAATAAAGAAAAATCTGTTCTTATCAGCTTTAATATGTGGACATGTCCTTTACTTAAGGACCCTATGTTAAACTGATTTTTGGAGCAGGAATTGGAACAGGGTCTTGCTCCATCCTCTCCACGCATCATCCTGGTATTGCAGTGTTTCCAGGACTGGTGCAGTCTCATTAAACCAAGTTTAAAAAACAGCCTGATCAAAACTTCAGGAAGGGTGTCTCGGCCTGAGACATCAGACTTCCTGTTCCTTCAGTCCTAGTTGGCCTGTTATCTCAGATTCTCCACCATCTGCTCAACACTCCGGAACCATAACAGCCCTTCAACCCAACAAGTCCACACCAAACCTCAGAGCATCCCAGCCCGATCTATAACCCACCTGAACTACCTCTCTCTAAACACTACAGGCAATGTAACATGGCTAATCCACCTAACCTGTGCATCTTTGGACTGTGGGAGCACTCTGAGGAAACCCACAGACACAGGGAGAATGTGCAAACTCCACACAGGCAGTCAGTCACCCACGGCTGGAATCAAACACATGTCCTGGTGCTGCCACCAAAGTGCTTTCTCTCAGTACTCTCACCCAACCTTCTCCAACTATGCTTGTTCCAAGGTACCTGTTAATCTCTCCTTTTCTGCATGTTCAGCACTTGCTCTGAATGTTAGTGCATCATCCCTGGTACCTGCTGCATCTTCCCACCAACACTATCCCTGAAAATCCACGCAATGCATCAGAAGTAAAAGAAAATAGCCTGCCACCACTACCTCATTACAAATAGCATTTCAGAAGAAAAAAAAGATGAAGCTATCGAAATATTCACTCGTTTTGACTTTGATGATGACGAATTGGGATGTATTGAACTAGAGATTTTGGAAACACTGAGCCACAAAAGGATATGGTGTATACAAACGCACGTTTTTCAGTTGAGTGCAAGAGCAACCAAACAAGTGTGCATGTGACTGTTTTATTTTTCTCAAGTCAAGGCCTTTGAGTTTAATCAGATTACCACTACTCACATTAGCCAGACAAAGAGATATTTGCAGATTTAGCGAAATGAGCCAGAAGTTAAATAAAAATGCTACATCAAGATGCAGAATTGCCTGTGCACAAAGTGCATTCTTGCTGTCAGAACTCTACAAACTTTTCAGCACCTGAGACATGTTCTGCCACAATATCTCTGCCTTTCCCTGGCATTTTTGCACTTTGACGTCTCAACTAGAACCTAATGTCTCACAGTGCTCCTGTCTTGCCTGGTGCTTATCACAGGCATAAGCCAGGCAGCTTAGCATTGTTATTACCAACAGTCAGTCAAGGGCTGGTCAGCAGCTGTGTCAACAAACATATGTTTCGACCAAACGGTCACGTCGCAAAGTCTCAGAGAAACAGTTCTCGGTCAGGGCAAGGGAGACAGGATTCAGTCAGGAGATCCTGACACAGCATGTCCAAGGAATCATTCAATATCAGCCATTTGGGACAAGCAGGATCAGGGGATCTGTATCACTACAGTGCAGAGAGGTGGCCACACTCACCACTAATTACATCCTCAAAATGCTCCAGTAGATTTGTTGAGCCTGAATTATGATCTTCAACCCAAGCTGACCCAGTCCATTCCTGCCATTGGGGGCAAGTTTGATGAAATTCTCAAGGTGTTCATGAGTTTGGGACGTTCAAGTCCATAGCTCCCTGAAATAGCGACACAAGTGGATAAGACGGTGAAGAATTTCAATTCCATGGTACACAGCATCAGGATCTGGTCAACTTTGATTTCTGGCTCATAAGTGAGATGAGGTTTTTTTTTCAAACACGTAGGAACAATGCATGCTTTGATGAGAACAACTGTGGTTCCAATCATTGCATTTTTTTTTGTTTCAACCATGAAATGGCCACAACTTTATCAAAAGTGAAAGTGACCACCAACCAGTTTGAACTGTCGGTTGTCAAATAAATTAAGACAGATAAGTGTATTTGCAGGAGATTTTTTTAAAAATTAATTTTTAAAAATTCATTCATGGGATCTTGATATCCCTGGCTAAGAATGGCAGTTTCCTTCCCTAAAAGACATAGGTTTTTCCAACAATGAAAACAGATTTACAGTCATCATTAGATTCTTATTTCAGAATTTTTTGTTTAAACTCAAATTCTACCATGTGGAATGGTGGGTTTCAAACCTCGGTGCCCAGACCATTATCTCAGTCTCTGTGGAGTAATAGACAGAAGAATAAATAGAAAATATACACTAGATATCACACAATGTCTTGGTTTATGTATTCATCATGAGATCCATCACTGCTATGGACAACAGGTAAGGATCTGAGGAGACTGCATTTCCCCCAGACAGAGTCACAATGGTCACCAGGTTTCATAGCCGATTGCATTTTCCCAATCAGGGATTATAGTACAGGACTCATCCCAATCTTTTATTTCGATTTAAAACTTTCATTTTGTGGATAAAAATCAAAAGGAAAGATTGCATTGTTTCCAATAAACAAATATCTATTAAAAATTGAAACATGTCCGTGGAGATCAATAGAATCTGTAATTGTAAAGGTGTGCAGACATAATGACCAGGCATAACCAACAAATAAAGGGCCATCGAGATCATCACAGAATTCCTACAGTGTGGAAGACGGCCATTCGTCCATCGAGTCCACACGAACCCTCCAAAGAGCATCCCACCCAGCCTCACACCCTACTCTGTCCTTGCATTTTGCACACGTGACACTATGGGAAATTTAGCATCATCAATCTACCCAATTTGCATATTTTCTGGACTGTGGGAGGAAACTGGAGCACCTGGAGGAAACCCACGCAGGCAGGGTCTGGGTCGGACACGCTTCATAAGTTCAGTGCGCACTTGATGGGCTAAATGGTCTGCTTCCACACCGGAGGGATCCTATGGACTCCAGAAACAAGCCCAAAAAACATGGTTTGTACATAGCTAAAAGGAGAATCAAAAACCAACCTCACAGTTATTCAGAAATTTGCTGCTAGTTAACCAGTCCTGATGAACCAGGAAATCCCTTTTCACATACCGTGCGGGTGGATAGTCTTTCGTCAGTGTGAATGTATCGATGTGTCATGACAACATGACTATTTCCAAGCTCTACCTGACAGATACACAACTGATATTAACATTTTATCCACAATACCAGTACCTTTAATTGAGCAGGGATCAGTAACATCAGTACAAACAGCCCAAAACCATAGTTCATTTGATATTGAGTGTGACAGCAAAACCCTTCAACTGTGCTTCTTTGTGAACTCACTGGGGTGTTAACAGTTTGGGTGACTGAGTGAATGCTTTCCCACATTTAGAGAAGGTGAATGGTCTCTCCCCAGTGTCACTGAGCTGGTGTAAGGACATTTCAGATGAATCCTCACAGACCATATGCATTTCTCCCCACTGCGAGTGCTGCTTTTTCCTTCAGTGTTCAAAATCCTGAGGTAATTGAGTTGTGATAAACAAAGTGACTGTCAGATCTGGATGTGTTCCTGTTTGAATTCTCCAACTGTAGACTAAGCTTTCAGACAGAAAACAAGTGCAGTGAGTGAGAAACCAGAAGAACACACGCAGATTGTGAAACAGAAATCCTCTGGACATTTGTGGAGCGATACTTGGGGAATATGATGGATTATCATTAGAACAAATTCATAAATAAATATCCTCCAGGTAAGGGATCCAGTCAGTGTTTGCACAAAACTGAAAGAAGGTGGGAGATCCAGGGAGGATGGACAGGCAGTGTATAGATCTGTAACTCAGTCTTTCAGAGGGATCGAAAGACTAAGAACAGTGCAGAAGTAAAATTGCGGAAATCTGAAATGAAAACAAAAATGCTTAGTCGGAGTTGTACACCACGAAACAATCCCTTTGGTCCCAGTTGTCCATGCTGACCAGATATCCCAAATTAATCTAATCCCATTTGCAAGCATTTGACCCATATTCCTCTAAACCCTTCCTATTCACATGCCCATCCAGATGTCTCTCAAATGTCATAATTGTCCCAGCTTCCACCAGTTCCTCTAGCAGGTCATTCCACACAGGCACCACTCACTTTCCCTTTTTAAAAAAAAACTTTCCCTCTCAGCTTAAACTGGCTACTCACCCTATGCCCACCATAATTTTATTAACTTCTATAAGGTCACCTCTCAGCCTTCAATGCTCCAGGGAAAACAGCCCCAGCATATTCAGCCTCTCCCTACAGCTCAAAATTTCCAACTCTTCCAACATCCTTGTAAATCTTTTCTGCACCCTGCCAAGTTTAACAGCATCATTCCTACAGCAGGGAGACCAGAACTGAACAGTATTCCAAACGCAGCATAATCAATGTCTTGTTCAGCCTATAACATGACCTCCCAACTCCTACACTCAATGCACTGACCAATAAATGCAAGCATAGCAAATATCATCGTCACTACCTTCTATACCTGCAATCCAGCTTCAAGGAACTGTGCACCTGCACCCCAAGGAGTCTCTGTTGTGTAACAGTCCCCAGGGCCTCATCATTATCTGTTTAAGCCCTGCCCTGATTTTCATTACCATCATGCGATCGCTCGCATTTTTCCAAACTAAAATGATTTCTGGCACTCCTCGGCCCATCGACCCATCTGATTAAGTTCCCATTGTACTTGGAGGCAAACTTCTTTGCTGTCTACAACAATTTGTGTCATCTGCACACTTACTAACCATTCCTCCAATATGCATTCCACATGATTTATATCAATGACAAAAAGCAGTGGACCCAGCACCGATCCTTGCAGCACACTGCTGTTCATAGTCCTCTAGACTGAAAAAATAGACACCCCCAACCATGATCTTGTCTCCTACTTTCATGCCAATTTTGTTTCAAATAGCTAACTCTGCCTGGATTCCATTTGATCTAATCTTGCGAACCAGTCTGTCATGTGGAGCTTTGGTGAATGCCTTGCTAAAGTCCAGATAGACAATGTCCACTGCTTTGCCTTCATCACTTCTTCAAAAAACTCAGTCAAGTTAGTGAGACAAGATTCCCCACTCACAAAGCCATGTTGACTATCCCTAATCAGTCTTTGCTTCTCTAAACACATGCAAATCCAGTCCCTCAGAATCCCCTCCAGCAATTTACCCAACACTGACATCAGGCTCAACGGTCGATGGTCCTCCGGCTTTTCCTTAAAGAATGGCACCACATTAGCCACTCTGGCACTTCAGCAGTGTCTATCAGTGATGCAAATATCTCAGCAAATGACCCAGCCGTAGTCCATGTTCCAGGACATCAAAAGGGAAAAGCCTTGAAGCCTGACCACCCCCTCTATTTGTGGGTAGTTTGTGGGTAACACCTGATCGGGTGCCAGGGACCTATCCACCTTTATGCAGTTTAAGATGTACAGCAGGTAGACCCCTGTAATATGGACACTTTTCACGACTCATTATTTATGTCTCCAAGCTCTCTAGCTTCCATATCCTTCTCTGCAGTAAATACTCGTGTGAAATACTTATTTACTATCTCAGCGTCATATCTTTTTTAAAATATGTCTTTCTCCTCTCATCTTACACGTGTCCCCTTGTCTTGAAATTGCCCAATCCTAGGGAAAAAAAGCCCTTAATAGTCATCTAATCTGTGCCCTCATGATTTTAAGCACCTCTGCAAGGTCATCCCTTAACCTACTATGCTCCAGTGAGGAAAGTCCTAGCTTTGGCAGTCTATTTTAATAATCAAGCCCGCCATTCCTGGCAACATCCCAGCATATCTTTACTGACCTGTCTCCAGTTTAATAATAACATCCTTCCTGTAACAGGGTGACCAGAACTGCACACAATACCTCACATGAAGCT
Organism: Stegostoma tigrinum; assembly: GCF_030684315.1. Classification (NCBI taxonomy): domain Eukaryota; kingdom Metazoa; phylum Chordata; class Chondrichthyes; order Orectolobiformes; family Stegostomatidae; genus Stegostoma; species Stegostoma tigrinum. The sequence goes on from NW_026728811.1 coordinate 333,347, forward strand.
TCACCATGTACTGTACAATCTCAACATTACATCCCAACTCCGAGACTCCAAAGATTGAGCAATGACGGCAAGTGTGCGAAACAACTTGTTAACCAGCCTGTCTACCTGTCTCCATAAACTTCAAAGTAGCATGTACCTGAATCTCATCATTTCTCTGTTCCACAACACTACCCTGGGTGCAACCATCAATTGTGTAAGTCCTACACTAGTTCATTTTCCCAAATTACAATGTCTCACATTTATTCAAATTGAACTTCATCCTCCACTCCTCAACCCATTGAGCCAATTGATCAAGATCTCGTTGTCATCTTAGATAACCTTCACTAACTACTATAAACACCATTTCTAGTATCACCTGCAAACTTATTAATTTTGTCCCTTAAATTCTCTTCCAAATCATTTATATTAACGAGAAACAAAGAAGTTGACCCTGTACCGATTGCTGTGGAACACAGCTGGTTACAGAACTCCACTCTGCAAAATATCCTCCAGCACCACATTCTCTCCTACAAATGAGCCAATTTTGCTCCCAATTTGCAAGCTCTTCCTGAATCACATGTGATCTAACTTTACTCATCAGTCTACCATGTGGAACCCTGTCAAAGGCTTCACTCTCATTCTAGAGGTGCTGCAAATCCGACCCAATTCCCCTGCCATTTGTCCAACGCCCTCTTGATCATGCCTTAAAAGTTAATCCCAACTCTCTCTTGATCATAACTGCTAAATCTGCATCCAGCTCCCATTCAGTCTGTTCCAGGTCCTGGGAACTTGCTGAGTCAAGTAACCTTCACATTTTCACCCTGCATTATTTGCCAATTATCTGAGTGTTGTATTCTGCAGTTACCAACGTTGACACAATGTTAATATTTTTTCTCTCTCTGCAAACTAACATCCTGGAAACAAATCTACTACTCGACAAAATCATTGCTAATCAGACCCAAGGAGAATTCTCTCAGCTTCTTCTAGCTCTCTCCAACCAGAAACCCATAATTTTAATTTACTTATGGGATGTGGCCTTTGCTGCCCAGAGTAATATTGATTGCCCATTTTTATTTGATTTGGAGAAGGTGGTGGTGAACCACTTTCTGTAACTGCTGCTCTCCACGTGCTGTTTAAGACGATAACCTGCCCTGAAGCCTCACCACCCTCTCTATCGCAGGAATCATATCTCAAACATCACCACCCTCCCTATCATGAGAATGACCCTCAAGCCTCACTACTTGCACTATTGCAGCCATCACCTCGAGCCTCACCACCCTCCACATTCCTGAAATCCCTTTCCAGCCTCACGACCTGCCTGTCGTTGGAATCCCTCTCTAGCCTCTGAATTCTCACTATCTCTGTAGATTCCTCCAGTCTCACAAACCTCACCTCTGTAATCTCTTCCAGATTTCAAGGTGAGGGGGGAAAGTTTAAGGGGGATATGTGTGGTAAATTCTTTACACAGCAGGTGGAGTGTGCCTGGAATGCATTGCCAGCGGAGTTGGTAGAGGTGGGCACGATCGCGTCATTTAAGATGTATCTAGACAGATACATGAATGGGCAGGGAGCAGAGGAATACAGATCATTGGAAAATAGGTGACAGGTTTGGATAGAGGATCTGGATTGGCACAGGCTTACAGGGCTGAAAGGCCTGTTCCTGTGCTGTAATTTTCTTCGTTCTTTGTTCAACGCCCTCCTGTCTCTAAATTCATCCAATACATATAAACTTCTTCAGCGCTGTAATTGTCTTTACCCTCACAAACCTCACTTTGTTTGACATCTAATCCAGCCTCTCAATCCTCACCATTTCTGTAACCTCCTCCAACCTCACTTTTCCCGACTTTTGAAATCTTCTCCACTCTCAGAACCCTTCCTGTCTCTAATATTCTCCAGCCTCACAAATCTCAATATGTCCCTTCCTCTAATACAGTCCTAATGATGATGCCCCATTTTTATTCCTCCACTTGATGGTGGCACTTGCAGTTTCCTGGGATTCAAGCTCCAGAACTTCCTGGTAAACCACTTCATCTCTATACCTCACTTTTCTCCCGAAAACACTGAGCAATCATGAGTTATTCATTCTAATACCTCATTTTCTGAAATGGCTTGAAATATTGCTGGGCATCTTCCTACGTGAAGAGTCTCGGAGGTCTACAGTCCAGAAAAAGGCTTTGTGGCCCATCCAGCCTGGGCTGGTTAAAAACCACAACCTAACTATTCTAATCTAATTTTCCAGCAGTTGGCCCATAGACCTGTCTGTGTTGGCATCACAAGTGGGCATCTAAATATGCCTTAAACGCTATGAGGATCTCTGTGCCCACCACCCTCACAGACAGTGAGGTTCAGTGCCATTGTCACAGAATGATGACATCACAGACAGGAGCAGAGACGAGCTGAGTCTGTGCAAACCAAAGATCCCACACACACTGTGAAGGACGGGAGGGACCCTGATAGGGGACAGAGGAGATTTTACAGAATGGTTTGTAGGAAGAGGGTTTTTAGTTGCATGGTTAGGGCTGTTTTTTTTAAACATTATTCTTTCATGTGACTTGGGCGTTGCTGGTACATATTGAGAATATCCATCTACAATAGATGGACTCTCCTTCTCAACCTCTCCCCTCGCCTGGGGTGTGGTAATCTTCAGGTTAAGCCAGCCCTATGGTCAGGTAGGACTACAGTGACTTTACCTTTGGCACAGTGATGCCACTTTGCCTCGGTGGTGTAGAGGGGAATGCTGAATGTTGAATGTGGTGGATGGGACACCACTCTGACAGTGCTTCATCTGGAGGATGTTCACTTTCTTTCATATTGTCAGGGCTGCACTGATGCAGGGAAGTGGAAAATGTTTCAACACAAGCCGGATGAGTGCCTTATCGACAGCAGTCAGTCATTGGGGAATCAGGTGTTTGGGGAAACTGAGATTATTCTCCTTGTAACAAAGGGTTTTGAGGGGACCTTTGACAGAGATGTTTACAAAAGATATACATTACGATGATAAAACGTACACCCACTCATCAACTGACCAGGCAAATGATTACACGACGTATGTTGAAAGTTTAAGGGACGATCTATTGAGAGAATGGGGTGATTTAAAAGAAAAATTTTACGTGGCAAATGGGAAATGAGCAGGAACACAATACTCACATAATGTGAATATCCAGGTCCTGATGAATCGAGTAATTCTGTCAGAGTTTGGTGCTACAACTATTGAGACTCCCACCTGAAAGTCCACTTGTAATATCCTGTAACACAAATTCATAAAATGCAGTCAGTCCGGTTCGAATTTCACACCAGCCCCTCCTCCTGGCCGAGGATAACCGTGCATTGTCCCTGCTACACATTATCCTTTGTGGGGGTCAGCAGTTGATTCAGGGGGAAATGTATTGGGGTTTCTAGGAATTTCCACCTTGGGGCTTCATGTCACTAAACAGATCAGCAGGTTTTTGACACATGGCAAAGAATGCCTGAGAGTTAGTGAGATGCAGGCAGCAGGATTCGCTTCCTTTTCTTTCCTTCTGTGCTGCTGCACTGCCACAATGAGATTTTGGGCCGGAAAAGCTGATGCAACTTGATGGACAAGTTGTCTCGATTCTGAGCAATGGACAGTAAGCCTCTGGTCATTCGAAAGAATGTCCCTTAAAAAGATAGCAATTACATATGCGCCATGTTGCCCAGTGCTCCCAACAAAAAGAACGAGGGAGGATCACATAAAAAAAGGGGATAACAGTCAAGTTCCACGAGGGTTACAGTTTATGGAGAGACATTGATAAATGGGCGACAAGTTGGCAAATGGAGTACAACTGTGGGAAAATGTGAAGTTGTTCATTTGAGGAGACAACCAAAGAATACAGTGTTATTTAAAAAGGTAAAATCTGTGGAAAACTGTAACACAACGGGACTCAGGAATAATTGTGCAGGAAACACAAAGCGAGCACACAGTTGCAACGGGTAATCCGTGAGGGTAATGGGATGTTATCCCTTATGTCAAGGTGTTTGTAGTATGAGAGTTTGGAATACAAGTCTAAGGACAAATGTACAAATTGCTGGCAAGACAACATCTGGAGGAATGCGAGCAGCTTTTTTGGTCCACTTATTTGAGCAAGTATATCACTTCACTGGAGGCATTTCAGAGAAGATGGACTAGCATGATCACTGGTTTGGAGGGACTATCATTTAAGCCAAGACTAAACAGGCCTGGAATCTACTATTTAGATTATTGAAGATGGAGAGACGAGCTAATTAAAAATATAGGATTCTTAAGTGGGTTTACAGGATAAATGCTGAAGGGATATTTCCCATCGTGGGAGCAGATTCCTCATCAGGCAGACAATAGAGGGTTCTCTTTTGGAATCGTCAAGTTTAAGGCAACACAGACATGGGTAAGGGGTTTCGGTCACAAATGAGCTGGAGTGAGGTGGAGAGGAGGAGCATTTTAGAGATTGAAATTTTTGACATGTGATTGAGAAGATGTATGTTAGGAAGTTCATCGTGAGGCCAGATGTGAGAACATTATTGAGAAGACTGCAGTTCAACCTCAGACAGTTCCCAGCGAGAGGGATGGATTCAGTACAGTAGTAAAGAAAAGTAATTTGTAATAATAACTGCAGGAACGTGTTTAACTATCACAAAGTGTTATTGGAGGAAATTTCAGCTAATCAAGTAGTGGAAGTATGATAAGCAGTTTTATAATTGAGTAACAGTGGAGCAAAGGAGAGTGATGACGGGGGAGTTAGATCTGTACATTGTAGAATACATGCAAAACCTGACAGTGCTTGTGGAAGACCTCACCTCCTGGCAGTATGTCGGTGAGAAACAGGATGGACCAAGGATAGACCCTTGAGGGACAACGACGACATTGATTTCAGGCAGGAGTGGAGATGGAGTGGGATTTTCCAATGACGGTGAGGTCAAACATTCGTTTTAAACAGAATGGGTGAGAAGGACATAACCAGAAAAGAGAAGCATACAGAACAAGTAACAATATCTGCGAATTGGCATGCGTGGGGGAAAGAGCGAGAGAGCGAATATTTGGAGTTTAAGAGAATAGGAAAAAGGGCTAGGATAAGTTCTGATAAGGCTTGACATGAGACTGGACAAAGATGCAAGTTTAAGCCTAAAACGAGGAGCAACGCGTCAGGCAATTTGGTTTGGTGGGCTCGTGGAAGAGAGGGAAGCAGCAGAGGCAGTTGATTGGATTGTCTCAATCTTAGTGACATAGAAACTCCATGTGTCTCCCTCACTTGCTGTTGCAGGGGAGGATGGAGGAGATAGGATGATGGACAGCGTTTTGCAAAGAAACAAAGCCTGCATTGGTGATATTAACTTTTATCTACGATATTAAAATGTACAACAGAAGTCTGGGTCGAATCCCATCGCAGCAAATGGTGGAATTTGAATTCAATTTAAAAAAAGACTGGAATTTAGTATCAGCTGGTTGCCATGGAACCACTGCTAATGGCAGAAAACAAAAACAAAAAAATCTAATGTCCTTCAGGGTAAGAAATTTGCCAACCAAGCCACTCAGTTGCAAAATATCAACAAAGGTATGAAGCTGGGTGGCCCACTTGGCATCTACCAAAGCACGAGGAAAGACACCTGCAGAATTAGTCCTATTGACCCCACAAACTCCTCTTTACTCATATCTGGGGGCTAGCAGCAAAACTTGGAGAGGTGACTCAAAGTCTAGACAAGAAACAGCGTCAGACTCATGGAAACTAACCTTACAGACAACAACACATCACCACTGTCCTCAGTGACGGCCTGTCCCACGAGGAGGACAGACCCAGCAGACGTGGCAACACAGTGCTATTCTGACCGGATTATTTGTCCTGAGAGAACTCGACATCGACGCCTGGAAGTCTCATGACTCCTGCTCGTTACCACGTATCATCCTTCCTCGGTTGATAAATTGGCAGCAGTATTAGTGCTAGATTATTAATCCAGAGACCCAGATAGCATTCTGCGGACCTGGGTTCAAATCCTGCCATGGCAAATGGCGAAACTTGAATTAAGTAATTATCTGGAATTACGAGTCTAATGATGACCATGAAACCATTGCTGATTTTCAGGGAAGACTCATCTGGTTCATTTGCATCCTTTTGGGAAGGAAATCTGCCATCCTTACCTGGTCTGCAATACATGTGACTCCAAACCCACAGCAATGCGGTTGACTATTAACTGCCTTCCTGGCAATAAACACTGGTCCAGCTAGTGATTTCCATATCCCAAGAGTGAATTTTAATTGAAAAAAAAAACTCCATGTTGAACAGCACTTGGAGGAAGCACAGAGTGTGAACGGCACTGCTTGTACTCAATGCCCACCATCAGGAGTAGTTAGCAGCAGGATTACCAATCAAGCTGGTTGGATCCTCAAGGACAAAGCTGCCTGGCTGGGACTGCAGCAGCTGGTGCCACAACCAACAGAAGGGAAAAACATAGCTGGTCTCATTGTCACAAATTTCCCAGCTGCAGATGCATCTGTCCATGACAGGATTGATAACAGCAACCAGCGCATAGTCCTGTGGAGACAAAGCCTCATCTTAAACTTGAGAATACCCCCATTGCATGCTAACAAAATGTGAGGCTCGATGAACACAGCAGGGCCAGCAGCATCTCAGGAGCACAAAAGCTGACTTTTCGGGCCTAGACCCTTCATCAGAGGAGATGCTGCTGGCCCTGCTGTGTTCATCCAGCCTCACATTTTATTATCTTGGATTCTCCAGCATCTGCAGTTCCCATTATCACTGATACAATACCCACCATTGCGTTGGGTGGCACAAACTTCGGTTGAAAGAGACAGACTTGGAACAGACACAGGAACTCAAAACCAGATATCTATGAGGCTTTGTGGGACATCAACAGCAGCAGAACTTAATCCAGCACAGTCTGTAACCTCGTGGCTCGGCATATCCTACAGTCAACCATTAGCATTGATCCCAGGGATCAACACTGGTTGAATGGATAGTATCGGAGGGCATGCCAAGAGCAGCACCAGGCTTACCTAAAAATAAAGGTGCCAACCTCAAAACTACCAAACAGGACTATCTGCATGCCAAATAGCATAAGCAGCAAGCGTTAGAGCTGAGCCACCCCTAACCAATAGATCAGATGTGAGCTCTGCAGTTCTGCCACACCCAGTCGAGAATGGTGATGGACAATTAAGCAACTCACTCGAGGAAGCATGCCAAAAATCCCCATCTTTACTGACAGAGGAGCCCAACCTATCCACACAAAAGATAAGACTGCAGCAAATTTCAGCCAAAAATGCCAATTGGATGATCCATCTCACCTTCTCCAGAGGTCCCCGACATCAGATGTGAGTTTTCATCCAATTTGATTCATTTCAAATAATATTAATAAATGACTGAAAGGTTACACACCCTGGCAACACTTTGGCAATAGTACAGATGACTAGTGCTCTAGAGGTGGCCAGCGCCAAGCCAAACTGTTTCAGTCCTGCTACAGCGCTGGCATCTATTGACAATTTGGAAAACTGCCCAGGTCTGTTCAGCACAAAAACACAGCAAATCGAACCCCACCAATTTCCCCTCAAGCAGTCTATTCTCTATCATCAGTAAAGTGATGGAAGGTGTTGTCAACAGCACTATTAAGCAGCACTTACTCAGCAGTAACCTGCTCAGTGATACGCAGTTTGGGCCACGGCGGGCACTCGGTTCCTGATCTTATTACAGACTTGACCCACATATTCACAAACAGCTGAATCCTGAGGTGAGGTGAGGGTAACTGCAGAGTCCTGCACAAAAACCACTTACTTCCACTTCAGTGGAAATGACCCGACAGTGACACCTTAGTTTCAGCTCATCTGCTGAACCTCTCATCTATTCCTGTGTTACCTCTAGACTTAACTGTCCAAACTCACCGCCAGTCGGCCTCCCACATTCAACATCCCTGTAACCTCAAGAATACCTAAAATTCTGCTGCACACAAGTTCATTTGTACCAAGACCTGTTCACCATCACTGCTGTGCTCCCTGACCCACAAAGGCTCCTATTTATAAGCAACAATTTAAAATTCTCATCCTTGATTTCATTCCTGGCTGTGATGAGCCCTATCTCCCTGCACCACACAACCTTCAAGACTTCGATAACTCATTTAGTTCCAGACTCCAACAATGCGTTTAATCATCCCTTCACTATTGGAGGCTGTTTCTACAGTTGCCAGGCAACATGGTCTGGAATTCCCATGATAAACCTCTTAGGTTTGCTTTCCTTCTTTAAGATAGTCATGAAAACCTGCAAATTCAGTTACTTTTTGGTCACCTGACCTAATATGGCCTTACGATAAAAGTTTCTTGATAATATTTTTGTGAAATTATAACACATGATAATCAAATACAAATTGTTTGTTGATTTGGACATACACCGTTAGCTCTTCAGTATTGCTAGATGAATGATCTGTAACTTCTCAAATGACCGTATTGTGGGAGCACCTTCATCATACAAACTGCAGCAGGACACGAAGGTTAAACTTCTCAACAGGCAACAGGGCTTCGGCAACGATCGCTGGTATCTGTGGAAGGAGAAACAGTAAATGTTGCAGAAGTGCAAAATGAATGAAACAGAATAAAAATGCTGCCGAATTTGGTGGTCTGAAATGGAAGAAAAATGCACTCTCTTTCTGGGAATACATTGCCTGACAGTGAAAGATACCATTCAAAAATTAATCTGGTAAGACAGCAGCACGTGGTCAGGGGGTGGGCAGCAGTGGAAAATTTATTTACAAAAAAGGTATAAGGAAGTAACAGTAATACACTACAGAGATCAAATGTATCCATCATTAGAGACTGAAGAGATTAAACACCGACAAAGGTGATCAGGGAGCACAGAAGTGACTAAGAGCAGTGCGAGCTGCTATTATCCCACACTCTGAGAAAGAAATCCAGAAGAAACAAACATTTCTCTTGGATAAGAGATAATAGGAACTGCAGATGCTGGAGAATCCAAGATAACAAGTTGTGGAACTGGATGAACACAGCAGGCCAAGGAGCAGGAAAGCTGACGTTTCGGGCCTAGACCCTTCATCAGAAATGGGGGAGGGGAAAGAGGTTTCTGAACTAAATAGGGAGACAGGGGGAGACAGATCAAAGATGGAGAGAAAAGATATGTGGAGAGGAGACAGACAAGTCAAAGAGGCCAGCATGGAGCAGGTAAAGGTGAGTATCGGTGGGAAGTTGGGAGGTGATAGGTCAGTCCAGGGAGGTGGGATGAGGTTAGTAGGCAGGAAATGGGAGTGCCGCTTGAGGTGGGAGGGGGGAATAGGAGAGAGGAAGAACAGGCTAGGGAAGCAGAGGCAACCTGGGCTAGTTTTGAGATGCAGTTGGGGGAGGGGAGATTTTGAAGCTTGTGAAATCCACATTGACACCATTGCGCTGCAGGGTTCCCAGGCAGAATACGAGTTCCTGTTCCTGCAACCCTTGGGTGGCATCGTTGTGGCACTGCAGGTGGCCCAGGATAGGCATTTCGTCTGAGGAAACGGATGGGGAGTTGAAATGGTTCACGACTGGGAGGTGCAGTTGTTTATTGTGAACCGAGTGTAGGTGTTCTGCAAAGTGGTCCCCAAGCCTCCACTGGGTTTCCCCAATGTAGAGGAGGCCACAACGGGTACAGGGGATGCAGTATACCACTAAGCAGATGTGCAGGTGAACATCTGCTTGATGTAGAAAGTCTTCTTGGGGCCTGGGATGGGGGTGAGGGAGGTGGTGTGGGGGCTAGTGTAGCACTTCCTGCATTTGCAGGGAAGAGTGCCAGGTGTGGTGGGGCTGGAGGGGAGTGTGGAGTGGACAAGGGATTTATGGAGAGTGTGGTCCCTCCGAAAAACAGGCAAGGGTGGGGAGGGAAAGTGTCTTTGGTGTTGGGGTCGTATTGCTGATGGCGGAAATGTCAGACGATGATGCGGTGGATCCAGTACGTGAGGATGAGGGAGATTCTTTTTCGGTTGTTATTGCAGGGACGGTGTGCGAGTTAGGAGTTGTGGAAAAATGCAGGAGACATGGTCAAGGGCATTCTCGATCACTGCGGGTGAAAAGAGGTGGGGGGTGGGGTTGCGGTCCTTGAAAAGAAACAACATCAGACGTACGGGAGTGGAATCCTGGGAGCAGATGCGGCGGAGGTGAAGGAATTGGGAATAGGAGATGGCATTTTTTGGAGGGCAGTGGGTTGGCGGAGGTGTATTCTAGGTAGCTGAGAGAGTTGGTGGGCTTGAAATGGATATTGGTCTCTAGACGGTTGCCTAAGATGGAAACAGAGGTCCAGAAGGTGAGAGAGGTGTTAAGAGATGGCTCAGGTGAACTTAAGCTTGGGGTGGTAGGTGTCGGTGAAGTGGACAAACTGTTCGAGCTCCTCGTGGGAGCACGAGGCAGTGCCGATACAGTAATCCATGCCCCGGACGAAGAGGTGGGGTTCAGAGCCAGTGTGTGTACGGAAGAGGGATTGTTCTGACAAAGAGGCAGGCATAGCTTGGGCCCATGTGGGTACCCATGGCCATCCCCTTTGTCTGTAGGAGGTGGGAGGAGTTGATAGAGAAGTTGTTGACGATGAGAACAAGTTCACCTAAGCGCATAAGGGGGTCAGTAGAGGGGACCTGGTCAGACCTGCAGGACAGGAAATAACAGATGGCTGAAAAGCTCTACGCATGGGGAAATGCAGGTGCTAATGTGGTATACTGCATCCGCTGTACCCGTTGTGGCCTCGTCTACATCAGGGAAACCAAGCAGAGGCTTGGGGACCACTTTACAGAACACCTACACTCAGTTCGCAATAAACAACTCCTCATCCCCACCTCCCTAACCTGTTCTTCCTCTCATCTATCCCCTCCTCCATTCACCTTTACCTGCTCCATCCCCACCTCTTTAACTTGTCTGTCTCCTCTCCATCTGTCTCCCCCTCTCTCCCTGTTTATTTCAGTATCCCCTTCCCCTTCCCCATTTCTGAAGGGTGTAGGCCCGAAAATGCCAGTTTTCCTGCCCCTCTGATGCTGCCTGTCCTGTTGTGTTCCTCCAGATCCACACCTTGTTCTCTCACGTTCAGCTGGAGGCGGCTGCGCATGCGCCCAGCTTCACCCCGGCTCTTTCAGTTAAAGCTGTCGCGCATGCGCCCCGCGGATCATTGCCCCCAATAAAGATGGTGACGGTCACAGGGGCCTATCGTCATCTGAGGCATTGATTTGTTTTCTGCAAACGTGAGTCTGGGAGTTTCAAATGTGTGTTTTCCGACGTGCACTAACTGTTTGTAAAACTTCGAAACCCATACGAATATCACTTCCCTCCAGCTTTCTGCCGTTTTGCTTTCTTTACCGCGGCCTGCTCTTACCTCAGTTGCACAAATCTTGGTCTCAACGAAAGATCCAAGCCCGAAACGTTAGCTTTCCTGCTCCTCTGGTACAGCTTGACCTGCTGTGTTCATCCAGCTGCACACCGTGTTATCTCGAATTCTCCGGCCTCAGCAGTTCCGGTTATCTCAGCGACTCTGGACCGCTGTCGTGGATGATCACGTGGTTTTCACTGATCCCGCCCTCTCTTCATTCCGATTGGGCGACATTCGCGCTGTCTTGCACGGCACACCTGTGCTTCTATTGGTCGCGCATTGATCAATCAGCCAGACTTCACTGTGAGCTGAGCATGCGCAGTGCTTTGTGTTATTGTCAGAAGCAAATGATCGTCGTCACAATGTTGCATTTTGAGACAAATGAGACTGAGAACTGGATGAGAAAGATTGTTACATTAGCGATCCTGGGGTTTTGATAAGTCGCTCTGAGGAAGGGCCACTGCACCCGAAACGTTAGCTCTGTCTTTTCACCTTCACAGATGCTGCCAGACCTGCTGAGCTTTTCCAGCAACTTTGTTTTTGTTCCCGGTTTACAACATCCCAGTTCTTTTGTTATTTTTTAATCAGTCGCGATTGAAAAGGCTTCTGGAAGCTCAAAGCTAAAGATATTTTTGATACCGCTCTGTCAGCGAATAGAGAAATGGCGGTGAAATAAGGATAATAAATACAGGTCTAGCAGTCCTCAGGTAAGATGTAAAGGGAATAATTATGAACATGAAGAACATCACGTGGTTTCGTGAGGTGAGTGTTGTTCATATGAACTGTGATTGGGCAGAGAGGGAGGTTAATCAAAAAAGAACAAGCATAAAAGAGATTCTCAAGAAAGGTCTGTGCAATGGAAAGCAAGGAGAATCAGAAGATAAAAGCCCAAGGCAGAAAAAAAAGTTTGAAGACCGAGGCTGCAAAAACTCCAATTTGTTGTATCACGGCTCTACTGCCTAGTTATTGACTTTAGCAGTATAATCCACGTTCAACTGTAAGTAGCTGTCTGAGTTTGTCACTGTAGTTTGCTTCATAACAGATAAACTCCACACTTTGTTTCAATAAAGCTGACAGTTGGTTCACAAATTAGTTCTGCTGCCAAGTCCGTTCCTGTTTGAAAAGGGGTGTAGATCACATATAAATAGACAATGAAAAATATCAATCCAGGCTCTGAGCAAAATTCTACTCTCTCGCCACTGACTCCATCCCTGCCCCTGGGAACTGGCAGGTAACACACTGGTCACAGTCGCGGTGCAATATTTCATCCCAAGATGAGCTTCCAACCACATTACTCACCCCCACACTCATTATCACAAAGTCCACATACAATTTCAACCTCAACAGCATCTCAGTTCATCTGCTGCTGAAACTCTCATCCATTCCTTTGCTACCTCTCGACTTAACTCCCCAAACACACTCCCGGCCGGCTTCTTAATACTACTTCCCTGAAATCTTGAAATGATCCAAAAATCTGCTGCCCATGTGTTTATTCTCACCGATTTTAACATCTTCAAGTTTTGCCATCCTGTGCTCACTAACATAAACATTTTCTGAGTGGCAAAGCACCAAGGTTTTGAAAATCATATCCTTATTTTGAAATTTTGTCTTCACACCTCGTTCCTTTGATAGTCCGTCCAGCTGCAAACCCCTCTGAGATATATCTGAAGAAGGGTCACTGGACACAAAACAATAATGTTGCTCTCTCTCCACAAGCACTGCCAGATAAGCTGAGTTTCTCATCAATTTCTGCTTGTGTTACTAAGTTCAAACATCTACTGTTCTTTTGCTTTTTCCTTCAAGACATTTGTTCTCCCTGACTTCCAACCTCCAGTAGATTTCTGGTTTTACCTCTCCCACCTTTTTCATGTTTTCAGTTTCCAAGGCCATAAGCTCTTGAATTTACTCCCTAAACATCCCGGTTTTCAAAGTCCCTTTGTTCGTTCAGGATATTCCTTGAAACCTACTTCTTTGGCCAGTTTTGGGTCACTTGTCCTAATAAGTGACTGGTATCAAATATTGTTTTGTCACAACCTTGTGTAATATGTCAGATCATTGGATTGAATCAAAAATGTGAAAACATTTAAATTGTTCTTTTGGAAAACATCACTGTTCTTTCACGATCATTTGGTAACTCCTTACCGAACATCGTTACAAGTGCAACTTCACTGCATGACTTGCACTGGTTCACAAAGGCCAAACAACAAATTCTCCAGATGTAACTGAGGATTCGCAATAGTTACTGATACCTTTGGAGAGTGATCCAAAGTCCATGTATCAGGATATGGTGAATGAATAGACAATAGACAATAGGTGCTGGAGCAGGCCATTCAGCCCTTCGAGCCAGCACCACCATTCATTACGATCATGGCTGATCATCCACAATCAGTATCCTGTTCCTGCCTTATCCCCACAACCCTTGATTCCACTATCTTTAAGAGCTCTATCTATCTCTTTCTTGAAAGTATCCAGAGAGTTGGCCTCCACTGCCTTCTGGGCAGTGTATTCCATATATCCACCGCTCTCTGGGTGAAGACGTTTTTTCTCAACTCAGCTCTAAATGGCCTATCCCTTATTTTAAAACTGTGTCTTCTGGTTCTGGACTCACCCATCAGCAGAAACATGCTTCCTGCCTCCACAGTGTCCAATCCCTTAATAATCTTATACGTCTCAATCAGATCCCCTCTCATCCTTCTAAACTCAAGTGTATACAAGCCCAGTCGCTCCAATCTTTCAACATATGATAGTCCCGCCATTCCAGGAATAGACCTCGTGAACCTATGCTGCACTCCCTCAATAGCCAGAATGCCCTTCCTCAAATTTGGAGATCAAAACAGCACACAATACTCCAGGTATAGTCTCACCAGGGCCCTGTACAGCTGCAGAAGGACCTCTTTGCTCCTGTACTCAATTCCTCTTGTTATGAAGGCCAGCATGCTATAAGCTTTCTTCACTGCTTGCTGGGCCTGCATGCTTGCTTTGATTGACTGATGTACAAGAACACCGAGATCTCGTTGTACTTCCCCTTTACGGAAATTGACTCCATTGAGGTAGTAATCTGCCTTCCTGTTCTTGCCACCAAAGTGTATAACCACACATTTATCCACATTAAACTGCATCTGCCACGCATCCGTCTACTCACCTAGCTTGTCCAACTCACCCTGTATTCTCATAACATCCTCCTCACATTTCACACTTCCACCCAATTTTGTGTCATCAGCAAATTTGCTAATATTACTTCTAATGCCTTCGTCTATATCATTAATATATATCGTAAACAGCTGTGGTCCCAGCACTGAACCTTGTGGTACCCCACCGGTCACTGCCTGCCATTCTGAAAGGGACCCATTTATCACTACACTTTGCTTCATGTCAGCCAGCCAATTTTCAATCCAACTCAGTACTTTGCCCCCAATACCATGTGCCCTAATTTTGTTCACCAATCTCCTATGCGGGACTTTATCGAAGGCTTTCTGAAAGTCCAGGTACACTATATTCACTGGTTCTCCCTTATCCATCTTCATATGGACATGATGCAGAGCTTGTTGGGTAATATAAGCTCAGGAACAGAACAGCGATGGCTTCCTTCTGACTCGAGAGGGTCTCACATTACTTTTTAATTGAAAAATGCTCAGGTTCATTTATAGTTCTTCATGGAGAATGAATTGTTGAACTTATTCAGCTGCATGTGTACAATAAATTTCTTCAGATGTGAGGTCAAAGAAATTCAAAACTATTCCTCATCCTCCCACCGACTTTCTCTCACTGTTAAGGTGCCGACTCATGGACCTAGGGGATCCAGGTACATGATTATTTGAAGTTTACATCCCATTTAGACAGTGGTTAAACAGTCTTTTGGCACGGCAGCCTTCATTGCTCGATTGTTTCAGTTTCGGAGTTGGGAAGTCATATTGATGTTGCACAGGATGTTGATGAGACCTCTTCTGGAATACAGTGTGCGGTTTCTGTCACACAATTACAGGAGGCATATTATGAAGCTGGCGAGTGTAAAGAAGAAGTTTACCAGGATGTTGCCTGGTACGGAAGCTTTGATTTATAAAGAAAGGTTGGATAGATATTGACTTTTCTCGCTGGTGCTCAGGAGGTTGAGAGGCGGCCTGTTAGAAGTTCATAAAATAATGAGACATGTAGATAGTATGAATTGTGGTTTTCATTTCCCAAGGATGGGAGATTTCAAGTCTAGGGGATGTTTTTAAGTTGCGAGGAGATAATTTAGTAAAAATGGATATGTGAGGCAGAACTTTGCAATGACTGTGAATAAAACAATGGCAAGTTCCAGCAGAGAAACAGGTGGCAAAGAAACAGGTGACAGTGAAGCAGGCACGTGAGGGCTAATGTGTTTCGTTTGCCAGTGACATTCACCGCTTCACAAAGTGGGGAACATTGAAGTGCAGCAGTGACGGTGATTATTTTGCAGGATATTCACCTTGCAAATGGTTTTTCCGCCAGTATCCCTGATTACATCGCAATCGACAGGATGAAAGCTGCAGCAAGACGTGTGGAGCCAGTGGAGTAATTGATACGGCATCTGATTTTGAATTGGAAGATTGGAATATTGTATTCTCTCTCACTCGACTGAAGTTGACAGCTTTTCTACCCTTGCAAATTGACAGACGCTTCCGAAGAGGAATGTCTGCCCAGCGCTGTTTTTGTCAGGTTCCCAGCAGTGGAAGTGATTGGATCGCTGGCTTTTGGAAATTGAAAATTGAAATTGAAAGGTAAATGAGTAACATGAGTGTGGGGCTACTTCAGCTCACTGTCTATTTCATATCCCAACTCATGGCAACGGTACCCATTGTCAGGAGAAACCGCTTGTGTTCCACATAAAGCTGCCTTTTGTGGGGAAACCTTGTGTACAGCGGGAGAAGCGGGTAGAACAGTGTGTGTATAATATTACAAAGATTGACACTGAGACACATATTAAACAGTAAAGTTAACAAGTAAAGTTGTAAACTTGCTCACCCAGCT
Source organism: Stegostoma tigrinum (assembly GCF_030684315.1). Lineage (NCBI taxonomy): Eukaryota > Metazoa > Chordata > Chondrichthyes > Orectolobiformes > Stegostomatidae > Stegostoma > Stegostoma tigrinum. The sequence continues at coordinate 349,639 of NW_026728811.1, forward strand.
GGCTTGTTTTCATTCAGACTTTTCGTCACCATGCGAGGTAACATCATGAGTGAGACTTCCGAAGAAGCGATGTTGTTCTCCTCCACTTGGAATTTATACTGCCCGGTCTGTTCCAGCAACTTCTGTCATTGTGCATTCTGTTCTGTATGGGTTGCATATGGGGTCCAATTCTATATGTTTGCCAACTGCATTATGGATTAAGAACCATGCCTCTAGGAATTCCCATGTGTGTCTGTGTTTGGATTGCACTTCTACAGTTATGTTGTCCCAGTTAAACTGATGGCCTTCATTATCCGGGTGTACTGATATTAGGGAAAGTTTGTCATATCATTTTGCTGCCAGCTGATGTTCATGCATACTGATGGCTAGTTTCCTTTCTGTCTGTCTGATATAATGTTTGTGGCAATCGTTGCACGGTATTTTGTAAACAATGTTAGTTCTGCATGTCGTGGGTATGGTGTCTTTAATCCTGGAGAATGTTTGTCGTAGCATGGCTTTGGGCTTGTGTGCTACCGTAATTCCTAGTGGTCATAGAAGTTGTCAGTTCTGATATGTTCCTGATGTGTGGCAGTGTGTCCAGTGTGTTCGGGCATAATGTGTCCTCTTCGTGTTGCTGTTTAGTCAGTACCTTTGGATGAAATTGCAGGGATATCCATTCAGAGCGAAGATTTTGTATTGGTGTTCTTCCTCTTTCTGCATAGTTCTGGGTCATTGCAATGAGTGGTGGCCCGTTTAAATAGTGTCCTGACACAGCTTAGTTTGTGCAGCACTGACCTGAGTTAGTTGCCAAATTAAAAGTATCCGAGCCCCTCGAGGCACTGACCCGAGTTGTGATGTGCAAAGGACAACACACGAAGGAGGATCCTTGTGTGATTGATCCAATGTGATCTGTATACCAGTGTAAACAGTGAGGACTAGTCTTCAGCACCCACATTGAGCCTGGCTCCATTTGGCCTCCAGTCACCTCTCACAAACTACCATTGCCCTTCACTTTTCCTGACCTCCCCTCTGTTCTTGTTTTAAACTTATTGCACGCCAGGCAGTTTCAGCTGGCATTGCTGCTGTGGAACTGTAACATGGAATGAATCGATTTTGACTGAGCAGTCTCGTAATTCTGCTTCTAAAGATCAGTCAATATTTCGTATTTATAACTGTAAATGATAACCATTAACAGGCTATGACAGTGAACGCACTGATTTGTAATCATTGGACTAGCAGGAAAGATTTGTTTATGTCACTCAGGACACTATCTGATTCAGCCTTGCATTCTCCCATCCTTCTGCATGTGATGCCGCTCTGCTGTGTTTTGGTTTTGTTACGTCTTGATTGTAATCATCTCCAGTTATCTAATACTTTGTCATTTCTAATACATGAGACTCTCTTCCTGCACCTGCATTTCTGGCTCCATAGCTCAGTGGTTAGAGCACTGGTCTTGTAAACCAGGGGCCGTGAGTTCAAGTCTCACTGGGGCCTTTGGTAATTTTTCTACATCTTCTGCTTCCAAGATTGAAAGGTGCCCTGAAAAGATTATCTGAAATTATGACTATATCATTTCCTCCACAGGCCAGAAATGTCCCTGAAATTCCACGTTCCTGTTCGCCCTTCCACGTGTTTGAGGCGGACCATTCGGAATGGCAGGAAGCAGCTGGTGAGAGTGATGTTTGGTCGGAAGAGCGAGGTGAAGCAGTATAAACTGCAGAGTGGCAGATGAACAATGGGGGAGGAGCACAAACCCCGGGCAGCCGCCGAATGCTCCCTTTTGTTGCTGTCAACAGGTTCCTGGTTACAAAGACAACACTCACTCTGAATCGGCCAGAATCAGCCCAGTGAGAGTTTCCTTCAGTCTAAAAGGACAAGGATGGGCAATGAAATTTCAAATTAAGACTGTGATTTCACAAGAAGAGCAATTGTCTTTTGCCAGTTTTACTTTTCCAAAACAAAGTCTGGGACATGCATTGTGGAGACACAGAAAGAGTCTTATTCCACCCACTGCAGAGACATCCATGTCACAAGAAGCCAGCTCTCCTGAACCCAGGGCCACCTCCCTTCGAGCCTTTCCACTTCTTGTCTGTTCCCAAGTATCCGATCGTGCCAGAGCCGAGATTCTACTTGTATTCCTGATCTTTACACTGAATTCTGACTATTTCGATGTCTCAGATCAGCTAATGACACCGAGAGCATCAGAATCAATCTCCCCGTGCCTAAAAGAAGGGAAAGGTGCCTTGCCTTATTCTGCTCAATCAGAAAGTTGATCCTTTGCTTTCCCTTGAGTCTGAATCACAAAGTGTGATGAAAGATTTACGAAGCTGGAGACTGGGTTCGCTGTTTTGTTTCCTTTCCACATTTCCAACGACCAGCTGGCAACTTTGGAGCCGCTTATAATGTTGGGGGTGGGTAGTGATGGGGTTTGGTAGTTTGATTAAGCTGATAGCAAAAATTTCTTTCAATTGACTAAGGTCAGTAAACAGATACTTTCATTTAAGGACAGTTGAAAGAGACATAGTTGCATTGACATAGCGCTTATCATCCCCAATGAGGAAGCCAGGTTACTGTGAGCAGACATGGTTTAAAACTTGACTCATTTTCCTCCGAATGTGATATAAAGTCAGGAGTCACACGATATCAGGTCACAGACGAACAGGTTTATCTGAAATCAGGAGCTTTCAGAGTGTGGCTCCTTCCTCAGGTGAAGTGGATGCATGTAATATATTCACAGCAAAGACGCTTTCGATCATAATCTGAAATTGATTTCATAAAGAGCCGCCTCCATGTTCTACCAAACATTAAAAATGAAACACATGTCAAAGGCAATAAAGCCTCACACAGGATTCGAACCTGCAACTTCTTGCACTGACGACATCTAGCTGAAGTGACAATCAGACCACGAGACTAATGACCCAGTCTGATGAAGTCCCACTTAACAATAAATCAGATGCCACTCACGCAGTGGTAGTGTCCCTACCTCAGATGTGGGCGACCAGAGGCGAAGCTCTAGCTGCTCCAGAGGTGTGTTATAACATATCTGAACATGTTGATTGGACAATTATTCCCCATTGCTTCAGGCAGTGAAAACCACAAAGAGCATCTTCTCGTTCTGTCTCCCTGTTCCTGGGACGGTTCTATTTGTCCCTTCCGCTGGGACAGGGTTCACCCCATTGGCAGATGCATCAAATAATTTCCCTCCATGGGCAGGTAGTGCTGGAAGATGGTATATGCTCTACCGCTCCCTTTCAAGCACTGGAAGAGGGATGGAGCAGAGCTGTGGAATCAGGCTTCTGCAGCAAGTAATAAATGACAATTTGAACTTCTGTCGAATGACATTTATCAGAGACGGACAGAAGCTTGGAGAGCTGCTGTGAAAGAGAGAAGACAAAACTGGAGATTAGTCCCTTCAACAACTTAAAAGGGGATCTTTCTTTGCAGCCTGTTTGGTGTTCAAAATTTGTCTGCACACAACAACCCTGCAAATAACACCTTTGCAATGCGGGAGTCTTTTCCTTTGCTGCATCCAGAGCAGGAGTTAATGTCTGACACCAACAGTCCCAGATTAACAGAACCTGAGTGAAACACTCACTCACTGATGGACGTCCCCAACGGTCCTGAGTTGCGGGGCTGCAGACAGTACAATGCAGAAGGGAGGGTTCAAAATGAGCCATTGTTTCTCTCCCACCGCTCCCTCTCAGAGACAGGGAGAGTGATGTCATCAATCCATGGCCATTCAGCCCATCAAGCCACAGTGTCCCAAAACCACTTGTATTTCTCAGTGATATATCTCCCTAATGGTGGTGTCTGCACCATAATGCTCACAGAACCCCTACAAAGTGGAAACAGATCCTGCATCCCAACAAGTCCACACTGCACCTCAAAGCATCCCACCAACCCCACTCCTCCCATAACCCACGCATCGCCAAACACTACGGGGAACTTAGCCCGGCCAGTCCACTGAACCTGCACATCTCTGGACTGTGGGAGGAAACGAGAACAACTTCAGGAAGCCGGAAGAGTTTGCAAACTCCACATAGACTATCTCCGGAAGGCAGAATTGAAGCAGGGTCTGTGGCGCTGTGAGGCAGCAGTGCTAACCACTGAACCATTGTGCCTTCCCATGCTGTCTCACACTGCTGATCCTCCAAATATTCACATCTGAAACGGCATGGGGTATTACTGGCAGAAATGAAAAAATAGCTGCACTTGATGTGCTTCAACTTCCTCAGTTTATTCCCATCTCAGATAAGAGGTTTTACAGTTCAGTTTAGGGCAGACAACAGAGAAAGCAGAAGACCTTCATAAGTATGTCACCTCCCCTCTGCAAGCTTGGCCAGTGTATCAATATGAGATATTTATTTCAGGCACATGAAGCTATGGGAAACAGAGAACTGATCAAAACACAGGATGCGGGACAGAGCGCAATATGCCTGTAGCAAAAGGCAGAGAATGGTTTCGAGTTTTCGATCTCTGGAGTATGGGCCCAGCATGCTCCCGCTGCATCACTCTGTTGCTCTAGCTCATGACTTTTTCAACAAGTATTTAGCTTTTCAACTGTTGTGTGGCATGTACCTGAAAGAATGATGTCAAAAGATCTTCACTGTTGTTCTGTAATCTTCTGTGGCTTAGGCATGTCACCTTTGTGTAAGTATTACCTTTGTCTAAGTTCCCACATTCTGTTGGTCGAGCTGTCATTCCACTCAGAATCACAAAATTTGTCAAAATGCAGACGGAGACCATGTAGCTCGCCTTAGCTGTGGGTGCGTCGGGTCTCCACAATAAGTACATGAGTGTCTGTTTTAATATCACTCTCCTGCCTTCTACCTGTAACTCTGCACATTGTGGCTTTTCACAGAACCATCAAATTCCATTTTGTGTGGCATGAATCTGCCTCTTTGTTGCAGTCAGGCAGGGATTTACAGGTCCACTTAGTTGTTGTATAAAAATGTGCTATGTCATGTAATTCTTACTTCTTTTCGTCATGACTTTACACCTCTGCCTAATTGATCTCGATCTTTACAGGCATGTGAGCATTTTTATCCTGGGAGTTCTCCTGTTCATACCATTCACAACTTGGAAAGCTTTACTCAGACCAGTTTACTGTTCTCCAAGAAGAACTATATCAACTTTCCAATCTATCTTTCTTGATGACATTCTTCACACGCGTCAGTGTTCACGCAAACCTGTTCAGCACTGTCTCCAGTCACTTTGCCTCACAGCTTCCTGAACTTTCACACATACATAATTGACCATTAATTAAGGGTAGAATTCATTCTGATGATTGGCCTTGGACCTAACTGTCAACTTTTCTCCTTCTCCTCTGCTGCCTGACCTGCTGCATTCCTCCAGTTCCACACTGCAACAATTCTGTCTCCAGTGTTTGCAGTTCGTGCGATCTCCAGAATCATTCAGATTGCGGAGCACACATTCGGAAACACTCTTGTGCTTTGAACAAGTGTTTCTCTGTGCTGGGTTCACAATGACGTTAGAGCAGCTTCGTTTCTCACAAAGCTGGTTGAGTGATTCAGTGAATGTCAAGAGAAGAAATCTGGGCTCGTCCGGGATTTGAACCCGGGATCTCTCGCATGTCAGTGGCATATTAGACCGAAAGCGAGAATCATACCCCTAGACCAACGAGCCATCGAACAGAGGAACACCTCTTTCAGAGTGAGGTACATCCCACTTTGTTCAGGGAATTCAAAGCAGCAAAGACTTTCAAGAATATTTTATTTCTCAATCTGTCTCCCTGTTCCTGAGACGGTGCTGTTTGCCTGTTCTCCTGGCACCGGGTTCTCTCTATTGAGTGAATATTATACAATTTGTTTCCAATTGGATCACAGAAAGTTTTGAAAGATTTGTGAAGCAGGAGATTCTGTTGCTGTTTTGTTTTATTTCCATGTTACCACCTTCCAAGTGAATTTTGTTTCTAAAGTTTTGTTGCAATCTTCAGGCTTCATCATGCCTGGGGCTGAGGGAATTCAGATTTGTGGAGATATTCAAAAGGCCAGGATTGTTCTGTTTCAAGCAAAGAGGGTCAAATGGAGATTTCATGGCAGTAGACAATGAGAAACTGTTTCCACAGGTGAGGATCAGTAAACAGGTAAATAGGATTTTAGAACATGAAGCATAAAGAGAACTGCACTTAGAGAGGACTTTTCACCACCAGTGAAGATGTCTGTTGACTACATGTAGGGCTTGTTTAAAACTTGCTTCCTTCTTCCCCGTGCACAATGTATTCACTGCAAACACTCTCAGGGATCTCAGTCTGAAATTGATCTCATTGAAATCAGACCTCATCATTTTGATGTGTTTTGAGCTGCTTCCCATAAGTCCATGCAAATGAAATAAATATCTCATATTGATGCATGGGCCAAGTTTACGCAAATGAGGTGACACGTGTCTGAAGGCCTGAATGGCCTCCTCATGTTCTGTCTCGGCCTGCGATGGTCTGATTTGTTAAACCAGTTCTCTGAGATCGCAGGAATAAAGTGCTGAATTTGAAAAACATCAGCTGTAGTGTTTTACATGCAATGGATACCCTGCAGTAATTCCCCATGCTGTTTAAGGAAGCAGTGTCCTTCAGGTGAAATGAGAAGTTGTGAGTGACCAAAGGATCGGAGACAACATCACGTCACAGATACAGATCACCGTTATTAGGACAGATATTACCGATTGTGGATAACCATGGAGAGAGACAAGTGACAGAGAATCTCCGTGCACTCGATGGGCCAAACGTCTTCTTCCTGTACGGGAATGACGCCATGGGTGTATGACGTCAGTCTCTGTCGCTGTGATGTGGCGATGCCGGTGAAAAGTGTCACTTAACCTGATGGAGGAGCGGCGCTGTGAAAGTTTGTGATTTCACATAAACCTGTTGGACTAGAACTTGGTGTCGTGTGACTTCTGATTTTGTTCACTGTCTCTGTGACAGAGCAGGCGAGGGAGACACAATGGCTCATTTTTAACCCTCCCTTGAACTGCCTGCAGCTCCGCAGCTCAGGGACGTTGGGGATGACTCTCAGTGAGTGAGTGTTTCACTTGGATTCTCTTAATTAGGAACTGTTGGTGTCAGATATTAACTCCTGCCCGGCCATAACAAAGAAACTGACGTCCGCATTGCAAAAGACTTTCTGCAAGATTGCTGTATGAAGTCGAATCCTGAAAACCAAACACGCTGCAAAGAAATGTCCTGTATTAAGTTTCTAAAGGGAATAGTCTCCAGTGTCAACTTCTCTCTTTTCTAGCAGCTCTGTATCTTTCTCTTTGTCTCTGATTAATGTCACTTGATGGAAGTTTCCAATCGTGGTTTATAATTTCATGACGTCTGATTCTGCCTCTTCTGCTTTTCACCTTTCCTGTGTTCAAGAAGGAGCCGCAAAACATATACCATTCCCAAGCACTGCCTGTCCGTGGGGGGAAATGGTTTGATCCATCTGCCATTGAAGGTAGCCCGGTGCTCGGGGAAAGGAGCAAACAGCAGCAGCCTGGGAGCAGGGGCAGAATGGGAAAAAGCCGTTCATTGTTGCTTTCACTGCCTGAACTGAGATTTTTTTTTAAATGTAAGCAGCTTGTTCAAAGATGCTATTACTCACCTCTGGAGCAGATAGAACTTGAAAGCTGTCTCCAACATCCAAAGGTCATTCATTGTATGACAGTCAACTAGATTACGGCAGAAAGCTGATGCTCGATGAAACTGTTCATTGGTGTAGAGGTGTGAGGGTCGTTGATGAGGATTTCAGAGGTCCCACGTTTAAATCCCACTTGAGCCCTTGTTATCTGCAGCAGTGTCCTCTCTTCGCTGTTTGACATCTTCTCGCGAAAATCTTTGGGAGTGTGCGAATGTGGTTCATTATGAAATCTAAGACCGTCTGAGATGCCAATGGGCCTTTGCAGTGTCAGTCTCACTTTCGGAGAAGAGGGAATCGAACTGTTACTGCGCCTGGTCAGTGGAAAGAATTTCTCACCATCAGCTCAACCAAACTACCCAATGCCAACCATAACATGAAAAACAACACAAAATCTGTTAGTTGGGAGGCGAAACATGGGAATCAAAACCTGTGCCACAGTGTTGAGGGGGCCAAACCCTAACCACTGGGCCACCAGGGAAAGCATTGTGGCCCTTGCCATCTTTTCTCAATGGCACTGCTTTAGCCTTTTCAGCCTATTGTTCATTTTGGCTGCAGGTCAGTCTCTCTCCCTCTTGGAGGTTTTAATCGTATAGAAAAAGACCATTTGTCCATCTTGTCAGTGTGTGTGTTCAGATCTTTTCTAGTCCCAGTTTCCAGTGTTTCTCCCACTGCTTTTGGTTTTCTTAATTTGAGAGTGCAAATTTCAATGAGATTATCCCTGGAATCAACGAATGGGACTGAAGTTTGAGATGATAAAAATAAGCTAAAGCACCTTGAAGTAATCATCCTCATTTTAAGCCACAGAGGGAGATACAAAGATATATCCTCCGAGAGTGACAGAGGCCTTTGGATTAAAAGTGCTCTGTATCCTCACCGTACACACGGTTCCCTGGCAAAAGGCAGCTTTATGTGGAACACAAGCAGTTACTCTGACAATGGGAGCCATTGCCATGAGCTGAGATATGAAATGGACAGTGAGTTGAAATAGTCCCACACTGAAGTTGCTCATGGTCAACTTTCAATGTCCAAAATGCAGCTATCCAATCACTTCAGCTGCTTGGAATCCAACAAAAAAAACTGCAAAAAGAAAAAAATCTTTGGAAGCAACTGTCTTTTTGCAAATGTGGGAAAGCTGTCAATGTCATTCCAGAGGGGGAAGATACAACATTTCCATTTTCTAATCCAAAGTCAGATGCATTACCAATTACACCCACTGCTCCACACATGTTGCTGCATCTTTCATCCTGTCCACGCGTGATGTTAACAGGGACATCCGCGGAAAGAGCATTCGCAGAATGAATAACCAACTAAGTCAGTTGCTGTCACTGCTTCACTTCAATGTTCTCCACTTGGTAAAGCGGTGAATTTCACTGGCAAATGACACATTTGAGATGTCGCATGCCAGCATCACTGTCACCCGTTTCTCTGCCACATGTTTCACTGCTACAACTTGCCATCGTTTTATTCACAGTCATTGTGATGCTCTGCCTCTCGTATCTTTGTTTTATATTATCTCCTCACAACTTATAAATGACTTCTAGTCTTCACATGCCCCATACTAGCGAAAAGAAAATTACCATTATTAGTGTCTACACGTCTCATTATTTTATAAACTTCTGTCAGGTCGCCTCTCAACCTCCGAAGGACTAGAGAAAATAGTCACAGTCTGTCCAATCTTTATTTATAACTCAAACCTTCCACACAGGTAACATCTTGGTAGCCTTCTTGTTAATACTCACCAGCTTAAAAATATGGCTCCTACAACTGTGTGACCGAAACTGCGCACTGTATTCCAGAAGAGGCCTCACCAACGTCCTGTGCAACTTCCGTGACTTCCCAACTCCCAAATTCAAATGACTAAGCAAAGAAGGTAAGTGCGCCAAAAGCCTGTTTAACCACCCTGTCTAAGTGTGCAGTAAACTTCAAAGGTTTCTGTACCTGCACCCCTCGGTCCCTAAACAGGCACCTTAACAGTGAGACAAAGGCTGTGGGGAGGTGGGGAATAGTTTCAAATTTCTTTGACTTCACGTGCAATGAAATTTATTGTACACGTGCAGCTGAATAAGTTCGGCAGTTCATTCTCCGTGAAGCATTATAAATGGAATATATTTTCAATTAAATAGTAAAGTTAGACCCTTTCGATTCGGAAGGGAACTGTCGTGCTTCCCGTTTTACACTGGTGCCTTAAAGATTTAACCACATCCCGATGATTTGAGGTACATTTCATACTTTCTGAGCTCCATCCAAGAAATCCACATACAAGGGTCTGTCTTTTTTTTTTGCATTTTGAACGCTCCCTTCCTCTCAGCAGCTCTGTATTTAAATCTGATAACATTTCTAACTAAAGTAGAACGTAACATTCGAACGGCTGAATTCGATAAATCTGATTCCATTTATAGTATTTCACTGACCTGTGCGAGTTTGCAGCAAAGTGAATAAATTGAAATGATCTTCACAGCCCTTTTCCCCCAATTTAACTCAGTGCAGTCACCCATGTGAGAAATGTCTTTGAGCTGAAAAAAATCACCTTCTTTTCTCTCTCCGAAGATATTCATTCACATTGTGAATATTTGCAGGTTGTCTGTCAATCGTTGAATCATTTCACAATGCACAGAACTTTTTTTTGCAAACTTTGGCAGAATTGACTTTCTTCAATACCCTCTTGAAACATGACAAACTGAAGTTGCTCCAAGTGAGGCTTGAACTCAAAGCCTCAGCATTGGCAGACACCTCTATACTGCCAAATAAGTACTACATGCTGACCGATTGTGCCACTGGAGCAGAGCACATCCATGTAGCTCCATATTTTGGATTATACCTTAATGGTTGGCAAATTGCCTGAGGGCTGGGATATGAAATCTTCACTCGTGGGTTCCGAAGATGTTCGAGGAACTTGATTAATTACACAGTGCTAAACTGCATTGAAATGTACATTTTCAAGATTTTCCTCGACTGTCCCCTGAGCCCTTGATGTTTTTGCTCTGCAGAAATCTGTCAATTGCATTCTTGGACAGACTCAATAACTGACCTCCACAGTCTCTGGGGCACCGACTTTCAAAGCTTCAGCTCACCCTGAGTTCTCTCCCCTCAGTCTGCTGTTTGGGGTATGCCCCTGTTGTGGGAAATTAACTTCATTGTGTACCTAGTGTTGCTCCCGGCATGTCCTCTGGCATTGCACCCTTTTTACACTCGCTCAAGTGTTGCCCTGATTGTGCCATGGCTCCGTGTCACAAGGCTCAGGAAAGGAACACAGAGCAATGCCCAGCAAGATACATTTTGTGGGTAAAAAGCAGTTATTCGGCTTTCTGCGTTATTCAGTCCATTTGCGAGTTTTGCATCATTTAGAATTTTGAAACTGTGCACCTTGTACACCTGTGTGGTTCATTAATATCTATCCTGAGGAGAGGTTGTTGCCAATACTGACTCCTGGGAACAGCACAGTCCACTCTCCTTGAGTCAGTAAAACAATTCCTCACAGATAACATTACATCCCCATGGCAAAGGGCCTTTAGAGCAGATTCCCGACAGTGTGGAAACAGGCACTTGGCCCAACAAGTCCACACTGCCCCTTGAAGGATCCCTCCCAGACCCATTTCCCCTACCACCCACACCCCCCTGAACTGCACAGGCAATTTAGCATGGCCAATCCACCTAGTCTGCACATCTTCAGACTGTGGGCGGAAACTGGACCACCTGAAGGAAACCCACACAGACACGGGGAGGATGTGCAAATGCCGCACAGACAGTTTCCCTGAGGCTGGAATCAAACCTGCGTCCCTGGTGCTGTGAAGCTGCAGTGCTAACCACTGAGCCACCATGCTGCCCTCACATGCCCTTTCATGCCACGACACTCTTCATAGAATTTGATTCAGCAACAAGTCACCAAATTCGTTTGCAAAATTCACACAACTGACAGGTCACACACTACACCCGCCATCATCAACTTTCACCATGACTTCATTCAAGGACACGTTCCAATGCTTTCGTGAAGAGTGAATGCATAAGAACGTAACACAAAGGTAACTTGAATTTCACATCTAAAATTGTAAATGAAGAAGAGGCCAGAACTGGGTTTAGAATATCATGTTTAGCACCACAGCTAGAACTTCAGCCCGACAAGTGAGAAATCTACCCCTGAAGCCCCAACATCTACATGGTAACTTGCTCCATGTGCCCAGTTGGAAACCTATGTGAAGGAGCATGCTGTCAGATAGAGCACCTGTGAGCATCCTCCATTGTTCTATCTAAAACTGCAACAGGAGCTGTCCATTCCAGTTGTGAGAGCAGCGGGGTAAATGTGAGAGACTTGATACTCAGTGTTGTAGATTCATTCTCACCATCATGACAGCAACGTTTAAGAGGCATTTAAACAGACACATGAACAGTAAGGTAATAGAGAAATATGCAACCATTGGCAGGCAGGTGGGATCAGTTCAGTTCAGAATAGCATTCGGCACAGCCCTATGTTACACTGTTTTATGTTCCACGTTACTGTTGACAATTCTCTGCTCGAAACAACACCGAAAGATGGAAACATAGGAGCAGGAAGAGGTCATTCAACCTGGCTCCGCTGACTCGCCATTTTTTAACATCATGATGGATCTAAAACTTTGATGATTTTTCCGACCTTATCCTTACAACTCCCGTTGAGAATTTAACAGTTATATATCTCTAAATATATTGAAGGTGATAAATTGAATGAATAACGTGAATGCTATGTTGGATTTCCTGATAATTATGCGGGTATGTTGGATGAGCAGATGTTTCTGGTAGATTTCGTCTCTGAAAATTTGCGTGAAATGGCGAAGTTTCTCTTTCATTTGATGTATGTTCATTGGAAGACAAGTCGGAAGACATAATGGGAGGGAAAATCATGTTCCTTCCCATTATCTCATGTCAACGTCCTAATTCAATTATCTAGTGATACACAGAAGGCGGATTCTACACGTATTGACAGAATGTAAAAAGCAATCAGAAATGTCAAAAATGTGCTAATGCAATGGGATTGCTTTGTGTCGAAGAGGTGAAAAGCTGTTTTGCCCGAGTCACCTTCACGTCACTTGCTGAGGACAGAATAAGTGAGAAGGTGTTTCACTGGAGCTCACGAGCCTCGCTTTCATATTCCTTCTTGTTTAGCTTTCCTTGATCCTTTGCAAAAGAAAGAAAAGAAAATGGAAACAACATTACTTAGTAACCTGGCTTGTCCTTTTTGCAGTTTAACATCCAACGTGGCTTCGACTCAAGAGCATACTTTAGTATTCGTTTCTGTACAAAAGCGCAAGTCAAAAGGTTCAAGCAAGTGTGAGAATTCGAAAACGACAAATCAAGTTGTGAGGTTGTTTGAACCTTGGTGCAGGCATAAGCTGCCACCTGCCTTGTCTTTCTCCTTCACAGTCAATTTTCCCGCATAGCTTTCCAGTCAGGGACCCGAACAAATGTCAGACGGCAGCCAGCTGATTCGGGCACCTGTGTTTGAAAACAAGGAAAAGAAACGCAATAACTTTTACGAAATTCCAAGCTGCTTATTTAGAGTTGCACAAAAGGTAGTTTATGAGCACATTGACAGATCGTAAAAGGCGATCAGAGATGTCAAAGAAATGCTAACAGCATGCGATTGTTTTTTGTTCAAGAAGCAATAAGTTTTCACGCCTGAGCCACCATCACTTCACATCCTGGTGAGTGATGAAACTACATGTTGCTTCACTTGAGCTTCATGTGGCTTGCTTTCCTATCTCTCCTGGTTTAGACTTTCTTGCTCCTCCTTGATATAAAGAAAAAAATGAATGGATGCTATATCAATTGGTAGCTTGTCTTGCATTTCCTCAGTTTCAATGCCAGCATGTCTTTGACTTGAGAGCATACGTTAATGCTCGTGATTCTGCGAGAGCAAGTGTCATGAGGTTGGTCTGAGCTTGTAAATCCCTTCACTCCTGTTGTGGACTGAATAAGTCGCTATTGTGTTCGCTGCTAAGAAATGCAAACATGTTTCTCTACTCCAAAATGTGACTGAGGGCTTCTGGTTTAGTTTCATGCACTTTGAGACATGGCAGATTCTGACGGAACTAGGACATACAGAGACTACTTTGAGATGTACTTGACAGAGAAGAATTCGCGGTGCACTGCGACGTGGGAAAATTAGGCTTTTCCTTGACTTTGGGCTGGAGCACTTTTGCACGAAAGGCAAAGGTGACACTACTCCACTACAGAAAGGATTAGGGCAAGCAAAATGCACTCTAAAAGGGGTGACCACCTCCGCACATTCATGGCCAGGAAGGAGCGAAATTTAACAAAGATTCACACTTCAATGAAATAGAATGAACTTCCCTACCACAACAAAAGCAGATATGGGCGACTTCATTTCGAGAAAGGTTGGCTGATGAGAACAACAAACGAGAAAGCTCACTCCACGTCCATCCAGGAACCAATCGCTGTAAAAGAGGAACTCCACTATTTCCACCCGGCTTTGAACCGGGGACCTTTCGCGCTGAAGTGCATGTGATAACCACTACACTACAGGAACACAGCCCCGGCTTTGCCCTGCACTCTGGCCTTCCTACAGCATTCAAATTTGCAGCTGTTCAACGCTTCACGTCTCTTTTTACGAACAGATCAAAGTAGTCCAGCGTTATTGGCACTATTGAAAAATAAAATATATCATGTGAACCTGCCCAGAAAATATTCACATGGACGTTGCCAGGGTTGCAGGTTTCGGACCGTACGGCGATGCTGAATAGGTTGGGGCAGTTTTCCCTGGAGGGTCGGGGGCTGAGGGACGACCTGGCGGAAGTTTATAAAAGCATCAGGCATATAGACAGGATGAGTAGTCAAGGTCTTTATCACACGGTGGGCGAGTCCAAACCTGGAGGGTGTACAATTAAAGTGAGGGGCAGCAATTTAAAAGCGACCTGAGGGCCATTTTTTCTTGCCCAGAAAGTGGTGCATGTATGCATTAAACTGTCAGATGAATTGTTGGAGCCTGGTAAAATTACAACATTTCCAAGGGATCCAAATGTGTGTGTGAATCGGGAGGGTTTAGAGGGATATTGACCAAATATGCTGGCAAATGGGGCTGCGTTAATTTAGGATATCTGGTCGATATTGGCGAGGTAGACCGAAGGTTGTCAGCTCTCTCCATTTCCATAATGAAACTGATCCTGTAACGCGATGAAAATGAGGAGCAGATGTTCTGTGCTCACCTGCATTGTGCATTGATTAGAAACAAAACCTTGCCTTCTGTTACTTTCAACTGAAACACAGGTCTTCCCTACCCAGCTTCAGCAGACCAACACGACAAGCATAATGGCAGCGGTGGGATTCGAACCCACGCCTCCGAGGAGACTGGAACCTGACTCCAGCGCCTTAGGCCGCTCGGCCACACTACCACCCATACAGGAGGGTCAAATATGATTCTTTCTGATGTTGTTATTGCAAAACAACAAAAGCAAAGGCACAGGGAAAGACTTCAAGGATCCCTGTCTTGTTCATCCATTTTCTTAGCTGCCGGGCAGTGCCTAACTAAAACATTATTTTCCCACAAGATGCTGACAACAGCTCGATCAAATCAAAAATCAACAGAAAGCTGAGAGCATCTTGTGAGAATCAGTTAGGCAACAAATGTAAAGTGCCTGGGAGAAAGCGTATACAGTTATGCTTGGATAAAGAAAACATGAACCGCACGGCATTTCTGGAATTTAGACTTTCACGATGGTGAATGATTTCACCCTTTGTTCGAAACTGAACAACTCTGGCGTTAACACATAATGTGAAAACCACCGGGCTACTGGGGAAATGCACCAAGCTGAGCAGATCGTGCACCAGTTCACACCGTGCAGCATACTTAGACTTACACACCAGTTTTGCAGTGGAAGTGGCTGAAAGATAACCCTCTGCCTGAAATCTGAGCCAGCATTAGAATTCAAGAACGACAAATCACATTGGGAGGCTATTCGAACCTCGGTGCAGCTACGAGCTGCCATCTTGCTTGCCTTTCTCCTTACCCCAACGTTTCTCTGTGCAGCTTTCCAATCCTGGACATGAACTAATTTCAGGTGGCAGCCAGCTGATTTGGAAACCGGAGTGGGAGACAAGGAACAGTAAGTGAGTAAAATTTACAAAATTCCAAGGTGCTTATTTAGAGTTTCACAAAAGGCAGTTTCTGAATGTAATATATGATCAGAGATGTCACAGTGATACTCACAGCATGCAATTGCTTTTTGTTCAAGAAGTGAAAAGCTCTTGTGCCTGAGTTACCAGCATTTCACATCCTGCTGACTGATTAAGTTAGGGTTAGGGTTGGTGTTCTCTTACTGTTGTTAGTTTCCTTCGCGTTTGTCCAACGTAGTGTTTCTCACAGTCTCTGCAGGGGATTTTGTAGATGACATTGGTCCTGTCCATGGTGGGGAGTAGGTCTTTAGTTCGGGTGGTCACTTGTCGTAGGTTTGATGTGGGTTTGTGTGCCACCCTGATGCCCAGTGGCCTTAGATGTCTTGCGGTGAGTTCTGACGTGTTCCTGATGTAGGGTAGTGTGATGTGTGTGTCGGGGGCGTGTAGAATCTTTCTGATGCTGTTCCTGTAGGCATCTCCTGACCCAGTTCTTTGGATATCCATTATCATTGAACAACTGGCTACAAAAAGACACGAACAATGCTCACTCATCTCAATCCACATGGACAAGGAGAACCGCCACTTCAACTGGGACAACACCAAGAGGGAGGGCTTCAGATATGTAGATAATTGGGATGTGTTCTGGGGAAGGTGGGATCTGTACAAGAAGGATGGGTTACATCTGAACTGGAAGGGGACCAATATCCCGGGTGGAATGTTTGCTCGAGTAGTTCCAGAGGGTTTAAACTAGTATGGCAGGGGGGTGGGAACCTGAGCTGTATACCAGAGGTGAGAGTTGATGCAGGTGAGCAAGAGGCAGACCAGCTAGTGGGAAGGATTTTCCTGGGAAGGAACCAAGGGATCAGTTAAAGTGTGTTTGCTTTAACACAAGGAGTATCAGGAATAAAAGTGATGAACTTAGAGCATGGATCAGTACCTGGTGCTATGATGTTGTGGCCATAACAGAGACATGGGTTTCTCATGGGCAGGAATGGTTGCTGGATGTTCCAGGGTTTAGAACATTTAAAAAGAATAGGGAGGGGGGAAAAAGAGGAGGGGGTGTAGCACTACTAATCAGAAAGGGTATCACAGCTACAGAAGCTTCCATTGTCGAGGAAGATCTGCCTACTGAGTCAGTATGGGTGGAAATTAGGAACAGCAAGGGAGTAGTCCCCTCGTTAGGGGTTTACTACAGGCCCCCCAATAGCAGCAGGGAGATTGAAGAAAGCATAGGTCGACAGATTTTGGAAAAGTGTGGACGTAGTAGGGTTGTTGTAATGGGTGACTTTAACTTTCCTAATATTAATTGGAACCTCCTTCGAGCAGAAGATTTGAATGGAGCTGTTTTTGTAAGGTGTGTTCAGGAGGGTTTCCTAACGCAGTACGTTGACAGGCCGACGAGGGGAGAGGCCATTCTAGACTTGGTGCTCGGAAACGAGCCAGGGCAGGTATCAGATCTTGTGGTGGGAGAGCATTTTGGTGATAGTGACCATAACTGCCTCACATTCTACATAGCTATGGAGAAGGAGAGGATTAGGAAAAAATGGGAGGATATTTAATTGGGGAAGAGGAAACTATGATGCGATTAGACATGAGTTAGGAAGCATGGACTGGGAGCAGTTGTTCCATGGTAAGGGAACTATAGACATGTGGAGACTGTTTAAGGAACAGTTGTTGGGAGTGATGAGTAAATATGTCCCTCTGAGACAGGCAAGAAGGGGTAAGATAAAGGAACCTTGGATGACGAGAGCGGTGGGGCTTCTTGTGAAAAGGAAGAAGGTAGCTTACATAAGGTGGAGGAAGCTAGGGTCAAGTTCAGCTAGAGAGGATTACATGCAGGCAAGGAAGGAGCTCAAAAATGGTCTGAGGAGAGCCAGGAGGGGGCACGAGGAAGGCTTGGCAGAACGAATCCGGGAAAACACAAAGGCATTTTACACTTATGTGAGGAATAAGAGAATGGTCAAAGAAAGAGTAGGGCCGATCAGGGATAGCATAGGGAACTTGTGTGTGAAGTCTGAGGAGGCAGGGGAAGCCCTAAATGAGTTTTTTGCTTCTGCCTTTACGAAAGAAACGAACTTTGTAGTGAATGAAACCTTTGAAGAGCAGGTGTGCATGCTGGAATGGATAGAGATAGAGGAAGCTGATGTGCTGAAAATTTTGTCAAACATTAAGATTGACAAGTCGCCAGGCCCGGACCAGATTTGTCCTCGGCTACTATGGGAAGCGAGAAATGCAATTGCTTCGCCACTTGCGAAGATCTTTGCATCCTCGCTTTCCACTGGAGTCGTAGCTGAGGACTGGAGAGAGGCAAATGTAATTCCTCTCTTCAAGAAAGGAAATAGGGAAATCCCCGGCAATTATAGACCGGTAAGTCTCACGTCTGTCGTCTGCAAGGTGTTAGAAAGGATTCTGAGGGATAAGATTTATGACCATCTGGAAGAGCATGGCTTGATCAAATACAGTCAACACGGCTTTGTGAGGGGTAGGTCATGCCTTACAAACCTTATCGAGTTTTTTGAGGATGTGACTAGAAAAGTTGCTGAGTGTCGAGCTGTGGATGTGGTGTATATGGACTTCAGTAAGGCATTTGATAATGTTCCCCATGGTTAGCTCATTCAGAAGGTCAGGAGGAATGGCATACAGGGGAACTTAGCTGCTTGGATACAGAATTGGCTGGCCAACAGAAGACAGCGAGTGGTAGTAGAAGGAAAATATTCTGCCTGGAAGTCAGTGGTGAGTGGGGTTCCACAGGGCTCTGTCCTTGGGCCTCTACTGTTTGTAATTTTTATTAATGACTTGGACGAGGGAATTGAAGGATGGGTCAGCAAGTTTGCAGACGACACAAAGGTCGGAGGTGTCGTTGACAGTGTAGAGGGCTGTTGTAGGCTGCAGCGGGACATTGACAGGATGCAGAGATGGGCTGAGAGGTGGCAGATGGAGTTCAACCTGGATAAATGCGAGGTGATGCATTTTGGAAGGTCGAATTTGAAAGCTGAGTACAGGATTAAGGATAGGATTCTTGGCAGCGTGGAGGAACAGAGGGATCTTGGTGTGCAGATACATAGATCCCTTAAAATGGCCACCCAAGTGGACAGGGTTGTTAAGAAAGCATATGGTGTTTTGGCTTTCATTAACAGGGGGATTGAGTTTAAGAGTCGTGAGATCTTGTTGCAGCTCTATAAAACTTTGGTTAGACCGCACTTGGAATACTGCGTCCAGTTCTGGGCGCCCTATTATAGGAAAGATGTGGATGCTTTGGAGAGGGTTCAGAGGAGGTTTACCAGGATGCTGCCTGGACTGGAGGGCTTATCTTATGAAGAGAGGTTGACTGAGCTCGGTCTCTTTTCATTGGAGAAAAGAAGGAGGAGAGGGGACCTAATTGAGGTATACAAGATAATGAGAGGCATAGATAGAGTCGATAGCCAGAGACTATTTCCCAGGGCAGAGATGGCTAGCACGAGGGGTCATAGTTTTAAGCTGGTTGGTGGAAAGTATAGAGGGGATGTCAGAGGCAGGTTCTTTACGCAGAGAGTTGTGAGAGCATGGAATGCGTTGCCAGCAGCAGTTGTGGAAGCAAGGTCATTGGGGTCATTTAAGAGACTGCTGGACATGCATATGGTCACAGAAATTTGAGGGTGCATCCATGAGGATCAATGGTCGGCACAACATTGTGGGCTGAAGGGCCTGTTCTGTGCTGTACTGTTCTATGTTCTATGTTCTATGTTCTATGTTCTAAATTAGCCACATCCCACATTCCACCCCAAATGCATCTTCTGCATCTTTGAAGAGTTATGGAAACATTTTTCTCTGAAATTTATCACCTTCATAAAAAAGGGGCTTTACAGTGAAGCCAAAATCGGAAGCCATTCTTTTCTTGGCACAGATTATTTACAGAGTTCAGCATTATGGGTGTGTAGTTCCTTACTCCACTCTGTGTCTGTAAGTGTCTTGTTATTAGTTCTGCAGTCTCCAAAGAATGTGTACATAATATTTGATAAAAATGAACAACTACAGTCAAGGCCACTAAAACATTTATCATCTGTGTGGCTACCAAGGTGTCTCAGTAAGTGGGATGACTGATTGAATCCTTTCCCACTCTCAGAACAAATGCATGGTTTCTCTCCCATGTGAATTCGCGGGTGTGAGACCTGATGGAAAGACTGGCTAGATCTCTTCCAACACTTGGAGCATTTATCAACATCTGCTACGTGTGATCTCACTGGTGTGTAGCAGGTAGGATGTTTGCGTGAACCGTTTCTAAACTTAAAGCAATTATCGAGTCCGAGAGATATTCAGCACAGAAACAGAGTTTTTGGTCCTTCTCGTCCATGCCGACCAGATTTCCAAAATTTATCTCGTCCTGTTTGCCAACATTTGGCCCATATCCTGCTAAACCCTTCTTGTACATGTATCCATGCTGATGCCTTTTATATGTTGTGTTTATACCAGCCTACACCATTTCCTGTGTGAGTTCATTCCTTACACACAGCATCCTGCGTGTCAAAACATTACACCCTATGTCCCATTAAACACTTTATCCTCAAACCTTAAACCTATAACCTCAAGTTTGGACTCCACTACCCTGGGAAAAAGACCTGATCACTACCCCTCATGGTTTTATTAACTTCGATAAAGTCACCCCTCAGCCTCCATTCCCAGTGTAAAGAGCCCAATTTTATTCAGCCTCTCCTTCCGGATCATCTGCTCCAACCCTGGCAACTTCACTGTAAACCCTTTCATCTTTCCTTGAGCAGGGAGAAGAGGAATGAATGCAGTTTGTGAGGTTTCGTCTGTGTGTATTAACGTGGTTAATGGGTAGAGAGAGGATGAACACATCCCCTTTATCCCGCCAATTTAAATTGTGAAAATATCGGTTTTGAAGCAGTGTAAGAGGAGATTGTATCTTTCTGTGCATGTTTGCTGGAAATGTTCAGCTGTGAACTATATGTCCTTAAAAAAAACGGTGTTTGAGTTAAATGTTCACTGATTAACATTGAGGTAGAAAAAAAAAGTTTCTTTGTTTGGGAGTTGAAATTCATGAACATATGGATTGGAGCTGAATCCGCTTGTGTGGTGCTGAAGCAGCTTGTGTGGTGCCGTGGCTTATTTGGCTAATGTGCCTTTCTAACAATCAGCATAGCTGTGGTTTGAGTCCTACAGGTGCCTATGGCTTAGATTGACAGTATCTCGTCCAAACCTCTTGTAAATAGTGCCAATTGCTTGGTTCCTGAAAGGTGAAGTGGCTTGCTTTTTGGAGTTAAACTCAATGCATTATTATTCCTCTGCTCCCACTCCAGTTCCCTGAGCCTAACCCAACTGGCTGTTTTGTTTGTTGCTGTTTTGTGAACTGTAACAATTAACAATTGTCAGCTACTCAGAGAGAGAAATTTTGATAAATATCCCGATTTGTCAGATAAACCTGATCACTTTGCCTAAGATGACATGATTGAAATGCATAACTAATCTAGTTCCGATTAACGATCTGTGGAACTGAAAGGTTACCTCTCTTCTGCTCTACAGATGCTGCTAGGCCTGCTGAGTTTCTCGGTCAATTCCTGTTTCTCTTTCAGACTTTCAGCATCTGAAGTTCTTTGACTTCTGTTAACTTGAATAATTTCTGGGGCAAAACAGTCCATCTATCAGCTCCAGAGCTTCTTTCCTGCTCCTGAAAAATCAGTCATCACAATAAACGAGCTGAATAGAATTCCCATTCCCTGACCGAAACCGTAACCCAGCCTGCGGCAGTGAAAGCGCCAAATCCTAACCACTGCATCACCAGGAAGGGCACTTCAGACTCTTGTATCTGTTCTCACCGACACTGCTTCTGACTTTTTATTTCGTACCACTTTGGCTGCAGATCAGTTTCTCCCTTTCACCAAAATTCCCTTTGCCTTTTTAATTACCTGCTGCACCTGCAATCCTACTTTTAGCGATTCATGCACAAGGGCACCAAAGTCCCTCTGCACAGCAGCATGTGCAATTTTTTTACCATTTAAAACATAGTCCATTTTGCATTATTCCCCCCAAAATAAATGTCCTCACACTCATCAACATTGTTCTCCATCTGCCAGGCCTTTGCTCACTCACTTAGACTATCTACATGCCTCTGCAGACGTTTAGTGTCTTCTGCACACTTTGCTCTATACACGTCTTAGTGTCATCTGCACATTTTGACACACCGCACTTAGTCCTCAATTCCAAATCATCCGTGTTAATTGTAAACAATTGTGGTCCTAACACTGATCCCTGAGGCACACCACTAGCCACTGAACGCCAATGAGATTTAAAAAAAAACACCCATTTAACCCTACTCTTTGTTTTCCACTGGTCAACCAATCCTCTATCCATGCCAATACATTGCCTGTAATATGGTGCAACTTTATCTGATGTAGCAGCCTTTGTTGTGGCACTTGCCTTCTGGAAATCCAGATACACCACATCCACAGGTATCCCATTGTCCACATTGCAAGTAATGTCCTCAAAGAATTCCACCAAATTAGTTAAACAAGACCTACCCTTCATGAACTCATGAACCCCAGTGGGAAAATTTATATCCAGATGTCTTGCTATTTCCTCCTTTAATATAGATTCAAGCATTTTCCCCACTGCCGAAGTTAAGCTAACTGGACCAAAGTTACCGGCTTTTTGCCTAATTCCTTTTTTAAACAGTGATGTCACATTGGCTGATTTTCAAGCTGGGGATCCACCCCAGAGTCCAGTGAATTTTGGTAAATAGTTGCTCGTGCATTTGCTCTGTCCCCAGTCACCTCTTTTAGTATCCTGGGATACAGTTCATCAGGGCCAAGAGACCCCCATGTCTACTGTTTGCCACATTACCTTGCCCACAACAGCCTCCTTAGTGATAATGATAATCTCTATCACAATCAGTGAGAGTTTCACATCAGAGGTGAATTAAATGGAAGACACATTGAAATACATTGCTTTCATTAGCTCAGAAACAGTACTGCAGAAATGCTCTTTATTGAAACATACAAGTGTTATTGGCGATATAACCGACTGAATGCAGAAAGGCCCGTTCCCTTCTGGGGCCGCCTGGGAACGGAGTGTCTAATATCAGAATGGAGGGCGCACATTTAACGCAGAGTCGAGGTAAAATTTATTCTCTGAGATGGTTGTGAATCAGTGGATTCCTTTACAGAAGAAGGTTGTGGAAGCTGGGCCACGAAGTAGATTTAAGGCTGAGTTTGAAAGATTTTTAGCAGCAAGGGTACCAGAGGTTAAAGAAAAATCCAAGAAAATGCAGTCCAGGATCATCAGGTCAGGATTGTTGGCCGAAGAGCCTGTTTCCACACTGTAGGAATTCCCTGATTATCTGCTCATTTAATAGTGGAGCAGACTTGATGGGCTGAGTTGTCTCCTTCTCCTCCAAAACTGCATCATGTTAATATAAAGCTGCAAAACTGACCAGAGCAAATTTTGCTTAAAAACAGGTAGATCCCATCGGGATACCGAACCTCAGTGATATTTGCAAAGGACAACAAACAAAGAAGCAGTCATTGTCAGAAGTGGGATTAGAACCCACGCCTCCAGGTGGAGACCAGAACAGCCAGCTTTGCAGGGGAAAGAGTCTATTCCTTGAGTCTGGCGCCTTAGACCACTCGGCCATCCCGACACACCTTGGCTGCTCCAGAGTGATCTGTATGCCAGGGTAAACAGGAAAAGCCAGAACAGCACCCACACTGAGCCCGGCTCCATTAGGCCCACAGTCACCTCTCACAAACCACCGTTGCCCTTCACTTTTCCCAACCTCCCCCTTGTTCTTGTCTTAAACAATTGCATGTCAGGAAATTGTAGCTGACATTGCTGATGCAGATCTGTAATATAGATTGAACTGACACCGCCTGGTCTATGACATAATTCTACATCTAAAGAACAGTCAATATTTCATAGTTACTATTGCAAATAATAACTATGAACACGGCGCGGCAGTGAAGGCACTGAATCCTTATCAGCAGACTGTGAGGGAAGACGTATACCTCTACCACCCTGGTCACTGCCTGATTCAGCATCCCATCTCTCATCCTTCTGCACATGATCCCTTCAGTTCCATCTTGTTGTTGTCGCATTGTCTTGGTTAATAATGCACAGACTATCCTGCCATCTATTACATTGCAGTTTCTAATGCATGAAACCCTACCTTACAGGGCACAGCCTTCGCTCTGTAGCGCAGTATTGAAAGCAATGGCCTTGTAAAGCACCAGCCATGAGTTTACTTCTAACTGGAGGAGATGAGAATGTTTGTCCAACTGCCGCATCCGATAGACGAAGGAGGGTTTTCAATCTTGCCTGACATTATGCCAATGTCATTTCACCCACAGTCCAGCAGTGAGGTGAGGTGAGGTATTATAAACTGAAGGTTGACAAGGAAACAATGGGGGACCAACACAGAGAGGGGAGCGGCTGAATGCTTTATTTCTTTGCTGTAGTCAGATTCTGGTTTTGAAGTGTGAAATGGGACTATAGAACCCAAATGGATGAAATCCTACTTTCTCGGGGTTGGTCTCTGCTGAGGCCTCTGTCACCTTCTGGGAAATGTGTCTGTGTGTTACCTTCTGAGGGTGAAAATGTGGCCCAGTTCCCCAAGGGAACGTGAACGTCTCAAACAGCCAGTCCATCACCCTGTCGCACACAAGGCTATGGGCCAAGGCTGGAAACTGGGATGTTGAGCCTCTTTCTCTGCTGTAAAAACACAATGATTCAATCATTTTGGAGGAGAAACAACTGTCGCAGAATGTCAAAAAAGCCAGGAGTTGTGCCATTAAGAAATGATGCACACCAGTCTTTCGCTCGCCGTGGTGGTCTAGTGGTTAAGATTCGGCGCTTTCACTGCCGCAGCCCGGGTTCGATTCCCGGTCAGGGAATCAAGTTTTATTTTTCCTTCTGGTGACAACGCAAAGGAAGTGCAGCTCTGTCTGCGATCCTTTCAATGTCAGTTCCTGTCCCCAAGAACATCGCGGTCCATGTTCCAGCCGCTTAAAGAGGGGAAAGGTGCCTTAGCCGTCATTGCTCAGTCAGGTTACTCACCTTTGTGTTGTGCTGTTAGCAGGGACATCAGCAGTAAGGGGAACATTCACAATGTAAACGACCAGCAAAGATAATCACAGTCGCCACTTCAATTCAATTGTCTCCCCGTTGTGACGCAGTGAGTTTCACTGCCATTTGTCATCAGGAAGCTACAATTCACCCGATCGAGTCTGCTCAGCCAGTCAATTAAATCACTGCTGATCTGATAAATGTCAACTCTGCTTTCCTGCTCTTCCTCCATAACCTGAGCTAAACTCGAGCCTAATCACAACATCATATATTACCGATATTTTTCGGAAGTTCAGATGACTTCAGTGACCTGTGCATGTTTGCATGAAATTGAATAATATGAAATATTGAAAGAAAAGCCCTTCCCACAGTTCAACCCAGTGCAGGGTCAGCCATATGACAAAAGTAAGAGAGCAAAAATGTTACCTCAATTTCTCCCAGCACAGATTTCTCTCTTGATGAGTTGAATATTTGCAGCATTTTTCATTATAATTGTGACATTTTCATGGAAAGATCCTCACTCAATCCACAAATAACTGTGCTTCCAAAAACTATTTTGCCTCAGATTAAAATTGCCTGTGTATCTTTTCATACATCTTGAGGTCCCAATAATCCCTGCTCCATGTCAATAGAAGCTGCTCCGGGTGAGGTTGGAGCTCACAGACTCGGTATTTCATGCGCCACTAAATCGTCATAGAAGGACTGCGCGTTCACCGACTGTGTCACTTCTATCTGTATCCCCCGGTCACTGTCTGATTCACCATTGTATCTCTCATCCTTCTGTACATCATCCCCGTGGCTCTATCTCGATTTTGTCACACTGTCTTGGCTCATATTGCACAGACTACCCCATCATCTATTATCACAGCATTTGTCTGCATGCTCATTGCCATCCCCATTTCCGGTTATATCTTCGTGACTGGGTCACTGAGTTTCCCTGGTTCTGGGCCCGGGAACTGCGATTATATGGTTGTACGCAGCAATGGTTACTTCCTTGTGTGAGGGAGCTGATGCAGTATCCAATGTTAAACTAGATTACTATTGAAAGGTACATTTCAACAAGAGCCAGCACTATACACTGAGTCTTTGCTATTTCCTAGAAATCTATCAATCTCAGTCTTCAATATAATCATTGATGGAATCTCCACAGTCCCTGGTAGCATTGTAATTACAGATTCCAGCCCTCTGTGAATCTCCACATTACAGTGCACTGCTTGGAAAATATTCCTGTTGTGGATCTGCGACTGTAGTTATTACTCTTTGCATGCAAACTCGTTCATGAGGTGCCGTGATCGTATTGCGGTTAGTACTCTGTGTTGTGGCCACAGCAACCTCGGTTCGAATCCGAGTCATGGCAGTGGGTGCTTGCTGTATTTTTTGTTTAATACCTTGTGCCATGGGCTACAGAAATGCGGCAATTATCAAACATTTTTACGTGAAAGTATTCTTTGAGGTGGTGACAATCATCTGTCATCCCCGGCTCTCTCACATATCTGCATTTGATGTGTCAGAATTCAAACCAACCACTTGGAGAATTCTCTGCCACCCACAATCACTAACTCTACTTTCACTTCACTGAGACACTGCACGATCTAACATTCATTTTCACATTGAAAATTGTTCATTCTGTCTTGTTGCAGTCAGTGTTGCTGAGTGAACGTGGCCTGTCTCACCACCGGGAACTTTAAGCCAGGCAAAATATTTCGATACTGGGACGGTAAGGTCAAGACTCATGGAGCAGCTTTTACTAACATGGACCAGTGATTATTGGAACATCAGTCTTACGAAAACGACCCATGGCATTAATGAGCTAAATAGACTGCATCAGAAAAGACGAGTTTCTGTGGCTTTCTGCATCATTTATTGTATTTGTTCATTTGGCTACAGTGAGAGTATTGTGCGCAGTTTTTTCATTCACGCTATGTTGGGATGTGATAGCACCAGAAACTGTGCCAAAGAGATTTACCAGGACATTGTCTCAGCTCAAGAGTTTCCATTATGAAGAGAGATCGAACAGACTGTGGTCGTTTTCCTTGGAGCAGAGGAGATGTACAAAATAATGAGGGTAGAATATGTAAATGCTTCCCTTGATGGAGGGATCGATCACCAGGGGCCATAGATTTAATGTAAGAGGAAGGAAGTTTTGAGTAAATTCGCAGAAAAACGCTTTCAGCCAGTGGGTGCATGGAATCTGGAAGCCACTGCCTGCAAGTGTCCTAGAGACAGATATCTTGATGACATTAAGAAGCATTCAGATGTAAATTTGTGATGCTTTGGCATTGACGATTATGGGCGAAGCAATAGAAACAAAATTTGGATACATAAGCGATTGTATGTGATTGGTGCACATGTAAAGGGTTTAAGGCGCATTTGTACCTGATGCCCTCATTAGCATTGTGGTCAGTATCCCCACCTTTCACAAGGGAGACCAGGGTTCAATTTCCTACTGGACCCAACCCAAGCACTTTTGGGGCCTTTCAGCAAAAAGGACCCAGCTTCGATTTCAGCTTCAGCTGATGTCAGCATCGAGTTTGAACATTCTCACCATGTCTGCGTCTCAGTGCTTCAATTTCTTCCCACGGTCGAAACGTATGCAGGTTAGGTTAATTGAACACATAGAACACAGAAAAGTACAGCACAGGCCCTTCGGC
This sequence comes from Stegostoma tigrinum, assembly GCF_030684315.1. Taxonomy (NCBI): domain Eukaryota; kingdom Metazoa; phylum Chordata; class Chondrichthyes; order Orectolobiformes; family Stegostomatidae; genus Stegostoma; species Stegostoma tigrinum. The sequence continues at coordinate 377,060 of NW_026728811.1, forward strand.
CAACAATGTTGTGCCAAAATATTATCCTGCTCTAAGTTCAAACCTACCCTGCATACTCTATATTTTATGATTGTCCATGTGCCTGCCCATGACCCGCTTAAATGTCCTGGATGCACCTAACTTGAATGCCGCCGCCGAGAGTGCATTCCACGCACCCACCACTCTCTGTGTAAAGAACCTACCTCTGACATCTGCACAATACCTTCCTCCAACCACCTTAAAAGTATGCACAACCCCAGCCAATAATAGTCACTTCCGCTCTGGGTAAAGGTCTCTGGGTATCTATGCTTTCTATGTCTCTCATCATCTTATTTACCTCTATCAAGTCACAGCTCATCCTTTTTCGCTCGAAAGAGAAAGGTCTGAGCTCCCTTAACCTTTCCTCATAAGACCGGCCCTCCAGTCCAGGCAGCATCCTGGTAAATCTCCTCTGCACCCCCACTAATGGTTTCAGATCCTTCCTATAATGAGGCCATCAGAACTGAACACAATATTCCAAGTGTGATCGAACCACGGTTTTAAGCAACTGAAGTATAACCTTGCAGCTTTTAAACTCAATTCCCTGGCCACTGAAAGCCAACACACCATACTCCTTCTTAACTACCCTGTTAACTTGGGTAGCAACTTTGAGGGGTCAATCGATGTGGACCCCAAGGTCCCTCTGTTCCTCCACATTGCCAAGAATCCTGCAATTAACCCTATATTCTGCATTTAAAGTCAACCTTTCAAAATGAATCACTTCACACTTTTCCAGGTTGACTTCCATTTGCCAGTCCTTGGCTCAGCTTTGCATCTTGTCAATGTGCCATTGCAACATCCTACAGCCCTCCACACTACCCGCCATGCCACCACCCTTCTGTCATCATCAAACCGATTAACCCACCCTTCCACTTCCTCATCCAAGTCATTTATAAAGACCACAAAGAGTGGGGTTCCCAGAACAGATTCTTTCAAAACACCACTGATCGGCAAGCTTCAGGCTGAATAATTTCCATCCATTGCAACCCTCTGGCTTCTACTGCAAGGCGAATTCTGTATCCAGACAGCCAAAGTTCCATGAATCCCATGTCTCCTAGCTTACTAAATGAGCCTACCTTGGAGAACTAAATCAAATGCTTCTCTAAAATCCATGTGCACCACATCGAGTGCTTGATCTTCATCAATGTCATTTGCCACATCCTCAAAGAATTCAGTAAGGCTTCTGAGGTATGACCTGCCCGTCAGAAAGCCATACTGACAATCAAATTGTGCTTGTCCAAATAATTATAAATACTGTCTCTCAGAATCCTCTCCAATAATTTGTCCACCACAGAATGACTGACTGTTCTGTAATTCCCAGGATTATCCATATTCCCCTTCTTGAACAGGAGAATAACACTTGCCTCCCTCCAATCATCTGGTATTATTCCAGTAGGCAGTGAGGACGCAAAAGTCATCACCAAAGGCAAAGCATTCTTTCCCTCGCATCCCATAGCAACTGTCGGCTTATCCCTTCTGGCCCAGGGGACTTATCTATCCTCATGATTTTCAAAATCTGTAACACATGCTCCTTCTAACATCAACCTGCTTGAGTGTATCTGCCTTTTTCATGCTTTCCTCACCTCACAATCTTTAAGATCCCACTCACTGGTGAATACTGAAGCAAAGTATTCATCAAGGCCCTCCCCGACCATGTCTGACTCTGACCACAAGTTCCCTCCCACTACCCCTGGTAGGCACCACCGTTACTCTGACCAAACTTTTATTCCTCACATAAATGTAGAATGACTTGGGATTTTCCTTCATCCAACTGTGGGTCCGTGGGGACTGTGGGAGGAGTTACAATTCCCCATCCAAGCTGCAAACACATCGGCGCAATCATATCAGGAAGAAACTGTTTACCTGCTTCATGTGTGAGAAGGTATTCACAGCGGTTTCACACTGGAAAGGGACTGTTTACCTGCTGTGGGAGTGGCAAGGAATTCATTCAGCCATCCCACCTGCTGACACACCAAAGGGTCCACACTGGGGAGAGACCATTCCCCTGCTCCAGGTCATCCAGACTGTGGAAACACCAACAGATTAACTCTGAACAGAGACCATTTAAATGTGCAGATTGTGGGAAGTGCTATAAATGCTCAAGGAGGCCGATGTACTGCCAACATGCTCACACTGAAGGGAGACCGTTCATGTGCTCTCACTGTCGGGCTGGGTTCAGGGCATCATCAACCCTCACTGTACACCAGCAAATACACACTGGCGAGAGGTCATTCACCTACTCTGTGTATGGGAGAAAATTCACTCAGTCATTTCGCTTGATGAAACACCAGTGGGTTCACAAGTAACTGCAGTAATTGGATTTTTCTTTTGCTTGCTCATGGGATCATGTCATCAGAAGGTTAGCAAACTTTTATCTAACTGCCCAGAGGATTGTTCAGAAGCAAACTAATGGTTATAGCATGGATTCACATGGAGGTCAGAATAACAATGGTTCCCAGAACCAGTGTCACTGAGTTGATTTTCTGGTCTCTTGTCCTATTTCTGAAGCAATAGTGAATAAATTGTTGCAGTTGATTTAAAAGTGAAAGACTAAAATGAGTTTTATTGTGATTCGGCATGCCCTGCTGTTTTCTCAGTTGGTATTGACAGTCTCATGGCCCTCACACCATCACCTGTTCCGGAGGGTGTTAGAGGAAAGGGGGTATGGTCAACTGTATCTCGTCACTCAAAGGGTCACAGGACCCGAAAGGTTAACTCGGATTTCTTTCATAGATGCTGCCAGGCCTGCTGAATTTTTCCAGCAATTTCTGTTTTTGTTTCTGATTTCCCTTCATTTGCAGATTTGTTTTATGTTTTTTCAATATTCACCTTGTCTGTTTCAGGGATGCCTCATTGATCGGTTTGGTAGGTTTTGGAAATTGAAAGTTAGGCTACAGATCAGGCAATGATCTCATTGAATGACAGAACAGGCTTGAGGGGCTGAATGGTCTACTTCTGTTCCAAAAAAAGTTCTCCATCTGCAGCTTGTGGCAATATTTTCCCTCACTACTCACTTCACATCCGTGACTGTTACACTACATGCTATTACTGGCTGAGCAAATCTCCTGTGTTTGAACTAAGTCTGTTACTATTCAGTACTCTATCTTCGCCTGCCCGGGTTTGACTCTCGTCTGAGAATGCTGTCTCTCCTGCAGAAATTCACCAAAGATCCTCAGGCAGCACCTTCCAAACCCATGACCACTTCCATCTGGAAGAACAAGGGCAGCAGATATATGGGAAGATCACCACCTCCACATTCTCCTCCAAATGACTCACCATCCTGGATTGGAAATATATCACAGTTCCTTCACTGTCACTGAGTCAAAGCCCTGGATTTCCCTCCCTAACAACATTGTGGGACACCACACAGCAGGGAGAGTGCTGCAGTTCAAGAAGACAGCTCACCACCACTTTCCCAAGGGCAACTACAGATGGGCAAGAAATGCTGGCCCAGCCAGGAACACCCACATCCCACACATTAATAACAAAAGTACCATGTGAACAGTCACAACTGAATGATCCTGGAGTAAAATCCTGGATCCAGGATTCCCTGGAACAAAAGCAATGTTGCTGGAAAAGCTCAGCAGGTCTGGAAACATCTGTGACCCTTCCTCACTCCCCTGGGATCTACCAAATCTCTTTATTATTTCCACTTCCTCTTTCATTCTGACTCTTTAATTTATCAATTTCAGCCCACTCGCCTTTTGCGCTCTTCAAAAACCCCATTTGGGCAATAGAAAGGTGGCTGTAAGTAACACAGGGAACTGGGAAGTGGGCGGAAATATGAGGAGAGGCCACATCAAAGAAAGCTCCCATTCCAACAACTGAGCTTCTCAAAACACAAAGGCAGCATGAAAGCTTGAGCTGAATGAACGTGGTGATGTGTGGGCTGTCATGAGGAAAATGTGACCATGATCACAAATGGTTAAGATCACAGAATCCCGACAGTGCAGAAAGAGGGCATTCAGTGCTTCTAGTCTTCACTAACTCTCTATCCCACCTGACTCCCATAAACCCCACATTTACCACAGCTAACCCAACCACGTAAGCTGCATACTCGGGGACAATTTAGTGTGGCCAATCCACCTAACTTGCATTTTTAGATTGCGGGAGGATCACAGCTTAGCTCTAAAGAGGAAAATTTACGGATGAACTCTCAAAAAAACCTCAACTCTGGAACAATTTCATGGTTTTTGTTTCCAAAATTAAAATCTGGGGTAAACTGCAGCCAAAACAATTTCAAATACTCTCTGGAGAAAGAGAATTTAAAGCTCTGACCCGGGGGCGCAGCGAGCTGACAGAGGCCTGGGACCAGAAATGTAACAGATTCTGTACAAGGTGGGGGTGAGACAAGGGCAAAAAGGCAGATGTCACGGGGGGAAGGCAGGAGAGATAAAATTGCAGAAATGTCGTTCGTCCTTCAAGGCGGCAGGGAATGGAGTTAGGGTTGGAAAAGAAACAAATAAGCAAAAGATGTGCCTGGAGCCAGGTGTGCAGTGGACACAGAAACAAATTGAAACAAGAAATGTAAACAAATTGGGGCAGAGTTCACAGTCTGAAATTGTTGGTCTCAATGATGAGGCCAGAAAGCTGTAAAGTTGATAAAAAGCCAACACACACATGATGGGCCAGCCAACAATACGCACATCACACAAATTAATAAAGAAAGGTCTTGCTCTGCACTGAAATTTTCTAATACTTTTGTTCCGATATTTGCAGCTTGTTTCTGATTATGGCAAAAACGTCCAAAATTCAACTTGAGTTTAATACACGAGAGAAATGTAAAATAAGTCAGCTTTGCTTCAAACACATCACTGTAGATTGTTGCATTTGTCCTGAGGTTTGAACAACACCTGCAGCTCAGAAAGGACAGTCTCGGGATGGGACGGGGAGGGAACACATTGCTGGGCGAGAGATGGGCGTTTGTGGGAAATCATACAGCAGCAACAGAACTTCAGCAAGGTCACATCCTTCAGGGTCATGCTGAGGTGTTCAGATGGCACTTTACCCCTTTACGTCTCTCTTCATTGACAGCCAAGCCACGATGTGGGTTAATTCTGCTGTGTATCAGAAATGTGTCCCAGCTACTGTCTTCCATGGCTCACAGCGCCGAGACATGAAACAGAATATTGTTTATCTGGGTTTATAGTCAGAGGAAGAACAACGGAGAATGCTGGAAATGTGTTTCAAATCAGATATTAGTGTAAATCAATGATCTGTTCCTGACTGGAAGTGAACCGACAGGTTCTGGTTTAGGTTCTTCTACATTGGTAAAGATAAAGCAGTATTTGGGAAACATACAACACTGAGACCCAGATAATGAAATGTGAGGCTGGATGAACACAGCAGGCCCAGTAGCATCTGAGGAGCACAAAAGCTTTTGTGCTCCTGAGATGTGGCTGGGCCTGCTGTGTTCATCCAGCCTCACATTTCATTATCTTGGATTCTCCAGCACCTGCTGTTCCCATTATCACTGAGACCCAGAGCAGTGGGAGCAGGGGTATGAGCAGCCTGTCCCTGCCTCTGCTATAACCACACAGAATGCACCAGGGTGAAATCAGAGAAGGGTCTGGGTTAGAAATTATATTTCACCAAAAATGATGACATGGGGAGAGTTGATAAAATGTTAATTTTCATTTTCAAGAACAACACATATGTTGTTATATAATATATGTACATGACCATGCATATATTATTAAGAAAGGGTGAAGAGGGGCTAGGGCTGGCAGTGGAAAGAAGTTTTTTTCTGAAATTGTCTTGTCTTATCACTTGTAATGATGCCTCCAAGACATGCCTTGCACTTGTTTGATCCAGTGGTAACTGCCAAAAACAAATATTTCATTTTGTAAACAGTTTCATATGACTTTTTCTATTTCAAAAGACGATCATCAGGTTTAATACAATCGAACACAAAACAGCCCTCTTGATTTGGACCCAAACTACGTCCGTGTACTCCCTTTACCACTGATGCAAAGTGGCAGCAGTCTGTACCAGCTACAAGATGCACTTCAGTGACTCAGCAAGGCTCCTCCAACAGCACCTTCTGAACCTGCAGACTTTACAATCCAGAAGGACAGGGGCAGCAGTCACATGGGAACGCTACCACCTGCTAGATCCCCTCTAGGCCACATACCGTGCTGACCTGGAAATATAACGTGGAGATGCTGGTGTGGGATTGGGGTGGACAAAGTCAGGGGTCAGATGACAGCAAGTCAAAGATCAACAGGTTTATTTGAAATCACAAGATTTCTGGATGCTGCAACTGACTTTATCACTTTCTTATGATGTGTAATAAAGTAGTGCTTCACCTGACAAAGGTGGAACACCCTGAAAGCTTATGATTTCAAATAAACCTGTTGAGCTTGAACCTGGTGTTGTGTGACTTCTGACTTACAACCTGGGAATCTAACATGTTCCTTCTGAGTCGCTTGGTCAAATTCCTGGAAGAATCCCTTAATGGCACTGTGGATCTCCCGACAATACATGGGCTATAGCTGGTCCCATCCTCTCCAGGGTGGTTAGCGATGGGGGATAAATCTGGTCCTACCCTGTGACACCAATGACTCAGAAGCAAATAAATAGTTATTTCCGAGCCAGGACAAAATAGATTTACTTCATCAGATTTTGGGGATCAATTCCTGGGAATCTGCAGTCCCAGGCTCAAAGAGAATCAGCTTCGCAGAAAGTAAAGTGGTGAGAGCGGCCAGTCCAGCAGAAAGAAACCCTCTGACCCTTCCACTTTACTCACTGTCAGAATGAACATGACTCAGTCTTGGATGTGATTTTGCCTCAATTTCAATTCAATTCATGGGATATAGTATCACTGTCTAGGTCAGCACTTATTGCCCATCCCAGCTGTCCTCCTTGAGAAGTTGGTGGTTTCTGGGACTGCAGTCTTTGAGGTGTAGGGTCACCCACAGTGTTGTTTGGGAGAAGTTCCTGGATTTTGAATCATTGAGAGTAAAGGAACAGAAGATTACAACATTCAAGTCTCAGTTATTTCAGTGACTCCATTAGATCTTCATGTGATGGTCATTTTGAGATTTCTATCTGCAAATCTTCCCTTTCTAACATCCTGTTAATGAGAATGGTGTGCAGTATGGAGAAGAGCATGCAGGTGCTAACTGTCCCATGTAACTGCTTCACTTTTTCTTCTGGACAATAGATGCTGTGTGTTTGGAATGTGCTGTCTAGCAGCATCTGTAATGCAGATTAACAGCAGATCCAACTCCTAGGATAATTTGTGAGCTTTCTGATACTTTGACAGACTGAATGATTGAATGAATCCATTACCTCACTCAGAACATGTGAATGGCTTCTCCCCAGTATGGTCTCGCTGGTGTACCTGTAGGCCCAGATGAATCTCTGAACCACTTCCCACACTTGGAGCATTTGAATGGCCTCTCCCTTGTGTGGACGTGCTGGTGTCTTCCTGGGGCAGATGACTGAGTGAATTCTTTTCCACAACCAGATCATGTAAATGGTCTCTCCCCAGTGTGAACTCTTTGATGCATGTGCAGGCTGGATAACTGAGTGAATACTTTACTATACTCCAAACAAGTAGACGTCCTCTACCCTGCTGGAACTCACTGGTGTTTCATCAGGATGAATTATTTGCGGAATTTATTGCCACTGGGGGAGGCGATGGCCTGTGGTATTAGACTGTTAACCCAGAGACCCAGATTAACACTCTGGGGACCCGAGTTCAAATCCCACCACGGCAGATGGTGGAATTTGAATTCAATAAATATCTGGAATTAAGAATCTAATGATGACTTTCAATCCTTTGTCGATTGTTGGAAAAACCCATCTGGTTCACTAATGTCCTTTGGGGAAGGAAACTGCCATCCTGACCTGGGTTGCGCCACGTGTGACTCTCGAACTACACCAATATGGTTGATTTTGAACTGCCCTCTGGGAAATTAGAGATGGGCAATAAATGCTGCGTAGACAGCAAGGCCCTCACCCTATGAATAAATAAAAACAAGTTCAGAGCAGGTGAATAGCCTCTATCCTTTGCCAGCACAATGATGTTTTCACAGAGCAGATGAATCACGGAATCCCTTCCCACATTCCGAGCAGGTGAATGGCCTCTGCTTCATGTGGCTGCATTGATGAAACTCCAGCACTGACAAGGAATGGAATCCTTTCTCACAGTCCTCACATTCCCATGGTTTCTCCAAATTATAGGAGGCCTTGTGTCTCTGTACGTTCCTACTGTGAATGGTATGATGTTTCTTGCAGCTGTGAGATGAGGTGAAGGTACAGCAGTTCACTGGAAGACTATCACTTGGATGTATGCGTCTCAGTACTTTTCCAGGCAAACTGTTGTTTCAAATCTGGATGTGAGTTTGCTCGCTGAGCTGGAAGGTTAGTTTTCAGACGTTTCGTCACCATTCTCGGTAACATCATCAGTGAGCCTCCGACGAAGCGCTGCTGTTATGCCCCGCTTTCTATTTATCTGGTTAGGTTTCCTTAAGTTGGTGATGTCATGGGATTTCTCATGGGTGTTCCGTTGGTTTGTCTGTAGGTTTTGTTCTTGAAAGTGAAGTGGGTGGTAAGGCACAGGTCCAACAGATTGAAGATGTTGTCCTTGCTGATGAGGTTGATGGTGTTGATCTGGAGCCCATCGACCACCCTCTGAGAAAAAGAACAGGAAATGACATCAACACAGGAAATGTCATCACCAACCCAAGGAAACCGAAACACATAATTAGGAAGTGCGACATAACACCAGCACTTCACTGGAGGCTCACTGTTGATATTACCTAGAATGGTGACGAAACATCTGAAAACGAACGTTCAAGCTCAGCGAGCAAACTTACATCCAGAACCTGAACCTGAGCTACAAATCTTCTCAAAACTTGCTGTTGTTTCAAATCTTTTGAAACAGATCGACATTTCTTGATCTATGGTTTCAAGCCACTGATATTCAAGTGTGACTTATTTAAGTGACTCCATTGGATCTTTACGTGATGGTTATTTTGAAATTTCTGTCTGAAAATCTTCCCTTTCTAACATCCTACAAAAAGATTATTATTATTATTATTAATAATAATAATAATAATAATAATAATAACAACCTTTTTGCAGGATGCTAGATAAAAGATCTCTCCCCAGTGTGACCTGACTGTGTGACATTAGAATCGATGAAGATGTGAATCTCCTCCTACACACACAGCAGGTATCAGTCTCTCTCCAGTGTGAACGCGAGTGTGTGACATTGGGCTGGACCATGAATTCAATCACTTCCCAGACACAGAGCAGAAGAAGCTTCCTTCCCCGTGAAGACTTTTGTGTGACAATAGGCTGGATGTCCAAGTGAATTCCTTCCCACATGCAGAACAGCTGAACGAATTCTCCCCTGTGTGAACAGGTCGATTTTGAATTAGACCTTTAGAGCTCCTAAAGCTTTTCTCACAGTCAGAGCATTTAAAAGGTCTCTTGTCAGTGTGAACCCACTGGAGTGATGACTGAGCAAATCCCTTCCCACACATTTAGCAGGTAAATGGTCTCTCCCTTGAGTGACTACGATGGTGAGCTTCCAGCTGGCCTGAGTATTTATATCAAAAGCAAAGTTGCTGGAAAAGATCAGCAGGTTTGGCAGCATCTGTGGAGGAAGAAAACAGAGTTAATGTTTCAGCTCTGGTGACACTTCCTCAGAACTTTTCTGAGGAAGGGTCACTGAACTCAAAGCGTTAACTCTGTTTTCTCCTCTACAGCTGCTGCCAGACCTGCTGAGTCAGAGGGTGGGAGGGATGGGTATGGACTGAGGAGGCAAGGGACAAGGAGGGAGTGATGGAACAAGGAAGCAAAGGATGGGGAGGGAAAGAGAGACGGAGTGAGCGACAAGGATCAGGGATGGGGAGGGAGTGAGGGAGAGAGATGGAGCGAATGAGAGAGAGACAAGGTGGGAGGGAGAAAGGGATGGTGAGGGAGGCAGTGAGGGATGGAGAGGGATAGAGTGAGAGACAGACAGGAATGGAGTGAGTGAGGGACGCATGGGTAGCGATTGAGTAAGGGAGGGAATGAGGAAGAGCGGGAGGGAGGGTTCAAGGGAGAGAGACAGAGCTAGGGAGGGAATGAGGGGTGGAGAGGGAGGGAGCAATGGAATTAGAGGGAGCGAGGGAGGGAGCAAGGGATGGGGAGGCTGGTACCTAGGTACAGGGAGGGACTGAGGGAGGGTGTGAGGAACTGTGTGGGAATGAGGGAGGGCGGCAGCAGGGAGGGAGCGAGGGTGAGTGAGGGAGGGAAGGTAGCGAGCGAAGGAATGGGAGCGAGCAAGGGATGGGGAAGGAGCCAGGAAGTGAGGGTTGGGGAGGGAGGGAGAAATGGACAGGGAGGGAGGTAGTGAAGGACATAGATGGAGGGAGTGAGGTAGGGAGAGTCAGGGAGGAAGGGAATGATGGAAGGAGAGGAGGGGAGCAATGGGCAGGGAGGGTGCAGGTTTGGCAGCATCTGTGGAGGAAGAAAACAGAGTTAATGTTTCAGCTCTGGTGACACTTCCTCAGAACTTTTCTGAGGAAGGGTCACTGAACTCAAAGCGTTAACTCTGTTTTCTCCTCTACAGCTGCTGCCAGACCTGCTGAGTCAGAATGGAAGGAATTCACTTGGACATCCAGCCTATTGTCACACAAAAGTCTTCACGGGGAAGGAAGCTTCTTCTGCTCTGTGTCTGGGAAGTGATTGAATTCATGGTCCAGCCCAATGTGACACACTCGAGTTCACACTGGAGAGAGACTGATACCTGCTGTGTGTGTAGGAGGAGATTCACATCTTCATCGATTCTAATGTCACACAGTCAGGTCACACTGGGGAGAGATCTTTTATCTAGCATCCTGCAAAAAGGTTGTCCATTCTGCAGAGGGAGTGAGGGACAGTGAAGCAGTGAGTGAGCGAGGGACGGAGCAAGTGAGTGAGAAAGGGAATGAGGGAGCGAGGTATGGGGATGGACCGAGGGACGGGGAGGGAGCGAGGGACAGGCTGGGAGCTTGTGAGCAAGGGATGTAGCAAAGGAACGAGGTGTGGGGAGGGAGGGATGGAGTAAGGGGTGGTTAGGGATTGGAGAGGGACGGAGCAAGGGAGGAAAGGAGGGATGGGAGGGAGTGAAGGACCAAGGGAATGACGGGGAGGTGGGAGGGATGGAGGGATAGGGAGGGAGTGAGCGAGGGACAGGGAGGGAGGGAGGGAGCGAAGGACTGGGAGGGACCTACGGAGTGAGGGATTGGGAGGGAGGGATGGCAGAGAGCAAGTGAGGGAGGGAGTGAGGGACAGGGAGGGCGTGAGGGATTGAGAGACGATGAGGGATGGGGAGGGAGCGACAGAGTTTGAGATGGTGAGGGAGCAAGGAAGGGAGTGAGCTAGGGATGGAGCGAGGAAATAAGGAACACAGTGAGGGATCTAGGAACAAGAGGGAGGGATGGACTGAGGAATGTGGAGGGCAGGAAATAAGGTGCCAGGAAGGAGGCAGCAAAGGACGATGAGGGAATGAGGGATGGGGAAGGAGCGAGGGAGCGAGGGACAGGGAAGGAGCAAGGAAGTGAGTGAGCAAGGGACAGAGCAAGGGTGCGAGAGGCATGGAGGGAGTGAGGGATCAAGGGACAGGGAGGGCAGGAGGAAGCGAGAGACGGGGATGTAGGGAGACAGGGATAAGGAGGGAACAAGGGATGGGGAAGGAGCGAGGGGCAGAGTGAAAGTGAGGGAATGAGTGAGTTAGGAACCGCGATGGAGCGAGGGACTGGGAGAAAGCAAGGGACGGCGATGGAGTGAGAAATGGGGAGTGATCGAGGGCTAGGGATGGATAGGGTGAGACAGTGAGGGATTGGGGTGAGAGGAAGCAAGGGATGGCAAGGGAGCGATGGGTGGGGAGGGAGCGAGCGAGGCAGTGGGGAATGGGGAAGGAGTGGGTACAGGGACGGAATGAGAAATGGGAAACGAACGAGGGATGGAGAATGATGGGGGGAGGGACCGGGAGGAGGGGAGCGAGGGATGGTGAGACAGCGAGGTAAGGGGAGGGAGCGAGGGAGTGAGGGATGGGGAGGTAGTGAGGGAGCGAGTGAGCAAGGGACGTGGAGGGAGGGTGTGAGGGAGAGAGAGGGAGTGGGAGACAGTGAGGGCGCAATGGACGCGGAGTGAGCGAGGGGGGAGGGAGCGAAGGATGGGGAGGGACCGGGTGAGTGAGGGATGGAGCAAGGGAGCAAAGGACGGGGAATGAGGGAGGTAGTGAGGGGCGGGGAGCAGAGAGAAAAGGATGGGTTGGAAGAGAGTGAGGGATGGAGAGGGAGGGAGAAAGCGATGGAGACAGACGGAGGGATGGGGATGGAACGATGGACAGGGAGGGAGGCAGGGGCAGGAAGGCGGGAGCAAGGGCCAGTGAAGAAGGGAGCGAGGACAGGGAGGGATCGAGAGACAGTGAAGGATTGAGGGACGGGGAAGGAGCGAGCAAGGTAGCGAGGGGAGGGTGCAATGGACAGGGAGAGAGTGATGGAGTGGGGGACGGAGGGACGGACAGGGAGTGAGCGAGGGACAGGGAGGGAACGAGTGATGGGTAGGGAGCTAGTGAATGAGGGATGGAGCAAGGGATGGAGCAAGGGTGTGAGAGACAGGAATGGAGCGAGGGATGGAGAGGGAGCGAGTAAGATAGGGATGGCAAGGGTGCGAGGGACTGGGAGGGAGCGATGGAACAGGGGACCAAGGGACGGACAGGGAGTGAGCGAGGGACAGGGAGGGAACGAGTGATGGGTAGGGAGCTAGTGAATGAGGGATGGAGCGAGGGATGGAGCAAGGGTGTGAGAGAAAGGAATGGAGCGAGGGATGGAGAGGGAGCGAGTGAGATAGGGATGGCAAGGGTGCGAGGGACTGGGAGGGAGTGAGGGAACGAGGGTCAGGGAGGGAGCGAGTGGGAACGGGACCGAGTAAGGGAGCAATAGACAGGGAGGGAGGGAGAGAGTGAGGGATGGAGAGGGAGGGAGTGAGTTCGGGACGGTGAGGGAGCGGGGAAGAGAGTGAGTGACAGATGAAGCGAGGGAGTGAGGAACGGAGAAAGGGAGCGAGGGACAGGGAGGAGCGAACAAGCAAGCAAAGGAGAGGGATGGAGCGAGGGACCAGGAGATAGGGAGGGAGGGAACAAGAGACAGGTTGGTTGGAAGCAAGGGAAGGGGAGGGAGCGAGGGTTAGTGATGGAATGAGGGAGAGATGTAATGAAGCATGGGGAGCAAGGGAGTGATCGATGGTGAGGGATTGAGGAATGGGGAGTGAGTGAGGAAGTAAGTGAACAAGGAATGGAGCAATGGAGCACGGAACAATGCAAGAGAGCGAGGGACGGAGCAAGGGAGTGAGGGACGGGGAGGGCGCATGAGATGGGGCAGGAGTGAGGGACGGAGGGAGGGAGTGAGGGACAGGGACGGAGCGAAGGATGGAGAGAGCGGGAGATAGGTAATGAGGCATGGGGAGCAAGGGAGTGAGGGATGGTAAGGAGTGAGGGAAAGGGAGGGAATGAGGGATGGGCAGGGTGCGAGTGACACTTTGTGAGTGAGGGTGGTGGGAGCGAGGGACGGGGAGGAAGAAATGCGAAACGAGGGACTGAGTGACTGGGAGCGAGGGACAGAGTGAGGGGGGTAAGCGAGGAATGGGGAGGAAGCGAGAGATGGAGCGAGGGGTGGGTTGGGAGATAGCAAGGGACGGGGAGGGAGCGAGGGCCGGGCAGGAGTGAGGAAGTAAGCGATGGAGAGGGGGTGAGGGATGCGGAGCAAGTGAGAAAAGGACATGGAGCGAGGGAGTGAATGAGGAACAGGGAGGGAGGGAGTGAGAGATAGGGAGGAACCGAGTTAGTGAGGGACAGAGTGAGGGAGCAAAGGATGGGGAGTGAAGGAGGTAGTGAGCGATGAGGAGGGAGGGAGAAAAGGACGGGGTGGAAGGGAGTGAGGGGTGAAGTGGGAGGGAGAAAGGGATGGGAACAGAGGGAGGGATGGGAAGGGAGCTAGTGATAGGCGGGGTGGGATTGAGGGATGGGGAGGGATTGAGGGAGCGAGTGAGCGAGGGATGGACTTAGTGAGAGAGGGAGCGAGGGACAGTGTGAGGGAAGGGGAGGGAGTGAGGGACAGTTAGGGAGGGATTGTGTGGGAGCAAGGGATGGAGATTCAGAGGGAGGGAATGAGGGTGTGGGATGGAGGAAATGAGAGATGGAGAGGGAGTGGGCACAGGGTGGGAGTGAGGGACGAGGAGGAAGTGAGGTACAGCGAGGGACTGAGGGGCAGAGTGAGAGACTGAGGGTCAGAGTGAGGGACTCAGGGCTGGGGAAGGTCGGAGCAAGGGACAGCGATAGAGGGACAGGGAGGGAGCGATGTGCTGTGAAGGAGTGAGTGATGAGGTGGGAGTGATGGAGCGAGGGGCTGAGCGATTGATCAAGAGACAGGAAGGTAGAGAGGGAACAAGGGTTGGAGAGGCAGAGAGTGAGCGAGGGAATAAGGAATGGAGTGTGGGATGGAGCGAGGGTGCGAGGGACAGGAAGTGAGCAAGGGATGGGTAGGGAGTGAGTGAGTTAATGGCAGCTAGGGAGGGAGGGACAGGGAGGAAGCGAGGTTATGAGGGTCAGGGAGGCAGCAAGAGTGAGGGGCAGAGCGAGGGAGCAAGGGAGGGGAGAGGGAGGGAGCGAGGTCCAGGGAGGGAGGGAGGGAGTGAGTGACGGCAAGGGAGTGAGGCACGTGGAGGGGCTGAGGAGCGGGGAAGGAGTGATATATGAAAGTGAGCAAGGGGCAGGGAGGGCACGATGGATGGTGAGGGAGCGAGGGATGGTGAGGGAGTGAGAGATGTGGAGGGATCTAAGGGAGAGGGAGGGAGCAAATGAGCAAGGGACAGAGTGGGAGGGAGAAAAGGATGGTGAAGGAGGGACAGTGAGGGACAGAGACAGAGGGACCGGGGGACGGGCAGGGTGGGAGTGAGAGAGGGACAGTGAGGGAAGGGGAGGGAGGGAGCAAGGGACGGAGATGGAGGGACCTAAAGACATAGCGAGGAAGCCAGGGACGGAGTGAAGGTGAGAGGGACTAGGAGGGGGGAAGCGAGGGACAGAGAGGGAGGGAGGAAGGGTCAGAGTTGGAGGGAGTGACCGATAGTGAGGGAGCAATTGACAGAGAGGGAGTGAGCGAGGGCAGCACGAGATGGGAAGGGAACGCGGTTCAGAGAGGCAGCAAGTGAGTGAGGGAAGGAGAGAGGGAGAAAGAGACAGGAATGGAGGGAGGAAGCAATGGACGGGGAGTGAGGGACAGCGAGGGAGTAAGGGTTGGGGAGTGAGCATGTGAGGTAGCGAGGCATAGGGTGGGAGAGAGCGACGGATGGTGACAAAGCGAGGGACTGGGAGTGAGGGAGTGAGGGATGCGGAGGGAGTGAGGGAATGAGGTTTGGGGAGGCAGCGAGTGAGCAAGGGACGAAGCGAGGGAGCAAGGGATGGGGAAAGAGCGAGGGAGTGATGGATGGGGAGGGAGTGAGGGAGGTGGAGGGAGTGAGGGAACAAGGTTTGGGAAAACAGCAAGGGAGCAAGGGCTGTGGAGATAGGGAGGGAGTGAGTAAGAGGGAGGGAGAAAATGATCGAGGGACAGGGTATGAGGAGGAAAGGGCTGGTAAGAGAGGGACAGAGGGACACAGAGGGAAGGAGGGGGAGATGGTGATGGAGGGATCAAGGGATAGAGATGGATTGAATGAGAGAAGTTGCGCAGAGGTGACCGATTGAGCGAGGGTGTCAGGGACTGGGAAGGAGTGAGGGAGTGAGGGTTGGGTAGGGAGTGAGTGAGCAAGGGACAGAATGAGTGAGCGAGAGTTGGAGCAAGGAGGCGAGTGACGAGGAAGGAGCAGGGGAAGTGGAGGGACCGATTGAGCGAGGGATGGAGCACGTGAGCCAGAGACCTGGAGGGAGTGAGGGAGCAAGGGTCGGAGTTTCAGTGAGTGAGCGGGGGACCAAGGGATGGGGAGGGAGGGAGCGACAGATGGTGAGGGACAGAGTGTTGGGGAGGGAACAAGCAAGGTAGGGAGGGAGTGAGCGAGCTAGGGAGGGCGCGGAAGTGAGGGACTAGGAGGGACTGAGGGATCTGGGTGGAAGTAAGTGAGGGATGGTGAGGGAGCGAGGGGTGGAGAGGGGGTGAGCGAGGCAGTGAGGGACGTGGAGAGACCAAGGACAGGGACAGAGCGAGGGTCAGGTAGGGAGGGAGGGATCGAGGGGCTGGATGGGTGGGAGCGAGGGACGGGGAGGGAGGGAGGCAGCAGGGGACAGGATGGATGGGGAGGGCGGGAGCAAGGGATGGCAAGGGAGTGAGGGATGGGGAGGGACCAAGCGAGGCAGGCATGGGATGGAGATTGTGCGGAGGAAAGGGAGAGAGTGATGGACATGAAGGAATGAGGGACGGGGACCGAACGATGGACGCAGTTAGGGACAGCAATGCAGCGAGGGACTGGGAGGGAACCAGGGATCGGGGTGGGAGGGAGTGAGAGAGGGTGACAGAACGAGGGGTGGGGAGGGAGTGAGTACGATAGCGAGGGACGGGGTGGGAGTGAGGGGTGGGGTGGGAATAACGTACATAAGGAAGTGAGGTACGGGGAGGGAGTGATTGATGGTGAGGGAGCAAGAGATGAGAAGGGAATGAGGGAGCCAGAGAAGGAGGGAGCAAAAGAGCAATGGGCAGGTTGGGAGGGTGTGAGGGATGGGAGGGAGGGAGCAAGGCATGAAGAGGTAGGGAGCCAGGGAGGGAGTGAGCGAGGGACAGGGAGGGAAGGAGGGCAGGACGGGGAGGGAGGGATAAAGGGACAGCAAGGGAGTGAGAGATGGAGAGGAAGCGAGTGAGGTAGCAAAGGATGGGGAGGGTGCGGAGAAAGGGGAAAGAGTGACTGACGCAAAGGAGGGAGGGATGGGGAGAGAGCGATGGATGGTGAGGGAGAGAGTGATGGTGAGGCAGTGAGGGATGGGGAGGGAGTGAGTGATGGGGAGGGAGCGAGGGAGAGGGAGAGAGCAAATGAGTAAGAGACCACATGGAGGGAGAAAGGGATGGTGAGGGAGGAAGTGAGGGACGGAGAGGGACGGACAGGGAGGGAGTGAGTGAAGGATGGATGGGTAAGGATCGAGTGAGCCAAGGATGGAGCAATTCAGCGAGAGATGGAGCGAGAGAGCGAGGGATGGTGCGAGGGAATGAGGGATGCGGAGGGAGCGATGGAAAAGGAGGGAACGAGGGAGTTAGGGACGGTGAGGGAATGAGGGTCGGGGAGGCAGCAAGTGAGCGAGGTACGGAGCGAGGTATCAAGGGACGGGGAGGGCGGGAGCTAGAGACAGGGAGGGAGGGAGCGAGAGACTGCGAGGTAGGGAGAGATGGGTAGAGAGCGAGCGACGTGGCGAGGGATGAGGAGGAAATGATGGAATGAGGGATGGGGAGGGAACGAGAGATGGAGCAAGGCTGTGAGTGACGGAGCAAGTGAGCGAGGGACGGGGATGGAGCGAGTGAGGGAACAAGGGACTGGGAGTGAGGGATCGAGGGACGGGGTAGGGGCAAGGGGCGAAGGACAGGAAGGGAGGGAGAAAGGGACAGAGAAGGAGACAGAAAGGAACAGTGAGGGAGCAGCAGATATAAGGGAATGAGGGACATGGAGGGAGTGAGGGACAAGGAGGGAGTGAGGGATGAGGAGGGTGCAAGTTACAGGGAGTGAGTGAAGGGGCGAGGGACAGATCGAGGGAGCAACAGACTAGGAGGGAGGGAGAAAGGGACAGGGAGTGAGGGAGAAAGGGACGGTGATGGAGGGAGAGGTAGGGAGTAAGGGACAGTCAGCGAGGGAGTGAGTGAATGACGGGTATGGAAGGAGGGCAGGACGGGGAGGGCGGGAGCAAGGGATGGCAAGGGAGTGAGGGATGGGGAGGGAGCAAGTGAGGCAGCAGGGGATGGAGAGTGTGCGGTGGAAAGGGAGAGAGTGATGGACATGAAGGAGTGAGGGACGGGGAGCGAGCGATGGATGGTGAGGGAGCGAGGGATAGTGAGGGAGCAAGGGATGGGGAGGGAGTGAGGAAGAGATATGGAGCGAATGAGTGAGTGACCGGGTGGGAGGGAGAAAGGGATGGTGAGGGAGGCAGTGAGGGATGGAGAGGGATAGAGTGAGGGACAGATAGGGATGGAGTGAGTGAGGGATGGATGGGTAACGATTGAGTGAGGGAGGGAGGGAACGAGGAAGAGAGGGAGGGAGGGATACAGCGATAGAGAGAGAGCTAGGGAGGGAATGAGGGATGGAAAGGGAGGGAGCAACAGAAGTAGAGGGAGCGACGGAGAGAGCAAAGGATGGGGAGGCAGGTAACTAGGTACGGGGAGGGACTGAGGGAGGGAGCGAGGAACTGAGTGGGAATGAGGGAGGGCGGCAGCAGGGAGGGAGCGAGGGTGAGTGAGGGAGGGAAGGTAGCGAGCGAAGGACTGGGAGCGAGCAGGGGATGGGGAAGGATCCAGGAAGTGAGGGTTGGGGAGGGAGGGAGAAACGGACAGGGAGGGAGGTACTGAAGGACTTAGATGGAGGAAGCAAGGTAGGGAGAGTCAGGGAGGAAGGGAATGATGGAAGGAGAGAAAGGGAGCAATGGACAGTGAGGGTGCAGAGGGAGTGAGGGACAGTGAAGCAGTGAGTGAGCGAGGGACGGAGCAAGTGAGTGAGAAAGGGAATGAGGGAGCGAGGGATGGGGATGGAGCAAGGGAGTTAGGTACAATGAGGGAGTGAGGGACGGGCAGGGAGCGAGGGACAGGTTGGGAGTGTGTGAGCAAGGGATGGAGCAAAGGAGCGACGGATGGGGAGGGAGGGATGGAGTGAGGGGCGGTTAGGGAGTGGAGAGGGAGGGAGTGATGGATGGAGATGGAGGGAGCAAGGCATGGCGAGGGAAAGGAGGAGGAAATGAGGGTCATGGATGGAGGTAACAAGAGACGGGGAGGGAGTGAGGGACGGGGAGATAGGGAGTGAAGTACAGGGTGGGAGTGAGGGAGAGGGAGGGGTTGATGGACGGGGATGTAGTGAGGTATCGAGGGACAAGGAGGGGCGATGGAGCAAGGCAGCAAGGGAGCAAGCAATGGGGAGGGATGGACCGAGGGACAGGAAGGGAGGGAGAAAAGGACAGGGAGGGACTGAGCGAGGGACGGGGTGGGAGCGAATAACGTTAGGGGAGAGGGAAGCGGTGGGAGCAAGGGAAGGGGAGGGTGCGAGGGACGGGCAGGGAGCAAGTGAGCAAGATACGGAGCGAGGGAGCAAAGGATGGGGAGGGACTGAGGGACGGGGAGAGAGCGAGTGAGCAAGATACGGAGCAAGGGAGCTAAGGATGGGGAGGGACTGAGGGACGGGGAGAGAGGCTGAAAGGCACAGGGAGGGAGGGACAGAGAGGGAGGGTGAAAAGGCCAGGGAGAGAGGGACGGTGATGGAAGGAGCAAGCGACGGGAAGTGAAGGAGTGAGGGATGGGGAGGAAGAGACAAACAGGGAGGGAGCAAAGGAACAAGGGATGGGGAGGCAGGGATAGAGAGGGAAGGAGGGAGCAAGGGACTGTGAGGGATAAGGAGGTAGTGAGCAAGGGAGTGAGGGACAGGGAGGGAAGACAGAGTGTGGGATGGGGTGGGAGTGAGGGAGACTGTGAGTGAGGAATGGAGCGAGTGAGCAAAAGACAGAGCGAATGAGTGAGAGATGGAGGGAGGGAGTGAGGGACGGCATGAGTGAGCAAGGGACAGGGAGGAAACGAGTGAAAGGGAGGGAACAATGGAGCGAAGGAACAACTGATGGTGAAGGATTGAGAGAGGGATAGGAAGGGAGGGAGAAAGGGAAGGGGAGGGATGAGGAGGTAGCAACGGATGTAACGGAGTGAGGAGCTCGGAGACAGCGAGGGATGGGGAGGGAGCAAGGGATGGGGAAGGAGCGAGTGATCAAAGGACAGGGAGGGATGTAGGGAGCGAGAGATGGGGAGAGATTGAAAAAGGGATGGAGAGGGAGGGAGTGAGGGACGGAGAGGGAGGGTGAAAAGGATGGGGAGGGATGGAGCGATGGACGGTGAGGGAGGGAGCAAGGGATGCCAAGGGAGCAAGGAATGGAGACAGAGTGAGTGAGGGAGTGAGGGAAGGGGAGGGAATGAGTTTCGGGGAGGAAGCAAGGGATTGAGAGATGGGGAGAGAGTGAGGAAGTGAGTGAGGGAGAGATGTGGTGGGAGGGGCGAAACAAGGAATGGTGAGGGAGGGAGTGGGGGACGGGTAAGGAGTAAGGGATGGTGAGTGAGCAAGGGGGGGCGAGTGAGCGACGGATAGGAAGGTAGCGAGGTACCAGGAGGAACCAAGCGAGTGAGGGATGCAGCAAGTGAGCAAAGGATGCGGAGGGAGGGAGTGAGGGATGTAGATGGAGGGAAGGAGCGAGGGATGGAGCGTGAGGGACAGAGGTAATAAGGAATGGGGATCGAGGGAGAAATGGACAGAGTGTGAGGGAGGGGACGAGAGAAGGGGAGGGAGGGACTGAGGGATGGTGAGGGAACAATGAATGGGGAGGGGGCAAGGGATGGCGAGACAGTGAGGGAAGGGGAGGGAGGGAGGGATAGGGGGCGAGGGAAATGTAGTGACCAACGGGGAGAGACTGAGGAAGTGAGGGACGGGGAGGGAGAGAGGGACAGCGATGGAGCGAGGAATGGGGAGGGGTGGGGTGGGAGCAAGGGACTGGGAAGGAGCGAGGGGGAGGGAGTGATGGAATGAGGGACAGGCAGGGAAGGAGCGACAGGGAGGAAGGGAGGGAGAGAGCAACAAGGAGGGAGGGAGAGAGAGAGAGAGCGATAGGGGCAGGGCCTGGGGTACAGGGGGGCGGTGTTCAGGGAGCCAGAATCAGTGCTGGGGGCCAGGGGGACAGGGAGCCAGGGGATTACAAAGGCAAGTGAGGGACTCGAAGGGAGAAGGGAGGACAAGGAAGGGGTGGGGGAGAGTGAGAGAGAGAGTGAGTCAGAGATAGAGAGTAGAGACAAGGTTGGAGAAACAGAGTGAGAGCGCGATGCGGGAGGAGAGAAACAATGGATACAGAGGGGAATGTGGACAGAGAGGGGGAAGGGGAGAGAGAGGGAAAGAGTGTGAAAGGGGATTAGGGAGAGGTGGGGTCAGAGGGAAAAATACAGAGTGGGAGATGGGGTTCACACAGGCAGAGAGTGAGAGAAGCGGGTGCGGATATTCGAGGAGGAGGGAGAGAGAGACAGGGTGCAGAGAGAGAGGGAGGCAGTGGTTTGGGGAGCGTGGGTGGAAAGAGAGTAAGAAGGGAATGGAGAGAGGGATGGGGTGCGGGGGTTACAGAGAAATGTGGGTCAGAGAGGGAGAGCGCAAGCGAGAAGGGACAGGAGAGAGAGAAAGAGACAGAGATATCCCAGAGGTGAATGCAAGGACAGAGTGACTTGAACCCAACTCCTGAGCTCAGTCCCGAAATCCTCCCATTCCCTTGGGGCCGGGTCTGTCTCTCTCCAGCTGAGCTTCTTCCACACAGAGACAAACAACAATATAGTTTGCTGTGCTGCTTGGCACTTTTTTATTAGCGTTAATTACATATTGAAGTTATGGATACAGTCAGTGGAATGGGGCCTTTTCTCTTTGGCCTGTGAGTTGAGAGAAACATTGACACGTTTCCCTGTAAACCCCTGTGGGATAAGGTTGGATAAACCAGCACTACCCTCAGTCTGTTACCATAGCGACAGGCTGCTTCATTGCTGAAACATTGAACTGAAATGAGAAAATCCTGGATGGATTGATTAATGAGTGAATTTGATTGATGGATGAATTTGGGTAAAGGGATATTTCAGCACATTCTTCAGCTGCTGCCTGAAGTTAGCCTGGGTCATGGCGTAAATCACGGTGTTTGTGCAGCAAATGAGGAGCTGCAGCATGAAGCCCAATTCCTGCACGAAGTGGTGTAGATACATCGAGTTAGACCTCAAATTGAACATCTGGTACCATATAGAATACACCATTAACGTTGACCATAACAGGATGAAATTGGCCGAGATCACAAACAGTAAAATGATGGATTTTCTTCGATTTTGCATTTCTGTGTCACACTGACCGTCCCCATTGGTGTGAGCCCGGAGTCTCCTGCGGGCTCTGCTGGTCACTAAAATGTGTCTGACGGTGAAAACATTGAGCAGCAGAATCAGGAGAAATGAGAGTCCTGGGGTTAGAATGTGGTGGAGGAACTCGATTCTGGTCCAGACAGGAGAGCGATAAACATCGGCTGTTACAAAACAAAACCAGGGGTGGTTTCTCAGCCAATACCAACCTGTGAGCATAAAATACCAGAAAATGTTCTTCAAACAGCTCAGCACAGTCATTGTTCCCAGAACCACAGCCGCCGTTTTCTCACTGCAATATTTCCTTTTCAGCTTCTGGCAACAAATGGCCACAAATCGATCAAAGGTGAAAGTGACGGTGAACCAGACAGAACAGTCAGTGGCTACATAAAGCAGGACGGCGTGGATATTACACACAGGGATGTGCACCAGGAAATAAAACTGTTCCTGTTAAACAATTGGAATTTTTCTCAATATCAGGTCGAGGATAATGGCCAATAGATCTGCCACTGCCATGTCCCCCAGGTAACGTCTGACACATGGAGACAATCCACAATCTTTATAAAGCAGGACGTAAATTGTCACCACGTTGACTGTGAGGAAGGAAAACAAACAAATTATACAACACCCTGGAGGCAAAGTTACCAGTTTGTTTGAGGACCCAGTGACATTTGCAAATGTATCACTGATTTATTGAAAAAGAAAATGAAAATGAAATAACAAATCGTAATGTCTCAATCTTTTCACAGGAAATGTAACGTAAAACACAAGAAGCACTCCCTGCATAAATACATGAATGAACATCTATAAGAACGGACGGTTTCTAGAGCATTCCCACAGACTCGATCACTCGAGAGCAGGCACAGGTCACTTCTTTACAGTTCCTGATACAGAGGGCGAAGACGTTGCCTTCCTGAAGGATTCTTTCCCATTTCCTTGAAGACAAACAGAGGTTGGACATTTTTGTTTCTTTTTTGTCTAAATTGTGGTCAATTTTCAGTTATGAAGAAACATGAACACAGGGAAAATGTATTCACCCAATTTAACTACCTGAGGGGATTTTGAAACAGTGTCTCCTTCTCCCTGGAACGGGTTCTTTTCCCTTGGGATCTAATCTTTTGTTCAATTAACTGACATCCAACTGTTCTCAAATAACATCAGTTACAGAATGTTACGGGGAAGTGTCACCGGGCGCAAAATGTTAACTCTGTTTCCTCCTCCACAGATGCTGCCAGACCTGCTGAGCTTTTCCAGCAACTTTGATTTTGTTCCTGATATGAATGGACTCCCACAGTAAATCAATAATATTGACCCGAATTTAAGAAATCCAAACTTAGCTGAAAACTGTCACTTAAAAAGTGGCCCAATTTCTGGGCATGGTTTAGGTCTTGTCTACTGGGTAGCGCCCATACCACTGAGGCAGAGCACTGGGTTAGATTTCCTCCCCTGAACCTGTGGTAATGTCCCCAGCTCTGGAACAGAAGTTCTTGATTCGAGTCCTTCCTGTGTCACAGCATGTCAGAACAGGTTGAGGGGCAAACACACAGGAGAATAATGTTGCAAATTCGGGGGCTATTGCAGTGTGGTGGTCATGTGGGCCCAAAGGTCGAGATTCAAAAACCCCAGAGGTGCTTCTTAAAATATCTAAACAAGTTGACGAAAATTATTTTAGAATTGTGACCTGATCGAGGAGGGAGAGGTATCAGTTTTGAATTTCAGGATTTAGTCACAGAATGCATATGACAGAAAGCATAGCCATTCCTGTTGATTGGAGTAAAATTGGCTCCTTATAGACGTTGTAAAATCATGAAGCCACGGACAGGCTAAACAGTCAAGATCTTTTTTTCCCAGAGTAGGGGAGTCCAAAATTAGAAGGTTTAATGTGCGAGGGGAAAGTCGTGAAAAGGACCCAAGAGGCAACATTTTCATGCAGAGGATGATTTATGTACAGAACAAGTGCCAGAGGAAGTAGTGGAGGCTGGGGAAAACAACATTTACAAGGCATCGGGATGGGGATATGAACAGGAAGTGTTTCGAGGGATATGGGGCAAATGCTGGCAAATGGGACTCGTTTAATTTCGGATATCTGGTCGGCATGGACAAGTTGGACTGAATGATTTGTTCCCATGCTGTGCAACTTTTTGATTCACTCATCCAATTTATCCAGATCTCTGAGTAATCTTAGATGAAATTCTTCCCTGTCCACTGTAAAACCAATCTTGGTGTCATCCACAAACTTGCTGGTTGTGCCTTCTATAATTCACATCTAAATCATTTTCATAAATCACAAACAAATGTAGAGCCAGCACTGATCTCTGTGGATCACTGCCGGTCATAAGCTTACAGTCCAAGAAACAACCCTCCATGACCAACCTGTCTCTTACCATTAAACAGAAATACACAGAAACACACACACACAGGCAGATCAGGACACTCAGAAAGCAGTGGAATTGTGTTGAGAAACACGTCAGGCATGATCGAACAGCAGAGCTGACTGCTCCTGTGTCTTAGGCTCTGTACTCTTAAGGTATCAGGAATACTTTCCCATGACAGCAGTGGAGGCTGAGATTGATAAATAGTTTATGGAGCAGAGTCATTGGGGATGCGGAATAAGTTTGAGGGGCTGAATGGTCTCATCTGCTCCTTTTTTGTGCTCTTTAAAGTGGATGTCACTTGCTATAAGGTTAACACACTTTAAGGAGTCTCCTAATTCAGGTTGAGTTAAGGATTTTGCTTTCTCTATAACATTGAGCTGTCTGCAGTGTTGTCATCCCCAAGGAACATTGAAGACTCAGTTATTAAAGATATTGAATGCAGACCTCTACTGACCTTTGATGATCAGCAGAGTCAATATTGAATGGGAATAAACAGGAAAGGGATGTTCAGCCATAAACAGATCAGCCATGGTCTTTTTAAATTGAGCAGCAGGCTCGAGTGTCCGAATGGCCAACTGCAGGACCTTTCTGATGTGTTTTATCTCACTCTACCGGTCGAGATTGTGACAGAGGTAAAGGAAGACCCATTCAGCAAGCCAGGATTATGACAGATCGGAGGAGACCATTCTGCCCTTCAAAGGAGTTGCATAGAAATGGACTGAAATATTCAGTCATAGAGCCATAGAGATATATAGCATGGAAACAGGCCATTTGGTCCAACTCATCCATGCTATTCAGATATCCTGAATAAACCTAGTCACATTTGCCAGTAGTTGGTTGATACCCCTCTCAAACCTACGTATTCTTGTACCCATCCAGATGCCTTTTAAATGTTGTAACTCTACCAACTTCCACTTCCTCTGGCAGCTCATTCCATACATGCACCACCCTCTGCATGAAAATGTTGCCATTTCGGTCGCTTTTAAATCTTTCCCCTCCCATCTTAACCTGTGCCCTCTTGTTTTGGACTCCTCACCCCAGGGAAAAGACCTTCACGCTTTACCCTGATTTACCATGATTTCGTAAACCTCTGCAAGGTCACCCCTCAATGACAGTTGTGTATTTTATTGTGTGGAGATTGCAGCAATTTTTCAACACAGCACCCACAGCCAAAAATGTCATTAATCATTAAGATTATCAGTATTGGTAATGTTGATAAAGGGACAAAAGTAATCCAGGCTCACAGGAAATTTCCACTCCTCCTCAATACGTGTCTGGGGAAAATTGAACACTGCATTGAGAGGCAAGATTTATATCTGCATCTGAAAGACAGCATTTTTGACCGTGCAGCATACTACTCAAGTGTTTGTCTATATTCTGTGCTTGTCTTTTAATTGGTCAAGAATCAGAATCATTGACATTACAACCTCGGCCTGATGATCTGACAACAAATAGCCCTAATGGTGGATTGTGGAGCTCAGAAAATCTTGACAACCAACTACACACCACAGGACGAGACCCTGCAACCTTTCTAGGCGGCTACACAGTAGCAGGGTCCATGGCTCGCTAAAATTAAATACAGAGCAGAAATAATTACTTACTTTTACATTAAAAAGTTGTAGCTAATGGAATTCCTCAGGGACCAATGTGAGGTCATCAACAATTTACAATCTAGATTAACAATTTTGGGGGGAGTGGTGAGAGCGTGAGACAAGGGCCAGCCGGGAAGGCAATCTTCTGCTTTTAAAAATTTACCTCATGAATCGGCGGCCCACTTGATTTGAGCAGCAGGAGTGGTGAGAGAGCAAGACAGGAAGTGATCTATTATTGGCATTGTCTGTGTCAATGGTTTACATAAATGCAGCAAAATGTATTCAAACTAAATTTGTCAGTGATGCTATGATAAGCAGGAAATTAAGCTATCATGAGGAGGTAGAGAGAATGTAAATTGAGAAGCAATTTGGGCGATGAAATATAACGATGCTAACTATGAACCTGTGAGATTTTCAGGAAGAACAAAAGGTTATATATTACATAAATGTCTGGAGATTATGGGGCTTAGTGATACAGTGTGTACTGCAGCATTCACTCTGAAACCTTCAGACATTGGTAGCGGTGCTCTATCATCCTGATGGACTACTCCCTGATGCTCCAAGTTGCCTCGTTATTCTCAGTACGCAAGGGATATTTTGGTGTGATTGGTTGGCGGTAGGGAGTGGTGAGTGGGAGGGTGTTTTGGACTATGTGTCAAGGGACCGGCCATATCTACGATACCATCCTTTCTTTTTACGCGGAGGCACGAAGATAATGGGAATGGCTGCCTGCTTCTGAATGAAGAGGCTGTGGCTGCTGCCAGGACAGTGGGTCTTCACCAACATGATGTACTGTGTATGGTCACACTGCAATGTTAATGGAGTAGGAGCTTGGACGGCTCAATCACAAGAATGAAAATATTAAATGAAGGTATTTTCAGATTAGTTGAAATTTTTAGTATATCAGATTCTTAATTCACCTCCCAGAGCCAGCCAGGACACCTTTTTTAATTCACTCACAGGGTGTGGGTTTCACTGGCTGAGACAACATTCACTCCCATCCCTCATTGTCCAGAGGAAGTTACAGCCAGTGACATTGTTGGAAGTTTGGGGCACATGTAGGCCAGAGCAGTGGAGGAATGGCAGTTTCCTTCCTGACAAGACATGAGTGAATCAGATGGGTTTTCCTCACAGTTGCCAATGGTTTCATCTTCATCATTCTAATGTTAATTCCAGATTTTTATTGAATTGAAATTCCAACAGCTCACTTGGTCGGATTTGAACTCGGGGCCTCAGAGCATTATGTGTGTTTGTAGATTAAGAACCTAGCAATAATACCCTCTGCCATCACTGTAAAACCAGATGAAATATCAGTTCAGCATGGAGCACTTTGCAGACCAGATTGTGTCCTTAGCGCCATAGAACATAGAACATTACAGCACAGTACAGGCCCTTCGGCCCTCGATGTTGTGCCGACCTGTCATGCCGATCTCAAGCCCATCTAACCTACACTATTCCATGTACGTCCATATGCTTGTCCAATGCCGACTTAAGTGTACCTAAAGTTGGCGAATCTACTACCGTTGCAGGCAAAACGTTCCATTCCCTTACTGCACTCTGAGTAAAGAAATTACCTCTGACATCTGTCCTATATCTTTCCTCCCTCAATTTAAAGCTATGCCCCCTTGTGCTCGCCGTCACCATCCTAGGAAAAGGCTCTCCCTATCCACCCTACCTAACCCTCTGATTATTTTATATGTTTCAATTAAGTCACCTCTCAACCTTCTTGTGTCTAATGAAAACAGCCTCAAGTCCCTCAGCCTTTCCTCGTAAGACCTTCCCTCCATACCAGGCAACATCCTAGTAAATCTCCTCTGCACCCTTTCCAAAGCTTCCACATCCTTCTTATAATGTGGTGACCAGAACTGTACACAATACTCCAAGTGCGTCTGCACCAGAGTTTTGTACAGCGTCACCATAACCTCTTGGTTCCGGAACTCGATCCCTCTATTAATAAAAGCTAAAACACTGTATGCCTTCTTAACAGCTCTGTCCACCAGGGTGGCGACTTTCAAGGATCTGTGTACATGAACACCGAGATCTCTCTGCTCATCTACACTACTGAGAATCTTACCATTAGCCCTGTACTTTGCCTTCTGGTTACTGGTACCAAAGTGCATCACCTCACAGTTGTCTGCATTAAACTCCATTTGCCACCTCTCAGCCCAGCTCGACAGCTTATCTATGTCTCTCTGCAACCTATAGCATCCTTCGTCACTATCCACAACTCCACCGACCTGAGTGTCGTCTGCAAATTTACTCACCCATCCCTCTACGCCGTCATCCAGGTCATTTATAAAAATGACAAACAGCAGTGGGCCCAACACCGACCCTTGCGGGACACCACTAGTAACTGCTCTCCAGGATGAACATTTCCCATCAACTACCACCCTCTGTCTTCTTTCAGCAAGCCAATTTCTGATCCAAACTGCTATATCACGCACAATTCCATTCCTCTGCATTTTGTACAATAGCCTTGCTGAAATCCATATACACCACATCAACCGGTTTACTCTCATCTACCTGTTTGGTCACCTCCTCAATGAACTCCATAAAGTTTGTGAGGCACGACCTTCTCTTCACAAAACCGTGCTGACTAGCCCTAATCAATTTAGTCTTTTCTAGATGATTATAAATCCTATCCCTCATAACCTTTCCCAACACTTTAACAGCTACTGAGGTAAGGCTCACTGGTCTATAATTACCAGGGTTGCCTCTACTCCCCTTCTTGAACAGGGGAACCACATTTGCTATCCTCCAGTCGTCTGGCACTATTCCTGTAGACAATGACGAGTTAAAGATCAATGCTAAAGGCTTGGCAATCTCCTCCCTGGCTTCCCAGAGGATCCTAGGATAAATCCCATTCGGCCCAGGGGACTTATCTATCTTCACCCTCTGTAGGATTTCTAATACCTCTTCCGTGTGGACCTCAATCTCACCTAGTCTAGTAGCCTGTATCTCAGTATTCTCCTCGACAACATTGTCGTTTTCTAGAGTGAATACTGTTGAAAAATATTCATTTAGCACTTTCCCTACCTCATCTGACTCCACACACAACGTACCACTACTATCCTTGATTGGGCCTAATCTTACTTTCGTCATTGTTTTCTTCCTTAAATACCTGTAGAAAGCCTTAGGGTTTACCCTGATCCTATCCGCCATCAACTTCTCATGTCTCCTCCTGGCTCTTCTGAGCTCTCTATTTAGGTCTTTCCTGGCTACCTCGCAGCCCTCAAGTGCCCTAACTGAGCCTTCACATCTCATCCTAACATAAGCCTTCTTCTTCTTCTTGACCAGAGATTTCACCTCCTTCATAAACCACGGCCTCCTCCCTGCCTGACAGGCACATACTTATCTAGGACACACAGGAGCTTTTCCTTGAATAAGCTCCACATTTCTGATGTCCCCATCCCCTGCAGTTTCCTTCCCCAACCTAAGCTCCCTAAATCTTGCCTAATCTCATCGTAATTGCCTTTCCCCCAGCTTGCCCAGTGGTATACATCTATCCCTTTCCATCACTAAAGTAAACATAACAGAATTGTGATCGCTATCACCAAAGTGCTCACCTACTTCCAAATCTAGCACCTGGCCAGGCTCATTACCCAGTTCCAAATCTAATGTGGCTTCGCGCCTTGTTGGCCTATCTACATACTGTGTCAGGAAGCCCTCCTGCACACTCTGGACAAAAACTGACCCATCTATAGTACTCGAACTATAGTGTTCCCAGTCAATACTTGGAAAGTTGAAGTCCCCCATGACAACTACCCTGTCTCTCTCACTCCTATCGAGAATCATCTTTGCTATCCTTTCCTCTACATCTCTGGAACTATTTGGAGGTCTCTAGAAAACTCCCAGCAGGGTGACCTCTCCTTTCCTGTTTCTAACCTCAGCCCATACTACCTCAGTTGACGAGTCCCCAAACATCCTTTCTGCAACTGTAATACTGTCCTTGACCAACAATGCCACACCTCCGCCACTTTTACCATCTTCTCTGTTCTTACTGAAACATCTAAATCCTGAAACCTGCAACAACCATTCCTGTCCCTGCTCTATCCATGTCTCCGAAATGGCCACAACATCAAAGTCCCAGGTACTAACCCATGCTGCAAGTTCACCCACCTTATTCCGGGCGCTCCTGGCATTGAAGCAGACACACTTCAAGCCAACTTCTTGTTTGCCGGTGCCATCTTGCTTCATCTTACAAGAATTTTCAATCATTCAACTCCCCAAGTTCCTGTCACTGACACTGATTCTTCAGGGGATCAAGGGTGACATTCAGAAGACAGTAGAATTGTGTTGAGAAACATGTCAGGCATGATCGAACAGCAGAGCAGACTGCCCCAATTTCTTATGCTGTATGGTCTTAGGGAATCAGGAATATTTTCCCATGAAAGCAGTAGAGGCTGAGATTGATAAATACTTTTGCGGAACAGAGCCAGTGGGAACGTGGGATAGGTTTGAGGGGCCGAAATGTCACGTCTGCTCCCATTTGTTGTGCTCTTCAAAGAGGAGGTGACGTGCTATGAGGTTAAGACTCTTTAAGGTGTCCCCTAATCCTGATTGAAATAAGGATTTTGTTTTCTCTACAATATTGTGCTGTCTGTGGTGTTATCATCCCCAGGGAACGTTGAAGACTCGGTTATTAAAGATATTTAATGCTGACCTCAACTGACCTTTGAGGATCAGCAGAGTCAATATTTATTAAAAATAAACAGGAAAGGGGTGTTCAGCCATAAACAGATCAGCCATGATCTTTCTAAATTGAGCAGCAGGCTTGACTGTCCAAATGGCCAACTGCAGGTCCAATCTGATGTGTTTTTATCTCACTCCATCCCGCGAAGCTGTTATACCAGTAAAGGAAATCCATTCAGCCAGTCAGGATTACGACAGATAGGAAGGGACCATTCTGCCCTTCGAATGAGTTACATAGGAATGGAATGAAATATTCAGTCTTAGATTCATGGAGGTTCACAGCACGGAAACAGACCATTTGGTCCAACTCATCCATGCTACTCAGATATCCTGAGTAAATCTCACCCCATTTGCCAGCATTTAGGTCCATATCTCTCTCAACCCTCCCTAGTCATCCAGCCATCCAGATGCCTTTTAAATGTGGTAACTCTATCGCCTTCAACACTTCATCCGGCGGCTCATTCCATACAAGCACCACTTTCTGCATGAAAATGTTGCCCTTTCAATCGCTTTTAAATATTTCCCCTCTCACCTTAACCTATGCCCTCTCGTTTTGGACTCCCCAGCCCGGGGAAAAGACCTTCACTCTTTCCCCTGATTTACCATGATTTTGTAAACCTCGAGAAGGTCACCCCTCAATGGCAATTGTTTATTTTGTTGTGTGGAGACTGCAGCAATTTTTCAACACAGAAGCCACAGCCAAAAATGAAAATAATTATGAAGATTATCTGTGTTGCTGAGCTATTAAAGGGACAAAAGTAAACTAGGCTAACAGGAAATTTCTCCTCCTGCTGAATACATGTTCGGGGAAAATTGAGGGCTGTATTGAGAGGGCAGACACGATTTATTGCTTCATCTGAAAGACAGCATTTTTGACTGCGCTGTGTCCTACTCAAGTGTCCATCTATATTCTGTGCTTGACTGTTAATAGCTCAAGAATCAGTATCATTGACAGAATAACCTCTACCCGATTATCTGACAACAAATGACCCGAACGGTGTATTGCAGAGCACAGGAAACCTCGACAACCAGCTGCATACCACAGGAGGAGGCCATGCAACCTTTCTAGGCTGCTACACAGGAGAAGGGAGCCCTGCCTCGCTAAAATTAAACACAGAGAAGAAATAACTACTTACTTTTACATTGGGAAGCTGTACCTGATGGAATTCCTCAGGGGCCAGTGTGTGGCCATCAACAATTTACGATTCAGGTTAAGAATTTGCAGGGAGTGGTGACAGCGCAAGACAGGGGGCAGCCGGGAAGGCAAGCTTCTGCTTTAAACAGTTACCTTGTGAATTGGTGGACTACTTGATTTGAGCATTGGGAGTGGTGAGAGCGCAAGGCAGGAAGTGAACTATTGTATCTGGGCATGGTCTGTATCAATGGTTTAGATAAATGCAACAACATGTATTTGAACTAAATTTGTCAATGATGCTAAGATGAGCAGGAAATTACGCAATCAGGAGGAGGTACAGGGGATGTAAATGGATAAGCAATTTGGCAGATGAAATACAACATTGGTAACTGTGAACCTGTGATATTTTCAGGAAGAACTAAAGACTATAAATTACATAAATGGAGGGAGATTATGGGACTTAGTGATACAGTGTGTACCAGAGTGCTCACTCTGAAACCTTCAGACATTGGAAGCGTTGCTCTACCATCCTGATGGACTACTCCCTGATGTTCCAAGTTGCCTCATTACTGTCAGTACACACAGGATACTTTGATGTGGTTGGTTGGCGCTGGGGAGTGGTGAGGGGGAGGGTGTTTAGGACAGTGAATCAAGGGAGTGGCCTTTATCTACCATACCATCCTTTCTTTTTACATGGAGACATGCAGAATATTGGAATTGCTGCCTGCTTCTGAATGAAGAGGCTGTGGATGTTGTCAGGATAGTGGGCCTTCAGCAACATGATGTATTGAGTATGGTCACACTGCAACATTAATGGAGTGAGAGTTTTCAGGGCTCAATCACAATAAGGAAAATATTAAAAGAAGGTATTTTCAGATGAGCTGAAATGGTTAGTTATATCCCATTATCTGTTCACCTCCCAGAACCAGCCTGGACACCTTTTTTTACTCACTCACAGGGTGTGGGTTTCACTGGCTGGGCCAACATTCACTCCCATCCCGCATTGCCCAGAGAGCAGTTACAGCCTGTGACATTATTGGGTGTTTGGGGTCACATGTAGGCCATAATGGGTGGGGTGGGGGCGGTGATGGATGGCAATTTCTTTCCCTACAAGATGTGACTGAATCAGATGGGTTTTCCTGGCAATTGCCAATGGTTTCATCTTCATCATTCAACTTTAAATTCCATATTTTTATTGAAGTCAAATTCCAAAATGTCACTTGGCAGGATTTGAACTCACGGCCTCAACGCATTACGTGTGTTTTTAGATTAAGAAACTAGCAATAATACACTCAGCCATCACTGTTAGCCCAGATGAAATATCTGTTCAGCATGGAGCACGTTGCAGACCAGATTGTGTCCTGAGCTCCATCTCACAGGAACTTTCAGTCATTCAACTCCCCAACTTTCTGTCCTGAGCAGATGACTCACAGACACTTCTTACCCAAGGTTTTCTTAAGCACGTGTTCAAGAGCCATTTCTCATGAGGATGGACTCTCCGAACAATATATTACATCAGCTTTATGCTTGCACGTAATCATCAGCCCACTTTATACAGACCACCGAAAAATATACACTTATTTTATGGTTATCTTGCTTGGTCACCTTATTGTGCTCAGCCAATGACACCATTTCAACAAATCTCATTACAGAGTATAACTTCATGCAGACATTTATTTGTCGTCAGCCATTATCTTGACTGATATCTGACTGCAGCTTCTTCATTGTCATCAAAATTTCTATTGTCTCTTGTATTTGATATTGTTATTTTATCAGGGAACTACAGTAAAATTGTGCATGATTTTACATGGCATAACATCCGTTCCCTTTCACAAAACCATGTTGACTCCAATTGCAGGAAGGTGTTCTCAAATGGCCTGCAGTCCTTTCCTTAATAATGGAGTCAAGCAGATTCCCAATGATGAATGTTCGACTAACTAGGCTATCAGCTCTTGCTTTCTGCCTCCCTCTCTTCTTGAAGCCATGCATTGTGGTGCATAGAGTCCGACAATACAGAAACAGACCCTCCAGTGCAACTCCTCTGACCAGATATCTCAATCTGATCTTGCCCCATTTACCAGCATTTGGTGCAGATCACTCTAAACACTTCCTATTCACATAACCATCCAGATGTAAAATGTAATTTAACCAGCCTCAATGTCTTCTACCGGCAGCTCATTCCATACATGCACCACACTCTGTGTGAAAAAGTCATCTCTTGGGCCCCTTTTATATCTTGTATGTTTCATTTTAAACCTGTGGTATCTAGTTTTCGATTCTGCTACCCTGGAGAAACTTCCGAGGCTATTCATCATATCCATGCCTCACATGTGTTTTCTTTTATAAATCTCTGTGTGGTTACCCTCAGCGTTTGATTCTCCAGAGGGATAAAAAGAAGCCCAGACTATTCACTGTCTTTCTATAACTCATACCCAATATAACACCAATCTTCGCATCATCCTTGTAAATATTTTTTGAATACTTTCCAAATTTAACAACATCTTTCATGTCGCAGGGTGTCCAGAATTATACGCAATATTCCAAAAGTGGCCTCACCATTGTCCTGTCCAGCCGCGACATCAAGTCCCAATTTCTGTACTCATTACACCGATCAACATCACGATAGAGGTTTTTTCAGTTTTGTTGGAACATTTGTGGAATACAGAGAATGCTGAAATATTTCAAACAATGTCCCATTCTTGATCCATCAAACTGGCTCCCCCAGACAATATAATGATAGCTGATCCTTTATACCCACACTATACTCCTGTTCTATCCGTATCCCTTTTGTTTCGTTAAATCCATCCACTTGATTCGAACTGACATTGAGTGCCTTGACTTCCACAGCTTTCAGTGGAACTACATTTCCAATGTTCACCAGCCTCTGAGTGAACACATTTATTCTCATTCCAATGCAGATTGATCTGCGTATATCTAAGACTACAACCCCTTCTTTCAGACAATCCAGCCAGGAAATCACCATCCTTGTTTCCATTCTGCTTTGTTCTGACAGAGTTTTATATGTTTTACTGAGAACCCCACTCATTTTTGGAATCCTCATCGAATACAGGCCCAGTCAATTCAAACTCCGCTCACACAGCAAATTGTCATCACAAGGATCAGCCTGGTCATCCTTTGTTATATTCCTCTGGAGCAAATGAGTCCTTTATTAGGTAAGGAGACCGAAGCTGCACACAGTACTGCAGAATATTTACAATAGAGACCTCACCTGTACAGCCACAGTACTACAGCCTTACTCCTCTACGTGATGATCTTTGAAATGAATATCAATCCACCATTTACCCTGCATTGTTCCTTTCCATGACTGATGTACAAAAACATCCAGATCCTTTTCAGCAATGTGAGTGCCCACTTGGTGGGTCTATATGCACTGACCAGCG
Source organism: Stegostoma tigrinum (assembly GCF_030684315.1). Classification (NCBI taxonomy): domain Eukaryota; kingdom Metazoa; phylum Chordata; class Chondrichthyes; order Orectolobiformes; family Stegostomatidae; genus Stegostoma; species Stegostoma tigrinum. The sequence continues at coordinate 412,337 of NW_026728811.1, forward strand.
TACCAATGCCATTCACAGTTTTTGGCTCCTGGCTTCAGAATTTACTGCCCTGCATCGTTCTCAGAGGTCTGCACAGAAGAACACAAAATACAGGGGGCACAAGTCCCTTTATAGATTATTATTTTTCAAACAATCCCTTTTTAAATATTATGCTGCTCTTCTATAACTTGCCACCAAAGTGCACAACGTAACATGCATCCTCATTGCGCTTCATCTGCAATATATTTTTCCAGTCATTCCACTTGTCTCAATTGCCTTGGAGCATCTTTCCATTCTCTCCACCACTCTCAATCCCAGTTTCGTACTGTCAGCAGACTTGGACACATTGCACTTGATTCCCTCAACCAAACTTTTGATGTGATCTTGAGTCCCTGATTTACATCATGAAATTTTCAATCCAAAAAAAAATCCATTTATTCTTGCTCACTGTTTCCTGTCAGCTCTCCCATTATGGCACCATGTCCATATATGTGGCCCAATCCCATGTGTTTTTACTTTACACAGTAGGCTTGGGACTGAATCAAAAATCTTTCTAAATATCCAAATGCAGTACACCCATTCTTTTTCCAGAATTTATCTTCAGATTGGTTTCTCAAATACGATTCCCAGATCATAAACAGATGTTGACTTTGTCTATGCCCATTAAATCCCGTCACAATAATTTCTCCAAATTAGTTTATTCACTAATTTCATTCTATTTCCATTCCCCACCATACTTAGGTTTCCTATTATTGGTCAGGTTTTATTTTGTGTTTTCTTCTGTGAATACAGAAATGAAGGAGTTATGTCAGACTTCTACCATTTCCTTGTTATTCATTCTCCATTCTCTCGTTTCAGACTGCTTTTTTTCATACGTTCCTTCCTGGGATCTGTTTAGAGGCAATTACAATTCATGCTTATTCCTCTTGTTATTATAGTCCCCAGAAACCCAACAATTCCTGCCCTATGCTGCTCAATGATTGAACATCCACAACCATACAATCACAGAAGTATCAGAGATAATGGGAACTGCAGATGCTGGAGATTCCAAGATAATAAAATGTGAGGCTGGATGAACACAGCAGGCCAAGCAGCATCTCAGGAGCACAAAAGCTGACGTTTCGGGCCTAGACCCTTCATCAGAGAGGGGGATGGGGGGAGGGAACTGGAATAAATAGGGAGAGAGGGGGAGGCGGACCGAAGATGGAGAGTAAAGAAGATAGGTGGAGAGGGTGTAGGTGGAGAGGTAGGGAGGGGATAGGTCAGTCCAGGGAAGACGGACAGGTCAAGGAGGTGGGATGAGGTTAGTAGGTAGCTGGGGGTGCGGCTTGGGGTGGGAGGAAGGGATGGGTGAGAGGAAGAACCGGTTAGGGAGGCAGAGACAGGTTGGACTGGTTTTGGGATGCAGTGGGTGGGGGGGAAGAGCTGGGCTGGTTGTGTGGTGCAGTGGGGGGAGGGGATGAACTGGGCTGGTTTAGGGATGCAGTAGGGGAAGGGGAGATTTTGAAACTGGTGAAGTCCACATTGATGCCATATGGCTGCAGGGTTCCCAGGCGGAATATGAGTTGCTGTTCCTGCAACCTTCGGGTGGCATCATTGTGGCAGTGCAGGAGGCCCATGATGGACATGTCATCAAGAGAATGGGAGGGGGAGTGGAAATGGTTTGCGACTGGGAGGTGCAGTTGTTTGTTTCGAACTGAGCGGAGGTGTTCTGCAAAGCGGTCCCCAAGCCTCCGCTTGGTTTCGCCAATGTAGAGGAAGCCGCACCGGGTACAGTGGATGCAGTATACCACATTGGCAGATGTGCAGGTGAACCTCTGCTTAATGTGGAATGTCATCTTGGGGCCTGGGATGGGGGTGAGGGAGGAGGTGTGGCGACAAGTGTAGCATTTCCTGCGGTTGCAGGGGAAGGTGCCGGGTGTGGTGGGGTTGGAGGGCAGTGTGGAGCGAACAAGGGAGTCACGGAGAGAGTGGTCTCTCCGGAAAGCAGACAGGGGAGGGGATGGAAAAATGTCTTGGGTGGTGGGGTCGGATTGTAAATGGCGGAAGTGTCGGAGGATAATGCGTTGTATCCGGAGGTTGGTAGGGTGGTGTGTGAGAACGAGGGGGATCCTCTTGGGGCGGTTGTGGCGGGGGCGGGTTGTGAGGGATGTGTCGCGGGAAATGCGGGAGACGCGGTCAAGGGCGTTCTCGATCACCGTGGGGGGAAAGTTGCGGTCCTTAAAGAACTTGGACATCTGGGATGTGCGGGAGTGGAATGTCTTATCGTGGGAGCAGATGCGGCGGAGGCGGAGGAATTGGGAATAGGGGATGGAATTTTTGCAGGAGGGTGGGTGGGAGGAGGTGTATTCTAGGTAGCTGTGGGAGTCGGTGGGCTTGAAATGGACATCAGTTACAAGCTGGTTGCCTGAGATGGAGACTGAGAGGTCCAGGAAGGTGAGGGATGTGCTGGAGATGGCCCAGGTGAACTGAAGGTTGGGGTGGAAGGTGTTGGTGAAGTGGATGAACTGTTCGAGCTCCTCTGGGGAGCAAGAGGCGGCACCGATACAGTCATCAATGTACCGGAGGAAGAGGTGGGGTTTGGGGCCTGTGTAGGTGCGGAACAGGGACTGTTCCACGTAACCTACAAAGAGGCAGGCAAGCAGAGGTTCACCTGCACATCTGCCAATGTGGTATACTGCATCCACTGTACCCGGTGCGGCTTCCTCTACATTGGGGAAACCAAGCGGAGGCTTGGGGACCGCTTTGCAGAACACCTCCGCTCAGTTCGCAACAAACAACTGCACCTCCCAGTCGCAAACCATTTCCACTCCCCCTCCCATTCTCTTGATGACATGTCCATCATGGGCCTCCTGCACTGCCACAATGATGCCACCCGAAGGTTGCAGGAACAGCAACTCATATTCCGCCTGGGAACCCTGCAGCCATATGGCATCAATGTGGACTTCACCAGTTTCAAAATCTCCCCTTCCCCTACTGCATCCCTAAACCAGCCCAGTTCATCCCCTCCCCCCACTGCACCACACAACCAGCCCAGCTCTTCCCCCCCACCCACTGCATCCCAAAACCAGTCCAACCTGTCTCTGCCTCCCTAACCGGTTCTTCCTCTCACCCATCCCTTCCTCCCACCCCAAGCCGCACCCCCAGCTACCTACTAACCTCATCCCACCTCCTTGACCTGTCCGTCTTCCCTGGACTGACCTATCCCCTCCCTACCTCTCCACCTACACCCTCTCCACCTATCTTCTTTACTCTCCATCTTCGGTCCGCCTCCCCCTCTCGCCCTATTTATTCCAGTTCCCTCCCCCCATCCCCCTCCCGATGAAGGGTCTAGGCCCGAAACGTCAGCTTTTGTGCTCCTGAGATGCTGCTTGGCCTGCTGTGTTCATCCAGCCTCACATTTTATAATCACAGAAGTATAGTCTGTGTACCGTCAGAAACACAGTGCAACATCCAGTAAATCCCACTTTCCTACATGAAGCGTGTAGCCTTGAATATTATGAGACTTCAAGCACTCATCCAAATACTGTTCAATGGGTTGTGAGCTCACCCATGACAACTCGCTCAGAAAGTGCATTCTCGACCCTCGCACTCTCTGGGTGAAAACAATCCTTAAATTTTCTTGAACTCTCAAACCCCTCACTTGAAAAGTGTGGTCCTTTTTCTTGGCGCGTTTACTAAAAGGAGCAGCTGCTTTCTATTAACCCTGTTCATACCTCTCAATCTTGTATACCTGAATTACTTACACATTCAACTTTCACTGCTCAAAGTCAAACAACCGGAGATAAATCAGCCTCTCTTCAGAGCTGATGTGCTCCATCCCAGAGAACATCCTGGTGAATTTCCTCTGTGTTCCTTTCAGTGCATCCTCATCCTTCCTGTAACGTGACAACAAGGACTGCACACAGTACTCTATCTTGGCCTAACCAATTTCTTGTATACTCCGATAATCTATGCCTTGATGAATAAAGGCTATCCATGCAGCCCCCTAAGCCTTGTTAACTAGCCTAATAACTTGTCCAGTCATATCAGGGAGGTGCCCTCTGAGCTTCCGAGAGTGCTGCCATTCATTGAGGACTCCCCTTGTCTGGTTCATTGTTCCGAAGTGTAACACTTCATATTTATCAGTGTTACATTCCACCTGCCATTGATCCGCCTGTCTGACGTTTCTGTCACTATCTTCCTGCAATGTAAGACCTTCCCCTTACCTACAAAACATCTAGCCAAGCCCAATTTATGTAACACATATCCCCCTATACCTGCTCCACATTCAGGTCTACATCATTTATGAATTCCACAAATAATAAGGGACACAACACTGATCCCTATGGTACACCATTGGTCACCGGTTTCCAGTCACACCGTCAACCATCTACTATCTTCCTCTGTCTCCTGACACTAAGTCGATTTTGGATCAAACTTCGCAAGTCAGTAAGGGGCTCCTTGATTATTTTGGTCTGCTTGACGTGCTCGTAGAATATCTGGGAATTCTCCTTAAATTTGCCTGCCAGCAGCTTCCCATGCCCCTGTGCTCATCTCTCTCCCCCAAGTGAAGGATTTGCTCCTTGTTGCAGTCTTAAATGGCCTGCCCCTTATCCAGTCATTATTTACCTTCAATGTGGAGTAGACAATCAGGGGAATATTTTGTTTATTTCCAACTTGTCATATGCTTTGTGAATTTTCTGCATTTCACTGTGATCACCTCTTATTCTTTGAAACTGTAGAGAACACAGGCCGAGATTCCTGATCAGACCATCTCGCCATCTGAAGGATCAATTTGGAGAATATTTATTGCACTTCCTGTGGGCTAAGGAGATCGTTTGTTAGATAGGAACACCAAAACTGTACACAATACTCAAGGTACAGTTTCACCGACAATCAATGCAATTGCTGCAGGATGTCTTTACTTCTATATTCCAATTCCCATAAGTGATGGCCAGCCTAACTTTTGACACGCATTCCACGAAGTCCGCTTTGAACTAATACTAATTTTATTTCTGAACTCACGATGTGAGTGCTTGCAGAAAGCCTTCTGAAAATCCAAATGTATCACTTCCGCTGGTTCTCTGTTATCTCAGCCACAAGAAAAAAAAATTCAAAAATTCTGATGTTTGTCAAGCATGATTTCTCTTTCAGAAATATATACTGATTCTCTCCAATGTCGCTTCTAATTTCTAAATATCCCGTGTCACATCTTGCATCATAGATTCCAACAGTTTCCTTACCGATATCAAAATAATTGGTCTGCAGTTCTCTGCACTATCTCTTCTCCCTTTTGTAAATGGTTGGACAATGTTTTCTACCTTCCAGTTATCTTCAATACATCCATTCTTCGCAGAATGCACAGGAAAATACAACACAGTTATCAACAGTCCGATTAATAATTCTATTGCTGCTTTCTTTTCCTGACATTTTGGCATGAAGTACATCCGGTTCATTAGGTTTTGCAATGCTCAATCCAACTGCATTTCCAAATATTACCTTGTCATTGACATGAATTGACTTTACGTCATTTGTTCCAAAAATACCATAATATCATTAAGTGTTTCTGGGAGATTTTCTGGATCTTCCTTCATGAAGACAGTTTCGCTGCTATTTCCATGTTCTCCACAATGAAGTCTCCAGCCCCCAGTACTAATCTTCCATATTTAATCTTGCTTTTATATTGTTTTCCTTAATGAATAGATTATAAATTTAGGCAGACTTTGTGTTTCCTGTTCTTTTGTATTCAAGTTCTCTTTTTGATTTCCTCATCAGTTTCATGGCCCTCCTTTTCTGTGTGATAAATTTCTTAGAATTCTCAGGTTTCCATAATATTTGGAATTCCTCTGAAACCACTTCCTTTGATTTAATACAATCTTTAGTTTTGTATGTGAATCATTGTTGAGTCACGTTCCCTTTCTTTGCCAATTGTACCTTAAAGAAATGTATCTATTTTTCAGACTTTGCAGTATCTCTTTAAATAACAACCATTGCTTGTCTGCCACTAAATTTTATATTGAACATTTCCAATTCATTACAGCTAACTTGACAATCTAACCTCATAGATTCCATGATGTTTGACAGTTATTTTTTAAAAATTGGCGTTTATGCAGACGCCATGTAATATGCAATATACTTTTTCTCACTATTTCTCAAAAGCTGATTCAGAGCAAAGATATTAATTAGATCTTCTGACCACATAGCACCAAAGTCGACATTACCTGGTCTCTGGTTTGGTTCACAACATACTGTTCAAGCTGTCTCATATACACGAATGGATTTTATTTTTCACAGCATTAGCAGTCACTTAGTTAACACAGTTTAGATGCAACTTGAGGTCATTCATTACTACGGCAGATTCCAAAATACTTACATATCTAATTTCAATGAATAATATTCACCAAATTAGTGTTACAGTTTTGGTTTAGATACATAACATAATAATGTTTGCTTCTTCTTGCTATTTGTAAGCTCCACCCAAACTGATTCAGTGGAATCGGAGGGACGTGGCCTGTGGTGTTATGCGTGATGGACTTGGACAAGACATTCGGTGAGGCTCACCTTGATGATGAGATGATCTGAAGAAACATCCAGAAATACAGGATATCAGTCAGCTTTCCATTCCTGCAAAGCTAAGACATTCGGTGAGGCTCACCTTGATGATGAGATGATCTGAAGAAACATCCAGAAATACAGGATATCAGTCAGCTTTCCATTCCTGCTAAGCTAAAGCTCTTTCACACTCATTTTCTGCTCTTTCACACTCATTCCATACCTGTTATAGCACCTAACTCCGCACAAAGTTCACATTATATCACCAAATAAGGCTGAAACTCTTAACACTCCCACCACTGAAAGCAATAGGAATGGGATGATCAGACACATTCAAATGGTCAGACACAATTGGACCAACCATGAGTGTTCAACTGCTGCCCCTAACTCATGCGTTCTTCTCTCAAATCACCCCTTATGGTTTTTACAAAGTACAGGACCGCTTCATTCAGCTGGTCAGGATCATTACAAACTGACTGGAGGAAACCATTCTGCCCCTCTAAGGTATAGCCCATCAAGGGATTCCCCACTGTCAACATCTTGGGGGTTATCTTTGACCAGAAAATCAACTGAACTCATGACATAAATGCAGTGGCTACAAGAGCAGGTCGGAAGCTAAGAATCCTGCAGCGAGTAACTCACGTCCTGACTCCTCAAAGCCTGTCCACTATCTACAAGGCACAAGTCAGCTGTGTGATGGAATACACCACACTTGACTGAGTAACTGCAGCCCTGACAACATGATTGAATCTTGACTCTGTTCAAGATAAAGCAGCCCACTTGCTTGGCACTGCATTCACAAGCATTCACTCTCCATCATTGATGCTCAGTAGCAGCAGTGCATACTATCTTCAAGATGCATCTCAAAATTTCATCAAATTTTCTCAGATGATGCCAGGAAGAGTCCATGTGGCCACAAGACACTTATACAGGAACATAAGGATGTAATTGATGCTCCAACATCACAAACCAATGAAGTAGAGATTGCACAGGTAGGCTGCTTCATTTTGTTCCTCGTGGCCGCATTGCCTATGGAACATGTATTACTTTAATTTGTGTTGCTCGCAGTGAGGAGGGAAGCCAAATTTATGTATTTTTTTTGCCAAGTCTCAAGGAGGCATCTTAAATTTCCAAAAAGACAGACCCTTATTTTCCAAGGAAGTCAGAAGCTGGTGGTAATACTTAACTGTTTTAGATTAAATACATTGTGACTGTGGCTGGGATTGTGGATAATGTGGCATTCAGTGCAGGTTCACACACCAACTACACATTTATTTGATGAGACTTTATTCAAAGCCTTGATCTCTCTCTCTCTCTCTCTCTCTTTCTCTCTCGGGGAGTCGGGGTGGGGTAGCGGGAACGTCCTGAGTGGCAATTGAACTATCCAGAATCATGTATACTCAGTTTAAAAATGCAAGGAATTTATCAACTTATCACTGCCTGTTTTGAACATAATGATTGATTGCCCATTACCCTCAAGTTTCAATGCAATCACCCCTTATTCTAACAAAGTGCTACAGATTAATCTTCACTCAATCCTCCTGGTACCATTTTCCCAGTGATCTGTCTGCTAAAACTGTCTCTGTGGTATGGATATCATTCGTTATGAAGGAAAGAAAATCTGTACCATTTCCTCAATACTGCCTCAACAACATTCTCAGAGTTAAGCACAACAATTGTTCTTCCTCACTTAGCATCCCCTGTTTCCATCTTGTGGTGTAAAAAAGCCATGCATTCAAATTGCACTGCGACTGACGTGGAATTTTAAATTTCCTTGTATCTGTATGACATCATCAATTATGACAGCTCGAGGTGCCTATGCAGATGGACATCACTCTCAGGGAGAGACTTAATGAGAGAGAATGCACTTGACATAGGGAATTGCCATACACCTGAATGGAAATGAGTTGTAGGAATATGAGAAACAGGCAGAGGAAGGGGACTATCTTTACTTTTGTTCTTCTTTCCTGGGATGTGTGCAGCCCTGGCCAGGCCAGCATGTTATGGCTATATTGAACTGAATGGCTTGATCAGCTGTTCCATGAAGCAAGAAAGAGGAAAACACATTGTTGTGCACTTGCAGTCACACGGAGGCCTGACTAGGGAAGAACGACACGTTACTGTCTCTAAAGGACATGAGGCAAGCAGATGGGCATTGTTTCTTGAAAAAAAAAACAAAGATGATGCTTTCATTTGAATTTCATAAATTTCCTTCATGTGACATGAACAGTTTATTATTTTGCGCCTTGAGATTATGAGTCAATGATTTGAGCACCATGCACTGTCTTCCCATCTGACAGATTCCGTGGAGAGAACAAGTTAAACTTCTAAAGTACAATTACTTTGTAACAGAATTGTAGTTATAAGGGACTTGAAGCAGTTGTATCCAGATTTAACAAAGGCACAAATGATTGCTTATTCAGAAGTCACATTAAGGCAGAGGAGAAGACTTGATATCATGATGGTGGTACTGTCCAAGATTGGTGAGTGGGGAGGATATGGAGCCATAGATCTGTGCAGGAGAAAGATGATCATGGAGTTTGAGAACAGTTTGGATCCTCCTCGCATATTGTTGAGTAATTTGTGAATAGTAATTTGCTAGTTATAATTTGTAAGGAATGAAATTTTTGATTGGTAATGAAAACTTTGACTTCCACCATCCCAAATGTTAAATATCATGAGCAGCAATTCAGTTCAACCCAGTTTAATAGACAGAGAGACTTACCAGGAACACCAACTATAGCGAGGATGGGATAGTAACCGTCTTGAATAACCAACAGTGCAAAATAAATCCGCGATGTTAACGATTCCCGAGGCTGAGAAAGCCAGCTAAGACCCAAGAATAAACTCCTGTCCATTGTTGTAACATTCCAGTCTACTGCTTTCAGATTCTGGTCTCTCTGCTTCCTCTCTCTGCAGCTGCTGAACCCCATCAGTGCAGTCGGTGATGCTGCCACTCATACTATGGGATAACACGTTGAAAGCAGTCCCTTATTCATAGAAGAGGCAACCCTGCAGTGACACATTTAGGATCCACAGAGATTGACATTAATCACAGTTGCTGAACAAATAGCTCCAGTTAACCCCTTTCAGTTCAATACTGTTTAATCAAAATTAAAACTAAAAAAAATAAAATTTACACATTCTGGATGGGGTATGTGAGGGTGATTGAAGGAAGGAATGTTGGAGATGGTAGATCGATTGTCTGTAGTTGTTCACTCTGCCTTGAATAGGGAATAATTCTAAAGGATTGGCAGAACATAAACATGTTTCTCTGTTCATAAAAAGGGGACATAAATCCTGTAACCTATGATCAGTCATTGCACTATCAGTAAATCATTCTGAGAACTTTTATCATCCATATTTACACTGGAAAATCTTCCTAAGATGACATAGTCTTAGAACAGGCAAACAGCATGGATATGTTAACAGAGAATTTTACCTGACAAACGCAATTCAGATTGTTACACCAGGGTCAGAGAGGGCAGACTAGGGGCATGTTGTTGATGTTGTCAACGTCAATGAACTGTGATGACTTAATAATGATTGGACTTCAATCGAAGTGTGATTATGACTTTGGAGAAGAAAGAGAAAATGAAGAGAATTGTGGGACATGGCTAGTCAGCCTGGGGGGAGGGACAATAATATTCTGCAGTCATCAATTATGGAACATTATTCTTTATAACTTATATGAACAGCAGATTCAAGGATACATCTACAATGAGGAATGAGGTGAGGCAATATGAATGTAGTGGGTTGATGCAACACCAAATACAGGGATAAAATGATTTTCTATACATAATAATATGCAGAAAGTACGAAGACATGACATTGTAATAATGCACCCATGATGCGGGGATATATAAATTGATGTGCTGATTACAAAACCTTGGGAGTGGTGTAAAAACTTTATCAACCATTATTCGATCTCCCACTGAGATGCTGATTTCCCTTCTGTCAGTGAACCTCCTCTCTGAGATTCTCAGCCCCAATCTTATGCTCAGTGTGTATTTTTTCGGTTCCTGTTACTGTTGGCCCAGCCTATTTAAGTGAATCCATGTTCTTCCTTGAACAAATCTATTGGCCTAATGGATTCTGTTCAACTGTCAGCAACTCAGCTCTGAGCTATTATTGGAGATAAATGGTCTGGGGTGACAGCCAGTATCAGCATTGTGCTCACAGGTATGGCATCAGGCAAAGTTCTTGCAGTGCATGGGAATTTCTAAATAAAATTATCGCCTTCTGTCTGTTCTTGCCCATTCCCCATTATACTGTCCTCTGAGCTATTTAGCTTACCCCTCGGCTAACACTCCTTCCTCTCTGACTCTGTCTCCTCTCTCTCTCCTCTCTCAGTTTATCTCCCTTCACTTTGTTCTCTCTGTTTCTCTCTCTCTCTGTGTCTCTCAGTTTATTTTCCATTCACTGTCTCTGTCTCCAAATATTGCAGATGGATAGCGCATGGATACATTATGGGCAGAATGACCTCCATCTGTACTGTAATAATTGTGAGGCTCTATAATTCACGACTAAAACTTTAGGTGGCTGGAGACACAAGCTGATCCAGTAAAGGGCACAATGCACAATAATCAGTTATCTCTTCCTGTTATTCTCTGATATGCAGCAGCCTCAAAATGACTTTTCAAACAAAATAGATTGAATGAAATTCAAGCAGTCAGAGGGAGGTTCACCAGAAAATATTTCAGTCAGGGTTTAATGAGGAATGAGATTGCAGAATAATACAAGCACAAAAGAAAAACACAGCAACACAAGACATTTGAGCAGTGTAGAACTGGAACCGAATATTTCCAACTTCAACATCTCGATGGGGCAAGTTGTCTCATTTGAACATGAACGAGAACACAGTGTTTCTGATTCGGATCATTATGCATTAGAAAGGTCTTCAATGTTCCATGATTATTCATGCTGAGTGCTGTGATAAATTTGGTTTACAGGATTGAATTCAATGTCACGGTCACCATAAGACTGATTCTTCGAAAATAACAGACTGAAAATGACAAACATCATAGACAAAATATGCTTCCGGCAGATGAAACTCACTGACAGCAGCTTATATTCATCACATTACTGGACTTCTGTCCGACTCTGAATCCTCCCTCATATATATCACACGGCTTACCATTGACCAGAATGCAAAGTCAAAAATACATAAAAATACAAGGGCTTCAACAATAGGTCAGAGGCTAGAAATTCTGCAGTGAATAATAAACCATATGACAATAAAGACATGAGATACAAGGAAAACATTTAGCAATTTGGCCGATCATGTCTGCTCCACCATTTGATCATTGCTGATATGTTTCAAATTTCCATTTTCCTACTTTCTCCCTGTAACACATGATCCCTTCGCTAATCAAGGCCCTATCTATTTTCAGATTAAATAATATGGTCTCCCAAACGCTTTGCGGCAAAAAAGTTGCACAGATTCACCACACTCAGGCTGATGAAATTCCTCCTCATCTCAGTTCTAAAAGGTTATCCCTTCACTCGGAGGCTGTGTCCTTGCATCACAGTCTCTCGGACTAGTGGAAATATATTCTAAACATTCACTATATCCAAGCCTGTCAATATTCTGTCCGGTTCAGTCAGAAGCCCCACCCCCAACCCTCGAAACCATCGAGCACAGACACAGAGTCCTCCACTGCTCCTCAAATAATAAGCTGTCCTCCGCAGGATCATTCCGGACATCTTGCAACACTACTGCTTTCTTCCCCAGATGCAGTGCCAAAAACTACTCACAATATTCCAAATTGGTCTGACTAGAACCTTTGTACAGTCTCAGTAATACATTTCTCTCATGCATTTTCGCCCTCTTGAAATGAATATTTACATTGCATTTGCTTTCTTAACTGCCAACTGAACCTGCACATTAACCATAAGAGAGGGCAAAGACTCTAAAATTCTTTTGTGCTTCAGATTTCGTAAAGCCTTTTCAAATAGAGTGTATGCCTCTCTTCCGCCTACCAAAGTGCATAATTTCGCACGTTCCCACATTGTACTCCACCTTCCATTTGTTTACTCATTGTTCAAGCCTGTACAAATCTTTCTGCAGTCTCCCACTTTCTCAACATCACCTGCCCACCCAAGTATCATTGTTTGGTACTCACTCCGACCAATACCGCCTTGTGTTGATGACAATCAGGGGAGATGAGGGCTGGAGTTTTAAAAGATCTCGACGCAGTGTGAATGTGATGGTGCTGCAGCAGGTTGTCTGACGAAGTGAGTCCCCTCCCACACTCGGAGCAGCTGAAAATGGTCTCTACACACTGAGAACCTGCTGGTGCTCCATGAGATCAGATGATCACCTGAACCCAGTCCCACAGACATCTGATCGAACTTTCCTCAGAGTAAACACATTGATGGGACATCAGGCCCCTGGGAATTTTATAGCACATCCCATGGTGTGGGCATTTACAAGGTCTCTCATTAGTATGAGTATATTGATGGGACATCAAGATCCCAGAGGTTATTAACATGTTCCACAGTCTGGAATGAATTCGCGAATGCCCTCCGAGACATCTGTGCTCCCTCTAATTTCAAACTCGATTTTAACTGATCCACAGTTTGGTTAATTAACCTACAACCTCCATGGCTACAAAGTATGAAATCTTCTCACTGAACTTCTTCTTCTCTTGACTTCAGTTTTGCACTTTGTAATATTCTTTGGAAGCCACATATGTGACCATGAAACGCTGTCACCTCTCCAATATCTTATTGCGTGACACTGATCGAAACTTGCTTGATATGACTGCTGAGGAACAGTTTAGCCAATCATCAGACCTCATAAACCACAAATGCAGTAACAGTGGGGAAATATGTGGGAATTGTGGGGAGGAATTCATTTCTACATCAAAGATAAAAACTCATCGATGCAGTGGCACCAGTTACAGGCAATTCACCTGCTCAGTGTGTGGGAATAGATTCACTCAGTCAACTAACCTCCTGTATTATGTGACAGGCACTTAACTGCTGTAAATTAATTGTCATTAATTTGAACATTGATTCACGTTTTGGATTGTACACTGATGAGCAAGATTAGATCACATGGAATATCAAGAGAACTAGCCATTTGTACACAGAACTGACTTGGAGATAGACCACGAAGTGTGGTGTTGGATTTTTGATTTTCAGACTGGGGGCTTGTGACCAGCAGTGTTCCACAAGAATTGGTGTCTAGCCCACTGATTTTTATCATTTACATAAATGGAATGAATTTGTAAGTAGGAGGTATGGTTAGTAAGTTTGCAGCTGACACAAAAATCGGAGGTGTAGTGGATAGCAAAGAAGGTTATGCCAGAGTACAATGAAATTTTGATCACATGGGCTGAGTAGCGTCAGATGGAGTTAATTTTAGATAAATGCGAGGTACTACATTATGGAAAAGCAAATCAAGGTAGGGCTTATACATGTAATGGTGTGGCCCTGAGGTGCGTTGCTGAAAAAAAGAGAGACCTTGGAATGCCGGTTCATACTTCCTTCAAAGTGGAGTCATGGTAGACAGGATACCGAAGAAGGTGCCTGGTATGCTGGCTTTTATTGGTCAGTGCATTGAGTAAAGGAGTTGGGAGATCATATTAGGCTGTACAGGACATTGGTCAAGCCACATTTGGAATATTGTGTGCAATTCTGCATCTCCCTGTTGTAGGAAGGATGTTGTCAAATTGGAATGAGTTCAAAAAAGATTTATGAGGATGTTGCCAGGGTTGCAGGGTTTAAGAAATAGAGGATGCAAAGGCTGGGGCTAATTTTCCTGGGCTATCAGAGGTTGAGGGGTAACCCTATGGAAGTTTCTAAAATCATGAGGGCATGGGTAGGCAAGGCAAATCAATAGACAAGGTATATTCGCTCATATGGAAGAGTCTAAAACTAGAGGGCATAGACCTAATGCGAGAGGGGAAAGATTTTAAAGGGACCTAAGAAGCAACTACTTTTTATACACATGGTGGTGCTTGTATGGAATGAAAGGCCGGAGGAAATGGTGGAGGTTGTTACTATTAAACATTTAAAAATGCATCTGGATGCAATGTGAATAGAAAAGATTTAAAGATATATGGACCAAATGCTGGCAAATGGGATTAGATTTATTTAGGGTATCTGGTGGGGATGGACAAGTTGGGCCAAAGGGTCTGTTTCCATCTTGTACAGCTCTATGACTCAAAATCCCAAAGTTTCTTCATCATCACTTGGCAAAAACAAACAACATTGTGAGAGCTACTGAGGGAGGATAACTACCAGCAGCAAATGGTCAGTGGATGTTCAACAGTAAAAATCTCATTTAGAGAGTCAATGGGATTAACAATGAAATGCCTGAGACAATTACACAAATTATTGGAGAGAGAGGAAGTTAGACAACGGCAGAGTGTTGATCAGGGGGAGCAGAGATGAAACCAAGCAATGGATGAACATTGATTCGGATCCATTGCAAACTGATCAAACCAGATCCAGAACTACATCAAGCTTTCACAGCTAACTGAGAACAGTTCCCGCAGCTGAATCATGTCAGTTACTGGTAATGATTACTAAAAAAAATCATTGTTTTCAACTTTTAAGTCAAACCCTCGAGTTTGCAGCTTGAAAGATATCCGTGGGGTCAGAGGAAACTCTCACAGGTGAGCAATATCCTGGATTCAGGATGACATTTCCAAGCAATTTCCCATATGTGGTAACGTCACCCGCATGAATGCGGAGTGTTTGAATCTGTACAAAAAAGTGATCACCACAAAGGATCTGAGACGCTGGAGAAAATTAAATGAGGATTCATCAGAATGGTTCAAGAAATGGGAGAAGTCAGTTATTTGGTCAAATTGGTGAAGGTGGAGATGTTCTGCACAGAGCAAAGCAGATTGAGATGAGATTTGATAAAGGTTTCTCAATTCATGATAGATTTAGAAAGGTAGATAAACCGCAGCTATTCCTGTTAGCTGATAGTAAAAGTATTAGGGACGCAGATGTAACATATTGGGCAAGAGTTACTGGGAAGTGTAAGAGAAGAATTTTATGTTAGTTTATTTTAATCAATTGTTACATTCAAAAACCAATAATATCCAGTCCTGAATGATAATGAGCAGGGTGGCGCACTCTGATCTTCCTTATGTTACTCAGGCTGATTTTCCAATTTACAAATCCGCTTCTAACATGCTGTAAAATAAGTTTACAAAAGCCATCTCAGTCAGTCCGAGGCAAAATTTCAGAAGAGACACATATTTCTGTTATTGTTGTTTCACTTCCTTCACAAGGAGTTATAAACTTCCAGGAGACATGCTCATAACATATCTCCCTGGTTAAGGTGATCGCACAAGTGTGTTGCTGCCATTTGCTCTCTGCAAAGATAGCAGCCAAATATTGGCATCTGCCACTGAGAAGGATCCTTGATCTGTCCTGTTTTGTGAAACAGGGACTGGAGCTGTCTTTATAAGGGGTATACCACATCTATAAAGTGTTTACGAAGAGGTCTCATCTAATCACCCAGTTCATCGCCCTCTCCGCTCTGCCTCACCGTTACCTTTTTTTGAAGCCTAAAGAAAGAACAGTCATTCCTCAGGATCGCTCCAACTGCACATGCTTTAGATTGTGGGTCAGTGTGAAAGATACGGTGCATTCATGGTGATAAGCAATTTGTAAAATTCATGTGTGGGACGTGGGTGTCCCTGGCTCGCCAACATTCCTTGCCCATCCCTAGGTGCCCTTGAGAAAGTGGTTGTTTGCTGCCTTCTTGAACCGTCACATTCCTCATGCTGTGGGTTGATCCACAATGCGATTAGGGAGGGAATTCCAAGGTTTTGACCCAGCATCAGTGAAGGAACGGCGATATATTTCCAAGTCAAGATAGTGAGTGGCTTGGAGAGGAATTTGGAGGTGATGGTCTTCCAAAAAATCTGTTGCCCTTGTCCTTCTGGATGGAAGTGGCCACGGGGTTCGAAGGTGCTATCTGAGGGTCTTTGGTGAATTTGCAGTGCATCTTGTGGATAGTGCACACTGCTGCTCCTGAGCAATCTGTGGTGGAGGGAGTGAATGTTTGCAGATTTAGTGACAATCAAGTGGGCTGTGCATAGAGCATTTTGACAAGTGCAGGCTATTCTGAGTAAACTGGCTGCTGTTGTGGAACTTAAATTTGTTTGTTTTGTCTCTACATGCAATCTTTTAGTTTATCACCTACAAGGGTAAATAGTATGTACAATATATCATAGAGAATAGAATGTCTCTTGCGCTTTCAGGAATGTAATATCATAAAGTCTGACACTGAGCTGTTCATTAAATGGTGAAGTCACCACACTTGACCTTGACCAAAGGGCTGTTTCCTTTTGAGACAGAGAGAACTGGTGGTGGTTTAACCTGAGGGACACCACACCTCAGGTGAGCAGACAGGTTGAACATGAGAGTCATTCGCAGTAACCTCAGATGGCATCGGATTGAAAACCACACTGTTGGCCTCGTGGTGGAAACGAGCAAACAGCTGTGAGAAACAAAAAAAAACTTGTCTTTCATAACTGTCTTCAAGGAGGAACATGTAGATTTCATGTTTTGGCAAACAGCACTGTTTCCTGTTATTGGTTTTTACTCTATGGAAGCTCTCAAGACGTTGAATAACTATTTAGATGAGAACTGGTAATGTCAGAGTTTACAAGCTCCTTGGGCCAAGTGCTGTAAACTGGTTTAGAATGTATATGCTTGATGACTGGCGTTCATATCATGGTCCAACAGGCCTCTCTCCGTACTGTTAAAAATTCTACGACTTTCTCTCATTTTGCTACTGATAACAAAGTCAAAAGCAGTAAGATGGAAAGTTGCAAACATTGTGTGCACCTTCTTTTGTGCTCTAATAGGTAGGCTTCAACACGCTCACTGTTGCTTCCTGGGTTTGATTTCCAGTCAAGAGATGAGGATCCATTGCTCCTAAACAAACTGTTAAAATGAACATGAATCCCTGACATTAAAAACACCAAAGTAAGCGCCTCCGTCAGAATCAGTGAGAGTTTCACATTAGAGATGAAAGCAAATAGGAAGAAACGCTAAAATCCATAGCTTTCAACTGCTCTGTCACGTTATTCCAACCAAATAAATTGCTCCTCAGTGAAACATACAGCGTTGTTTATTGACAATTAATGGGTTAGATGCAGAAATGTTGGTTCCCTGTATGGATAGTATAGGACCAGAATGCCTACTATCATAATGGGTGTCACCCATTTAAGACAGAGATGAGGAAAAAATTATTCTCTCAGACTGTGTTATTCCGTGAAATCCTTTACAGAAGAGGGCTGTTGTGTCATTCTGTAGTTTCAAGGCTGAGATCAACAGATTTTTGATCAAGGTATTAAGGATTACGGAAACTCAAAACTGTGCAGCAAAAGATTACCAGATCTGAATTGACCCTGCTGAACAACAGAGCCGACTTGCCGGGCAGAACGGTCTCTTCTGCTCCTTAAATGTATGGTCTTTCCTGACGTGAGTAAAATTTGTCAAATGAAAAATGCGTGGATCTTCTTGGGGCGCTGAAGCGAGATGAAATGTGTAAAGGGCAAGACACAAAGGAGCCTTCATAGGTGAGTGACCAAAGTGATCAGTGTATCAGGGTAAATAGTGAAAACTGGCCCCACCGGGCTTACAGTCAACTCTCTCAAATCACCATTGCCCCTCACTTTTCCCGAATGTCTCCTCAGTTATTGATTTAAACCGAGTCCAAGTCGGGCAATTGTAGCTGACGTTGTTGTGGAACTGTCACAGACATTGAAGTGATTCTGACTGGTACATAGCATCATTCTGCTTCTGAAGGTTAGTCAGTATTTCATTTTTATCACAATAAATGAGAACCATTGACAGGCCATTTGCAGTGAGGGCACTGAATCCTAAACATTAGACTACCAGGGAGGTTCTCAGTTTATATCATACTGAACACTGTCTGATTCAGCATTGCATTCTCCACTCCTTCTGTGCATGATCCCCTCGACTCTGTCTCGGTTTTTTTAATATCTTGTTTTATTAATACACAGCGTATAAATCATCGAATACTCCCAGTTTTGAATGCATGTCACTTCTCAGTGACAGCGAGCCATCCTGGGTCCATAGCCCAGTGGTTAGAGCACTGGCATTTTGACATCAGGGTCATGAGATTGATTCTCACGGAAGCCTTTTGGAGTGCTTGTACACCTGCTGCATCTACCAACCTAAGGAGCATTTTAAATATTATCTCTAAATGCCACTGCGTGTTTGAATGCCAGATTTATGTTTTTTCTTCCAGGAACTTGAGGAAGACAGTTTGGAAAGGCAGGAATCAGCTGACGTGAGCAATGCTCTAGTTTCACAGGAAGAATGAGGTGAGGCAGTATAAACTGTAGAGTGACCATGAAACAATGGGAGAGGAACAGGGGAGCGGACATCTGCTTCCTTCCTTTTCTCTATATAGACTCTGGGTTTGAAGTCTGAAATGGGACAATATAAGCCAAGTGGGTGAAACCTTGTTTTCTAGGGGTTGGTCTCTCGCTGAGGCCTCAGTCACTCTCAGGGAAATGTGTCCGTGTATTTCACTCTGTGGGTGAAAAAGAGGTTCAGCTCCTGAGGGGGTATGAACACAGTTTGACCATCTCAAACTTCAATCCCATTCATTGTGTCATTTGAGATTAAAATATTACAGTGCAAGTATCATTGAGACGAACATCTGAAACATCAAGGTTACAGACCAAGCGTTGGAAACTGGGATGATGGGCTTCGTTTGTGTTGCAAAACCCGATGAGTCGATCATTTTGGAGGAGAATCTGCACTGAAAAACAAAGTCAAAATCTGTGCCATTAAAAACAAGACAAATATTTCAGCCAAGTCAAGCAGCATCCGCTGGGCCTGCTGTGTTCATCCAGCTTCACACTTTATTATCTTGGATTCTCCAGCATCCGCAGTTCCCATTAGCACAAATATTTCTGCCGTCATGCCTGGTGGACCAGTGGTTAGGATTCGATGCTCCTTTTTTTAAGCACAGTGGCCTGGGTTTGATTCCCGCTGAGGAAATCAGAATTTATTGTCCCTGACAGTGACAACAGCAAACGCTGAGCAGACCTGATGGGAAGCTGTTCAATGTCTCGGATCAGGTCATATCCCTGAGAGCATCAGAGCCAATGTCCCAGCCTTGTTAAAAAGGGGAAGGTGCCTTGATTCTGCTCAGTTGGACAATTCGCCTTTCAATCTCACCTGATTCTGCTTCCCCAACAGTTCCTAAAGATTCACAAAGCCGAAACTGGCTTTTCTGTTTCATTTCCTTTTCATTCCCAGAAATCGGAGAGGTTGGGTCAGTGGTTTTGGGAAATTGAAAGATGCATCTGAGCAGTTTATGGGATTATTTCGGCTTCCCCTCCTCTGGCGACCCTGGGACATTGACTCTGATGTTTTAAGTGAAATTTACTGATGAGAGACATTGAAAGGATCCCCGTTCCTGCAGATCAGGAATTCGAAGCTCATCACGGCTTCAGGACAAGTAGAACGATGAGTTTGGAAGTCTGAAGAAGTGTGTGAATTGCGCTCAACTCAGAAAGGGAACCGAACCTGCAATTTTCCGAGTGGCAGTTACACACATTATCCATTGTGGTTGTGGTGATAATATGGCCAGGTAGCATTCACAAGACGAACAGCCAGTGAAAGATAACCACCATCACTGCTTCAACTCAATTGCCCCATTTTGTGAAGCAGCGAATTTTACAGGTAAAGGAAACACATTTTCCCTTAGGAGGCTGCTTTTGTGTCGCCTCTTTTGTCTGCTGGAACTTTCTGTCATTTTACTCACAGTCACTGTGCTATCCTATGACCAACTCCAAGTGAAGTGCGCACTCATGATTTGTGTTATTGTCTCTTCGAGTCAAAGCCCTGAAAAAAAAAACAAAAAAATCAGCAAGAAGCTCCTGGTCATGTCTAGCCCAGCCTCTGGAATCAGACGAGTTGAACGACGTCTTTTTAAGTGCCGTCTCTTCACTGCAGCTCAGTGCCTCAGAACAGGCCCCGATTAGCATAAGCCTGTTCACAATCTTCCTGCAGTACATCTGCTGATCACCATCAGATTATCACAGCTCAACTTTCTTCACATAGAAACCCAAACGACAATATGAAATGTTTCAAAGTTTAGAGAGAGAAACATTTCTGGTGAAGGTGGTTCTAATGTGAAGAAATCACACAAGGGTGTGTTCAAATCAGGTCACAAGGGGTTACTCTCAGCATCACTGGTGTTCTCGTGGTTGGGATTCAGAACTTGCATCGATCAGGCTGGGACACAATTCACAGTCAGGAAATGAAGATTTATTGCTCTTCTTGTGGAGTATCCAAATTAAAATGGATTCCTGATTACAAACAGAACACACACCCTGAATCTTCCAGTCATTCCAGTGAGGGTTTACTTCCATCTGGAAGAACAATGACAACAGATAACATGAGAAAATTACTGCCACAAATCCCCCTCTAATCATTTATCATTCAGAGTTGGAAATATATCGCTGTTCCTTCAGTGTTGTTGGATCTAAATCCTGGATCTCCCTCAGTAATAGCGTCCTCGGTGTAGCTGCGTCCCTTGCCAGTGTCACTCGACAATAAAGTCTGGGACATCCCATTTTATTTTATTTACCTGCACAGGCAGGTAATGTTGCAGGTCGGTGAATTCTCTGCCGCTCCCTCACAAACACTGGATAAGGAAAAGAGGAAAAAATGCAGAATCACGTTTGTGCAGGAAATTATAAATGATGATCTTGTCATTCACAAATTTTCACATCACCCAGAGGATGTTGCTGTGTGAAACAGAATGTGGGAATTATTATGGGCCTTCATGTGGATTGGACAGCATAAAATAAAAGATGCTGCCCTAAGCAATGTGCAAGAGCAGAATGACCTGTTATACTACAGCGATGAATATTTGTCTCAGTGGGGTGGTTCACAGAAGTTTTGTTACATTTTCCATCATCTTTCTTGTTTACTTGCCGAAAAATGTGTTGTATTTCCAACTTTTATCAGTTCTAATGAAAAGATGTTGAGCAGAACATTTAACTCTGCTTCTGTCTCATTTTTTCCGTTGTCTTCTATCTTTATTCCTGCTTTCCAAATTCAGGGTAGCTTGTTTATACACTGGGGTTGACAGGAAACATAGAAACCTGAAACAGGAGTAGGTAATTCAGCTTTTCAAGCCTGCCCTACTGTTCGATATTAATATGCCTGAAGGCTGAGCTCAGTGTCCTCTTTTACCCATCCCCCTGTTGACGCTTCACTGTTAACTACTGCACATAACTCTTCTTGCAAGCATTCAATGCATTTGCTTCAACCGCGTACTGAGAGAGGAGATTTCACAGGATCACCAATCTCTGGCTGAATAAGTTTCTCCAGCTCCCAGTCTTTAATGGCTTACCTTAGACCTTTAGACGGCAACCCTGATTCTGGACAGGCTATTCATCTGCAATACATTTCTGCGATACCCTGTTTAGATTGTCAGAATTATTTCCATTTGTCTGAGATGCCCCTTCATTCTTCAAAACTCCGGTGAATATAGCCCAAAGCAAAACAGTTTCTCTCCGTACATCTGTCCTGTCCTGATATGATTCTCTGCAGAAAAGACCATAAGACCACGAGACATAGGAGCAGAAAACAGGCCATTCAGCCCATTGAGGCTGCTCTGCCATTCAGTCATGGTTGGTAAGTTCCTCAACCCCATTCCCCTGCTTTCCCCCGCAACCCTTGATCCCCTTCATAATCAAGAACATATCTAAGTCTTAAATGTACTCAAAGACCTGGACTCCACAGGCTTCTGTGACACTGAATTCCATACATTCACCACTCGCTGGCTGAAGGAGTTTTTCTTATCTCCGTTCTTAAAGGTCTTCCCCTTACTGTAAGGCTGTGCCCTCAGGCCCTCGACCCTCCTACCAATCGAAGCATGTTCCCAATATCCACTTTGTCCAGGACATTCAGTATTTTGAAAGTTTCAATTAGATCCCCCCTCATCCTTCTAAACTCCAATGAGTACAGTCCCAGAGTCCTCAAATGTTCCTCATATGTTAAGCTTTCCATTCCTGGGACCATTCTCGTGAACTTTCTCTGAACCCGCTCCAGGCCAATACATCCTTCCTAAGATATGGGTCCCAAAACTGCACACAATACTCCAAATGTGACCTGACCAGTGCCTTATAAAGCCTCAGTAGTACATCCCTGCTGATATATTCAACTCTTTCAAAATAATTACCGATATTGTATTTGCCTTCCTTACAACAGACTCGACCTGCAAGTTTGAGATAACAAGGTGTAGAGCTGGATGAACATAACAGGACAAGCAGCATCAGAGGAGCAGTAAGGCTGATGTTTCGGGCCTAGACCCTTCTTCAGAAAATCTGCAAGTTTACCTTGAGAGAATCCTGGACTATGACTCCCAAGTCTCTTTGCACTTCAGACCTCTTAATTTTCTCCACATTTCGAAAATAGTCCGTGCTTTTATTCTTTTTACCAAAGTGCATGACCTCACAGTTCCCCACATTGTACTCTATCTGCCAATTCTTTGTCCACTCTCCCGACCTGTCCAAATCCATATGCAGCCTCCTCACCTCGTCAATACTGTCTATCCCTCCACCTATCTTTGTATCATCTGCAAACTAAGCCAGAATTCCCACAATTCCTTCATCAAGATCATTAATATACGAAGTGAAAATTTGTGGACCCAGACTGACCCCTACAGAACGCCACTCCTCACTGGCTACCATCCTGGGAAAGTTCCCTTTATCCCTACTCTAGCTTTCTGTCAGACAGCCAATCTTCTATACATGCCAGCACATTGCCTCTAACACCATGGGCCTTTATCTCACTCAACAGCCTCCTGTGTGTCACCTTATCAAAAACCTTCTTGCAGCTCAGGTAGATAACATCCATTGGCTCTCCTTGGTCTAGCCTGCTCATTACTTCCTCAAAGAATTCTGTATACAGATTTGTACTTTATTTTCTTGTGGATTTTGAGTGGTCAGCTCTCTACATGTTCAGTTGTGATTGTTTTTATCTGTGGACTGCCAGCAGTTGTTCAAATGTGGAATGATATATTTTTAAAGAATTTGGGGAGCAAACATTCAGTTTCCTGAGTGTAATGAGTATTTATTATTTATCATTCTGTGGACAGTGCATGTCCACTATTCTGTGCTGACTGCATATAGTCCAGCCTGTGTCGGGAGTTGTTTCCAACCGGTGAGCTGCTCTTGGCCAGTCCTCTGTGGCAAACTGCTTTTGGGTGTGAAAGAACTCCATGTGAATGAACTGCGCCGGGGCCGGTATCCCGTACCAAGTCACCCTTTACTTACTCCTTCACAGTAAACTGCTTATGTCCAGCCAGCTCTCAGTCATTCCCCTGAACTGAGGAGATTCTAAACCCACCGTTCTCTTTTCCCTTTCTTCTCTTCATTTACTTTTTATTTTAACCCTGCACCAGTGGGGAGTGGGTTTACTCCTGAAAATTGTATTTGGCAAATTATGCCTGTGGTTTGGGTATAACTCCTGGATTTCGAATGGCTATGTGGATCAGTTGTGCTGGTTCCCAACCTGTGGCCAGAGAATGGCCAATACTGTGTGGGGAGATTCTATTTGTCTTAAGGACTGTGAACAGGTAGTTTTGTGTGTGGAGTTGTTTAATCCTACAGATTGTAAATGGTCAGTTTTGTGTGGAGAGCTTGTTTTTATTCTGTGGTCTGTGGTCATTTCTGTCTGAAAGCTGCAATTGGCCTTGTGGACTCTGGTCAGTTGTGTGTGCAGAGCTGGTTTTAATTTCTCTGTGGGGAACTGAATTTACTCCGGATTTTAAATGGTTAGCCGTGTCTCTGTGTGTGTGTGCTTCTGTGTCTCTCTTTAGTTTCTGAAGAATTCAATTTTCTGCACAAATGCTGCCAGAACTACTTACCTTCTCGACCAATTTCTGCTCTGTTTCAGATCTTCAGATTTTACAGTTCTTTGTTTAACTTTAAACCTTGAGCCAGTTGGTGGATAGGACATAGGATAATACAAAACAGGAAAAGGCCCTTCAGCCCACCATATCTGTGATGACCATGATGCTATTCCTAACCAATGCCACCTGGCTGCACATGATCCATATCGCTCTGTTCCCTGCCTGTTGATGCATCTATCTAAATGCATCTAAAACATTACTATTGTCTCTGCTTCAACCACCTCCCCTGGCAGTATGTTCCAGGCACTTACCATCCTCTGTGCAAAAACTCATACATGTGCTTTAAACTTACCCCATCTCACCTTTAACTTATGCCCTCTTGTACTTGACATTTCCACCTGAGGGAAGAGACTCTGATTATTCATTCTATCCCGCCTCTCAATTTTATATATTCCAACACGTCCCCTCAATCTCTGACGCTCGAGCAGAAACAGTCCTAAGTTGGTCCAACCTGTTCTTTGAGCTAATACACTCATCCAGGCAACCTCCTGGTTAACCTCTTTTATCCCCCTCTTTGAAGCCACCACATCCTTCTCATAATATAAATGGATAATTCTGTGTGCACTGCTGGTTCATATGCTGTAAATTACAAATCGTGAATGACCTGTAGGGAAATTTTATTTATCCTGTGGACTTCGAATGATCAGTAGTTTGTGATAAGTTGATTTTCATCAAATGGATTGTAAATAGTCAATCTTGTGTGGAGAGCAGGTTTTTGTCCTGTGGAGATTTGAGCAGTAACATCGCGCACAATTGACATGAATGTGGAGATGATCTTTATTGTGGTTATTTGTGTGTGTGGTCTTTGTGAGCTTTGTGAAGGTTCAGTTCTGCATATGTCTTGGCTTCGCTTCCTCGAAAAACAAAACCCTCCCTCATTACTGTGTCTTTGTCCAATCCCTATAGCATTCCTAATCTCTGAAACTGACCAGAAGCCCTAACATCCTCCTATTGTGACAACTCCTCACAATATCGAACCTGTTTAATCACCTCCTGCCCTGTGGATCTCTATTGCATCTCATTCCCCTTTGACACTTTCCATCTCGGAAGCCAGTTTGGATCAACAACATACTCTTCACTTGTAATGGTTTTCATGTTCTGTAACACTCCATATCTCTACAACCAACTCCATGATGGAGCCGGCCACAGTCTCGTGATAATACTGCTGGGCTGCTAATCCAGAGACACAGATAATGTTCTGTGGTCCCGGGTTTAAATCCCGTTGTGCGAGAACTGAACAAAACAATCTGTAGTGATGTGTCCGTTGACGATCATCGGTTAAACAAAAAAATCAACTCATTCATGTATGCCGTTTAGGGAAGGACACCTGACCAGGCCTGGTCTACATGTGACTACAGACCCAGAACAAAATGGCTGACTCTTAACTACCCGTTAGCATTTGCCCAATGCAATCAGCAATAAGCACTGAACTCTGGTCCATTCAGTGACATCCTTATCCCAAGAAATAAAAGGGCATATTTTCTATCTCACCCTCTGCAAATACTGCAGCAACTCATACTGGCTTTGCAACAGGCCCTTACCACTCTCTGTAACACTGTCAACACCTCCAGCACTTTCAACTCTCCCTGTTCCTCTCATCTCATAGAACCCCAGAAATGATTCTTCTTCCTACTATGCTCCTCCTGTGAGGAGACCCCTTGCGATCCCTTTAACACCTACTACTATATTTTGAGAGCCCATTTTCATTTTCTGAAACACATGTTTTCTCTTCAGAATTGTTCGGTATTTTCTGGTTATCTTCTCAGCCTTTCTTCATCAAATGTGAAACTTTACGCCCTGAGTGACATCCACATAGGATTTTCTTGCTGAGGTTTTGTCAGTTTCAATGGAATGTCCTTTTTAAGAATATTTTATGCTGTTCCTTCAAACGTTTTTCATTGTTCATTTGCAGACATACATTTCAGTCTCTTTATCCTGTTTAAGTTGGTCAGTTCGCCTCTCAAGCTGCTCTAATAGGCTTTCTTCTGCTTCTGATTGTTGTTTATAATTTATGTGATCACTTCAAAACTTCATAATCCCTTTGAATTCCACTTTTGCTTAATTTCCCTAAGGATCTCTCGGTGTGACATTACTCATTCACTCAGCCTCTTTAGACAACGGCCGATCTGGGACATTATGTCCCCAGCCTGTTGCATAATATGTTATTCAAAGAAACACTAACAGAATCAATGTCTGAGCTCTTCTACGAATGACATGATCTTATTGCACATACATCCTCTATGCCAAAAAGGAACAGTATCAGGTACATTTTATCAAAATTCCCTGACACATTCCGGTTCACAAATGTACAGTTTTAGTGAAACTCTGTTGCTTCCTGTCCCGTTCTGCTTGTCCTCAGCAACATCACCGTGCTGCTCTAATGCTTCAGCTTTTGTTTTGGCCTGGAAATCACCTTTCACCTGAACCCAGTCCCAGCATCCTGTCAGTTTACAGGCCTGTCCATAAACCTACTGACATGATTATCCAGGACACTGGTTCCAGTTATTATTTATTCACTCCTAAGCTTTGAATGTCTCTGCCTCGCCAGCATGTATTATCCAGCCTTAACTGCTTTGAACTGAATGGCTTGCTGTGCCATTTCAGAGGGTAGTTGAGAGCCAACCACATTCCTGTGAGTCTGACATTACATGTAGGCCTGGCTAAGTGAGAATGGCAAATTTCTTTCCCTAATTACTGAGCCAAACTCATTCACTACTCTGTCATGGGAGGCCTACTTTAAGCTTCTTTGCACTATGCCTTCCAAAGACAGCATTGGAAGTTGGCAGTTATCATTCCAGGCCTGTGCTGCCTTTGTGAAGATTAACATAACAGAAGTGAGAGCAAACCCCCCACAATATGGTGGTAATGCTGCCTCTGATCTTTCTGTTCTGTGTTGCCCCTGCATGACTGTGTGTCTTTGGACCATTGTGGGCCAGAGTCTTCAACCATTCCAACTCCTCTAACTGCTCCTATTCCTGTCACCACCTCCCTTCTCTACAATCCTTCCATATGTTTGAAATATATTCCAATCCTGACTACAATCCACATTTCTGTAACTTGCTTCAATCTCTGCAACATGTCTTATCTTAGTCATCTCTTTCTCCAGCAGTTGGAGTTATGAAATTTTGCAGTACGAAAACAGACCATGTGGCCCAACTCATCCACAAGGACCAGGTTTCCTGAACTGAGCTAATCACATTTGCCTGAGTTTGGCCCATATCCTTTCAAAACTTTCCTGTCTATGTATCTGCCCCGTTATCTTTTCAATTTTGCAGCTTTCTTTGGCAGCTTGTTCCATATGTGCACCATTTTCTGCATGGCAAATGTTACCTCTCAGGTCTCCTTTAAATCTTTGCCCTCTCACCTCTAACCTATGCCCTCTAGTTTTGGACTCCCCTACCCTGGGGGGCGGGGGGCAATGTTGTCTTTTAACCTTATCTATACTGCTCAGGCGTTCATAAGCTTATAAATGGTCACCCCACATCCTCCTGTGCTTGAGCTCAGGGTCCAACAAATTCATCCTTCGATCCAGCAAAGTCCTCAGATGCAGTTGATTCAGCTTTTTAGGACCTACCCCAACATCACTCTTCTGTCGTGTGGACTCTTTTCAAGGCATCACTCTTTATTTCCCTGGATTTACTGCTCTTTCTCCAAAGTAAGTACTGATGTGAAATACTGTTCAGCATCTCACCCACCTCCTGTGGTTGTCCATGTCGGTGACCCCATTGATCTGTACGAATCCCTATTTTCTTCCCACTCACTTTTTTGCCTTTAATACCCTTGTCAAAGCTCTTTGGATTCTCCTGAACCTTATTGGCCAAAGTTATCTCATGTCCCATTTTTGGTATCCAGATTTCCTTCATAAAATTTATTCATACACTCCTACAGGGCTCAAGGGATTCATTTGATCCAGCAGTGTCCCCGTTTTCTTAAACAGAGCCTCTATATAACGAGCAATTCAGTGTTAATACTTCTGTCAGCATTGTCCATTACACCAACAAGAACATGTCAGCTTTGAGCTCTTGCTTTTGAAAGCTTTCAACTTGCCTGATGCTGCTCTTATCTGCAAATAGCCTCCCCAGCCAACTTTTGAAAATTCCCATCAAATACCATCATAATTGCTCTTGACCTACTTTATAACTTTATTTTGTGGACCAGGCCAATCTTTTACCACAGCTATTTTCCAACTAATAAAATTATGTTCACTTTGCCAAAGTGCTGCCCCAATACCACATCAGTCCCTTGCTGACCTTGTTTCACATGTGGAGATCAGGTTTTGCCCCTTCTTCAGTTGGGCTATCTACTTTTTTTTGAGGGAGTGTTTTCTTTTTAACAAGCTTAACAAATTCCTTCCATTAAAGTGCTTAACACTATTCAATATCAGTCTCGGTTTGGAGAATTGCAATCCCCTACCATTAAACTCCTATTATTCCGATAGATATTTAAGATCTCTCAACATATTTGCTCCTCAATTTCTCACTGACTGTTGGGCGCGTGTAGACCGATTATATCAAAGCGATCACCCACTCTTATGTCTTAGCTCTGTTAAAGTAGTTTTGCTGGGCAAACCCCGGGAATATTCTACGTAAACACTGCCGTCATGTTTTACCACATCAAAAATATCTCTCCCCTCCTACCTTGCCTCCCCTTCTAACCTACCTGTAGCGTCTGTCCTCTTGAACATTGAGCAGCTCGCCCTTTCTTCCCCTTAGCTTTTTTTTTCTCTGTAATATGTTTGCCGTCCCAATACCCATGTCCCCATCTATGCCCTGAATTTATCTGCCTGACCTGTCAGGCCCATTGCATGGAAATAAAGACAGTTTAATTCATCAGTTTTACCGAGTTTCCAGCCATGCTCTTGCCTGCCTTGTCTATTTAAATTGCTGTCTTGAACTTTTGCGCCAGCCTCTGCTGTTTAGGGTCCAACACCCACTGCTAGGCTGGATAAGACCTTTAGGGTACCTCTGACAATTCACCTTACAAGGACATGGCCCCAGTTCAGGCCTGTTCACAACCTGTCTATCTGTGCTGACACTTTCAGGAATCTAAGGACTCATGTACCAAGGTCCGTTTTTTTCAGTAGTCTACCTGTACCTACTGCCCATTATGTATGTCCTTCACTGACCAGACCTGCTTTGTTAACTCTAAATCTGTCTCCAGATGTTGTCTCATTTTTACATTTCTCCACCAATTTATGTTTGTAATTCAGACTTCCATAATCTCTGACATATTGCTTTGCTTGACAGGTCCAGATGTTGAACCTGGCTATATTTGGACAATATGCTCCATTCCTGTTTCCATTAGAGCTGTTGTGTCAGTTACACTTGTATTACTCCAGACTCTGTTTCTTCTTTAAGTTTCAAAGAAGAATTACTTACTTGCTATCACCCTCCTAAATGCATGAATTTCAGGAAATTGGAAATACATTTTGAGGCAGCCACACTTCCTGAGACAACAGAAATAGATTCACGGCGGCACAGTCTGTGCCCTTCACTGACAAAGCTTGTCCTCTCAGGCTCTGAAACGTTTTCATGCATATCTCAGAATAATTACAGCAAAGGTGGTGGCCACTCAGGCCATCATCTCTGCACCAGCTGGGCATGAGCTGCATCCCTACCATTATATGCCATTCTCTTTTTCCCTCCAAACATTTTGAAATATTTGCCTGCTTTTAATTCTGAATATCCTGTACAAACATGAACAATCTTATCAATCTGCATTCCCCATGATTAAACAGTGTATACGGATGATATGATTCCCTACATCACATTGAAAGTTATCATGCTCTGTTCACATTGTTGTTTGGCATTCCATCTCCCAAGTATAACCTGTTGTCTTCCTCTGCATTACATTTCATTCCATCTGGCAGAAAAAATACTAGCTAAATACTGGTGGCATTGGGATATCACTGTCCTCCTCTCCAGTCTCTACAGCCACTGCCCCCATTCCTCTCTGTCTCCAAACCAATGTCTCATTCATTCTGTCCCTGATTCTTTAGTCCATGGGCATTAATGAACAACATCATTGTACACACCACACTTGGCTTTGGTTTTGGTAAACTGAATCAGGAAATGCAAATGTTACTTTAAAGCACAAAAAACTCAATGAAAAACTCTGCATGTTGAAGACACAATGTTGCTTTATTACAGCAGTGAGACATCCACACTCCCTCTGCAAGGTCAGGGCCAACTATGCCCAGCGACATTTTCTTTGTGGTTGTGTCGAAGTAGTCTGCACAGCGATAACATTTTGGTTGTGTTTTTTTTTAGAGCTTGTTGGTGCAGATGGTTACAGCATTGCGCATGGACAAGGCAGAATCATTTAGACGGCAAAATGAAAATATCTATCATTCTCCATTACCACAGACTTTGTTAGAGCAATTGGTGATGTGATATAAGACCAATAGCCAACGATGTTAACATCCAAACCAGCCCAGTTGTTATTGTGAACTGAACGTGCCATATTGAAAGGCGTTAACTGGAACTGTTTGTTCAGTGACTGTGATTGATGTCAATCTCTGTGGATTCTAACTGTGTCACAGGAGGCTTTCCCTTCCCTATTATTAAGGGGCTCCTTTAAATGTCTTTTCCCTTAGTACGAGGAGGAGCATTAGCTACAGCACGAACAGGGATCAGTAGCTGCAGAGAGAGGCAGAGGAGATCAAAATCTGAGAACAATAGACTGGAATGTTACAACAATGGATCAGAATCTGAGAACAATAGACTGGAATGTTACAACAATGGATCAGAATCTGAGAACAATAGACTGGAATGTTACAACAATAGATCAGAATCTCAGAACAATAGACTGGAATGTTACAACAATGGATCAGAATCTGACAACAATAGACTGGAATGTTACAACAATGGACAGGGGTTTATCCTCGGGTCTTTACTATCTTGCCGCATCTTGGCCAACATTACCATATCGGATACTAGGTGTACTGCTGATTATTCAGGCGGGTTACTATCCCATTCTCGCTGTTGTTGGTGTTCCCGGTAAGTTTCTCTATCTCTGCTAGTGATTAATTTCATAAAGAATATTCAACTCTATAGCTGTTTCTGTTATCAATATTTGGAAAAGATGAAAACAATTATCCTCAGTTTCAATTAAAGCATCGCTTCAATATCCATGAATCTCAGGCTCATCCTCCACAAGCAACTGAGAACAAGGCTTGTCCACAACATTGAGGGCTTTTTTAGACTTATGTCTCTCGATTGTCCCCATCACAAAATCCATTATTAGCTTCATAATATTCCCACTATCCACCTCTGTCTCTGTGCTGTTGCTGAATGAACCATGATCTATGCCTTGGTAAAATTCAGACTTTATGGTTCCAGCTCTCTTCTGGCTAGACTTCCAAGTTATAAATAATTTGATCAACCCTTGTTCTTGTCTGGAATGTAAGCAACGATAGTAACGATATATAAGTAACTATCTAACCATGTTAGAGTAGTTAAGTCACTGGACAGGTAATTCAGAGGCACAGATTATTATAATAATGATACTCTTTCAAATTCTATAAGAATTGTTGGCAGAATTTAAATTCTATTGATTAGAATTGGAGCAAAAGAGAATGTCACTAAATTCAATCATAAAACCACCAGCATTTTGTCAAAAAAAATCTCATTACACTGATACGCTTCAGTAAAAAAATCTAACGTTATTACCTTGTGTGGATCAAGTGTGTATTCAGGCACAGAATAATGTTTTTGGTTCCATAATGGCTTGTGGAAGGGTCACAGTCAAAGGCAATTAATGATGGTTAACAAATGCTTCCCTTGCCAGTGATATCAACATTCCATGAAATTAAACGAAAGCTTCACTCAAAGAAAGAACGATGTCAGAAATCTGAAAGATAAAGAAACAAAATAATGAGGAAACTGAGCAGGTTGGGCTGGCTCCAATAAAATAAAACAGAGTTAACATTTTGAGTCCAATAAACTGACATCAGAACAGAAGTCACCTGGCAAATAATGTGATTTATGCTGGTGACTGGGATGCTTGTTTTGAAGGGGAGAAGTAATGAGCTGAATAAATGAGAAAAAGAGAGCTAGAGCATAATAAGCAAAGAAAGGGCTTGTTGATGATCAGGTGTCATGGAAATACTATGTGAAATTAATTACAGTTTTTCATCTGTTTTTATCTTCCTGAATATCTTGCCCAGGTAGATATACATCCAAGCCTCTGTTTAAAATAAGGAATGGTCATCTTCATGTATTCATAAATGATTTGTAGGTCTGACTGACTGGGCCAGCATTTATTTCCCTTTCCTGGTTGCCCTTGACAAGGTGTTTGTGAGCTGCTTTCTTGAACCACTGCACTCTATGGGCTGGCACATACGTTTGTTCTGTTCCATTTTGTTGTGACTTTGTAGTGATTGCAGTAACTGAGTGGGTGGTTTGATCATTCCAAAAGGCAGTTGAGAGTCAACCACATCGCTGTTGGTCTGGAGTCACATGTAGGCCAGACCAGGTGAGGATGGCACAATTCTTTCCCTAAAGCATGTTAGTGAGCCGAGAGGGTTTTTCTGACGATCAACGATGGCTTAATAGTTTCACCGAACCAGCAATTTTATTGAATCAGGGTGTGGGTCATTGCCTGGATCCTTCGATAAATAGTTGAGAAATAACACTGTTAGGCCACCTCATCCCCAATGCCCCCAGTCAATTTCACCAGCAACAGTGGTGTTGCTGTGATCGTGACTGGTACAGAAAATTGTTCACTTACATTGTCGTGTTCCCATGAGGAGCTCGAACAGTTTAGCCATTTTACTAACACCTTCCATCCCAATCTTAAGTTTACCTGGACCATCTCTGACACCTCTCTCTCCTTCCTGGACCTCTCTGTCTCCATCTCTGGCATCCACCTGGAAATGGATATCCATTTTAAACATACTGACTCCCACAACTACTTAGAATATTCCTCTTCTTACCTTCCTGTAAAAACGCCATCCCGGAATTCCAATTCCTTTGCCCCTGCCACATCTGCTCCCGAGATGAGGCATTTCACTCCCGAACATCCCAAATGCCCTTTTCTTTTTCAAAAACCGCAACTTCCCCTCCACAGTGATGAAAAATGCCCTCAACCATTTCTCCCGCATTTCTCGCAGCTCATCTCTCATACCCCCTATTCGCAATAAAAACCAAAACAGTACACCCCTCATCATCACGGACCACTCCACCAACCTCCAAATCCAATGGATCATCCTTCGCCATTTCCGCCCAGGCCCTAGGAAGACTTTTCACATGAAGCAGGTGTTCACCAGCACATCTGTCAATGTTATATACTGTATCTGCTGTTCCCGCTGTGACTTCCACTACATCCAGGAAACCAAACGGAGGCTTGGAGACTGCTTTGTGGAACACCTACACTCTGTTTGCAACAATCAACTACACCTCTCAGTCCCGAACCATTTCAGTTCCACCGACCCCCAAACCACCCCAGTCCTCGGATGACATGTCCATCATGGGCCTCCTGCAGTGCCACAATGATGCCACCCAAAAGATGCAGGAACAGCATTTCATATTTCACTTGGGAAACCTGCAGGCCAAAGGTATCAATGTGGACTTCACCAGCTTCAAAATCTCCCCTCCCCCGACCATTGGCAAAACCAGCCCAGCCAGTCCCCGCCTCCCTTACCATTCCTCCCACCTCAAGCCCCATGCCCATCCCCCACCCACTAACCTCATCCCACCCTCCTGACTTGTCCGTCCTCCCTAGACTGACTTATACCACCCAACTCCCCACCTACATTCACCTTCACTAGCTATAGCCCCACCTCTTTGATCTGCCTGTCTGCTCTCAACTGCTCTTCTCCATTACCCATCCTCTATCCGCCTCCCCCTGTCTCCCTATTTATTGCAGAATCCCAATCACATCCCCGATTTCTGAAGAAGGGTCCCGACCCGAAACGTCAAGCTTTCCTGCTCCTCTGATACTGCTTGGCCTGCTGTGTTCATCCAGCTTCACACTATGTTATCTCAGATTCTCCACCATTGGCAGTCCTGACTATCTCAGTTACATTGTCAACAGCTTCTATTCAGAGCAGACCCATTAATATTTCAGGTGACCGCGACTGAGAGAGGAAAGCATTTTGAACAATGAGAGAGTGTGCCATGTATGCACCAAGGAGAGGGTAATACTGACAAAGGGCATCAAGTGAACTGGTTTCATTCTAGAACATTCCATGCAAGAGTGGGTGAGATATCCATCATGTGCCAGCGTGCCATTCTCAAATATATTCATGAAGTGACACAGGCTAGCTCAGCCCAGCATGCTAAATGCAATATTCTGTCTCTGTGAAGGGAAAAACAGAAAACCGTTTCGAAATAGTGGGGAGTAGGATGACAGGTGAAGATGAGGAACTGTGGGAAATTAGCATAAAGAGGAAGCACACAAAACAGTCATTTTGTCGAAGGTTGGTAAGTTTTTGCACCAGACGCATGATGAATTTGGAGGGCGATGTAGATAAGGCTGGAGAATTGAGTTTGCTGAATAGCTGTTTCAGAAGCTGGTGCACACACACACACACACACACACACACACACACACACACACACACACACAATGACATCGCTCTGTACTAAAAATTCCATGATTTGATGAGCCGTATCCCTGAATATTGAGGAAGGTCCAAGTTCTTCAGAGCTCCTTAAGCTCTGGAGAGTATCTTGCAGAGTGGAAAGTAGCTATTGTGACCAAGAGCATTTAAAACCGGACGGAGAAAAGTGATAGAGAGCGAAAAATGTCCAGCATAAAAACAAAATTCTTCTGCACAACTCATCGATGATGTCCAGCTATCCTAAGTTAATCTAGTCCTATCTGCCAACATTTGGCCTATATCCCGCTAAATCATTCCTTTTCGTCTACCCATCCAAATTCATTTTTAAATGCTGATATGTTACCAGCCTCCACCACTTCCTCTGGCAGCCTATTCCTTACATGCACCACCCCCTGCCTTAAAATATTGCCCCTTAGGTTCTTTTTTAAATATTTTCCCTCTTTCCTAAAACTTACATCCTCTTGTTTCAGACTCTCTTACCCTGGGGGAAAGAAACATTGACTATTCACGCTACCTATGCTACTCATGATTTTGCAAACTTCAACAAGATTACATCTTAGCCTCCAGTTCTCCAGGGGAAATAGTTCCAGCCTATTCAGTTTCTACCTATAGCTCAAACACTCCAGCCCTGACAATATTCTTGCAATTTCTTTTCTGAATCGTTGCAAGGTTAACAACACGCATCCTGCAGCAGGTAGAGCAGAACTGAACACAATATTCCAACAGTGGCCGAACCAATGTCCTGTACAGCTGTATTATGACTGTAATACCTCCCAACTCCGATACTCAAATTTTTGACCAAGAAAGGAAAAAATAGCAGTCTTCTCCTTCACTATCCTGTCGATCTCCGACTCCACTTTCAGGGAACTATGAACCTGCACTCCAAGCTCTCTTTGTTCAGCAACACTACCCATCCCCTTACCAAGTGTGTCCCTGATTTGCCAGATCAAAATGTAGCACCTCACATTTATTTAAATTAAACTGCCATACCTCGGCCTACCAGCCCATCTCTTCAAAGTCCCGTTTTACTCTGAGATAACTTTCTACATTATTCATTGCATCACTAATTTTAGTGTCATCTGAAAACTTATTGACCATAATTCTTGTATTAAAATAGAAAGCATTTTAGAATGACAAAAAAGGACACAAAAGTGAGTCTTGTAGCACACCAATGGTCACAGGTTTGCATTTCTAAAAACAATCCTCCATCACTGTGCTTTGTCTTCTACCTTTGAGCCAAATTTTGTATTCAAATCGTTAGTTCTCCCTGTATTCCATGTGACCTGCTATTGTTAACCAGTCTACCATGTGGAACCTTGTTGAATGCCTTACCCTTGTCTATATAGGCAACGTCTAACACCCTGCCTCCATCAATCATTTTCATCACTTCTTCACATAACACTTAACTAAGTTATTGAGACATGATTTCCCACGCACAAAGCTATGTTGACTGCCCCCAATCAGCCATTTCCTTTCCAAATACACATAAATACTGTCCTTGAGAATCCCCACCAACAACTTGCCAATCACTGATCTCATGGTCACCAGTCTTTTGTTTGTTGGCACTTCCTTACCACCTTTCTTAAATAGTGGCACTATGTTCGTCAACATCCAGTCTTCCAGCACCTCACCGGTGGCTATCCATGACACAAATAGTTCAGTAAGAGGCTCGTCAATAACTTGTTGAGTTTCCCATAAATGTGTAGGATATACCTGATCAGATCCCAATAATTTATCCACCTTTATGCATTTTAATGGGCTAGCACCTCCTTCTCAGTAGCATGGACAATCTTCAAGATTTTGTTATTTAGTTCCCCGAGTTCCCTCGGGTACATTTGCTTTTCAACAGAAAACTCTGATGCAAATTGTTCATTTAGTAACTCACTCACTTGCTGTGGTTCTACACAAAAGGTGATCTTGCTGATTTTTAAGGGACCCTATTCTCTCTTTATTTACTCTTTCGACCTTAGTGTATTTGCAGAAATTATTTGGCCTCTCCTTAACCTAATTTACTAAAGCCATCTCATGTCCTCTTTTTGCCCTCCTGATCTCCTTCTGAAGCATACTCCAAATGCCCTTCCACTCCTCTCAGGATTCACTCGATCCCCGCTGCCTGTAACTAACATATCCGTTCTTTTTTATCTTGATCAGAATCTCAATTTCTCCCGTCATCCAGCATTCCCCACACCTACCAGCACTGTCTTTCACCTGAACAAAACATATTGTTTCTGCACTCTTGTTATATAATTCTTGAAGACTCCCTATTGTAAGCTGTCCCTTTACCTGTAAACATCCACTCCCCATCAACTTTTGAAACATCATGGCAGATAGCATTCAAGTTGACTTTGCCGAAAGTTAGAATTTGAGCTTTTAGATCAGGTATATCCTTTTCAATAGCTGTTTTAAAATTAATAGAATCCTGAGTTTGGACTCAAAGTGCTCCCCCATTGACCACTCAGTCACTTTCCCTGCCTTATTTCCCAAGATTAGGTCTAGTTTTGTACCTTCTTTTGGAGGCAAATCCACACACTGAATAGGCACATTTTCTTGCACACACACAAAAACTTCCTCTCCATTCGATACCTTAACACGATGGAAGCCTCAGTCGATATATGAAAAGTTAAAATCCCCTTCAAAGACCACCCTGTTATCCTTACAGATAATTGTGAAATCCTTACAGACTTTATTCTTAATTTCACACTGAATATTTGGATTGGCGGGTGGAGGGTGTGGGGCTCTATGGGACAATCCAAATAAGGTGATTATCCCTTTCTTATTTCTCAGTTTTATCTGAATACCTTCAGTGGACCTACTCCTTGGAATATTCTCCCTAAGTACAACCGGAATGTTATCCTTCATCAAAAACGCCAATACCCCACCTCCCCTTCACTCTCTGTGCCTTTTCTATCTGTCTGATAGCATCTATACCTTGGAATGTTAAATGGCTAGTCCTGTCCATCCCAGAGCCACATTTCTATTAGCTATGGTAACACAATCCTGTGTCAACAACTTATGCCCCGAGTTCATCTGTGACACTGTCGGGCCTCGTGCATTGAAATAATTGTAGTTTAACCTAACAGTCCTAACTAAATTTCTGCTTTGCTCCTGCATTCCTTGCTTATTTGACTTACTCTTTTATTTTTTCTCACTGCACCAGCAATAGACTACTGCCCTTTTTTCACTATGTCTCTGGGTCCCTCCAGCCTGCAGCAACCCCTCACAATCCTACCAATTTAAATCCTGCTGGATGGCTCTAATAATTCACCCTGCTAGAATATTACCCCTCTTGCAACTCAGGTGCAATCTGTCCTCCTTGTAAAGGTCACTTCTCCATCAGAAGAGATTCCAAAGATCCAGAAATGTGTATCCTTCCCTGCTGCACCAGCTACTCAGGCTGGTGGTCATCTACTCTATTCTCCTATTCCTATTCTGATTAGCCCAATGCATGGAGAGTAATTCAGATATTAGTATGCTCACAGACCTACATTCCTCTCTGTTTTTCATCCTGTGTTGTTAGTCTGAATGTGAACAACAACGTCCTGTTGATCTCTCTAACCACTGAGAATATTCTATACCTTACCCAGGCTACGTTGGCCGAGCAGCCTATCAGCAACACACTATGCTGTTGCATTGCGGTCAGCTGCAGGAACGTCTGTCTGTGTCTCTGATTTGATAATTCCCCGCCACAATTGATCACTTGGAACCTGACGTAACCGTCTCATTACAGTCGAGCCAGTCTTGCTACCAGAAACTTTGCTCTGAGTTCTACATTGTCACAAGAATAGATCATACCCTACATTATCCACATCTGCACACTTCTTTGAGATGGAAAGGGACACAGGAGACTCCTGCACTACCTGTCTACTCTTCTCACATTTCCTAGAAATAATCTATCAACCTGACTGTATCTGCAGTTTTTCTACCACCTGAAAGAATCATCCATCACATTCCCCAGCTCCTGTAAATTCCTCATTGCTTCTTGCTGCTGTTCTAACCGATCCATGTGATCCGATTGGATTTGTAACCAAATGCACTTCCAGCAGGCATACTGTTTAATTACATTGAAATTCTCCCTAATCTCCCACATCTGACAGGAAGAGCACATCACATTACTAAAGGCCATCATAGCACCTAAACTATCTACAGTCCAATAAAATAGCACAGTCTTACTGCTCTAAAATCAGTACACTAGGCTAACCTAAGTTATCTATTTTTGGAAAAGTTTAATCTCGAGGTAGACCTTAATTTAAAAAAAAACAAGAAAAACACATTACTCACTATTGTAGATTTGCAGCAGGATATGTTTAGACAAAAATGATAATTGGCTCTTCCCCTGCTGTGAGCTTCCAATACCAAGGTTTCTCCAAGGTCAGCTGTGAATTTCACTTTGTTCATTTTACTTCGACTCAACTCTGACGACCAGAGATACTTTAAACTAAAGAACACAGGGAACCAGCTGGGAAAGTTTACTTCCTGGTCAGTCAGGTGTGCAGGTTCACTGATATTTTTATGACCTACCACATTGGACCTGGTCTCTCAGTTGCTCCCATTTTAGAGGTACCTTTGTATTGATCATTTTATTTCAAAGTTCCGAGACAATGCAACAGCATATAATACAGTAATTACTGCTCTAAGAAATTGAGGAAATCACGTTCATCAGTGAAAATACCTCAATAAAAGGAGCAGCTTGAACAGCTACAATTTTATTGCACCCACCATCTTGGATTATACAGAATCCGTAGTGGAAACAAACCGAAAAATTAAACAGGAGATAACTTGATGTCAGTTGTGAGGGACGTATTTGATTTTTAAAAAAAAAATTAATAATTAGATTGTCGGAGAATAATGAAATGATTTCACAGAGTCAGCCTAGATTCAAGAAAGATAAATTATGTTTGATAAACCTGCTGGAGTTTCTGGAGGGCGATGGTTGTGACATAAACAAATGAGAACCAAAGGGAATAGTGAATTTTTCAGAGGACCTTTAACATCATTGCACAGAGTTGGCTGAAAAAAATTACATTCCATGGGGAAGGGAGGGCGGGGGGTGGGTGGGTGGAAATATTAAATGGCCTAAAGTTGGAGAGAATTCAGAGAATAATTAGCTGAGAGAGTGTTCCAGGCTCTAAATGAGCTCTCGCCACATTACGTTGCAGTTGGTGTGTGACTCTGCACTGTATGTCATGTTGTTCACAAATCTGTCAGCAACCATAATGCCTTGGGTCTGAAACAGTTAGCTATTCCCACCGGATTCTGACTTCCAGTGTGGACACCAGCCTGACTTCTGGGAAACAGAAGATGCCTCCGTGAGACATGGCAAAGCCATCCACTGCACCCCCCGCCCCCCTCTGTCAGCAAACCATGTTAAAGTAACATGTATGCACGATTAACAATGGAGCCAGGAGGAACAACATGGAGCAGCCAATCTGCGCATTCTCTACTTCATTAGTTTGTCATGTTAGAGTATCAATGACATCCTCCTATTTCTGTTTATGTGGCTTGAGGTCCTGAATGGCCTACTCCTGGTCCCAGGGAAGAAGATCACAGACCTGATCGTGTTACCCTGCTTCTTGTTTAACAGCTCAATGTGCTGACTAGATTCCTTCTCTTCCTGTGTAATCCAAAGGAGGGAGTGAATGGTCTGTGCCTCTTACGATCTAGTAGTTTTGATGGACTGAATAGTTTCCTCTTATTCCTGTGAAACCAATTTGGGGCGCTGGATGATTTTTTTTTGTTATTTTTACTATGAAATGAGCAGTGCATAGCAACACTGTTACATGAATATTCCCGACACTTTCAACAACATAAGCATGAATGTTATCCAGTATTGCTCCACATGTACACAGACTGCTTCAGGAACTGAGGGATGACCAATCGTTCTGAATATTGTGTGATCATCCTCACTTCTGATCTTTTGATCGGGGAAAGACTTTGATGAAGCAGCTGAA
The DNA here is from genome assembly GCF_030684315.1 of Stegostoma tigrinum. Lineage (NCBI taxonomy): Eukaryota > Metazoa > Chordata > Chondrichthyes > Orectolobiformes > Stegostomatidae > Stegostoma > Stegostoma tigrinum. The sequence continues at coordinate 453,309 of NW_026728811.1, forward strand.
GATGTTTATGCAGTGCAAGTTACACTGAGGATCTCCTACAGAGACATCTCAGGACTGAGAGGATTGATGTCCACCGGTCATAAACATTGTCCATTGTGCTACGGCTGAAGCCAACCAGTGGGGAGTTTAAAACACATTCCCATGACGTTATTTTCTTTTCCTTTGGGTTCTGTGACACCATTCTCAGTCAAATGCTGTTTCATCATCAGTGCCAGTCACTGTTACCTTGTGTTCATAACTTCTGTGCATACCAAATGTCACAGTGTATGTGTAGGGAATGTTTCTATCTCGCAGAGGGTAGTGAGATTTGGGGCCTCTCTGCTCCAAAGCGTCAGGGGAGCTAGATCACTGAAATGTTTGAAGGCTGAGGGGAAGGATTGTTGATGGATTATGACACATCAGAGAGTTGAGGGCTACAAGCAATTGGGTATGAAAGAGGAGATGAGGCAGAGAGCAAATCAGCCCTGATCTTATTGAAGGAAATGGCAGTTTTGAGGGGCTGAATAACCAACTACAATTTCTCATGTTTTGCACGTTGTTATTGGAAAGTTAGTGGCTGCAATTTCCTTCAAGTTCTGTTCAGGAATGTTGCAGTCGGGGCACCAGAGGAATTTGTGAGCAATCTCTGGGTGCAGTATGGTGGGGGGCAGGGTGGGGGTGCTGCTGTATTCAGTGAATCTAGATCTACAACATAACCAACAAATGGAGACAGGAGCAATTTGTGTAAAGAGAGATGACGGGGCCCGTGTCAGGCCAGCGACAACTACTTTTTTCACCAGGAATATTTTCCGTCTCACACCAAACGATGAACGATAGTCTTCAGAGGCTGAATCACCTCTTCTGTTTTGATTCACTGGGTAACACGAGAAAATGATCTCCAAATGCTCCTCTACAGCAGATTTGAGGGGCAGAATGGAATGTGGGGACATAGGACTGAGGAGTACAGGTGGCTCATTAGACACTTTGAGCCTCCACCAGGCAGTAAGATTGTGACTGATCTGTTTGTGGTCTCAGCTCCACTTTCCTGTCTGGATCCTGTCATCTGTGGCTCACTTGTCTTTCAAATAGATCACTAACTCAGCTGTGAATAAATATAAACAGAGAGGCACCACAGAATTCTGGAGATGAAAATTTCCACTCCAAAGGACGTTTTAGAATTTCTCCTCACCTTTTACAGAAACAAAAATGTCATACAGCACAGAAACTAACTATTTAGTTCAACTTGTGCACACTGAGCAGATATCCTAATCTGATCTCATTTCATTTGCCAGCATTTGGCCCATATCCCTGGCAACTCTTCCTATTCATGTAGACATCCGGATACGTTTAAAATGTATAATTGCACCCACTTTCGCCAATTCTTCTGACACCACTTTCAATCCACTCATCAGACTCTGCATGAAAAGCTTGCCCCTAAGATCCTTTCTAAATCGTTCCCCTCTCACCTTCAACCTGTGTCATTTATTTTCGGACTTCCCTATCCTGCGAAACAGACCTTGGCTCTTCAGAGTATCCACGCCCCTCATGATTTTTTAAAATGTCTAAAATGTCACCCCACAGCCTCCGACACTCCAGGGGAAAAAGCCTCAACTTATTCTACCTCTCCCTGTAGCTCAAGCCCTCCAGTCGCGAACACCCTTGTGAATATTTTCCGCACCTTCTCAAGTTTAACAACATCATTCCTTTAGCAGAGCCAACCAAATTGTATACAGTATTTTTTAAGTGTTCTGACCAACATTCTGTACAGGCACAATGTACCATCCCAACTACCATACTCAATGCTCCGAATGATTAGGGTAAGCATGCCAAACGTGTTCTTCAATGTCCTGTCTCCCTGTGACTCCACTTTCAAGAAGTCGACTCTTTGTTCAGCCAAAATCCCCAGGGCCCCCCTATTAAGTGTATAAGTCTTGCCCTGCTTTACCTTCCCAAATGTTATTCTGATTCTGACGTTATTCTGCTCACACAAGATGCTTTCAGTGGGATTACTTCCTGGAACAGTTAGATTTGGGTGAATTCCCTTTGCTTCAGGCAATGGGAGTTTCCAATGAATCCTCATCAGAAATCCTCCACAAGTGGTAAATGCAGGTGTTGTTGTGGTGAGAATCAAGGAAAGAGAGAGGGAGCAATAGGCCTTTGTTTTTCAGGCAAGTTACAGTTTTGTTTCCCTCTCTGAGTTGAATAACACAATAACGTTAACTGACACCAAGACTGGGCCATGTCAGTCCTCCTGAAACATTGTCGGAATTGTATGTTTTCATCACATTCTCTGATCCATGTCGGTGCATCATTGCTGCACCAGAGCCATTTCCCTTAGTAACAAATGCCCCACTTGATTTAAATATATGTTCATATTTGCCTGTATAATTGAAAAATGATGTATTTAACGTCTCACAATACATGTGTTAAAATTATTGAATTTTATTCGTAAAGGAATGCAGAAATTTCTGCAAAAGTGTAGCAGGTCTAGCAGCATCTATCAACTAAACTTAGAGCTAATGTTTCAGGTCCGGTGACCCTTCCTCAGGACCAATCGTATTTTTTAAAAAATTACTTCCCCAGTTTTATTCTCCTACACAAGAGCAAATATCCATCAGATATTCACCAGCTATACTCTCCTCAAGTTCTTATATGCTCATTAAGAACACCTCTCATTCTCAGGCCTACACTGTTAAACCTCCATCACACAATGCCTTCATTCCAGGGCTGAGAAAAGAGAAACAACTTTGAAAAGTTTCCAGGGCAGTTGTGTTTTCTTTTCTATTTTAGGGCATCATAACTGCACATCGTGTACCAGATGTGGTCTCAGCAAAGTGCTGGGCAGAGGCATACTTAAGATCATACCTGACACTCTTGCAAGAAACAATATCACTGCATTTTCCTTCTAAATCACTTACTGCATCTTCAGTCTAACTGTAAATGATTCATGTATCAGGACAGGCAAATCTCTCTATAGCACCAAGCTCTGCATTTAATCTCCAGTCATATAATTAACTGTTGTTTTACCCTTTCCATAACACAAAAAACTTCCCATAAACCACATAGTACTGTTTTATTTTCTTTCTCGAAGGCTGCTCACTAACATCCTCTTGTCTATACCCCATTGTAGATGTTCAGTCTCTATGTGACATCTTATTGGATGACTACCCTGGTGTACCAGCAATTTGAACTCCAAACCATTCAGCCCTTCATCCAAATCGTTAATATGGATTGTAAATTGTTGATGGCCTCACACTGATCCCTGAGGTATTCCACTAAATACAGCTTTCCAACCTGAAAATAAATAATTATTTCTATTCTCTATTTCCATTTAGCGAACCAGGGCTCTCCTGTCACTGTGTAGAAACTTAGAAGAGTTGCATTGCCTCCTCCTGTGGTATGTAGCTAGTTGTAGAGGCGTTTCTAAGTTCAGCAGTACCCTGTTCGGGCTATTTGTTATCTGACCATCAGCTGGAGGTTGTACTGATCCTTGAGAGTTTAAAAGATGATCACAAAATACAGACTTGAGGAGAACGCTACACAGTCAAAAATGCTGTCTTTCGGATGCAGCAATAAATCTTGACTGCCCTCTCAATTTGGTGCTGAATTTTCACCGAACATGTATTGAGAAGGAGGGGAGATTTGCTCTCAGCCTGGTTAACATTTGTCCCATTATCAACACCACCTTTTCTGATAATCTTAATCATTAATTTCACTTTTGGCTGTGGGTGCTGTATGAAAAAATTGCTGCACTCGCTACACAGTAAAATAGACAATTGCAAATGAGGGGTGACCTTATAGAGGTTTATAAAATCATGGTAAATCAGCATAAAGAGTCAAGGTCTTTTCCCTGGGATGGGCAGCATCCAACCCAGAGGCATAGTTTTAAGGTGAGATGGGAAAGAGTTAAAAGTGCCCGAAGGGCAACGGCTTCATGCAGGGGGTTGTGCGTGGATAGGGTCTTACTTTATTTCTGTAACAGCTTCAAGGGGCAGAGTGAGAGAACAGCACATTGGATAAGGAGTGCAGTTGGCCATTCAGACCCTCAAGCGTGCTGCTCAGTTCAGAAAGATCATGGCTGATCTGTTTTTCCTGAAAACCCCTTTCCTGTTCATTCCCAATAAATATTGAATCTCCTGTCCTTCAAAGGTCTGTTGTGTACATAGAACATAGAACATAGAACAGTACAGCACAGAACAGGCCCTTCAGCCCACAATGTTGTGCCGACCATTGATCCTCATGTATGCACCCTCAAATTTCTGTGACCATATGCATGTCCAGCAGTCTCTTAAATATCCCCAATGACCTTGCTTCCACAACTGTTGGCAACTGCTGGCAACGCATTCCATGCTCTCACAACTCTCTGTGTAAAGAAACCGCCTCTGACATCCCCTCTATACGTTCCTCCATACAGCTTAAAACTATGACCCCTCGTGTTAGCCATTTCTGCCTTGGGGAATAGCCTCTGGCTATCAACTCTATCTATGCCTATCATTATCTTGTATCCCTCAATTAAGTCCCCTCTCCTCCTCCTTTTCTCCAATGAAAAACGTCCGAGCTCAGTCAACCTCTCTTCATAAGATAAGCCCTCCAGTCCAGGCAGCATTCTGGTTAACCTCCTTTGAACCCTCTCCAAAGCATCCACATCTTTCCTACAATAGGGAGACCAGAACTGGACGCAGTATTCCAAGTGCGGTCTAACCAAAGTTTTATAGAGCTGCAACAAGATCTCACAACTCTTAAACCCAATCCCCCTGCTAATGAAACCCAAAACACCATATGCTTTCTTAACAACCCTGTCCACTTGGGTGGCCATTTTAAGGGATCTATGTATCTGCACACCAAGATTCTTCTGTTCCTCCACACTGCCAAGAATCCTATTCTTAATCCTGTACTCAGTTTTCAAATTCGACCTTCCAAAATGCATCACCTCGCATTTATCCAGGTTGAACTCCATCTGCCACCTCTCAGCCCATCTCTGCATCCTGTCAATGTCACGCTGCAGCCTACAACAGCCCTCTATACTGTCAACGACACCTCCAACCTTTGTGTCATCTGCAAACTTGCTGACCCATCCTTCAATCTCCTCATCCAAGTCATTAATAAAAATTACAAACAGTAGAGGCCCAGGTACAGAGCCCTCTGGAACACCACTCACCACTGACTTCCAGGCAGAATATTTTCCCTCTACTACCACTCGCTGTCTTCTGTTGGCCAGCCAATTCTGTATCCAGACAGCTAAGTTCACCTGTATCCCATTCTTCCTGACCTTCTGAATGAGCCTACCATGGGGAACCTTATCAAATGCCTTGCTGAAGTCTATATACACCACATCCACAACTCGACCCTCATCAACTTTTCTCGTCACATCCTCAAAGAACTCGATAAGGTTTGTGAGGCATGGCCTGCCCCTCACAAAGCCGAGTTGACTGCATCTTGGAATATCTTCAATAACCGAGTCTTCAATGTTCCCTGGGATTGAGAACACTGCAGATATCACAATATTTCAGGGAAAGAAATCTCTTTATCTCAATCAAAAATGGGACACCCCTTAAAGTGTGTTAATCTCACAGCAGGTCGCCTCCTTCTTCAGGAGCACAAGAAATTGGACCAGATTTGAATATTCAGGGCCTCTAACCTATCCCACATTCCCATTGAATTTGTTGACTGAAAGACTTATCAATATCGGCCTTCACAGATGTCTTGGTGACATGTTTCTCAGCACAATTCACTGAAACAAACCATGCATTCCAGTTTTTCCATGCTGACCAGACCTACTAAATTAATCTAGTCCCATTTGCCAGCATTTGGCCAATAGCCGTCTCATCCCTTCTGAATCAAATACCCATCCAGGTTGCCTTGTAAATGTTGCTTTACCAGCCTCCTCAACTTTCTCTGTCACTTTGTTCCATACATGCATCAAATTCTGTGTGAAAAAGATGCCTCTAAGTTCTTTTTTTATAACATTCCTCTCTCACCTTAAACTTATGCTTTCTAATTTTGGACTCTCATATCCTGGGAAAATGACTTTGACTATTCACTCTATCCACGCACTTCATGATTTTACAAACATCTATAAGGTACAAATTTTACTCCAATCAACACAAATGGTTATGTTTTTGTGTCATCGTGGGCTTAAATTCTGAAACTGATACCTCTTCCTCCTCGATCAAGTCACAATTCTAAAATAATTTTAATCAAATTTTCAACCTCTGTGGTATCTGGGCCTTTGGCCCCAGAGGTAGGGACACTCTCACCACATTGCAATAGCCCCTGAATCTGCAACATTTCTCTCCTGTATGTTTGCTCAGTAACCTGTTCTGACATGCCGTGACACACCTCTGTGAACGGCAGGACTTGAATCCAAAACTTCTGTTCCCAAACTGCAGACTTTTCAACAGGTTCAGAGATTAGAATCAAATCCAGAACTGTCCCTCAAAGGCATGGACGCTACCCACTACACAAGATCTAAGTTATGCCCAGATTTTGGGTCACATTTTAAGTGCCAGCTTTCAGCCAAGTCTGAATTTCTTAAATTCTGGTTGGTTTTACTGAATTACACAGGTAACTTTTTTTATTGTCCAACAAATGAAAGGTATCTGCCTCAACCATAATATATTGAGTGCAGATGCTCTGCCATCGAGATAAATAATTAGCATCTTTATTTGCTTGACCATGATTTCCAGTTTCATGGCTATTATCTGTAGACTGCAATGCTAGGGAAAGAAATCCTACAGACACATTATATACTATGATGGATCTCGCAAAGATATTATTACTGAACATCAGTGACAACGAAAGAGCAGAATTCCCAGCCCCAAATAACAGCATTGCAGATCACTATTTCTCACCTATAATGTGTGGCTGCCTTCTTCCTAAAACCATTAAATCTCACAAAGCAACAAATTATATTCCAGTGTCTCCTCACCACTGTCTGGTCAGAAATCCCCCCTCCTCCTCCGGCCTGCACAAGGCAAACCAAGCTCAGGGTTTTTTTGGAAAATCAAGGTCAGAATTTGTAGGCCTCCTGGAGAGAGGAGGGTCAATCAAAATACCAAGTGATAGTGTGGTGGGAGGGAATATCACTCGCTGGGCTGTAGTGTGGCAGATGGTGTTTAATTGGGATAAATGTAAAGTGTTGCATTTTGGTTAAAGGAACAAGGCTTACACAACTAGAGTCGGACCTTTGGTAGTGTTCATAGAATAGAGATACATACAGGGAGGATGGTTAAGAAGGCATTTAGTACCCTGCGCTCATTGCTCAGACCTTTGTGTTTATGAGCCCAGACATCGTGTTGAGATTGCACAGGATGTTGCTGAAGCCTCTTCTGGAGCACTGTAACCAGTCCTGTTTGCACAGCTATAGGAAGGGTAATACTAAGCAGGAGAGGCTTCAGAAGACATTTCTGAAGATTATGCCTGAAATGGGTTGTTTGAGGTATAACGAGAGGCTGGATAGGCTGGGATTTTTCGCCGGAGAGTTGAAGATTGAGAGGTGACTTTCTAGAGGTTGATAAAATCATGAGGGGTCAGATAAGTGGAATGACAGATGTATTTCCTAAGGGTGAAAGATTTCAAGACTAGGAGAGTATTTTAAGTATAGAGGAGTAAAGGTTTTAAAAAGACATGTGGGGTAATTATTTTCCACGGAGAGTTGTTTGTGCGTGGAATGATCTTCAAGAGAGAGTGGTGGGAGTGAATGTAGTTATAACTTTTAAAAGACATTTAGGTAAGTACATCAATAAGAAATCAGTTTGGATGGTGTCGTGAGCTCCTGCATACCCAGTGCTTCTTTGAATAAATCTCTGTTGGCTTGCATCCTCTCACACTGCCTTGCGGAGGGTGACATTGCATGACTTCAAACAGCACAGAGACACACAGATACACACACAATTACACGGACACTTATACAGATAGGGGGTGCCTATCAGGCCTTCACTTGCTCTGTGGTTTGTCAATATTTCACTCCATCCCGCTGGTGTGTTCGAATTTCTGTTGTTCCATTGACAGTATTTCATTATTTGACTCACTCTGTGAGAGTACATCAGTATTTACTCACTTTAGTGAGTGTATCAGTATTTCAGTTGTTCCATGGGGACTGTGACCCTAACAGTTTCAATGCTGCATTATTGAAGATGTCAGGACAAGTGGGGAGAGCAGTAACTGTCATAGATTTTATTCGGTATCTGAACTGTATGAAGGAGGAGGTTGAGGAGGGAGACTCCGTGCTCACTTCCTGGGAGCTGGTGGAGACGATGTGTTGTGAGCCCACCCTCCTGCCCACCAAGACCGTGGGGATTCCATTTGTACCGGCTCGATATAAAAGGGAAATGGCATCAGGGACACGATTTCTAAGCTGTGCCAGGTGGAAATGGAACAGATAGTAGATTAAAAGTGAGAATTACCCTTCACTGAATATTGCTTCTTACTCGGTTGGTGGGACTTGAATGTTTCAGAAAATCTACACGGGTCGTCCCGGTTCTCACCAGCTTGTACCAGGCTCCTCTCTGCATGGCATGGGCAGGGATGGACGGAACTGATGTCGAGCCTTCCAACACCCAGCTTGGCACTCTCTCTCCTATTCTAGGCTGTTTCTCCTGGAATGAGCAGAGGGAGTGAGGGTGAAAGTGGGTGATCCTGCTGTTCGTGATGGCGTAGTTGGGGTGAAATGGTGAGGTGGCTGGAGTGAGTCAGTTAACAATGGTGAATCCGTCTAGTGTTTTCAGTGTACAGGAGTCGCGGAGGCGCGAGAGAAAGGGAGACAGAGAGAGAGAGAGAAGGAGGAGAGAGAATGTGGTGACAGTTACCCTGACAGGGCGGCGAAGGTTACTGATGCTTGCTCTGTATTGCTAGACGTTTATTCAGACTCCAGATACTGCACTGAGGTGGGAGGTGAGCTCAGACCATGATCGATGGGTCTGGTGTACCTTTGGAAAAAGAATGGTCCTTCTCTGTACTAGCCCACCCATCAGGACATCCGTGTCATTTTCGACAATGTTGGTGCAGTTACCCCTTATCTGCCAGGGTCGGGGTAAACCGTGCAGGGCAGCGCCAAACTGAGCAAGGTCAACTGTGTGCCCATTGGCATTTTAGAGAAGGCACTTGAACCAGGGATTATGGAATACCCGGGCCATTCAGGCGATGGGAACTATTACCTGCCGTGATAGGTGGGAGAATCAGGCTGGCATTGAATGAGAGGGATGGCATGTGTTGGGATGCTTGATAAGATAGCACCAGAAAACTAGCTCGGCCTCCTGCAGACTATCCCTGTGTCACACTCAAGTAAAATGTCACTGAGTGACATTTTAACTATTGTTAAAATCAGCCCAATGAACCAAAGACTGTGCTTGCCACACTCTCAGCCACAAATGCTCATTCAAAACTCTCGATCATCTGAAATCACAGCAATATCTTATTCACGTATCATTCCTGAAAAACTGTTCTAAAACATGTCAACACATCATTCCATGACACTGTCTCTCACTCTCCCCTTCTCTGTGTACATATCCAACCCATTCCATTCGTTCGTATTTAAATTGATGCCCCACCGTCTCTCGCTGGCAGTGATTTTCACACCCATGGCACCCCTTGTCATGGCACATTGGAGATATGGAGCTGTAAATGGATGCGATCCGCACATCCTGTCAATTCCTGCATAGGCTGCAAGTTTCCCCAGGCTGGGCAGCGATTTAACACAGCGTTACTGAGCACTGCACTGGAGCGGTCTATACAGATCTACACGCTGGGAGGGTAACTGCTCCGGGTTTACAGATCAGTTCAGTGGTGTTCACTTCGCAGCCCCCATGCTGGAGAGATGCATGGTCTGGGTTTATAGACCAATGCTCTGGTGTGGTCTGCACAGCTCTCCACACTGGACTGACATCTAGTTAACTGGTGAGGTCTGCACAGTGCTCCATGCTGAACAGATATTTCATCTGGGTTTGTGGTGTCTGGGCTGGTTCTGTGAGGTGGATTGAGAATGTGAGATAACTGACCACTTCAGCTGATCTGGCAATGCCTTTAATTTGTGTTTGCCAGTTGGCTTGAGTTTGGGGAGAGATTCCCACCGCGAGGCTGAGTGGGTCTCACCAAAACTGATGGACAGAAGGGACTTTGTGATGTGGGTCTTTATGACTCCATCACATTCTGTACCTGACATTCCCCGGAACATTCTGTAACTGACATTATTTCTGAACAGTTGGATGTCAGTTCATTGAACAAAAAATAAGATCCTGACGGATAATATCCCATTCCAGGGAGAAGGAGACACCGTTTCAAAATCCCCTCAGGCAGTTAAAGGGGTAAGTGCATTTTCCCTGTGTGCACGTTTCTTCACAACTGAAAATTTACCACAATTTTGACTAAAAGAAGAAATTTCCAACCTCTGTTTGTCTTCAAGAATCTGGGAGAGAATCCTTCAGGGAGGCAACATTTTCGCCCTCTGTATCAGGAACTGTAAAGAAGTGGCCTGTGCCTGCTCTCGAGCGATTGAGTGTGTGCAATGATTTAGAAACCGTCTGTTCTTATGGATGTGAGTTTGTGTCTTCAAGGAGGGAGAGTTTCTTGTGTTTTACATTACATTTCTTATAAAAACGATTGAGACATTACTATTTGTTAATTCAGCTTCATTTTTTTCAATAAATCAGTGATACATTTGAAAATATCACTGGGTCCTCAATCAAACTGGTTATTTTGCCTTCAGGCTGATGTATATTCCATTTGTTTTCCTTCCTCACAGTTAACGTAGTGACGATCTATGTCCTGCTTTATAAAGATTGTGGATTGTCTCCATGCGTCAGACGTTACCTGGGGGCCATGGCACTGGCAGATCTACTGGTCATTATCCTCGACCTGATCCTGAGGCACATTCCCATTGTTTATCTGGAACAGTTTTATTTCCTGTGGTTTATCCCCGTGTGTAATATCCACGCCGTTCTGCTTTATGCAGCCACTGACTGTTCTGTCTGGTTCACCGTCACTTTCACCTTTGATCGATTTGTGGCTATTTGTTGCCAGAAGCTGAAAAGTAAATATTGCATTGAGAAAACGGCGGCTGTGGTTCTGGGAACAGTGACTGTGCTGAGCTGTTTAAAGAACATTTTCTGGTATTTTATGCTCACAGCTCGCTATTGGCTGGTGAACCCCCGCTGGTTTTGTGAGGTAACATCCGATGTTTATTCCTCTCGTGCCTGGGTCACAATCGAGTTCCTCCACCACATTCTAACCCCGGCTCTCCCATTTCTCCTGATTCTGCTGCTCAATGTTTTCACCGTCAGACACATTTTCGTGACCAGCAGAGCCCGCAGGAGACTCCGGGCTCACACCAATGGGGACGGTCAGGGTGACACAGAAATGCAAAATCGAAAAAAAAATCCATCATTTTACTGTTTGTGATCTCGGCCAATTTCATCCTGTTATTGTCAATGTTAATGGTGTATTCTATTTGGGACCGAATGTGGATGATTGGGTATGACTCTATTTATCTACATTACTTTGTGCAGGAATTGGGCTTCCTGCTGCAGCTCCTCAGTTGCTGCACAAACACCGTGATTTATGCCGTGACCCAGACTAACTTCAGGCAGCAGCTGAAGAATGTGCTGAAATATCCCTTTACCCAAATTCATCAATCAATCAAATTCACTCATTAATCAATCCATCCAGGATTTTCTCATTTCAGTTCAATGTTTCAGCAACGAAGCAGCCTGTCGTTATGGTAAGAGAAAAGGCACCATTCCACTGACAGCATCCATAACTTCAATATGTAATTAACGTTCATTAAAAAGTGCCAAGCAGCACAGCAAACTATATTGTTGCTTGTCTCTGTGTTGAAGAAGCTCAGCTGGAGAGAGACAGACTCGGCCCCAAGGGAATGGGAGGATTTCGGGACTGAGCTCAGGAGTTGGTTTTCAGTCACTGTGTCCTTGCGTTAACCTCTGATATATACCTGTCTCTTTCTCTCTCTCCTGCCCGTCCTCGCGCACTCTCTCCCTCTCATACCCACATTTCTTCGTAGCCCACCGCTCCCCATCCCTCTTGCCATTCCCTTCCTTCTCTCTTTCCACCCACCCTCTGCAAACCACTCCCTCCCTCTCCCTGCATCCTGTCTCTCTCTCCCTCCTCCTCGAATATTCACACTCCCTTCTCCCACCGTCTGCCTGGGTGAACCCCAACTCCCACTCTGTATTTTTCCCTCTGACCCCACCTCTCCCTAAATCCCTATCACACTATTTCCCTCTCTCCGTCCCCTTCCCCCTCTCTATCTCTCTCCCCATCCCGGCAGCACAGTGGCTCAGTGGTTAGCACTGAAGCCCCTTCATTCAGAAGCAGGTAGCCATTCCCTTTATCTTTGTGTCTCCAAGAAAAAAGAAAGGAAAAAGCTGAATGGGTCTTCTTTTTCCCTCTGTAACAGCCTGGGGGGTCCGAGTGAGAGACCAACATATGGGGTAGGAACTGCAGTTGCCCATTTGGACTCTTGAGCCTGCTGTTCAATTTAGAAAGACCATGGCCGATCTGTTCATGACGGAACACCCCTTTCCTGTTTATTCCCAATAAATATTGACTGTGCTGATCATCAAAGGTCAGTTGAGGTCAGCATTAAATATCTTTAATAACCGAGTCTTCAGTGTTCTCTGGGGACGACAACGCTGCTGAAAACACAATAGTGCAGAGAAAGCAAAATCCTTATCTCAATCTTAATTAGGAGACTCCTTAAAGTGCAGATGTAGGCCATTCAGCCCGTCAAACTTATCCCACATTCCCACTGACTCTGTTCCGTAAATTATTTATCAATCGCAAACTCCACTGCACTTGTGGGAAAATATCTCTCATTCCTTAAGACCATACAGCATAAGAAATTGGAGCAGTCTGCTCTGCTGTTCGATCATGCCTGACATGTTTCTCAACACAATTCTACTGTCTTCTGAACATAACCTTTGATCCACTTCTTAATCAAAATTTATCTATCGCTGTCTCGAAGTCACAACTGTATCTGTGTCCCTACATGCCTGTGTGTGTTTTTCTGAAGAAGCGTCTACACCCGAAACATCAGCCTTACTGCTCCTCTGATGCTGCTTGGCCTGCTGTGTTTCCAGCTCTACAACACTACCTAGAATACACCTCCTCTCACCCACCTTCCTCCAAAAATGCCATTCCCTATTCCCAATTTCTTTGCCTCCACCGCATCTGCTCCCAGGATGAGGTATTCCACTCCCGTACATCTCAGATGTCCTTTTTTATCAAGGACCACAACTTCCCTAACTCAGTGGTTGAGAATGCTTTCGACCGTGTATCCCGCATTTCCCGCAATTCATCCCGCACACCCACTCCCCGCAATAACAACCAAAAGAGAATCCCCCTTGTCTTCACACACCACCCCACCAACCTCCAGATCCAACACATCATCTTCTGACACTTCCGCCATCTGCAACGTGACCCCACCGCCAAAGACATTTTTCCCTCCCCTCCGTTATCTGCTTTCAGGAGACCACTCTCTCCATGACTCCCTTGTCCGCTCCACACTCCTCTCCAGCCCCAACACATCCGATACTTTTCCCTACAACCGCAGGAAGGGCTACACCTGCCCCCACACCTCCCGCTCACCCCCATCCCAGTCCCCAAGAAGACTTTCCACATCAAGCAGATGTACACCTACTAATCTGCTAATGTGGTATACTGCATCCACTGTTCCCGTTGTGGCCTCCTCTCCATTGGAGAAACCAAGCGGAGGCTTGGGGACCGCTTTGCAGAACACCTATGCTCGTTTCACAATAAACATCTGCAGCTCCCATTCGCGAAACATTTTAACTCCCCTCCCATTCCACAGGCGACATGCCTATCCTGGGCCTCCTGCAGTGCCACAATGATGCCACCTGAAGGTTACAGGAACAGGAACTCATATTCCGCTTGGGAACCCTGCAGCCCAATGGTATCAATGTGGACTTCACAAGCTTCAAAATCTCCCCTCCCCCTATCGCATCCCAAAACCAGCCCAGCTCGACCCCTCCCTAACCTGTCCTCCTTTCCACTTACCCCCTCTTACCGCCTCAAGCACCACCTCCATCTCCTATCTGCCAACCTCATCCTGTCCCCATTACTTGTCCGTCCTCCCTGGACTGACCTAACTCCTCCCTATCTCGCTACCCACATTCACTTTTACTGGCTCTATCCCTGCCTCTTTGACCTGTCTGTCTCCTCTCCACCTATGTTTTCCTCTATCCGTCTTCTATCTGCCTTCCCCTCTCCCCGTATTTATTTCATAACTCCCTTCCCTCCCCCACTTCTGAAGAAGGGTCCAGGCCCGAAGCATCAGCCTTCCTGCTCCTCTGATGCTGCTTGGCCTGCTGTGTTCATCCAGCTCTGCGTGTTTCTCTGTATTTCTGCTTCAGGGCAGTGGAGTGGGTGGTCGTGGAGGGTAGTTTTTTTTCGACTGGCAGCTGATTACCAGTGGTGATCCACAGACATCGGAGCTGGGTCTACAATTGTTTGTCATTTATGAAAATGATTTAGGTGCGAATGATAGAAGGTACAACCAGCCAATTTGCAGATGACACTAAGGTTGGTTTTACAGTAGACAGAGAAGAATTTTATGTAAGATTACACAGAGATCTGGATAAATTTGATGAGTGAATCAAAAAGTTGCACAGCATGGGAACAAACCATTCCGTCCAACTTGCCCATGCTGACCATCTATCCGAAATTAATCTAGTCCCATTTTCCAGCATTTGGCCTATATCCCTCTAATTCCTATTCATATACCCACCCAGAAGCCTTTGAAATATTGTTTCTACCAGCCTCCACTACTTCCTGTGGCACTTCGTTCCCTACACAAATCATCCTCTGCGTGATAATGTTGCCTGCTGGGTCCTTTTTAAGCTTTCCCCTCTCACCCTAAACCTGCTTATTTTGGACTCCCCGACTCTGGGAGAAAGATCTTGACTGTTCACCCTGTCCATGCCTTCATGATTTTACAAACATCTATAAGGTGCAAATTTAACTGCAATCAACACGAATGGCTATGCTTTCTGTCAACCCGTGTGTCCACCCTGAAATTCAAAGCTGTTGCCTCTTCCTCCTCGATCAAATCACAATTCTAAAATAATTTTAACCAACTTGTTCAGATATAGCATGAAGCAACTCGGGGGTTTTGAATCTAGACTTTTGGGCCCACAGGTGGAGACACTACCACCACACTGTGATAGCCCCTGAATCCGCAACATTATTCTCCTGTATGTTTGCTCATCATCCTGTTCTGAAACAGGCAGTACTTGAATCCAGAACTTCGGCTCCAGAGTTGGCTACCCACTGCACACGAGCGAAACCATGCCCAGATTTTGGGTCACTTTTAAGTGCCTGCATTCAGCTAAGTTTGGATTTCTTAAATTCTGGTTAATTTTAATGATTTACAAAGGGGACATTTGTTTATTGTTAAACAAATACAAGGTATTTGCACCAAATATAGGATAAACTATTGACATCTTTAATTACATGGCCATGATTTCCGGTTTAGAGACTATCATCTGTACGCTGATTCATGAGGGAATGAAATCCTGCAGACAAACACTGTGCGAAGAAGGATCTCAAATAGATATTATTACTGAAAACAAGAGACAACGAAAGAGTATAATTTCTGGTCCCAAAAGAGCATACTGCATATCATGATTTCTCGTCTCGAACCATTAAATGGTGCAAAACAACAAACTATATTCCAGTGTCTCCTCACCACTGGCTGGTCTCCAATCCTCCCTCCTCACCCTGCCTAGACAAGCCAAACAAGCTCAGGATCATTGGGAAAATAAAGTGGGAGTATCACTCACTGAGCTGTGATGTGGCAGATGGTGTTTAATTTGGGGAAATGCAAGGCATTGTATTTTGGTAAAACATATGAGGGTGAGAATTACACATTTAAAAGTAGTGCCTTTGGTTGTGTTTAAAACAGAGAGACAAATTGGCAGGGTAGTTAAGAAGGCATTTAGTATGCTGCCCTCATTTCTCAGGCCTTTGAGTTTATGGGGCTAGACGTCATGTTGAGGGTGTTGAGGATGTTGAGACGTCATGTACAGGACGTTGGTGAAGCCTCGGCTGGAGCACTGTAACCAGTTCTAGTTGCACTGGTATAGGAAGGATAGTGTCAAGCTGGAGAGGCTTCAGGAGACATTTCCGAAAATGCCGCTGGGAATGGATAGCTTGAGATTTCAGGAGAGGCTGGATCAGCTGGGACATTTTCACTGGAGAGTTGGAGATTAAGGGGAAAATTTATCGAGGTTTATAAAATCATGAGCGATCACATAAGTTGAATGAGAGATGTATTTGCGTAGGGTGAACGATTTCATGACGAGGAGAGTATTTTAAGTTTATTGGAGGAAAGATTTTTGAAAGGAAATGAGAGGTAATTATTTTCCATACAGAGTTGTTGTGTGTGGAATGAACTTCCACAGGAAGTGGCATGAGTTACAACTTTAAAAAAGACATTAAGGTAAGTACACAACTAAGAAATTAGTTTGGATGGTGTTGTGATCTAAAACTGTCCCAGTCCTTTTCTGAATAAAGCTCTGGTTCTCATCCTCTGCCACTGTCTGTGTAGTGGCGTATGAAGCCCAGCAGAGAGTGGCATTGCATCATTTCAAACACCACAGAGAGACAAAGAAACACACACAAATGCGCCAATACCTGCACAGATAAGGGGAGCTTATCGGGATTCCACTTGCTCTGTGGTTCGGCAATATTTCACTCTGTCCCTCCGGTGTGCTTCAGGATTTCTGTTGGTCCGTTGACAGTGTTTCATTATTTGACTCATTCTGTCAGAGTATATCAGCATTTTCTCACTGTAAGTGAGTGTGACAGTATTTCAGTTGTTCATGGGGACTGTGACTCTGTGACAATTTCAGTGCTGTATTATTGAAGATGTCAGGACAAGTGGGGAGAGCAGTAATTATTATAGATTAGCTTCAGTATCAGAGCTGTCTGAAGGAGGAGGTGTATGAGGGAGACTCCGTGCTCACCCACCCTCCTGCCCAACGAGACCGTGGGGATTCCATTTGTACCGACTCGATATAAAAGGGAGATGGCATTAGGAACACTTAGGTTTCTAAGCTGTGCCAGGTGGAAATGGAACTGACAGTGGGGTTAAAGTGAGAATTACCCTTCACTGAGCATTGCTCCTTACTCTGTCGGTGGGATGGGGATGTTTCAGAATCTCCACTCGGGTCATTTACCGGCTCCCTCCAGCTCGGACCAGGCTCCTCTCCGCATGGCAGGTGCAGGGGTGGACGGGACTGATGTTGGGCACTCCAATACCCGGCTGTGAACTTTCTGTCCTATTCCAGGTTGTTTTCCCTGGAATGAGAGAAAGAGAGCGAATGTGCGAGGGTGAAAGTGGTGGTCCTGCTGTTAGTGATTGTGTAGGTGGGGTAATGGTGAGGTGGCTGGAGTGAGCCAGACAACAGTGTGCAGTGCTTTTTTAGTGCAGCAGAGATGTGGAGGACGAGAGAAAGGGAGACAGAGAGAGAGAGAGAGAGAGAGAGAGGGAGAGTAGAGAGAATACAGTGACACTTATTCTGGCAGAGTGGGGAAAGTTCCTGATGCCTGTCCTGTATTTCTGGACATTTCTTTAGACTCCAAATACTGCAGTGAGCAGGGAGGTTAGCTCAGAGCGTGCTCAATGGGTCTGGTGCTGTGGACTCCTCTGGGAAGAGAATGGTCCTTCTCTGTACGAGGCCATCTATCAGGACCTCTGTGCCCCTTTTGACAAATATTGGTGCAATTTCCCCTTATTTGCCAGGCTCGGGGTAAACTGTGCAGGCTGGCTCCGAACTGAGAAAGTTCAAATAAGTGCCTTTTAGCCTTTTAAAGATGGAACCTGCGCCAGGGATCATGGAATACCTGGGCCATCCAGGCGATGGGAACTATTACCAGTATTAATGGGTGGGAGAATCAGGCTGGCATTGAATGAGAGGAATGCCATGTGCTGGGGTAGGCAGATAATGAGGGGAGTTTGATAAGATTGCATTATAAAACTACCTCAGCCACCTGCAGACTATCCCTCTGTCGCATTCAATTAAAATGTCACTGAGACACATTATTGTTAGATATAGCCCAATGAGTCAAAGACTGTGCTCACCACACTCTCAGTCACAAATGCTGAACAAATGCTCATTCAAAACTCTCCATCATCTGAACTCACAGCAATATCCCATTCATACATCATTCCCGAAAAAGCTGCCACATGTTGCAAGATGCCATCAAAATGTTTACATGTCAGCATTCTAAAACTTGTGAACACATCCTTCCATGACACTGCCTCACAACATCCCCCTCTCTGTCCATATATAAAACCTCTCCCATTTGAAATTCGAAATAAAATTAGAACATTTCAGCACAGTGCAGACCATTCGGACCTCGATGTTGTGCCGACTGTCATACCGATCTCAAGCCTATCTAACCGACACTATTCCATGTACGTCCATATGCTTATCCAATGACGACTTAAATGTACCTAAAGTTGGCGAATCTACTACCGTTGCAGGCAAAGCGTCCCATTCCCTTACTACCCTCTGAGTAAAGAAACTACCTCTGACGTCTGTCCTATATCTTTCACCCCTCAATTTAAAGCTATGCCCCTTCGTGCTCGCCATAAACATCCTAGCAAAAAGATTCTCCCTATCCATCCTATCTAACCCTCTGATTATTTTATATGTTTCAATTAAGTCGCCTCTCAATCTTCTTCTTTCTAATGAAAACAGCCTCAAGTCCCTCAGCCTTTCCTCGTAAGACCTTCCCTCCATACCAGGCAACATCCTAGTAAATCTCCTCTGCACCCTTTCCAAAGCTTCCACATCCTTCTTATAATGCGGTGACCAGAACTGTACGCAATACTCCATGTGCGGCCACACCAGAGTTTTGTACAGCTGCAGCATAACCTCTTGGTTCCGGAACTCGATCCCTCTATTAATAAAAGCTAAAACACTGTTGCCTTCTTAACAGCCCTGCCAACCTTGGTGGCAACTTTCAAGGATCTGTGTACATGGACACCAACATCTCTCTGCTCATCTACACTACTGAGAATCTTACCATTAGCCCTGTACTTTGCCTTCCGGTTTCTCCTACCAAAGTGCATCACCTCACACTTGTCAGCATTAAACTCCATTTACCACCTCTCAGACCAGCTCTGCAGCTTATCTATGTCTCTCTGCAACCTACAGCATCCTTCATCACTATCTACAACTCCACCGACCTTAGCGTCGTCTGCAAATTTACTAAACCATCCTTCTATGCCCTCATCCAGGTCATTTATACAGATGACAAACAGCAGTGGACCCAACACCGACCCTTGCGGTACACCACTAGGAACTGGTCTCCAGAATGAACATTTCCCATCATCTACCACCCTCTGTCTTCTTTCAGCAAGCCAGTTTCTGATCCAAACTGTTATATCTCCCACAATTCCATTCCTCCGCATTTTGTGCAATTGCCTACTGTGGGGAAACTTATCGAACGCCTTGCTGAAATCCATATACACCACATCAACCGGTTTACTCTCAGCTACCTGTTTCGTCACCTTCTCAAAGAACTGAAGAAGGTTTGTGAGGAACGACCTTCCCTTCACAAAACCGTGCTGACTGTCCCTAATCAATTTATTCTTTTCTAGATGATTATAAATCCTATCTCTTATAACGTTTTCCAACACTTTACCAACAACTGAGTTAAGGCTCACTGGTCTATAAGTACCAGGGGTGTCTCTACTCCCGTTCTTGAACAGGGGAACCACATGCACTATCCTCCAGTCGTCTGGCATTATCCCTGTAGACAATGACGAGTTAAAGATCAATGCCAAAGGCTCGGCAATCTCCTCCCTGTCTTCCCAGAGGATCCGAGGATAAATCCCATCCGGCCCAGGGGACTTATCTATCTTCCCCCTCTGTAGGATTTCTAATACCTCTTCTTTGTGAACCTCAATCCCACCTAATCTAGTAGTCCGTATCTCAGTATTCTCCTCGACAACATTATTGTTTTCTGGAGTGAATACTGTTGAAAAATATTCATTTAGTGCTTCCCCTATCTCATCTAACTCCACACACAACTTACCACTACTATCCTTAATTGGGCCTAATCTTACTTTTGTCATTCTTTTATTCCTTAAATACCTATAGAAAGCCTGAGGCTTTACCCTGATCCTATCCGCCAACAACTTCTCATGTCTCCTCTTGGCTCTTCTGAGCTCTCTCTTTAGGTCCTTCCTGGCTACCTTGTAACCCTCAAGCACCCCAACTGAGCCTTCACATCTCATCCTAACATAAGCCTTCTTCTTCCTCTTGACGAGAGATTCCAAATCCTTTGTAAACCACGGCTCCCGCGCTCTACAGCTTCCTCCCTGCCCACAGGTACATACTTATCTAGGACACACAGGAGCTTTTCCTTGAATAAGCTCCACATGTCTGATGCCCCCATCCCCTGCAGTTTCCTTCCCCATCCTATGCTCCCTAAATCTTGCCTAATCTCATCGTAATTCCCTTTCCCCCAGCTATAACTCTTGCCCAGTGGTATACACCTATCCCTTTCCATCACTAAAGTAAACATAACAGAATTGTGATCGCTATCACCAAAGTGCTCACCTACTTCCAAATCTAACACCTGGCCGGGCTCATTACCCAGTACCAAATCTAATGTGGCTTCGCCCCTTGTTGGCCGATCTACATACTGTGTCAGGAAGCCCTCCTGCACACTCTGGACAAAAACTGACACATCTATAGTACTCGAACTATCGTGTTCCCTGTCAATATTTGGAAAGTTGAAGTCAACCATGACAACTACCCTGTCTCCCTCCCTCCGATCGAGAATCATCTTTGCTATCCTTTCCTCTACATCTCTGGAACTAATCAGAGGCCAATAGAAAACTCGCAACAGAGTGACCTCTCCTTTCCTGTTTCTAACCTCAGCCCATACTACCTCAGTTGATGAGTCCCCAAACATCCTTTCTGCCAACTGTTCATATTTTAAAAAATTCCCCACCATCTCTCTCTGGCAATGATTGTCACACCCATGACACCCCTTGTCAAGGCACATTGGAGATATGGAGCTGTAAATGGATGGGAGCCGCACATCCTGTCACTTCCAGCATGGGCTGCAAGTTTCCCCAGGCTGGGCAGCGATTTGAAACAGCATTACCGAGCACTGCACTGGGGTGGTCTATACAGATCTGCACTCTGGCAGGGTAACTGCTCCAGGTGTACAGATCACAGCCTCCCGTGCAGGAGAGATAACTGGTCTGGATTTATAGATCAATGCATTCATGTGATCTGCACAGCTCTCCACATACTTGATAGGCCTGTAATCCAGATTTATAGATCAATGCACTGGTGTAGTCTGCACAGCTCCCTGTGCTGGACTGATGTCTATTTGACTGTTGAGGCCTGCACAGTGTCCCACTCTGGACAGATTGCCAGGTTGTATTGAGCAGGACACTAGCCGATCTGCACAGTGATCCATGCTGAACAGATATTTCATCTGGGTTTGTGGTGTCTGGGCTGGTTCTGTGAGGTTGGTTGATAATGTGAGATAACTGACCACTTCAGCTGATCTGTCAATGCCTTTAATTTGTGTTTGCCAGTTGTGTTGAGTTTGGGGAGAGATTTCCACCGCGAGGCTGAGTGGGTCTCACCAAAACTGATGGACAGAAGGGCCTTTGTGATGTGGGTCTTTATGACTCCATCGCATTCTGTAATCAACAGTCCCCGGAACATTCTGTAACCGACATTATTTGGGAACAGTTGGATGCCAGTTAATTGAACAAAAGATATGATCCCGAGGGAAAAGATTCCATTCCAGGGAGAAAGAGACACTGCTTCAAAATCCCCTGAGGCATTTAAAGGGGTGAATGCATTTTCCCTGTGTTCATGTTTCTTCACAAACGAAAATTGACCACAATGTGGACGAAAAGACAGAAATTTCGAAACTCTGTTTGCCTTAAAGGAACTGTGAGAGAATCCTTCAGGAAGGCAACATCTTCACCCTCCTTATTAGGAACTGTAAAGAAGTGACCCGTGCCTGCTCTCGAGTGAATGAGAGTGTGAGAATTTTCTGTTCCTATGGATGTGCATTTGTATTTTTCGGGAGGGAGAGTTTCTTGTTATTTTATGTCATGTTTTTTGTTTAAAAAATTGAATCATGACTCTTTGTTATTTCAACGTTATTTTTTTTCTCAGTAAGTCAGTGATGCATTTGAAAATGCCACTGGGTCCTCAATCAAACTGGTAACTTTGACCAAGGCTGATGTACATTTTGTCTGTTTTCCTTCCTCACAGTTACATTGTATAAGTAATTCAGCCCTTACTATTTGTGACTTCAGGTCCAATTATTTCACGAAATCTCTGAGTACAGTGATGCATTTGAAAATGTCGCTGGGTCCTCAAATAAACTGGAACATTTGCCTCCAGGCTGATGTACATTTATTTTCCTTCCTCACAGTTAACGTAGTGACGATCTACATCCTGCTTTATAAAGATTATGGATTGTCTCCATGTGTGAGACGTTACCTGGGGGCCTTGGCAGTGGCGGATCTACTGGTCATTATCCTCGACCTGATATTGAAACACATTCCCATTGTTTATCGGGAACAGTTTTATTTCCTGAAGTCCATCCCTGTGTGTAATATCCACGCCGTCCTGCTTTATGCAGCCACTGACTGTTCTGTCTGGTTCACCGTCACTTTCACCTTTGATCGATTTGTGGCCATTTGTTGCCAGAAGCGGAAAAGTAAATATTGCAGTGAGAAAACGGTGGCTGTGGTTCTGGGAACAGTGACTGTGCTGAGCTGTTTAAAGAACATTTTCTGGTATTTTATGCTCACAGCTCGCTATTGGCTGGCGAACAGCCCCTGGTTTTGTTTTGTAACATATGGTGTTTATGCCTCTCGTGCCTGGGTCACAATCGAGTTCCTCCACCACATTCTAACCCCGACTCTCCCATTTCTCCTGATTCTGCTGCTCACTGTTTTCACCGTCAGACACATTTTAGTGACCAGCAGAGCCCGCAGGAGACTCCGGGCTCACACCAATGGGGACGGTCAGTGTGACACAGAAATGCAAAATCGTAAAAAATCCATCATTTTACTGTTTGTGATCTCAGCCAATTTCATCCTGTTATGGTCAATGTTAATGGTGTATTCTATATGGAACAGGATGTGGTATTTAGGGTATAAGTCTATGTATCTACATGACTTTGTGCTCGAATTGGGCTTCATGCTGCAGCTCCTCAGTTGCTGCACAAACACCGCGATTTATGCCGTGACCCAGACTAAGTTCAGGCATCAGCTGAAGAATGTGCTGAAATATCCCTTTACCCAAATTCATCCATCAATCAAATTCACTCATTAATCAATCCATCCGGGATTTTCTCATTTCAGTTCAATGTTTCAGCAATGAAGCAGCCTGTCGCTATGGTAACAGGCTGAGGGTAGTGCTGGTTTGTCCAACCTTATCCCACAGGGGGTTACAGGGAAACATGTCAATGTTTCTCTGAACTCACAGGCCAAAGAGAAAAGGCACCATTCCACTGACTGCATCCATAACTTCAATATGTAATTAACGTTCATTAAAAAGTGCCAAGCAGCACAGCAAACTATATTGCTGTTTGTCTTTGTGTTGAAGAGGCTCAGCTGGAGAGAGACAGGCTCCCTCCCTGTCCATTCAACCCTGTCTCCCTCCCTGACACGAGCTGTCCTCCTTCCTGTCCCTCCCTCTCCCAGTCACTCACTGACTCCCTCTCCCTCCATGTCCCCCTACCTCTCCATCTCTATCCCTTACTCCCCCCCTGTCCCTCATTCTGTCCCTCTGTCCTTTGCTCCAGTCCCTTGCTCCAGTCGCTATCTCCCTGTTCCTCGCTCACTCCCTAGCTCCCACCACATCCCTCACTCCCACTCTCACGCCCTCTACGTCCCTCGGTCCCTCCTTCAACCCCTCCCTCCCCATCCCTCACTCCCTCCCTCCGTCCTCGTCCCTTGCTCCCTCCCTGTCTCTCGCTCCTTCCCCAACTCTCACACCGTCACTTGCCCCGTCACACTCCATCCTCAACATTACTCAATTCTCCCTCCCTGTCCTGTAACCCCTCGCTAGCTCCCTCTTTCCCCGTCCCTCACTCCATCTCTACTCTGTCCCTCATTCACTCCCTCCCTCTCGCGTGCTCCTTGTCCCTAGCTCCCTCACTTGCTCCATCCCTGCCCTGTCCCTCGCTCACTCCCTCCCCATCCTTCGCTCCCCCTCCCTTGCTCAATCCCTCCCTCGGTCTCTCCATCCCCATCCCTCAGTCCCTCGATCCCTCCCTGTCCCTCATTCCGTCGTTGGCTCCCTCCCCATCCTTCGCTCGCTTGATCCCTTCCTGACCCTTTCTCCCTCCTGCCCTCACTGTCCCTGCTCCTTCCCTCCTCCCCGTTCCTCGCTCACAACCTACCCCTGCCCCTTGCTCCCTTCCTCCAAATGTCTCACTCCCACACTCGATATTTCTTGCTCCCCCCATCCCCCCTCCCCATCAGTCCCTCACTCCCCACGCCTCCCTCCTCCCAGGTCACCCCTCCCTAGCTTCTCCCCACTCCTTCCCTCCCTAAGCAGTGCCTGTCCCTCCCTTTCACCCTCCCTCCTCCCTCCCCATCCCTCCCTTGCCCCATCCCCATCACCCCCTTCCTCTTCTCTCGCTTCCTCCCTCCCATCCCTCGCTCCCTCCCTCACCCCATTCCTTGGTCTATCGCTCCCCATCCCTGACTCCCTTGTTCCTTGTCCCTCATTCATTTACTTGTTCCCTCCCTCACCCCCTCACTGTTCCTCCTCCCTCCCTTCCCCACCTCCCTCGTTCCGTTCCCCACCCTGTCCTCCCTCCATATCTGCCTTCCAGCTGCTCCCTTTCTAGTCCCTTACTACCAGCCTCCCCATCCCTTGCTCCCACGCTCCTTCCCTCCCCATTTCTCGCGCTCTCCTTCCACAATGTCCCTCACTCCCTCCTTCCCACCGCGCCTTGCTGCCTTGTTCCCCGTCCCTCCCTGCCCATCCCTCGCTCTCTCCCTCCCACACATCCCTCACTACCACCCTCCCCATCCTTCATTCCTGCATTCCCTCCCTCCACCATTCCTTGGTCCCTCCCTCACTCCGTCCCTGTCCCTCGCTCCTTTCTCGCTCCCTACCTGTTCCTCCCTCGCTCCCTCCGTATCAGTCCCTTTATCGTCCCTCTATCCCTTCCTCTCCATCCCTCACTCCCCATCCCTCACTCCCTCACTCACCCCATTCCTCACTCCTTAGCTCCCCGTCCCTCGCTAACTCGCTGCCCGCCCATCCATCCTTGCCTCTTGCTTGCGCTTTCCCTGCCCCTTGCTCTCTCCCGACCTATCCGGCATTCCCTTACTCTCAACCTCACTCCCCCACCTCACCCTCGCTCCCCAGCTCCCTGTTCCTCCTTCATTCCCTCCCCATCCTGCCCTCCCTCGTGTCCTCTTTTGCATGCTTCTTCGGTCCCTTTCTCCCTCCCTTCTTGTCCCTCGCTCCCTCCCTCGCTCTCTCCCTCCCCAGCCATCTCTCCCCACTCCCTCCCTCCACCATCCCTCGCTCCCTCCCTTCATTCCTGCCTCACTCCCACTCTCCATGTCCTTCAATCGCTCCCTCCCCTCCATACTCCCTTCCCTCGCATCCTCCCCCTCTATCTTCTTCCCTTCCTACTCCCTCTCCATCCCTCCCTCCCTCCCTCCCCATCAGTCACTTTCTCGTCCCTCTCTCCCTGCCTCCCCATCCCTCCCTCCCCATCCCTCACGCCCTCCCTCACCACATTCCTCGCTCCCTCGCTCTCCGTCCCTCACTAACTCGCTGCCCGTCCCTCCATCCTTGCACCTTGCTTGCTCTTTCCCTGACCCATCCGTCATTCCCTTATTCTCTATTTCACTCCCCACATTCCGCGCTCACTCACTCCCTGTCCCTCACTCTCATGGTCCATCCCTCACTCATCCCTCACTCTCTCCCTCCCCAAGTCTCTCGCTCACTCACTCCCCGTCCCTCCTTCTGTCACTGGCTCCTCCCTACCCCATCTCTTGCTTCCCGTCCCTCACTGTCTGTCCGTCACTGTTTCGATCCCCACCCCTGACTTCCTTGCTCCCCATCACTCCCTCCCCCGCTTCAGATCCCTCCTCCAAGTCAATTGCTGTGCCCTCCCTGTCAGACAGTCCCTCAAACCCTCCCTCCCTCCCTCCTTCCCTCTCTGTCCCTTGCTCTCTACGTCCCCTGCGATCCCTCGCTCCCTCGCTCCATCCCTTGCTCATTTGTTCCTGCCCTGTCACTCGCTCCCTCACCATCTCTCATTCCCTCACCGTGCCTCGTTCCCTCACTCTCCATTCCTTGCTTCCCTCACTCCGAGTCCTTCATTCCCTCGATCTGCACCCCTCACTTCCTCATTCCCCATCCGTCCCTCCTCCTCTCCCCGTCCTTCACTCACTGTCCCACACTCCTTCCCTTCCCGTCCCTCACTCTGCCACTCCATTCCTCCCTGGTGCTTCGCTCCCTTGCTCCCTGTCCCTCACTATCTGTCCCTTGCTACCCGTTCCTCAGTCTCCATCCATTGCTTCCTTGCTCGCATCCCTCCCTCCCTCGCTCCCTCCCCATCCCTTGCTCCCTCTCTCACTCCCTCTATTTCCCTCACTCCCTCCCACCCAGTCACTCACTGCCTTGCTCCCTCCCTGCCCTTTGCTCACTCCCCATCCGTTTCTCCCTCCCTGTCACTCTCTCCCTTCCTCCCTACGCCCATGCCTTGCTCCCTGATTTCCCATGCCTCACTCCCTCACTCCCTGTCCCCAGCTCCCTCGCTTCCTCCCTCCTACCCGCCCCTTCCATCCCGCCCTCCCTACCCCCATCCCTTGCCTCCTTCCTCCACCATGTCTCATTCCCTCGATGCCTGTTCTTCACATCCTCCCTCCCTGTACCTTCCTCCCTCTCTCCCTTGCTGATCCCCCATCACTCCATCCCTCGCTCTCACTCCCTCCCTCCCTCCCCATCCCTCGCTCCCCTTCCCTTGATCTGGTTCCCTCACTCCCAGTCCTTCACTCCCTTGATGCTTATCCCTTAATTCCTCGCACCCTGTCCATCCCTCCTCCTCGCTCCAACCCCCACTCCCCATCTCTCGCTCTAGTGCTTTCTCCCTCCCTGGTCCCTTGCTCCCTCACTCCCCATTCTTCGCTGTCTGTCGTTCGCTCCCTTGGTCCCATCCCTCCCTCCCTCGCTCCATCCATCCTTGCACCTCGCTCACTCTCCATTCCTATTTCATTCCCTACCTCCCCGTCCATCGCTCCCTCCCTCCCTACCCCCACCCCTTGCCTCTTTCCTCCCCCTGCGACATTTCTTCACTCCCTGTCCCTCCCTTGGTACCTCCCAGTCCCTCCCTTGCTCCCTCCTCCTCACTCCCTCCCTCCTCATCCCTTGCTCCCTGTCCCTCACGCCTTCAATCCCTGTCATTTACTTCCTCGCTCCATGTCCCTCCCTCTCCTGCTGCCTGTCCCTCCTCCACATCCCTCACCCCCTGAATCATTCCCTGTCACTCATCCCCTCGCTCGCTCCCTCACTACCCTGCCCTTCACTCCCTGGATGCCCATCCCATTCTCCCTCACACCCCATCCTTCCTTCCCTCGCTCCCCGTCTCCCCTTCCCTGTACCTTGCTCCCTCCCTTGCTCCATCCGCGCCCCTCACTCCCTCCCTCTCCATCCTTGCTCCCTCTCTAATCCCCTCTCTTGCACCCTACCTCACCTACCCTCAGTCCCTTGCACCCTGTCCCTCACTTGCTCGCCAACTCCCTCCGACCCACACATTCCTTCCTCCCTCCACACGGCCATCGGTCCCTTCCCCTCTTCCCTCGATCCCTCCCCCACTCCATGGTCCCTCCCTCACCCCTCCCCATCCCTCCCTCGCTCCCTATCCCCCCTCGTGGTCCCTCGCTCGCACACTGCTCATTGCTCCCTTCCTCGTCCCTTGCACCTGTGTCCCCATTCCTTGCTCCCACACTTCCTCCCTCCCCAATCCCTCGCTCTCTCCCTCCCTCACGTCCCTTGCTCCCTCCCACGACACCCTGTCCCTCTCTTCCCACATCTCAGTCCCCATCCATCACTCCATTGGTCCAAAGCCCTCCCTTCCTCTCTCCACGTTCCTCCCTCCCCCATTGAATGTCCCTTGCTCCCTCCCTCCTTCACTCTCCGTCCGTCGCTCCGTCCCTCGCTACCTGTCCTTCGCTACCAATCTCTCCCTCCCCGTTCCTTTCCATCCATCATTCCCTCCCTACCCAATCCTCGCTCTCTCCATCCCTGTACCTTCCTCCCTGCCTTCCTGTCCCTCACACCCTTGCTCTGTGACTTGCTCCCACTCTGTGTCTCTTGCTCACCCGCTCCCACCCAATCTCTCACTCTATTGCTCCCTCCCCAACCCTCATTCCTTCCCTGTCTTTTGCCTCTTCACTGTCTCTCGCTCCCTCTTAGACCCTCACTCACTCTCCCTCCCTCGCTCCCTCGCTCCCAACCTGCCCCTTGTTCCCTCCCCATCCCTCACTCTGTCCCTTGCTTGGTACCTCACTCAGTCCGTTGCTCCCCCCTTTCTCCCTCCTCACTCCCCACTCATTCCCTTGTTCCCATGCTTCCTCACTCTGGCTCCCTCGCTCCCTCCCACACTCCCCATCCCTCACTCCCTCGCATCACGTCTCTCCCTCTCTGTCCTTTACTCCCTCCCCCACTCCCCGTCCATCGCTCTCTCGCTGCCATCCTGTTCCTCACTCACTCCCTGTCTTTCGCTTGGTCCCTCACTCAGTTGGTCAGTCTCCACTTTTTCCCTCATCACTCCCCACTCACTCCCTCCCTGTCCCTCATTCCTTCACTCCCATCCCACTCCTCCCACCGCCCCATCCCTCCCTCATCCCTGCCCTCCCCGTCACTCCATCACTCCGCCCACTCCCTGTCCTTTCCTCCCTCACCCCACACCTTTCCTACCTCGCACCCTCCCTCCCTCGGTCCCTCCCCCATCACCGTCCATCCCTTACTCCCTCCCCTTCCCTCCCTCTCTCCCACATATCCCTCACTCACTCTTTACCCCATCCCTTGCTCCTCCCCCTTCCCATCCCTCCCTCGCTTCCTCCCCATTGCACCTTTCCTTCCTTCCTACCCGCCCCTCACTCCCTATCCCTTGCTGTCTCAATCCTCGTCCCTCGTTACCTCCCTCCTGGTCCCTCACTCCCTCATTCACATACCTCTCTCCCTCACTCCCTCTCTGTCCCTCGCTCCCTCTCTTGCTCCCTCTTCATCCCTCCCTCCTTGTACCTCACTCCTTCCCTATCTGCCCCTCAGTCCCTCCCCATCACATGCTACCTCCCGTCCTCCCCATCCCTTGCTCCCTCCTTGACCCCATCCCTTGCTACCTTCCTCCCCATGTCTTACTTCCTTGATCAGTGTCCCTCACTTGCTCCCTCTCTCCAACCCTCCCCATCCGTCCCTCCCTCCCACCCTCCCTCAGTCACTCCCTCCCCCTCATCCCTCATTCCCTCGCCCACTGTCCCTCACTCACTTGCTCACGCTCTTCCCCTCCCCATCTCTCCCTCG
The DNA here is from genome assembly GCF_030684315.1 of Stegostoma tigrinum. NCBI lineage: Eukaryota > Metazoa > Chordata > Chondrichthyes > Orectolobiformes > Stegostomatidae > Stegostoma > Stegostoma tigrinum. The sequence continues at coordinate 482,879 of NW_026728811.1, forward strand.
CACTCTCCCCATGCTCCATCCCTTGCTCCCTTCCTACTCCCAATCCCTCATTCCGTCATCCCCTGTCCCTCTCTCCCTCACTCCCCATCCATCACTTCCTCCCTTGCTCCCATGCCATATCTCACTCTTCACCCTGTCCCTTCTTCCCTCTCTGACCTCGTCCCTCCCCATCCCTCCCTCGCACCCTCCCTACCTCCTTCGCTATCTCCCCCGACCCTATCCCACCCTCGCTCACTCAACCCCCTCCCTCATTCTCCCCATCCCCGTCACCCCTCCCCGATCACCATCTCTCTCCCACATCCCCCGCTCCCTCCCTCCATGTCCCTCCCATCATCGCTCCCTCCCTATCCTTCATACCCTCTTTCACTCCCTTTACATCCCGAGCTCCCTCGCTCCCTCCCTCCATGTCGCTTACTCCCTTGCTCGCTCCTTCCCTGCCCCTTGCTCCCTCCCCAACACATGCTCGCTCCCTCTCTCCCCGTCCCTCACTCCCTTCCCCCCCACATCTCCCTCCCTTGCTCACTCGCTTGATCCTTCCCTCTAGGTACCCCCCTCACTCCTGCGCTCCCCCACTCTCCTTCGCTCCCTCCCCACTCCCTCACTCCCTCCCCCACCGTTCTTCCCTCCCTTCCTGCCCCATCCCTCACTCTTTCCCTCCCTTGTTCCCTCCCCATCTCTCCCTCACTCCCTCCCCGTCACTCTCTTCCCCCCATCCCTCACTCCCTGTTCCTTGCTCCCTCAAACCCCATCCCTCGTTTCCTCACTCACACTCCTTCGATCACAGCCCTCTTTCCCTCACTCCCAATCCCTCCCTGCACCCACCCCTTGCTCCCTTGCCCCCTCACTCTCTCCCTCCCTCTCCTTTCCTTACTCCCTCACTCCCTCCCCGCCCCTCTCTCCCTCCCCACCCCATCCCTTGCTACTTTCCTGCCCATCCCTCACGCTGCGTCCGTTGCTTCCTCTCTCCCCCTCCCTGTCCGTGCCCCGCATCCTCACGCCCTCCCTGTTTATCTCCCCTGTCCCTGTCCCTCCCTCGCTCACTCCCTCCTCTATCCCTTGCTCCCTGCCTCCCCCATCCCTCGCTCCCTCCCTCTCCTTTCCTTACTCCTTCACTCCCTCCCTGTCCCTCTCTCCCTCCCTACCACATCCCTTGCTACTTTTCTGCCCATCCCTCATGCTGTGTCCCTTGCTTCCTCTCTCTCTCCCCCTCCCTGTCCGTGCCTCACATCCTCACACCCTCCCTGTTTATCTCCCCTGTTCCTCCCTCGCTCACTCTCTCCTCTATCCCTTGCTCCCTGCCTCCCCCATCCCTCGCTCCCTCCCTCTCTGACGCCCCTCCCTGCCTTGCTCACTCCCTTGCTCCCTTTCCGTCCCTCCCTCGCTCCCTCCCCATCACTCTCTCCCTCATCCCTCGCTCCCTGCCTGCCTGTACCTCAGTCCCATGCTCCCACCCTCCCCCATGTTCCCCATTCCCTCCTTCCCTATCCCTCACCCCCTCACTGTCTCCCTCCCTCACCCACCCCTCGCTCCCTCGAACCCCGTCCCTCCTTCCCCCCGCCTCCCCATTCATTCAATGCTCACTCACCACCTCTTGATCCCTCATTTCCTCCCTGTCGCTCCCTCACTCCTTCATTCTCTCTCCCTGTCCCTCCATCCCCATCGCTCACTCCCTGAAGTCCGTCACTCCCTCCCTGTCCCTCGCTCACTCTCTCCCTCCCTGTCCCTCCCTGTCCCTTGCTCCCTATCCCTGTCCCTCTGTCTGTCTCTCTCCTCGCTCCCTCCCCGTCTCTCGCTGCCTCACTGTCCCTCGCTCCCTCACTGTCCCTCGCTCAGTATCCTTGCCCCCGCCCTTTGCTCCCTCCCAGTCCCTTGATCCCTCCCTGTCCATCCCAACCTGTCCCCCTCCCTGACTGTACCTGTCCCTCTCTCTAACCCTCCCTTTCTGTCCCTTATAGCCTCCCTGTCCCTTCTTCCCTCACCTTTGCTCCCTCTCCCTCCCTGTCTTTGTCTGTCCCTGTTCCAGTCCTCCCTGTCCCTCCATCCCTGTCCACTTTCCCTTGCTCCCTCCCTGACCTTCCCTGTCCCCACCCCTATCCCTTGCACACTGTCCCTGCCCTTTCTCCCTCTCTCTCCCACCCTCCCCTGTTCTTGTCCCTTGTTCCATCTCTGTCCCTCCATCCCTGTCCCTGTCCCTGCTCCTGCCTGTGCCTGTCCCTACCCCACCTCTACTTGCTTCATCTCCGCTTTCATGACCTGTCTGGCTTCCCTCCCACCTGCCTCCCTCTCTCTCCTCACTGACCATTCCCCATACCAACTCCCTGCCAACACTCACCGTTACTGGCTTCATCCCACCTCCTTGACCTGTATTTTTTCTCTCCACTATTTGCTCCACTATCCTTTTTCTATCATCCCCACCCACCTCGATATATATTCAGAGCGCCCTTCCCCTCCCTCATTTCTGATGCAGGGTCCAAACCAGAAATGTCAGCTTTCCTGCTCCTCTGATGATGCCCGGCCTGCTGTTGTCATCCAGCTCCACACCTTGTTATTTCACAGCCCAGCATTGGCATTTCCTACTAACCACAAAGGCTATCATCTGTCTTTTGTGACCTCACTCTGGACAGGAAGCTTGTAGAGCCCACCACTGGGCTGGGTACTTTCCATCACAAGTTGGTACCTCAGGGTATACAATCCCTCATAGACACTGGGAACAACAACCTGATTTATTCAAGAATGTTGCTTTTGGTGCTGATTTTAACATCTTTTAGTGTGGGTCATAGGTTTTGGGGTGGGTGCAATAAATGACAATGTCTCTCAGAAACTGAATTTGTTTGTTCTGAAATCTTTCCCTGTACAAACCGCGATGATGTTTGTAAATATTTCACAGAGTAATAGAAAGAAAGACATTGAAGATGAGAGAATCAAATCAAAAACTGTGTCAAGATACAACAGAGTTAATCAATTCATCAGGACCAGAAGGGAACATGTTTATGTGGTATGTCAGTGGGTAAAGATTTCAAACATCAGTGTGAGTGGGAAAGCGCCAACACCCACACACTGACACACCTGATTCTGAATGTTCCAGTGAGCTAACTGCAGAAATTATTCAACATCATCCAGTTAACATTCTGGGAAATAAAATTCCACAGAGCAGGGAAACTGTACACACATTGTGTTTATGGACAAGGATTCAACAGACCATCCAATCTGGAGAGATGCCAGGAGATCAGCATCATGGAATTACCGTGGGAATGTGTGGATTGTGTGAAGGGATACAGATACCCAGGGTAGCTGGAAGCTCATCGTCATCGTCGCTCTCAGGAGCGATCATTCACCAGGCTAGGCATCATTTATTGTCCATCTCTAACTGCCCAGAGGGTTCTTCAAAGCCAACCACATTGCTGCAGGTCTGAAGTCACATGTGGTGCAAATCAGGTAAGGATGGCACTTTCCTTCCCAGAAGAATGTTAATGAACCCGATGGGTTTTTCCAACAACCGACAATGGATTCACAGTCATCATTAGATTCTTAATTCCAGTTATTTATTGAATTCAGATTCCACTATCTGCATCCATACGGGGAAGAGGAAGAGACCATTAAACTGCTCCAAGTGTGGGGAGATGTTCAGAGATTCATCTGGCCTACAGGTACACCAGCAAGTTCATACTGGGGAGAAGCCATTCGTATGTTCTGACTGAGGGAAAGGATTATTCAGTCATCCAGTCTGTCAAAGTATAAGAAAGTTCACAAATGGTCATATCAGTTGGATCTGCTGTTAATCCGCATTATATATGCTGCTGGACAGCACATTTCAAACGGACAGTATCTACTGTCTCAAAACAAACAAGTGAAGCAGTTACATGGGACAGTCAGCACCTGCATGCTCTTCTCCATATTGCACACCATTCTCATTAACAGGATGGAGAAATGGAAGATTTGCGGACAGAAATCTCAAAATGACCATCACATGAAGATCTAATGGAGTCACTGAAATAATTGGGACTCGAAAATCATAATCTTCCATATTGGCTGTTCCTTTACTCTCAGTGATTCAAAATCCTGGAACTTCTCCCAAACAACACTGTGGGTGACCGTGCACCTCAAAAACTGGAGTCTCAGAAACACATTCTGACAGTGGGTAAAGTGGGAGGGTCAGAGGGTTTCTCTCTGCTGGACTGGCCGCTCTCACTACTTTGCTTCCAGTGACGCTGATATTGTTTGAGCCTGGGACTGCACATTCCCAAGGAAATGATCCCCAAAAGCTGATGAAGCAAATTTCTTTTGTCCTGGATCGGAAATAATGTTTTCCTCACCAGTCCAACTGGATCAGAAGTAAATATGCTTGTCTTTATTCCATTGAGTGTCAAGCCCAATCAACTCAATTAGTCTCCATCAGTATTTACGCACCACATCTCCCCCAACAGAAGATCCTTCTATTTCTTGCAAATGATAGAGGGGTGATAAACAGAACCATGCCCCTTCAACATGTGGTCTGTAAATATCCTGATCTGGTTTTCTTGCTAATTAGCACATATTAATTTAAATATGGCAACTATTTTATTTGTTTATGAGTCATTGGTATCGCTGGGCAGGGCCAGATTTATTGCCAATCACTAACCACCCCGGAGAGGATGGGGCCAGCTATAGCCCATGTACTGTCAATAGATCCACCGTGCTATTTTGGGTTTTTTCCAGGAATTTGACCAAGCAACACAGAAGGAACATGATATATTCCCAGGCCAAAGTCAGAAGACACACAACACCTGATTAAAGACCAACAGGTTTATTTGAAAGCATAGCCTTTCGGGGTATTCCTCCTTCGTCAGGTGAAGAGCTACTTTATTACTTTGTTACACGTCATAAGAAAGTGAGAAATTCAGGTGCAGTTTTCAGAAAGCTTGTGTTTTCAAATAAACCTGTTGGTCTCTAACCTGGTGTCATCCGACTTCTGACTAACCCACCACAGTCCAACACCAGCATCTCCACGTTATATTTCCAGGTCAGCACAGTATGTGGCCGAGAGGGGATTCAGCAGGTGGTAGCGTTCCCATGTGACTGCTGCCCCTGTCTTTCTGGATGGTAAAGACTGCAGATTCAGAGGGTGCTGTTGGAGGAGCCTTGCTGAGTCACTGCAGTGCATCTTGTAGCTGATACAGATTGCTACCACTGTGCATCAGTGGTGAGGGGAATACAGGGATGTAGTTTGGGTGCAAGTCATGGGGGCTGTTCTGTGTTGCATTGTAGTAAACACAACGTCAGAATTTTGAAATAAAAAAAGAAACAATGTCATACGATAACCCTGCCGCATCTTCACCATTCCCCCAGACCTTCCACTGACTGAGAACGAACGGTCAGTCCCTAGTAAGGGGCTCACGTTTGACCCCCTACAACCACACATCAACAAATACCAGTCACGTTTGGACAGAGAGCAGTTTTTCCGCCGCCTTCGCCTCCATGCCTACTTCTTCAACCGGAACCTAACCCTCCCTCCACTGACCCCTTCACCCGCTTCCAACACAAGTCCTTCTCCTGGACACCACCCCCAGGCCTCCTACCCACCCTCGACCTCTTCATCTCCAACTGTCGTCGATACATTAACCGCCCAACCTCTCCAACCCTCTCACCCACTCCAACCTCTCCCCTGCAGAACGGGCAGCCCTCCGCTCCCTCCACTCCAACCACAACCTCACCATCAAACCCGCAGACAAGGGTGGCGCAGTGGTAGTATGGCGCACTGACCTCTACATCGCCGTGGCCAAACGCCAACTCTCCGACACCACCTCCTACCGCCCCCTCGATCATGACCCCACACCCGAGCACCAAACCATCATCTCCAACACCATTCATGATCTCATCACCTCAGGGCACTTCCCACCCACAGCCTCCAACCTCATTGTTCCCCAACCCCGCACGGCCCGTTTCTATCTCCTTCCCAAAATCCACAAACCTGCCTGCCCTGGTTGACCCATTGTCTCAGCCTGTTCCTGACCCACCGAACTCATCTCCACCTATCTGGATTCCATTTTTTCCCCTTTGGTCCAGGAACTCCCTACCTACATCCGTGACGCCACCCACGCCCTCCACTTCCTCCAGGACTTCCAATTCCCTGGCCCCCAACACCTCATTTTCACCATGGTCGTCCAGTCCCTATACACTTGTATTCCGCATGCAGATGGCCTCAAGGCCCTCCGCATCTTCCTGTCCCGCAGGCCCGACCAGTCCGCCTCCACCGACACCCCCATTCGCCTAGCTGAACTCGTTCTCACCCTCAACAACTTCTCTTTCGATTCCTCCCACTTCCTACAGACTAAGGGGGTGGCCATGGGCACCCGCATGGGCCCCAGCTATGCCTGCCTCTTTGTAGGGTACGTGGAACATTCCCTCTTCCGCACCTACACAGGCCCCAAACCCCACCTCTTCCTCCGCTACATTGATGACTGTATCGGTGCCGCCTCTTGCTCCCCAGAGGAGCTTGAACAGTTCATCCACTTCACCAACACCTTTCACCCCAACCTTCAGTTCACCTGTCCATCTCCAGCACATCCCTCACCTTCCTGGATCTCTCAGTCTCCGTCTCAGGCAACCAGCTTGTAACTGATGTCCATTTCAAGCCCACAGACTCCCACAGCTCCCTAGAATACACCTCCTCCTACCCAACCTCCTGCAAAAATTCCATCCCCTTTTCCCAATTCCTCCGCCTCCGCCACATCTGCTCCCACGATGAGGCATTCCACTCCCGCACATCCCAGATGTCCAAGTTGTTCACGAGCCGCAGGTTTCCCCCCACAGCGGTCGAGAACGCCCTTGACCGCGTCTCCCGCTTTTCCCGCAACACATCCCTCACACCCCACCCCCGCCACAACCGCCCAAAGAGGATCCCCCACGTTCTCACACACCACCCAACTAACCTCCGGACACAACGCATCATCCTCCAACACTTCCGCCATCTACAATCTGACCCACCACCCAAGACATTTTTCCACCCCCACCCCTGTCTGCTTTCCGCAGAGACCACTCTCTCCGTGATTCCCTTGTTCACACCACACTGCCCTCCAACCGCACCACACCCGGCACCTTCCCCTGTAACTGCAGGAAATGCTACACTTGCCCCCACACCTCCTCCCTCACCCCTATCCCAGGCCCCAAGATGACTTTACATATTAAGCAGAGGTTCACCTGCACATCTGCCAATGTGGCATACTGCATCTACTGTACCCAGTGTGGCTTCCTCTACATTGGGGAAACCAAGCAGAGGCTTGGGGACCGCTTTGCAGAACACCTCCGCTCGGTTCGCAATAAACATCTGCACCTCCCAGTCGCAAACCATTTCCACTCCCCCTCCCATTCTTTAGATGGCATATCCATCATGGGCCTCCTGCAGTGCCACAATTATGCCATCCGAAGGTTGAAGGAACAGCAACTCGTATTCCGCTTGGGAACCCTGCAGCCCAATGGTATCAATGTGGACTTCACCAGCTTCAAAATCTCCCCTTCTCCCACCGCATCCCAAAACCAGCCCAGTTCGTCCCCTCCCCCCACTGTACCACACAACCAGCCCAGCTCTTCCCCTCCAACCACTGCATCCCATAACCAGTCCAACCTGTCTCTGCCTCCCTAACCCGTTCTTCCTCTCAGTCATCCCTTCCTCCCACCCCAAGCCGCACCACCATCTCCTACCTACTAACCTCATCCCACCTCCTTGACCTGTCTGTCTTCCCTGGACTGACCTATCCCCTGCCTACCTCCCCACCTATACTCTCCTTTCCACCTATCTTCTTTTCTCTCCATCTTCGGTCCGCCTCCCTCTCTCTCCCTATTTATTCCAGAAACCTCATCCCATCCCCCTCTCTGATGAAGGGTCTAGGCCCGAAACGTCAGCTTTTGTGCTCCTGAGATGCTGCTGGGCCTGCTGTGTTCATCCAGCCTCACATTTTATTATCTTGGATTCTCCAGCATCTGCAGTTCCCATTATCACTGAAACAAAGTGAAATATTGTTTTTTTTTTGAAATTATCTCTGGATCAGACAAGTGAATGGGAGGTAGTCAATTTGGGAAATGGTATCAAAGTGGGAATAAAAGACATCTCCTGGAGACATTCGCATTCAGTTCGACATCATTGGAAAGTGATAAAGTCTCAGACGAGACTCCTTCAGAAAAAAAAATCTTGCCACTGCCAGCACTAATCCCGATTACATCCTTTCCTGACCAATATATGCATGTTACGTGTAGTTATTGAAAACGAAAACTAACATTTTGTCAACACTCCCCATGTCATCCCTGTTGGTGAAATACTATTTCTAACCCAGACCCTTCTCTCACTTCACCCTGGTGCATTCTGTGTGGTTACAGCCGAGGCAGGGATAGGATGTTCATACCCCTGCTCCCACTGCTCTGGGTCTCAGTGTTGTATGTTTACGAAATACTGTTTTATCATTACCAATGTAGAAGAAATCTAAATGTGAACCTGATGGTTCACTCCCAGCCAGAAACGGATCTTTGATTTACGCTCATCTCTGATATGGAGCACATTTCCAGCATTCCCTGTTATTATTCCTCTGAGTCTAAACCCAGAAGGAAGCGAGATTCTATTCCATGTCTAGGAGCTGTGAGCCTTGGAAGACAGTAGCTGGGACACATTTCTTACACACAGCAGGATTAACCCACACCGTGGCTTGGCTGTCAGTGAAGAGAGACGTGAAAGAGTAAAGTGCCACCTGACCCCCTCAGTGTGACCCAAAGGATTTGCCCCGGCTGAAATTCTGTTGCTGCGTACGATCCCCAACCCCCCACCCTGAGATTGTCCTTTCTGAGCTCCAGGTGCTGTTCAACCCTCAGCACAAATACAACAATCTACAGTGATGTGTTTGAAGCAAAGCTGACTTATTTTACATTTCTTTCGAATAATAAATTTTAATCCAATTTGTCAGGTTATAAACATCATCAGAAGCAAACACCAAATGTCAGAACAAAAGTATCAGAAACTTAAAGTGCAAATCAAGGCCATTAATTTAAAATGTATTTGTATGATTTGGGTATTGCTGGCTGACCAGCATTACTTGGCCCATCATGGTTTGTGTTGGCTGAAATAGAACCACGTAGGCTTTGCAGCTTTGCGGACTCACCACAGAGACCAACAATTTCAGACTGTGAACTCTGCCCTCGAATTGTTCATAAATTTTGTTTCAATTTGTTTGTGTCTGCTGCTTACCTCATTACAGTCACATCTTTTGTTTCTTTTCCAGCCCCATCTCCATTCCCCGTGGCCTTGAGGGACTAACATTTCTGCAACTGAATCTCTCCTGCCTTTCCCCTGTAACAGAACCGCCTTTCTGCCCTTGTCTCACCACCATCTTGCTCATAACCTGTTACATTTCTGACGGGCCCCAGCCCTCAAGTCAGAGGCGCGAGTTTTGAATTCTCTTCCTCCAGGGACAATCTGAAATATTTGCGGCTGCAGCTTTCCCCAGATTTTATTTTGAAACAAAAACGCTGAAATTGTTTCGGAATTAAGTGTTTTTTTAGCCTTCGTCCACAATTTCATCTCTTTACAGCTGTGATCCACCCACAGTCCAAACATATGCAGGTTAGGTGGATTGGCCATACTAATTTGCCCCCTTCTGTGTCTGTCAGATGGATTGGTTAGCCATGGTAAATGTGGGTCATGGGAGTAGGGTGGGATAGAGGGTCAGCACAGACTTGATGGGTTGAACACCCTCTTTCTACACTGTACAGATTCTGTGATTCTAACCACTTGTGCTCATGGTCATCATTTCCTCATGTCAGCCCACACATAACCAGGATCATTCACCTGATGTCTTCATGCTGCCTTCCTGTTTTTTTGTGGGTTCTTACTTTTGTTTGGTTTACACAGTGTATTTGAGGATAAGAATGAATTTGTCGACAGAAAGTTTCCAACCAAAATCCCTTGGAGTTTAGGAACAGTTTCTGCTGCTGCCATTACTCATAAGGATCAGGAAAATAAAGTTTCCATCACAAATCCTACAGGAACACTGGTTGTAATCACCAGGACAGATTGAACAGCTTAAAACTCAAGAAAACAGGACTCTGAGGGTTAAACTGATACAAATGGGAAGCGTTGACCCTGTAAAACGAAATCATTGGATCTTAAACAAAATAGTGGGAATCAGTTCTGAGGAAGAGTGACCCGACCCAAAACATTATCTCCAATTTCTCTCCACAGATGGTGCCAGACTGCTGAGCTTTTCCTGCAATTTCTGGGGGTTTTTTTGTTTGTTTTTGAAGTACAGTTTCTACAGTCGTTTTGGTTTTGGTTAATTGAATCCAAAGGACTTTCATTGCCTCCAGGTCATCAAAGGCACTGTCTAAATGTGCATCTCTCTTTCTTTCTGTCTGTCTGGGTTAACAATCAAATGGAGAGGTCACTGACTGAGTGTCTTCTCAAATTCCGGATTGAATCTGCTTCCTCCATACTCTCAGTTCCGTCACCACTCGCTTGGTCATGGAGAAGCTCTGTTGTTAAACTGGGAACATTCTTTGATGTGAACTTTCTTTATATTTCTGCCCACTTCCCAGTTCCCTGCTTTAATTCCAGCTGCCTCTAGTCTGTCCAAATGGGGTTGTTGAATAAATTGTTACAGTTCAAAAAGAGAGCAGACTGAAATGAGAAATTAAAGAGTCAGAATGAAAGAGGAAGAGGAAAATATGCTAACAGGGGATCCCAGGGGAATGAGACTTCAGGATCCGCCTGTTGTAACTGTTCACAGAGTGACAAGAGACAGCATTCTCTGATGAGACTTAAACACAGGCAGCAGGAGACAGAGCACTGAATATTAACACATTTAGTTCAAACACAGGGGATTTGTTCAGCGAATAACAGCATGTATTGTAAAAGAAAAGGATATGAAGCGAGTAGTAAGGGGAAATAATGCCACAAGCTACAGATGGGCAACTCTTTTCGAAACAGGAGTAGGCCATTCAGCCCCTCAAGCCTGTTCTGTCAGCAATGAGATCATTGCCTGAGCTGTGGCCTGACTTTCAATTTCCAAAAGCCGCCAAGCCTATCAATAAGGCTCCGCTGAAACAGATAAAATGAATATTGATAAACCTGAAAAAAATCTGCAGATGCAGTGGAATCAGAAACAAAAAACAGAAATAGCTGGAAAAATTCAGCACGCCAGGCATCATCTATGGAGTGAAACCAGAGTTAACCTATTGGGTCCAGAGATCCTTTCACCAGATGCAGCTGACCATTCCCTCTTTTCTGTAACACTCTTTGGTACAGGTTATAGTGTGAGGGCAATGAGATTGTCAATAACAGCAGAGAAAACAGCAGGACCTGCTCAATCAGAATAAAACCCATATTTTCCACGTTTAAATCAACTGTAACAATTTATTCATTACCATTTCAGAAACAGGGAAGAGACAAGAAAATCAACTTTTTGTGCCCTTGGATTTGGGTACCACGGTTAATTCAACCTGGTCTGACCTACATGTGAATCCATACCGTAACAACGAGTTTGATTCTTCACCATCCTCTGAGCAGTTCAAACGGATGATAAATGCTTGCTGAGCTCATAATGCTATGATCACATGGACATTAAAAAAATTCAATTACTGCAGTTATTGTGAATCGGTTGTTGTTTCATCAAGCTGGATGACTGAGTGAGTTTTCCCCACATTCAGGGTTGGTGAATGACCTCTGCCCAGTGTATATTTGCTGGTGTACAGTGACGGTTGATGATGTCCGGAACCCGGTCCCATAGTGACAGCACTGGAACCGTCTCCCTTCAGTGTGAACATGTTTATAGTACATCCGTCCCCTTCAGCTACTCTAGTACTTCCCACAATCTGCACGTTTAATTGGTCTGTCTTCAGTGTGAACCTGTTGGTGTTTCAACAGGCTGGATGACCGGGAGAAATCCTTCACACACCTAGAGCAGGTGAATGGTCTCTCCACAGTGTGGACCCATTGGTGTGTCAGCAGGTGGGCTGGCTGAATGAATTCCTTGCCACACTCACAGCAGGGAAACAGCCCCTTTCCAGTGTGAAACCACTGTGAATGCGTTCTCACACATGCAGCTGGTGAACAGTTTCTTCCTGGTGTGATTGTGCCGATCAGTTTGCAGCTTGAATGGGTAATTGTAACTCCTCCCACAGTCCCCATGAATCCACAGTTTCCTGTCAGTGTGGCATTGCTTTAGTTTCAAGACGTCATTTGATGGCCTGAAGCCTCGTCTACAGACTGAACCTGTGCACAGTTTCTCTTCCCTATGAGTGGCACATCTATCTTGCCTTTTCAAAATCTGGTGAAATTCAACTTACAATAAAATGATGCAATTCTGTCAGATCCTGTCTCCCAACTACAATCCTCAAATTCTAAGACAATGTGGAGTTGACCAGAAAGAAAAGGAGCATACGATAATCGACAAAATGAAAGGCAGCGTGCGAGCTCAAGGTGAACGATCTGGTAATTTATGGGGAATAGTGACCATAAAAGCTGCTGTCTTGTCGTTAAATCACAAACTAGTTCTCTCATAGTAATCAGGGATGGGAACTTGTCATCCAGTCAGGATTCTGACATCAATGTGAAGAAAGAGCACTGGGCACGGTTTAAGAGTAGTCCATGCTTTCAGAGGGAGAGACTTTAGCACTCTACAACGAGCTGAAGGGGCGCCTTCCTTGTTCTTTTGTTCAGAGCAATTTAATAATAGCCAGCTTTTAGGGATCTTGCCAATCAGATGCTCACTCGCTTCTGTGGTGCAATTGATCAGCTCTTGCAGCTCATAATGTAAGGTTGGTGCAATGTCTTTTTATTCCTTGTGACACAGGCTATAGAAATGCAGCAAGAGTCAAATATTTTTAATGTGAAAATATTCTTTGATGTGGCGACAATCATCTCTCAAACCCCGCTGTCTCATGCATCTGATTTCAATCCCACCACTTGGAGAATTCTCTCCCACCCACAATCACGAACTCTCATTTACGTCCTTCCTTCCACTTCACTGACACACTGCACAATCTAACATCCATTTTCAATTGACATCATTCATTCTGTCCTGTTGCCGTCAGTGTTGCTGTGTGAACGTAGCCTTCTCACCAGCAGGAACTTTAAACCAGTCGATCCATTTAGATACTGCGGTTGTGAGATAAAAACTCATGTAGGAGATTTTATGGGCGGGGACCAGTGATTACTGGAGCATCAGACTTAGGAAAGTAACAGAGGCCAATACTGAGAAAAATAGATTTCATCGAAAAAGGCCAGTTTCTGTGGGTTTCTGCGTCATTTATTTCATTTTTTAAAATTTGACTATAACTAGAGTATTGTGTGCAGTTCTGTAATTCACATTATTACAGGGATGTGATAGCACTAAAATGGGGCAGAAAGATTACAAGGACATTGTCTGGGCTGAAGTTTCAATTATGAAGAGAGATTCAATGGACTATGGTTGTGTTCCATTGAGCAGAGGAGATGTACAAAATAATGAGTGATATTGACAAGGTAGACTCAAATACATAGCTCCACTTAAGGGGGCATTTATTTAATGTAAGAGATAGGAAGGTTTGAGTAAATGTGCGGAAAAACGTTTTCAGCGAGTGGTTGATTTGAATCTGGAACTACTGCCTGTAAGTGTCCTAGAGGCAGGCTTCCTGATGACTTTAAGCAGCGTTCAGATGTGAACTTATGACGTTGTGGCATTAATGTCTCTGGGCGAAGCGATAGAAATGGAATTTGGATATTTAAGCAATTGTACTTGATTGGTGCATACGTAAAGGCCTTCCGGGGCATTTCTGCTCAAGGTCCTCCGTAGGTTAGTGGTTAGTATCCCTGTGTATCTTTTGAATGATGATGGATCCACATCCCATGGAGAAAATCAAACTTTTTGGGGGCCTTTCAGCAAGAGACCCAGCTTTACTTTCAGCTTCAGCTGATGCATGTGAAGTTTGCACATTCTCGCCAAGTCTGTGTTGGAGTGCTCCAGTTTCGTCCCACAGTCTAAACATATGCAGGAGAGGTGAACTGTCTGTGGGAAATTGCCCCATTGTATGCAGGGTTGTGCAGGCCAGTAGTGCGGCGATGATAAATGCAGGTTTACGAGGTCTGGAGTGTGTCACTATTCTATAGTGGGCTCTGGACGAGAATGGTCATTACTTCATATTGTGCTCTGAAAGAGAATGTTCACTGCTTTATATTGACTCTGTGGGAGAATATTCACTGGCTTATATTGGACTTTAGGGGAGATTGGTCACATTCGTCTATTGGGCGCTAGGACCAAATGTTCACTGTTGTCTCTCGGGCTCTGGGAGCGTTTTATATTGATCTCCATTCTACTCCTCCTATGCCTTCACAGGTGTAATACATGCTGCAGCAAATAACTATACCCCTTCAATAAAACACACAAAAATGGCAGAGATAACAAAGTGCGGAGCTGGATGAACACAGCAGGCCAAACATCAGCTTAGGAGCACAAAAGCTGACGTTTTAGCCCTAGAGCCTTCATCAGGGCCCAGCCCGAAACGTCAGCTTTTGTGCTCCTAAGCTGATGTTTGGCCTGCTGTGTTCAACCAGCTCCACACTTTGATATCTTGAATTCTCCAGCATTTGCTGTTCCCATTATCTCTGATCACAAAAATGAATGGTAAAGTGAATGTATATTTTGGGACTCAGTGAATAAAAAATGCTATGTGTCTGTGAGAATGTGTGCTTTATAAAGAAAATACAAGCTGCACATTTTAGGGATTTAGGTATTCCCAATGGAATAGGGTTTGGTCCCTTCTTTGAAACAGAATAAATTTCAGGTGTAAGTGAAACATGATCAGCACTGCACTGCAGGAAAAATGCACAAAGCCGATTGAGCCACATCTCAGATGACACCGTGCAACATATTTACAGTCACTGAGCCTGCATTGCAAAATAAGTAGTCTGAAAAAATAACACTTCCTCTCAAAAGGTAAGCAGATTTACAATTTGAGAAAGGCAGATCCTACTCCATAATTGTTCTAAAGGCAGTGCAGGGATGAGCAACATTATCATAATTCCTTTCACTTTCCCAGCCTTTCTGCTTAGCTGGCCGTATTCTGGTGAAGATTTCTGTATTTTGGGAAGGAGCAAATACCAGAGGTGACACGGCGCCATATTATCCGAGCGATTGGCTCAAAAACGATTTTTCTGATGTTGGTAGGGAGCAAAACAAAAGCAAAGGCACTGGGAAAAACTTTGAGGATCCCCGAACATCTCGTCCATTTTCTTTGCTGCTCGACTGTGCCTGGATATAATATCAACTTCCCAACAGATGCTAATAGCCCACCAATCAAAACAAAAATCTACGGCCAGCTGAATCTACTTTGTCAGATAAAAACCGAAAGAACTGCAGATACTGCAAATCAGGAACAAAAACAAAGTTACTTGAAAAGAAAACAGCAACAAATTTTTAAAAATGGTGGAAGAGCTCAGCAGGTCTGTCAGTATCTGTGAAGGAAAAAACAGAGTTAATGTTTCGGCTCTGGTGACCAGTTGAAGGAAGGGTCACAAGACCCGAAACGTTAGATCTGTTTTTTTTCCTTCACAGATACTGACAGACCTGCTGAGCTCTTCCACCATTTTTAAAAATTTGTTGCTGTTTTCTACCTAGTCAGGCTCGGCTGAGAGACAAATGTGATGCGGCCGGGAGGAAGTATATTTGGTAGTGCTTGCATAAAGAAAACATGAACTGCAGGACATTTCTGGAATGTTGATTTTCGCTTTGATAAATGATTTTGCTCTTTGCTCGTAACAGACCAACTTTCGCATTTACACGTAGCATGAGAAACGCTGGACGGCCAGGAAAACACACCAAGCTGACCAGACCGTGTACCAGATAATATTGTATAGCACACTGACAGTTGCCACACCGGTTTTATCGAATAAGTGGCTCAAAGATAACCCTCTGTCTGAAAAACTGAGCTAGCATGAGAATTCGAGAATGACAAATCACATTGCGAGGCTGTTCGAACCTCGGTGCAGGTATAAGCTGCCATCTGCCTTGATTTTCTCCTTAATTGAAAATTTTGCTGCACAGCTTTCCAGTCCTGGATATATGAACAAATGTCAGACGGGATCCAGGTGATTTGGCAAGCTGTGTGGGAAACGATGAAAAGCATATCACTAAATTTTAGGAAATTCAATGGTACTTATTTAGAGATGCACAAAAGGCCATTTTTGAACGCTTTGACAGAACATAAAAGCCAGAGATGTCACAGAAGTGCAAACAGCATGCAATTGCTTTTTGTTCAAGAAGTGAAAAGCTCTCGCGCCTGAGTCACCTTCATGTCTCTTGCTGCTGACTGAATAAGATACAAGTTGTATCACTTGAGCTGCATGTGGCTCCATTTCCTATCTCTCCATGTTTAGATTTTCTTGCTCCTCTTTGATATAA
The DNA here is from genome assembly GCF_030684315.1 of Stegostoma tigrinum. NCBI lineage: Eukaryota > Metazoa > Chordata > Chondrichthyes > Orectolobiformes > Stegostomatidae > Stegostoma > Stegostoma tigrinum. Next base: position 499,273 of record NW_026728811.1, read on the forward strand.
AGATAAAAGTATGGATGTAATGTCAATTGGTAGCCTATCCTGCCATTCCCTCACCTTCAATGCCAACATGGCTTGGACTTGAGAGCACACATTAATGCTCGTGATTCTGCAAGAGCACGAGTCATGAAGTTCGTCTGAGCCTGTCAATCCTTCACTCCTGTTGTTGGCTGAATGAGCTGTTACTGTGTCCGCTGCTATGAAATGGAAACTTTTTTTTTTATAATTCCAAAATGTGACTGAGGGCTTCTGACTTTGATTCACGCACTTTGAGACATAGCAGAGTCTGACGGAACTAGGACATTCGGAAACTACTTTGAGATGCATTTGACAGAGAGGAATGTGCAATGCACTGTGACTCCAACAAATCAAGCTTTTGCTTCACTTTGAGCTGGAACACTGTTGCATGTTAAGCGAAGGTAACACTACTCGGCCACAGGAAGAATTAGAGCACACCAAATGGACTCTTAAAAGGGATGACCATCTGTACACATGGATGACCAGGAAGCAGAGAAGTTTAACAAAGATTCATACCACAAAGAAATAGAATTATCCTCCTATTCACAACAAAAGCAGTTATGGTTTACTTCATTCAAAGAAAGTTTGGCTGATGAGAACAACAAACGGGAAATTTCATTCCACGTCCAACCAGAAACCTATCGCTGTAAAAGAGGAACATCACTATTTCTGCCCAGCTTCGACCTGGGGACCTTTCATGAAAAAGGCAAATACGATAAACACTACACTACAGAAACACGACCGTGGTGATATGCTCTGCAGTGACCTTCCTACAGCATTGAAATTCACAGCTGTTCAACGCTTCATCTCTCTGCTTCAAAGAGTTCGACGTGGTCCATCGATATTGGCATTATTGAAAAATAAAAGATAACATGTAAACCCGCCCAAAAAACATTCACGAGGACATTGTCAGGGTTGTAGGGTGCGGACTGTATGGCGATGCTGAATAGGATGGGGCAGTTTTCCCTGGAGCGTCAGAGGCTGAGGGACAACATGACAGAAGTTTATATAATAATCAGGGATATGGGCAGGGTGAGGAGTCAAGGTCTTTACGGCACGGCGGACGAGTCCACACCTGGAGGGCATATAATTAAAGTGAGGGGCAGAAATTTAAAAGCGACCTGAGGGCCATTTTTTCATGCAGAAGCTGGTGCAAGTATGCATTGAACTGCCAGATGATGTGGTGGAGCCTGGTAAAATTATAACATTTCCAAGGCATCTGGATGCGTATATGAATCGTAAGGGTTGAGAGGGATATGGGCCAAATGTCGGCAAATGAGGCTGCATTGATTTCGGATATCTGGTCGATAGAGGCAAGGTGGACCGAAGGTTGTCTGACAACTCTCCACATTTCTACGATGAAATTGATAACCACTGGCAGCATGGAAACTAGGAGCAGATGCTCTGTGCTCTCCTACATCATTCATTGACAAAGCATTCCACTCTTCTGCTTTCATCTGAAACACAGCTCCTCCCTTCTTCGCCTCTGCATTACGGTCCCCTCCAGCACAACTGGCTGTCAGCCAAAGTCTTGTGACTCGGACCCATGGCTCCTAGAAAGTTGGAATTTGTTTGTAGTGCCTTAATCCGCTGGGCCACACTCCAACAAGCAGGGAAATGTTTACATACGAATCTTTCTGATATTTCTACTGCAACACATCAAAAAAGCAGGCTCAGGATAATGCTTGGAGGAACCTTCTCTTCATCCATTTTCTTACCTGTATGTTGAAATATTTGTCTGTGGCTTATTGCAGCGTTCCAACGCAAACGAGAAGAGCAGCACTTCATTTTCGACTTGGGGACCCTACAGCGCGCAATATTGAATTCAATAATGTCAGGGCCTAATCTCTCCCATGTCCAAGTCTCTACCCTACACACCAGGACTTGTTCCCACTCAGTCTGCCACTATACATCCCCTGTTGTAAGTCATTAATAGTCCCCATTAACATGTATTCACCATCCCAGCTTAATCATTATCAACTCTCTGTCTGTCCAACTGCCCTTCTCTCTATTTAGCCTCTATCCTGTTCCCTACCCCATCACACCCCAAACCGACCATTTTTTCTGCATGAAAACTGACGTTTTCCCAGCCACCATCAGTTCTGAGGAAGGTCACTGGACCCGAAATGTTAACTCTTTTTTTTTCCTTCGCAAATGCTGTCAGTCCTGCTGAGCTTTACCAGCAACTTTGTTTTTGTCCTGATTTATAGAATCCGCAGCTCTTTTGATATTTATCATTCAGTTCTCGACATGGTCAGCAGCCATCTCTCACACAAACAGGAAATGACATCACCGACGCAGGAAATGACATCGCCAACCCAAGGAAACTTAAACAGAATACCAGAAAGCGGGGCACAACACAGCGCTTCACCGGAGGCTCACTGATGATGTTACCGAGAACGGTGATGAAACATCTGGGAACAAACGTTCCAGCTCAGTCGCCCAGCTTACATTGGGAACAAAATAAAGACCCACTCTTTTGTGGACCGAGAGGAGGAGAATGCTGTGTTGGAGGTGGAAGGAAGACATCGGGTTGGCTGTGCAACCTTGCAACCAGTGGATCCTAATGCTGGCTTCGGCCTAACGCTGGTTCAGGGGAGCAGCCAACCTGCAATGATGGCTGCGGCGAGTGGTCGTGCTCCGGGTCAAGAGGTCCGGAACACCATCCGCGTTTCCATGAAGAAGGTGGATGAAGGTGCACCTGTGGACCGCACCTTCTTCGTGAAGAGGGTTCTGTTGGACTGTTGTGGGCTCACTGCTGCAGACATTTACTGCCTGCAGGATTTCCCCGGAGGAGGTTTTTATGATGTAACCTTCAGGAGTGCCAAGCTTTGCGAGCACTTCCTGGAGGCTTTGAAGGAGAAAGGAGGTGAGGTCCCCCTCTCTGTACTGACTGCTGTCCCGCTGTTTGTGATGCCAGTGCAGAGGAGCTGTATGGTGACTATACACATGTACAACCAGCGTGTGCCAGCAGCTGATGGCCTGACCTTCCTCGGAAGGTACGTGAAGGTGGAAGGGGACCTAACCGACATCATTGGACCCCTTTGGGATCTGGACCAGTAAGAGGCAGGTAAGGGTGATGCTGAGAATGGGCTCGGACAGGAACATCGTACACCCACCGTCCAGCTTCACGATCGGCGGGAGCAGGGGCTACCTGACGTACGCAGGGCAACCTAAAGTCTGCCATGCCTGTGGTAGGTCAGGTCACGTGACGGCCGAATGCAAAGCCACCATCTGCAGGAACTGCAGGGAGGAGGGACACCTTGCAAAGGATTGCCCAAAAGAAAAAATTTGCAACCTTTGTGAGGAAGCGGGCCACCTCTATAGGGCATGCCCGCAACAGGGTACAACCTACGCCCAGGTCGCCGGCAGGGGCAATGCGGGGCAAGCCCCCCCCCACCGGAAGAAAGGAAGGCACCAGGGCCCTGCAAGGACCCCCCTAATGTGCAGGAGGGCCAGGTCATGCAGGAGGGCCCAGCCCCGCAGGATGGACCCGAGGCCAGCAAAGCGCCCCTGCAGGCTCCGCTCGCCCCCAACAACCCAGAGTCAATGGAGGAGAGGAAAGGTGACCCAAGGGAATGGACGACGGTCCGGAAAGTAAGGAGGAAGGCGTGCCGGCAGGCCCAGCCACCACAACCATCAGGCGGGAAGAGGCAGCGACAGGGGGGCTATAAGAGCTCCTCGAACGAGGGAGATTCAGAACAGGGCCGCCCGAAGCAGAAGCTAAAGATCTCAAGAGAGAAGGAAAGCAGCACCCCACTCCCAGGTGACGGGAGGCATCTTGATGCTCCCTCCGACACCCAGTCACGTGCCGCTGGGGCCCTGGAGGGCCTCCTGGAACTTTCAGGCGGAAAGGAGGAAACAGAATGTCCCCAGCCTGACCCAGAGCCGGACTCTTCTGCCTCCATACCCCCGACTGGGTGATGCCACCCAGAAGGCAGCACAGATCGTCTCCTGAACCTGGACAGCATCCAGCAGTTAGCCCGGGCAATGGGCATGAAGGCACAGGACCTTGGACTTGGGGAGGGTATTGCAGTCACTGCCCACAATGGGGGTATGAGTTGCGAGCATGAATGTGTGCAGTGTTCATTCCACTGCAAGATGTGTGTCCACGTTGGCTGACCTGACCACTGTCAAGGCAGACCTCCTGTTTCTGCAGGAGTGTGGGACACCGCACTGCAGCAGGTACAGGAAATGGTCGGGCGCCTGGACCTGTGGGCCATTGATCTGGTCGGGGGGTAATGACTGTTCATCCTCAGGCCTGGCTATCCTGTTGCGGGGGCGCAACTTCACCATCTCTCAGGTTCAGGAGATGGTGTGGGGGCACCTCCTAGTGGCTGATGTCACCTACGGGAACGCTTCCCTGAGGCTGATCAACGTGTATGCCCCAGCGGTACGGAGTGAGCGGTTGGCCGTCCTGCAGTGGCTTCCACCCCTGCTGGCTACGTCCAGGCCGGTCCTCCTAGCCGGAGACTTCAACTGCATCATCGATGCAGATGGAAGATCTGGCGTGGGGACAGCGGGTGGGGGAGCCAACTGGATGTCACATCCAGATTCCTGATGGGCACGGTGAAGGACGCCAAGCTGCTCAACATTTTCAACACCCCTGAAGACAGAGCGCAGCAGAGATACACTTGGTTGCGGCCAGACGGGTCTATCCGCTCAAGGATAGAATTCCTGTTTGTGTCACGGGCGCTCTCGGTCAGGTACACCGGCGTTGAGCCGGTGTTCTTCTCTGACCACTGCCTCCTGCTGGCCGACTGTCACTTACAGGATGACCAGCCAGCCAGCAAGTGGACGCGGAAGCTCAACACGACGTTGTTGACCCCACAGAACGTCGAGGAGCTTAAGAGGGAGTACGCTGGTTGGAGAACCGTGAAACCCCTCTAAGTCTCCGGGGAACTGGTGGGAGACGATGGAGGAGAACTTCAAGAGGTTCTTTGTCCTCAAGGGTGTTCGGAAGGCAACAGAGAGGCAGGGAAGGCTGTCGCGACTCCAGAAAAGGGTGCAGAACCAGCTCCTTCTGCAGTTGATGGGGGTCAATGTCACGGAGGACCTCCGTGGGGTGAGGGGCCAGCAAGCCTCGCTCTTTGCCGGGGAGGCCTCCAGGATAATCTTCCGGTCCAGGGTCCGCTCCGTGGAGCAGGACGTGACGTGCTCACGTTTCTTCTTTCAGAAGGTGCTCAAAGAGAGCTCTGTGCTTAGCCGGCTGAAGGAGGATGACGGCTCGGTGACGTCGTCTCGGCCCGGCATTTTGAGGATCAGCAGATCATTCTATGCCGGACTGTATGAGGAGAAGCCCATGGACAGCATGGCCTCTGGGTCGTTCCTGTCGTCTATCACGGAGGTCTTAGACGACAGCACGAGGGAGTGGCTGGTCTGGCCGATATCCTTGGACGAGCTGACCAGAACCCTCAAGTCCTTGGAGAGTAATAAGACTCCTGGGAGTGACGGCTAACCGGTCGAGCCGTACTCCGCTCTTTGGGACCTGGTCGGCCAGGACCTGCTGTAGGTGTACGATAGTGCACTTCGGGCAGGGGAAATGTGCACGTCCATGAGGAAGGGCATCATCACCCTCATTTACAAGAGGAAGGGGGAGAGGGAAGAAATTAAGAATTGGCGTCCCATTTCACTATTGAACATGAACTACAAAATCCTGGCCAAGGTCATAGCCAGCCGGGTCAGGTCTGTCCTGGAGTCGGTGATTCACCCTGACCAAACCTGTGCTGTGCCGGGCAGGAAGATCGCTGAGAGCCTCGTGCTCATCAGGGATACAATCGCCTGCGTGCAGGACAGGCGGGTGGACACCTGCCTCGTCAGCCTAGACCAGGAGAAGGCCTTCGACAGTGTCTCTCATGCTTACATGAGGGACATCCTCTCCAAATTGGGGTTCAAGGAAGGCATCCACAATTGGATCCGACTGCTCTACACCAACATCGTTAGCACAGTCTCGATCAATGGGTGGGAATCAGACAGTTCTCCTGTCAGATCTGGAGTCAGGCAGGGCTGCCGCTCTCTCCTGCCTTGTACGTGTGCTGTGTGGAGCCCTTTACCACATCCATCAGGAAGGACCTGAGCCTAAAGGACGTGGCTATCTCAGGCAGTGGAGGCCTTCATGTCAAGACCTCCATGTACATGGACTATGTCGCCGTCTACTGCACTGATCATCAGTCGGTGAATCGGCTGTTGGACATCTGCAGCCAGTTTGAACTGGCCTCGGCTGCCAAAGTCAATAGGGGTAAGAGCAAGGTCATGTTCTTCGGGAACTGGGATGACTGCTCCTTCATCCCCTTCACCGTCAGGACAGACTACCTGAAGGTGCTGGGTGTTTGGTTCGGTGGAGCTGGGGCATACACTAAGACTTGGGAGGAGCGTATCACCAAACTGAAGCGGAAGCTGGGCAGGTGGATGCTCCGGTCACACTCCATCGCGGGTAAGAACCTGGTTGTCAGGTGCGAGGGGCTTTTGGTACTGTTGTATGTGGCACAGGCCTGGCCTCTTCCCTGGACCATTGAATGTGGGAGGTTGACACCTACACGGTTCCCACAACCACAGCCGCCGTTTTCTCACTGCAATAAGGCATTGCAGGGAGGGTTCAAGGGAATGGGAGGGAAAAACGCGAGGGATGGGGAGGTAGTGAGGTACAGGAAGGGAGGGCATGAAGTTCGGAGAGGGAAAGAGGGACTGGGAGGGTTCAAGGGATGTGGAGGGAGAGGAAGCAGGGAGCAAGGGAGGGAGCAAAGTGGGAGTGAGGGCTAGCAAGGAGAGAGCAAGGGGGGAGTGACAAACCTATCAAGGGACCAAGCGACTGACAAGGAGGGAACAAATGAGGGACTGAGTGGGGAGGAAAGAGGGAGAAATTAGGGAGCGATGTACCAAGTGAGAGACTGGCCGAGGGACGGGAGGGAGCGAGGGAATGGGTCGGAGTGATGGAGCAAGGGACGGGGAGTGAGGGAGTGAGCGAGGAACATGGATCAACGAACGGGGAGTGAGATCAATGGGGGAGGGATGGGGAGCAGAGGAGGGAGGGATAGGGAGTGGGGAAGTGAGGAACAGGGATCGAGGGAGTGAGGGATGGGCAGCGAGGGCCAGCGATCAAAGGAGCAAGGGACAGGGGGAAGGAGAGAGCAAGGAACCGAGGGAAGGGGAGTGAGGTACAGGGAGTTAGGGAGCAAGGGACATGGAGTGAGGGATCGAGGGAGGGGCAGGAAGGGAGGAAGGGGCAGAGGTGGGGGGAAGCAAAGATGAGGGAATGATGGAGCAAGGGACAGGGGGCAAGGAACGGGGAGCAAGGGAGCGAGGGATATGGGGGAGGGTCGCGTAGTGTGGAGCAGGAGGAGACGGGAAGCAAGGAAGTGAGGGACAGCAATCAAGGGAACAAGGACCGGGACAGAAGGAACGAGGGAAGGGGAGGGAGTGAGCAATGTACAGGGTAAGAGAGGGAGAGTCAGGGAGTGAGCTAACGAGGGACAGGGAGTGAAAAACAGGGAGTGAGGGAATGAGGGGAGGAAGGGAGCAAGGAACAGGGATAGGGAGGGAGAGAGGGACAGGGAACGATGGAACGAGGGACGGGGAGTGAGGAACAGGGAGTGAGGGAGTGAGAGACATGGGGGAGGGTCAGGGAGTGGAGGAGAGAGGAATGGGGAGCCATGGAGTGAGGGACAGGCGTATAGAGGGAACAAGGGAAGGGGAGCGAGTGAGCAAGAGATGGGAAGCTAGTGGGAGAGCGGGGGAGTGGTGTATAGGGAGGGAGGTAGCGAGGGGTAGTGAGGCACCGATCGATGGGGCGAGCGAGAGGAAGGAACGACCAAGGAATGGAGAAAGGAACGAATGAGGGATGGGGAGGGAGCCAGCGAAGGAGCGAGTGGGGAGTGAGCAGGGAGATGGGGGGAGAAGGGACTGAGCTAGGGAGCGAGCTAGGGATGAGGAGGGAGCGAGGGACATGGTGAGAGTGAGGGATGGGGAGAGAGCGAGAGACGGAAGGAGGCAAGGGAGCATGAGACATGGAGGGACCAAGTGAGCAAGGGACGGTGTAAGGGATCAATGGGTGGGCAGGGAGGGAGGCACGGGGAGGGAGCAAGGGAGTGAATGATTCGGAGAGACTGATTGAGCAAGGGACATAGTGAGGGAGTGAAGAATGGAGCGAGGATGCGACGGACGGGGAATGAGGAAGGGAGTAAGGTACTTGGAGGTAGGGACTGACGGCGGGAGTGAGGTACAGCGAGAGAGTGAGGGACCGAGTGAGGGACATGGGGGAGTGCTCGACAGCGGAGGAGGGAGGGGTGGTGTGCGACGAATTGAGGGATGGGGGGCAAGGGGCTGGGAGCAAGGCAGTGAGGGACGAGGGATGGAGGGAGCGAGGGAAAAATGGAAGGGGCGGGAGAGAGTGACAAAGCAATCGAAGGATCAAGGGTCGGGGAGGGAACGAGGCATGGGGAGGGAACAAGAGAGCATGAGATGTGGCGGGAGTGACTGAGCAAGAGATGGAGTGAGGGAGCGACAAAAGGGGACGGAGTGAGGGAAGGGGAGGGAGCGAGGGAAGTGGAGATAGCGAGGGACACGGAGGGTGGGAGTGACAGACATGGAGGGAGGGAGCGAGAGACAGGGAGTGAGCAAGCAAAAGAGTATTGGACAGAGAGAGAGCAAGGGACAGGGAGGAAGCAAGTGATGGGGGAGGAGAGAGGAAGGACGCTGCAAGGGAGGGAGTGAGGGGAAGGCAAGGAGACAGCAAGTGGAGAAGCGACAGTCCGAATGAGAGAAAAAGTGAGGGACAGGGAGGAAGTGAGGGATCAAGGGAATGGAACTGACAGAGGGAGGGAGGAACGGGGTGCAAGTCACGGGGAGAGGGGATGTGAGGTATGGAGAGGAAGGTAGTGAGGGATAAGGAGTGAGGTAGTGTGGGATGGGTGAGGAAAGCAGTGAGGGAGTGATGGATGGGGAGGGAGGGAGACCGGGACAAGGAGGGACAGAATGAGGGAGTGAAGGAGGAATTGAAAGAGGGAGCCAGGCGAGGAGGGAGGGAGGAAACAGTGAGGTGATGAAGGAGGGATTGACGGGGAGGTAGGGTGGGAGGGAGGGACTAGGAGGGTGCGAGGAAAGAGGAGGGAGGGAGCAAGGGATGGGGTAAGGGAGGAAGCAAGGGACTGGGAGGGAAAGGGGGGAGCAAGGGAAGGGGAGGTAGTGAGGGACGGTGATGGAGGGAGTGAAGAATGGGGAGGGAGGGACCGAGTGACGGGAGCAAGCACATGAGGGAGTGATGGACAGAGAGGGAGTGAGGGATGGGGAGGGATCATGGGATGGGGAGGGAGTGAGGAAGGAGAGAGAGAGGGACGTGGAGGGAGCCAGCGAAGGAGCGATTGGGGAGTGAGTAGTGAGAGAGGTGGAGCGAGTGACAGAGCAAGGGACCAAACGAGGGATGGAGTGGGATCGAGGGACAGGGTGGGAGCGAGGGACGGGGAAAGAAGGCGCAAGAGACGGAGAGGGAGCAAGGGGGGGGAGAAACGGAGGGCGAGGAAGAGATGTGATGTGAGGGAGCGAGGGATGAGGAGATACCGAGGGTTGGAGTGGGAGCAAGGGACAGGGAGGGAGCAATGGAGTGAGAGATGTAGCGAGGGAGCGACGGTCAGGGAATTAGAGAAGGACCAAGTTACAGGGAGGTACGGAGTGAGGGAGGGAGTGAGGGATGGCTAGTGAGTGAGGGAAGAAGTGAGGGACATGGGGGAATGTTCAGGAGTGGATGAGTGAGGGACGGGGAACAAGGCGGCAAGGGACAGGGGGATGCAGGGAACGGTCGAGTGTCAGGGATGAAGTGAGGCAGGGGGAGGGAGCAAAGGACAAGGGGACGGAGTGAGGGAGTGACGGACGGGGTCAGAGGGAGGTGTGTGGAGGGAGCTAGGGACAGGGAGGGAGTGATTGAGCACATAACGGAGCGAGGGAGCGAGGGATGGACAGAGGGAACGATGGACCGGAAAGGAGGAAGGGAGAAAGGTACAGGGAGGGAGGGGACAGGAGCAAAAGCAAGGGAAGGGGAGTGATGGACATGGGGGAGGGTTGGAGAGCAGAGAGGGAAGGATGAGAAGCGAGTAAGTGAGGAACAGGGATTGAAGGTGTGAGGGATGGGAAGAGAGGGATAGAGAGCAAGGGAGCGAGGGACAGGGAGATGGAGGAAGTGAGGGAAGGGGAGGGAATGATCAACCAACGGGGTTAGGGAGGGACCGAGGCTGCGGAGGGGACGAGCGATGGACAAGGAGGGACAGAGAGACGAGCAAGGAGGAAGGAGCACAAGAATAAGTCAGAGAGGGAGGAACTGGGCAGTGGGATGTGGGATGGTGAGGTTGGAGGAAGTGAGTGTTGGGGAGGGAGGGAGCGAGTGAGGGCGTGAGGAACGTGGAGGGAGTGAGCGAGGGTGCGACGGAAGGGGAGGGAGGGTGTGAGAGACTGGGGACCGGAGAGCGCAAGGGATGGGGAGGGAAGGGGAGGGAGCGAGGGAAGGGGAAGTTGTGATGGACGGGGAGGGAGGGAGTGGAGGACAGGGACGGAGGGAGGGAGAGTGAGACAAGGAGGGAGGGAGCGAGGAATTGAAAGAGTGAGCGAAAGAGGAAACAAGGGATGGCAGGATGGGGAGGGGGCAAGGAATGGACCAGGAAGTGCGGGGTCAGGGGCGTGGGTGTGGGAGAGCGCAAGGGTCAGAAGAGGGAGTTAATGTGGGAGTGAGGGACGGGGAGGCAGGCAGCATGGGACGAGCAAGGGAGTGACGTACAGGCAGTGAGGCATGGATGAGGAAGGAGCGAGGGAGGGAGCGATGGCAAGGGTGGGAGGAGGGAGTGATGGATAGAGATGAGGAGGGAGTGAGGGAGGGACAGTGAGGGAGTGAGCGAGGAAGTGAGGGATGGTGAGCGAGGGGCACGGGATGAGTGAGCAAGGGACAGGGTAGGAATGGAGCGAGGGATTTGTTGGGACAGAGTGAGGGAGGTATTGAGAGATGGGGAGGGAGCAAGGGAGGGATGGGGTGAGAGATGGTGCGAGAGACGGGGATGGAGCTAGAGATGGGGAGGGAGCGAAGGACAGGGAGGTAGCGAGGGACACATTGGGGTGAGGGTTAAGGGAGGGAGCAAGGAACAGGGAGCTAGGGACATCGGGGAGGGTCAGAGGGAGGAAGAGGGATGGATGTGGAGCGAGGAAGTGAGGGACAGGGATTGAGGGAGCGAGGGACAGGGAGCAAGGGACCAAGGGACAGGGAGATGGAGGGAGTGAGGGAAGGGGACGGAGTGAGCAAGGGACAGGGTTAGGGAGTGAGCGAGAGCAGGTGATGGAGGGAGTGAGTGACAGGGAGGGGGAGTTAAGGAGTGAGCGAGTGAGGGACAGGGAGCGAGTGACGGGAGATTGAGGCATTTGGACGAAGGCAGTGCGCGATGGGGGTGGAAGGCAGTGAGGTAGGGATGGACAGGGAGGGAGGGAGAGAGAGCGGGGCAAGGAGGAGGGATCGAGGGACCAAAAGAGGAAGTGTGAGAGGGAGGGACGGGGAGGTGGGGAGCGAGGGAGGGGTGGTGATGTGGGGAGGGACGGAGTGACACAGAGGTGGGGAGCTTGGGAGTGACGGTGAGGGAGCAACCAAAAGAGCGAGGGAAGGGGAGGAAGGGTGCGAAACATTGTGGAAGGGAGGGAGCAAGGGATGGGGAGGAAGCGAGTGCAGGGGACATAGCGAGGAACGGGGAGGGAGGGAGTGATGGACAGGGAGGGAAGGAGAGAGGGAGTGAAAGCGGAAACAAGGGACGGCAGGACGGGGAGGGAGCAATGGAGGGATGGGGAGGTGGGGAGCGGTGGACGTGGGCATGGCAGCATGCAATTGATGGGGAATTGAGGGAGCATGTGAGTGAGGAATGGGGAGGCCGGTATCAAGGAATGAGGAAGGGAGTGAGGGATGGAGAGACGGGGAGGGGGGAATGAGCGAGAGATGGATGGGGATGAGGAGGGAGCAAGAGAGTGACAGAGGGAGCGAGTGAGGGAGTGAGGGACGTGGAGTGAGGGACAGGGAGGGAGTGAGCGAGGGACAGGGTAGGGCTGGAGCGATGGACACGCGGGGAAGCAGCAAGGGAGGGATCAAGGGATGGGGAGGGATAGGGCGAGGGATGGTGCAAGAGATGGGGTGGGAGTGCGGGATGGGCAGGTAGGGTGCAAGGGACAGGGAGTGAACAGGTGCAGGGAGAGAGGGAGCGAAGGATGTGGAGCGAGAGACGGAGGGAGGGACTGGAGCAAGGGACAGAAGCAAGGGAGAAAGGGACAGGAGCGAGGGACTTAGTGGATGCAAAAGAGGGAGCGAGAAATCGGGGAGGAGTGAGGGATTTGGAAGGACAAGAAGTGGGAGGGGCAGTGAGGGAGCAAAGAACAGGAAGGGATGGACAGGTTTGGACAGAAAGGGAGGGAGTCTGTCTCTCTCCAGCGGAGCTTCTTCAACACAAACACAAACAACAATATAGTTTGCTGAGCTGCTTGGCACTTTTTAATGAACGTTAATTACATATTGAAGCTATGGATGCAGTCAGTGGAATGGTGCCTCTTCTCTTTGGCCTGTGAGTTCAGAGAAACATTGACATGTTTCCCTGTAACCCCCTGTGAGATAAGGTTGGATAAACCAGCACTACCCTCAGTCTGTTACCATAGCGACAGGCTGCTTCATTGCTGAAACATTGAACTGAAATGAGAAAATCCTGGATGGATTGATTAATGAGTGAATTTGATTGATTGATGAATTCGGGTAAAGGGATATTTCAGCACATTCTTCAGCTGCTGCCTGAACTTAGTCTGGGTCACGGCATAAATCGCGGTGTTTGTGCAGCAACTGAGGAGCTGCAGCATGAAGCCCAATTCCTGCACAAAGTTATCTAGATACGCAGACTGATACCCAATCCACACCATCCGGTACCATATAGAATACACCATTAACGTTGACCATAACAGGATGAAATTGGCCGAGATCACAAACAGTAAAATGATGGATTTTTTTCGATTTCTCATTTCTGTGTCACACTGACCGTCCCCATTGGTGCGAGCCCGGAGTCTCCTGCGGGCTCTGCTGGTCACTAAAATGTGTCTGACGGTGAAAACATTGAGCAGCAGAATCAGGAGAAATGGGAGAGTCGGGGTTAGAATGTGATGGAGGAACTCGATTGTGACCCAGGCACGGGAGAATTCAACAATGCCTGAAACAAAACAAAACCAGGGAACGTTCATCAGTCGATAGCGAGATGTGAACATAAAATACCAGAAAATGTTCTTTAAACAGCTCAGCACAGTCACTGTTCCGAGAACCGCAGCCGCCGTTTTCTCACTGCAATATTTACTTTTCAGCTTCTGGCAACAAATAGCCACAAATCGATCAAAGGTGAAAGTGACGGTGAACCAGACAGAACAGTCAGTGGCTGCAAAAAGCAGGACGGCGTGAATATTACACACGGGGATAGGGATGGACCACAGGAAATAAAACTGTTCTGGATAAACAATGGGAATGTGTCTCAATATCAGGTCGAGGATAATGACCAGTAGATCCGCCACTGCCATGGCCCCCAGGTAACGTCTGACACATGAAGACAATCCACAATCTTTATTACGCAGGATGTAAATCGTCACTACGTTAACTGTGAGGAAAGAAAATAAATAAATTATACATCAGTCTGGAAGCAAAGTTACCAGTTTGACTGAGGATGCAGTGACCTGTTCAAATGTATCACTGACTCATTGAAAAAAAAATGAAGCTGAAATAACAAATAGTAATGTCTCACTATTTCTTTTAAAAAAGGAACATAAAATATAAGAAACTCTCGCTCCCTAAAGACACAAATAAACATCCATAAGAACAGATTGTTTATAGAACATTCCCACAGGCTTGATCACTCGCAAGCAGGCACAGCACTTTACAGTTCCTGATATAAAGGGTGAAGGCATTGGCATCCTGACGGATTCTCTCCTAGTTTCTCGAAGCCAAGTGGAGGGTGGAAATTTCTGTCTTTTTGTCAAAATTGTGGTCAATTTTCAGTTGTGAAGAAGCATGAACTCAGGGAAAATGTATTCACCCCTCTAACTGCCTGAGGGGATTTTGAAACAGAGTCTCCTTCTCTCTGGGATAATGGGAACTGCAGATGCTGGAGAATTCCAAGATAATAAAATGTGAGGCTGGATGAACACAGCAGGCCAAGCAACATCTCAGGAGCACAAAAGCTGACGTTTCGGGCCTAGACCCTTCATCAGAGAGGGGGATCGGGTGAGGGTTCTGGAATAAATAGGGAGAGAGTGGGAGGTGGATCGAAGATGGGGAGAGAAGAAGATAGGTGGAGAGGAGAGTATAGGTGGGGAGGTAGGGAGGGGATAAGTCAGTCCAGGGAAGACGGACAGGTCAAGGAGGTGGGATGAGATTAGTAGGTAGATGGGGGTGCGGCTTGGGGTGGGAGGAAGGGATGGGTGAGAGGAAGAACCGGTTAGGGAGGCAGAGACAAGTTGGACAGGTTTTGGGATGCAGTGGGTGGGGGGGAAGAGCTGGGCTGGTTGTGTGGTGCAGTGGGGGGAGGGGACAAACTGGGCTGGTTTAGGGATGCAGTGGGGGAAGGGGAGATTTTGAAACTGGTGAAGTCCACATTGATACCATTAGGCTGCAGGGTTCCCAGGCGGAATATAAGTTGCTGTTCCTGCAACCTTCAGGTGGCATCATTGTGTCACTGCAGGAGGCCTATGATGGACATGTCATCTAGAGAATGGGAGGGGGAGTGGAAATGGTTTGCGACTGGGAGGTGCAGTTGTTTGTTCCGAACTGAGCGGAGGGGGTTCTGCAAAGTGGTCTCCAAGCCTCCGCTTGGTTTCCCCAATGTAGAGGAAGCCACACCGGGTACAGTGGATGCAGTATGCCACATTGGCAGATGTGCAGGTGAACTCTCCTTCTCTCTGGAACGGGTTCTTTTCCCTCGGGATCTTATCTTTTGTTCAATTAACTGACATCCAACCGTTCACATATAATGTCGGATACAGAATGTTCCGGGGAATGTCAGTTGCAGAATGTGATGGAGAATATCGGTTACAGAATGTTCCGGGGAATGTCGGTTATGAAATGTAATGGAGCCATAAAGACCCACATCACAAAGGCCCTTCTGTCCATCAGTTTTGGTGAGACCCACTCAGCCTTGCGTTGGAAATCTCCCCCCAAACTCAACACAACTGGCAAACACAAATTAAAGGCATTGCCAGATCAGCTGAAGTGGTCAGTTATCTCACATTATCAATCAACCTCACAGAACCAGCCCAGACACCACAAACCCAGATGAAATATCTGTTCAGCATGGAGCACTGTGCAGACCAGGCTAGTGTCCTGCTCAATACAACCCGGCAATCTGTCCAGAGTGGGACACTGTGCAGGCCTCACCAGTCAAATAGATATCAGTCCAGCACGGGGAGCTGTGCAGACCACACCAATGCTTTGATCTATAAGCCTGGACCAGGTATCTCTCCAGCACGGGGGGCTGTGAAGTGAACACCACTGAACTGATCTGTAAACCCGGAGCAGTTACCCTCCCAGTGCGTAGATCTGTACAGACCACACCAGTGCAGTGCTCGGTAACGCTGCGTTAAATCGCTGCCCAGCCTGGGGAAACTTGCAGCCCATGCTGGAAGTGATACGATGTGGGGCTCCCACCCATTTACAGCTCCATATCTCCAATGTGCCATGACAAGGGGTGCCGTGGGTGCGAAAATCACTGCCAGAGAGACTTGGTGGGAATCATTTTGATCAAGAACAAATTCAGGAGCCTTGTATATGTATCAACAGAGAATGGGAGGTTGAGGGGCAGTGTCATAGAAGGATGTGTTTTGCAAGTTTTAGAATGCTGACATGTAAAGGTTTTGATAGCATCTTGCAACATGTGTCAGTTTCACAGAAATGATGAGTGAATAGGATATCCCTGTGCTTTCAGATGACGGAGAGTTTTGAATGAGCATTTGTTCTAAATTTGTTTCTGAGAGTGCAGTGAGCATAGTCTTTGGTTCATTGGGCTGAACGTAATAATAATTTGTCTCAGTGACATTTTTACTGAGTGTGACAGAGGGATAGTTTGCAAGAGGCCGAGCTAGTTTTCTGATGCTATCTTATCAAACTCCTCGCATTAAATACCTACCCCAACGCATGCCACTCCTCTCATTCAATGCCAGCCTGATTCTCCCACCCATCATGGCTGGTAATAGTTCCCATCGCCTGGATGGCCTGGGTATTCCATCATCCCTAATGCAGGTGCTATCTTTACAAGGCCAAGGGACACACAGTTGACGTTTCTCAGTTTTGAGCCGTCCTGTGCCTTTTACCCCCAGCCTGGCAGATAAGGGGCAATTGCTGCAAGATTTGGCAAAAGGGGCTCGGATGTGCTGGTGGATGGGCGAGTACAGAGAAGGACCATTCTCTTTCCAGACGAGTCCACGCCACCAGACCCACCGAGCATGGTCTGAGCTCACCACCCAGCTCAGTGCAGTACCTGCAGTCTGAAGAAATGTTCAGCAACACAGGAAAAGTAATAATATCCTTCCCAACACTGTCAAGGTAAGTGTCACCATATCTTCTCCCCTCCCTCTCTCTGTCTTCCTTTGTGTCGCGCTGCCACTACACCCCTACACTGAAAACACTGCATGGATTCAGCTCTGTTGACTGGATCACTCCAGCCACCTCACCTTTTGCCCCCAACCCGTACCATCACTAACATCAGGACCACCCACTTTCACCCTCACTCCCTCCCTCCCTTTCTCTCACCCCAGGACAAACAGCCTGGCATTTGGTCCGACTACCCCTGCTCCTGGATTGCGGAGATGAGTCTGCTACAAGTCGGAGGGGACTGGTATATGACCCGTGTGTAGATTTTGAAATATCCCCGTCCTACCAACCGAGTCAGGAGCAAGTTCAGTGAAGGGTAATTCTCACTTTAACCCCACTGTCAGTTCCATTCCCACCTGGCACAGCTTAGAAACCGTGCCCCTGATGCCATCTCCCTTTTATATCGAGCCGGTACAAATGGAACCCCCAAGGTCTCGGTGGGCAGGAGGGTGGGCTCACAACACATCACCTCCACCACCTCCCAGGAAGGGAGCACGGAGTCTCCCTCCTGCACCTCCTTCTGTAAACAACTCAGATACTGAAGCTAAACTATAATAGTTACTGCACTCCCCACTTGTCCAGACACCATCAATAATCAAGCATTAAAACTGTCACAGAGTCACAGCCCCCATGGAACAGCGAAATACTGTCACACTCTCTACATTGAGCAAATACTGATGTCCTCTTACAGAGTGAGTCAAATAATGAATTGCTGTCAACAGAACAACAGAAAGCCTGACACACACCAGAGGGAGGAAATGAAATATTGACAAGGCACAGAGCAAGAGAAATCCTGATCGGATCCGCTAATCTGTGTAATTATTAATGTGTTTGTGTGTGTATTTTTGTCAATCTGTGTATTTCTGTGGTGTTTGAAGTGATGCAATGTCACCCTCTGCTGGTCTCCACACACCACTGCACAGGCAGTGGCAGAGGATGAGAACAATCACGACTGGGAGGGTGGGAATTCGCAACACCATCCATACTAATTTCTTATTTATGTACTTACCTAAATGTCTTCTAAAAGTTGTAACGGCATCCACTCCCACCGCTTTCCCTGGAAGTTCATTCCACACACAAACGACTCTCTGTGGAAAATAATTACCCCTCATGTCGTTTTTACAATCTTCACTCCTTTCAACGTCAAATACTCTCCTCGACTTGAAATCCTTCTCCTGAGGTAAATACATCTGCCATTCAACTTATCTGACCCTTCATGATTTAATAAACCTCTACCTCTATAAAGTCACCCCTCAATCTCCAACGCAACAGTGAAAAAGCCCCAGCCTGTGTAATCCCTCCTTATAACTCAAACTATCCATTCTAAGCAACATCTTCGCAAATGTCTTCTGAAGCCTCTCCTGCTTAATATTGCTATAACAATGCGACCAGAACTGGTTGCAGTGCTCCAGAAGAGGTTTCACCAACGCCCTGTGCAATGCCAATATGACGTCTGGGCTCATGAACTCAAAGGTCTGAGCAAAGAAGGAAGCATACAAAGGGCTTTCTTAACCACCCTGTCTGTATGCGTCTCTGTTCTATAACATCACCAAAGGCCATCGTTTTAAATGTATAAGCCCTGCCCTCATTTGTTTTACCAAAATGCAAAACCATGCATTTACCCAAATTAAACACCATCTGCCACACCACAGCCCAGTGAATTATATTCCCACCCAAAACAATATGCCTTCGTATTTTGAATGACCCTCCTCTCTCCAGAAGACCTACAAACTCCAGCCTTTATTTTCCCAAAGACCTTGAGCTTGGTTTGCCTTGTGTAGGCGGGAGGAGGAGAAGGGTAGGTTGCAGACCAGCCAGTGGTGAGGAGACGCTAGAATATAATTTGTTGCCTTGGAACATTTAATGACTTTAGGAAGAGGATAGTCACACGTTAGAGGCAAGAAGTAGTGATAAACAATGCGGTCTTTTGGGGCCAGAAATTATGCTCTTTCGTTGTCTCTGGTGTTCAGTAATATTATCTACGCGAGATCCTTCATAGCACGCTGTGTGTCTGCAGGATTTCTTACCCGAACATCGCAGTCCACAGATGATAGCCATTAAACTGGAAATTATAGCCAAGCAATTAAAGATATCAATAGGTTATCTTGATGGCAGAGCATATACACTCAACATCCGATAGTTGATGCAAATGTCTTGTATTCGTTTAAAATTAAAAAAAAGTTCCCTGTGTAAATCAGTAAAATTAACCAGAATCAAAGAAACCAAAACTCAGCTGAATGCTGGCACTTAAAAAGAGACCCAAAATCTGGGTATGGTTTAGATCTTGTGCAGTGGGTTGCACCAGTGCCACTGAGACAGAGCTCGAGATTTGATTCCCACCTCCAAACCTGTGGCCATGTCCCCAGCTTTGGAACAGAGGTTCTGGATTCAAGTCCTGACTGTTTCAGACGTGTGTTGCAATATGTCAGTAGAGTTTACTGAGCAAACACACTGGAGAATAATGTTGCGAACTCATGGGCTATTGCAGTGTAGTGGCACTGTCTCCACCTTTGGGCCCAAAGATCTAAATTCAAAACCCACATAGGTGTTTCACAATATATCTGAACAAGTTGATTGAAATTATTTTAGAATTGTGACGTGGTCGAGGAGGAAGAGGTATCAGTTTTGAATTTCAGGATTTAGGCACGGGGTGATAGAAAGCATAGCTCTTCGTGGTGATTGGAGGAAAATTTGGAACTTATAGATGTTTGTAAAATCATGAAGGCATTGACAGGGGAATAGTCAAGATTTTTTTCCCCAGTGTAGGAGAGTCCAAAATTGGAAGGTGTAAGTTTAAGGTGAGAGGGAAAAAAACTTAAAAAGGCCATAAGAGGCAATCTTTTCATGTAACGTGTGGTGAGTGCAAAAAACAAAGTGTCAGAGGAAGTTGTGGAGGCTGGTAAAAATAACATTTAAAAGGCATAAAACTGGATGAACACAGCAGGCCAAACAGCATCATTGGAGCAGAAAGGCTGATGTTTTAGATCAAGACCCTTCTTCAGAAATGCTCCTGATTCTGTAATGTTGAAAAGGCATCTGGAAGGGGAGATGAATACGAAGGGTTTCGAGGGATCTGGGCCAAATGCTGGCAAATTAGACTAGAATAATTTAGGATATCTGGTCAACATGAATAAGTTGGTCTGAAAAGGTCGTTTCCATACTGTACATCTTTATGATTCATGTATCCAACTGATCCAGATCCCTTTGTAATTTTAGATAACATTCTTCCCTGTCCACAATAAAATCAACCTTGGTGTCATCTGCAAACTTGCTGATTGTGCCTTCTATCATTCACACCTAAATCATTTTCATTATTGACAAACAAATCTGTATCCAGCACCGATCTCTGTGGATCACCGCTGGCCACAAGCTCCCAGTCTGAGAAACAAGCCTCACCGACCACCCCTTCTCCTGCCATTAAACAGAAAAACAAAGAAACACACACACACAGGAACACAGGCACATTTGTGTCTTTAAGACAGCGATTTAAGTTTGATAAATAAGGGGATCAAGGGTGACATTGAGAAGACAGCAGAATTATGTTGGGAAACAAGCCAGGCAAGATCGAACAGCAGAGCAGACTGCTCCAATGCATTATGCTCTATGGCCTTAAGGTATCAGGAATATTTTTCCATGAGAGCAGTGGGGGTGAGATTAACAAATACTTTACTGAACAGAGTCAACAGGAACATGGAATAGGTTTGAGGGGGCTGAATGGTCACATCTGCTCCTATTTGTTGTGCTCTTTAAAGAGGAGGTAACGTGCTGTGAGGTTGACACACTTTAAGGAGTCTCCCAATTAACATTGAGATCAGGATATTGCTTTCTCTATAATATTGTCCTCTCTGTGGCTTTCTCATCCCCAGGGAACAATGAAGACTCGGTCGTTGAAGATATTCAAGGCTGAACTCAACTGACCTTTGATGGACATGAGAGTCAATACTTTTTGGGATTAAACAGGAAATGCGTGTTCAACCACAAACAGATCATCCATGATCTTTCCAAATTAAGCAGCAGGCTTGAGGGTCCAAATGACCAACTGCAGGTCCTATGTGATGTGTTGTTCTCTCACTCCACCCCTTGAGGATGTTACAGGGGTAACGTAAGGCCCATTCAATCAGTCAGGATGACTACAATGAGATCGGAGGAGACCATTGTACCCCTGTAAGGGATAGAATGAAATATTCAGTCATAGAGTCATACAGATATACAGCATGGAAAGAGAATCTTTGATCCAACTCATCCATGCTGTTCAGATATCCTGAACGAATCTAGCCCCATTTGCCAGCAATTTGGTTCATACCTCTCTCAAACGTTCATATTCATATGTCCACTTGATGCCTTTCAAATGTTGTAATTGTACCACCCTCCACCACTTCCTCTGGCAGCTCATTCCATCCACACATCACCCAGTTGCCCTGCAGGTCGCATTTAAATCTTTCCTCTCTCATGTTACCCTTTGCCCTCTGGTTTTGGATTCCCCCCACCCTAGGGAAAAGAACTTGACTCTTTACCCTGATTTACCATAATGTTACAAACCTCTATAAGGTCACCCCTCAGTGACAATTGTTTATTTTATTGTGTAGTGACTGCAGCAATTTTTCCACACAGCGCCCACCGCCAAAAATATCATTAATCGTAAAGATTATCTGTGTTGGTGGGACTGTTAAAAGGACAAAGTAAACCATGCTAGCAAGAAATTCCCCCTCCTGTTCAATACATGTCTGGGGAAAATTGAGCACCTGATTGAGGGGGCAGACTAGATTTTTTGCTGAAGCTGAAATTTTTGACAGTGCAGCGTTCTATTCAAGTGTTAGTCGATATTCTGTTCTTGTCTTTTAGTTGCTCAAGAATCCGTATCAACGACAATACAACCTCAGCCTTATTATCTGACAACAAATGTCCCTAATGGTGTATTGCAGAGCACAGAAACACCTCCACAGCCGGCTACACACCACCAGAGGAGGCCATGCAATCTTTCTCGGCTGCTACACAGGAACAGGGAGCCCTGGTTCGCTAAAATTAAATACAGAGCAGAAATAACTACTTACTTTTATATTGGAAAGCTGTATCTTATGGAATTCCTCAGGGACCCGTGTGAGGTCATCAACAATTTACAATCCAGATTTACGATTTTGGAGGGAGTGGTGAGAGCACGAGACAGGGGGCAGCCGAGAAGGCAATATTCTGCGTTTAAAAACTTACCTCGTGAGTCGGCGACTTACTGATTCGCGTGGCCAGGGTGGTGAGAGCGCCAGCCGGGAAGTGAACTATTATGTTTGGGCTTTGTCCTATATCAATAGTTTAGATAAACACAACAAAATGTACTCTAACTATATTTGTCAGTGATGCTAAGATTAGCAGGAAATTAAGCTATCAGGTGGAGGTACAGAGAATGTAAGTGGATAAGCAACTGACAATTTGGCAGATGAAATATGATGTTAGTAATTGTGAACCTGTGCGACTTTCAGGAAGAACAAAAGGCTATATGTTACACGAATGGAGGGAGATTATGGGTCCTAGTGATACAGTGTGTGCCAGAGGGTTCCCTCTGAAACTTTCAGACATTGGAAGCGTTGCTCTACCATCCTGATGGCTACTCCCTGATGGTCCGAGTTGCCTCATTACTCTCAGTACACACGGGATATTTTTATGTGGTTGGTTGGTGGTGAGCAGTCTTGAGGAGGGGAGTGTTTTGGACTGTGTATCAAGGGCGTGGCCTTTATCCAAGATACCATCCTATATTTCTACATGAAGATCTTAAAGCAATGGGAATGGCTGCCTGCTTCTGAATGAAGAGGCTGTGGGTGCTGCCAGGACAGTGGGTCTTCACCACCATGATGTAGTGTGCATGGTCACACTGCAATGTTAATGGAGTGAGGGTTTGAAGGGTTCAATCACAAGAAAGAAAACATTAAATGTAGGTATTTTCAGATCAGCTGAAATGGTTAGTTCTATCCCATTCTCTATTCCAATCCCAGAACCAGCCCGGACACTTTTCTCTGTTCAATCACAGGATGTGGGCTTCATTTGCTGAGCCAACAGTTATTCCATCCCTCATTGCCCAGAGGGTAGTTAGAGCCTGTGACATTATTGGGTGTGTTGGGTCACATGTAGGCCAGAGCAGGGAAGGATGGCAGTTTCCTTTTCTACAAGATATCTGTGAATCAGATGGATTTTCCTGACAATTGCCAATGATTTCACCTTCATCATTCAACTTTTAATTCCAGACTTTTATTGAGTTCAAATTTCAGCATCTCACTTGGCAAGATTTGAACTCAGAGCGTTGTGTGCGTTTTTGGACGAATAACCGAGAAATAATACCCTCAGCCATCACTGTAAACCCAGACGAAATATCAGTTCAGCATGGAGCTCGTTGCAGGCCAGTATGTGTCCTGAGCTCCATCTTACAGGAAATTTCAGTCATTCAACTCCCCAAGTTCCTGTCACGGTCCAAAAAGTTTTCAGACAATTTCATACAACAGTTTTCTTCAAGCATATGTTTGAGACCCGTTTCTCATGAGGACGGGATAATAAAATGTGAGGCTGGATGAACACAGCACGCCCAGCAGCATCTCAGGAGGACAAAAGCTGACGTGTCGGGCCTAGACCCTTCATCAGAGACGGGGATGGGGTGAGGGTTCTGGAATAAATAGGGAGAGAGGGGGAGGCGGACCGAAGATGGAAAGAAAAGAAGACAGGTGGAGAGGAGAGTATAGGTGGGGAGGTAGGGAGGGGTAGGTCAGTCCAGGGATGAGGTTAATAGGTAGGAGATGGAGGTGCGGCTTGGGGTGGGAGGAAGGGCTGGGTGAGAGGAAGAGCAGGTTAGGGAGGCAGAGGCAGGTTGGACTGGTTTTGGGATGCAGTGGTTGGAGGGGAAGAGCTGGGCTGGTTGTGAGGTGCGGTGGTGGGAGGGGAGGAACTGGGCTGGTTTTGGGATGCGGTGGGAGAAGGGGAGACTTTGAAGCTGGTGAAGTCCACATTGATACCATTGGGCTGCAGGGTTCCCAGGCGGAATATGAGTTGCTGTTCCTGCAACCTTCGGGTGGCATCATTGTGGCACTGCAGGAGGCCCATGATGGACACGTCATCTAAAGAATGGGAGGGGGAGTGGAAATGGTTTGCGACTGGGAGGTGCAGTTATTTATTGCGAACTGAGCGGAGGTGTTCTGCAAAGCGGTCCCCAAGCCTCCGCTTGGTTTCCCCAATGTAGAGGAAGTCACACCGGGTAGAGTGGATGCAGTATACCACATTGGCAGATGTGCAGGTGAACCTCTGTTTAATATGGAAAGTCACCTTGGGGCCTGGGATAGGGGTGAGGGAGGAGGTGTGGGGGCAAGTGTGGCATTTCCTGCTGTTGCAGGGGAAGGTGCCGGTTGTGGTGGGGTTGGAGGGTAGTGTGGTGCGAACACATCATCCACCGACACATCTGCCATCTCCAATCCGACCCCACCACCCAAGACATTTTTCCGTCCCCACCCCTGTCTGCTTTCCGGAGAGACCACTCTCTGTGTTCCACTACATCTTCCCCTCCACACACTGCATCACAAACCAGTCCAACCTGTCTCTGCCTCCCTAACCTGCTCTTCCTCTCACCCAGCCCTTCCTCCCACCCCAAGCCGCACCTCCATCTCCTACCTATTAACCTCATCCCTGGACTGACCTACCCCTCCCTACCTCCCCACCTATACTCTCCTCTCCACCTGTCTTCTTTTCTCTCCATCTTCGGTCCGCCTCCCCCTCTCTCCCTATTTATTCCAGAACCCTCACCCCATCCCCACACCTTGTTCGCTCCACACTGCCCTCCAACCCCACCACACCCGGCACCTTCCCCTGCAACCGCAGGAAATGCTACACTTACCCCCACACCTCCTCCCTCACCCATATCCCAGGCTCCAATATGACTTTCCACATTAAGCAGAGGTTCACCTGCACATCTGCCAATGTGGTATATTGCATCCACTGTACCCGGTGTGACTTCCACTACATTGGGGAAACCAAGCGGAGGCTTGTGGACCGCTTGCAGAACACCTCTGCTCGGTTCGCAATTAACAACTGCACCTCCCAGTCGCAAACCATTTCCACTCTCCCTCCCTTTCTTTAGATGACATGTCCATCATGGGCCTCCTGCAGTGCCACAATGATGCCACCCGAAGGTTGCAGGAACACCAACTCATATTCCGCTTGGGAACCCTGCAGCCCAATGGTATCAATGTGGACTTCACCAGCTTCAAAATCTCCCCTTCTTCCACCGCATCCCAAAACCAGCCCAGTTCGTCCCCTCCCCCCACCGCACCACACAACCAGCCCAGCTCTTCCCCTCCACACACTGCATCACAAACCAGTCCAACCTGTCTCTGCCTCCCTAACCTGCTCTTCCTCTCACCCAGCCCTTCCTCCCACCCCAAGCCGCACCTCCATCTCCTACCTATTAACCTCATCCCTGGACTGACCTACCCCTCCCTACCTCCCCACCTATACTCTCCTCTCCACCTGTCTTCTTTTCTCTCCATCTTCGGTCCGCCTCCCCCTCTCTCCCTATTTATTCCAGAACCCTCACCCCATCCCCATCTCTGATGAAGGGGCTAGGCCCGAAACGTCAGCTTTTGTCCTCCTGAGATGCTGCTGGGCGTGCTGTGTTCATCCAGCCTCACATTTTATTATCTTGGATTCTCCAGCATCTGCCGTCCCCATTATCACTATCTCATGAGGACAGACTCTCCAAACAGTATATTACATCAGCTTTATACATGCATGTAATCATAAGCACACCTTATACAGACCAATGAAAAATGTATGCTGATTTTATTGCTATCAATATACAATCACTGTCAGTAATTTGAATTATTTTGCTTGGCCACCTTATTGTGTTCAGCCAATAACACCATCTTAACACATCTCATTATACAGTATAACTTCATGCAGACATTTATTTTGTCGTCAGCCATTATCTTGACCAGTATCTGACTTGTACCTTCTTCATTGGCATCAATGTTTCTATTGTCCTTTATCTTTGATAGTGTTATTTTATCAGGAAACTAAAGTAACATTTTCCATGATTTTACATGGCAGAACATCAGTCTCCTTTCACAAAACAACGTTGACTCTGACTGCATGAAGGTTCTTGAAATGTCTTGCAGTACTTTCCTTAATAATGGAGTCTAGCAGATTCCCAATGATGAATGTTAGGCTGACAGCCTTTAAGCTCCAGCTTTGTGTCTCACTCTTTCCTTAAAACCTCGTGTTATTGGGCATAGAGTTATACAATGCAGAAACAGACCCTTCAGTGCAACTCCTCTGCACTGATCAGACATCGCAATTTGAGCTCGCCCGATTTACCCGCAGTTGGTGAGTATCCCTCTAAACACCTCCTTTTCACATGACCATCCAGATGCCTTTTAAATATTGTAATTTAACCAGCCTCCATCACTTCCACTGGCATTTCATACATGAACCACACTCTGTGTGAAAAAGTCACCTCTCGGGAACTTTTTAAATCTTTCTTGTTTCACGTTAAACCTATACTGTCTAGGTTGGATTATGCTACCATGGGGAAAATGCCGAAATATTCACCCTATCCATGCCCCTCACTATTTTATAAAACTCTTTCTGGACACCCTTGGCGTTTGACTCTCCAGGGAAAATAGAGGCCCATTCTATTCAGTGTCTTTCTATAACTCACACCTAATATAATGCCAATCCTGGCATCATCCCTGTAAATATTTTCTGAATAATTTCCATATTTAACAACATCTTTCATACAGGAGGGTGACCAGAATTATATGCAGCATTCTAAAAGTGGCCTCACCATTGTCCTGCACAGCCGTATATCAAGTTCCAATTCCTGTACTCATTACACCGACCAAAGTCACAATAGAGGTTTTTCAGTTTCGTTGGAAAATTAATGGAATACAGAGAGTTCTGGAATATTTCAAACAATGTCCCCTTCATTATCCATCAAACTTTCTCCCCTCGTCAATGTATTGATTGTTAATTCTTTATACCCATACTGTACTCCTGCTCTCCCCTCATCACTTTTGTTTCAATAAATCCATCCACTTGATTCGAATTGACATTCAGTGCCTTGGCTTCCAGAGTGGTCGTGAATTCCCCAGGTTCACCAGTTTCTGAGTGAACACATTTATTCTCATCTCAATGTAGAGTGATCTGCTTGCACTGAAGACTGTAACCCATTCTTTTAGACATTCCAGCCAGGAAATCATCATCTCTGCTTCCATTCTGCTTTGCCCTGACAGGGTTTTATATGTTTTACTGAGATTGTCACTCAATTTTGGAATCCTCATTGAATCCAGGCCCAGTCAATGCAAACTCTACTCACGCAACAACCTGTCATCGCAAGGATCAGTCTGGTCATCCTTTATTATATTCCTCTGGAGCAAATGTGCCCTTTATTCAGTAAGGGCACTAAAGCTACACACAATACTCCAGAATATTTTAAAATGAGACCTCATCTGTACAGCCATGGTACGACAGCCTTCACCCTCTGCACAATTCTCTTTAAAGTGAATATTAATTGAAACATTGATCCCACATTGTTCTTTTCAATGACTGAAGTACAAGGACATCCAGATCCTTTTCAGCATTATGAGTACCCACTTGGTGAGCCTGTATGCACTGACCAGCGTACCAATGCCATTCACAGTGCTGACTTCTAGCTTCAGAAGTTACCGCTCTGCAAAGATTTCGGAGTCTGCACAGAAGAACACAAAAAACAGGGAGCACAGGTCCCTTTATAGATCAATATTTTTCAAACAATCCCTCTTCAAATATTATACTGTTGCTCTATTACTTCCCACAAAGTGCACAACGTCACACACATCCTCATTGCTCTTCATCTGCCATATGTTTTCCCAGTCATGTCACTTGTGTCAATTGCCTTGGAGAATCTTCACATCCACCGCACCACTCACAATCCCAGTTTTGTACTGTCAGCAGAGATGGACACATTGCAATTGATTCCCTCAACCAAACTTTTGATATATTTTGTGAATATCTGGAATCCCTGTTTTACACCACGAAACTTGCAATCCAACAAAAAAAAATCCATTTATTCTTACTTACTGTTCCCTGTCAGCTTCCCCATTATGGCACCATATATGTGGCCCAATCCCATGTGTTTTACTTTACACATTGGGCATGGGCATCTATCAAAAATCTTTCCAAAACTCCAAATGCATTACATTTATTCCATCTGCACTGTAAAGTTTCATAATGGGTTCCCTACTGGGATCCCTTTAGAAGCAATTGCAGTTCATTCTTTTAGCCTGTGTTATTATTGTCTCCAGAAATCAAACAATTATTGCCCTATGCTGCTCAGTGGGTGAACTTCCACAACCATACAATCACAGTCTGTGTTCTGTCAGAAATACAGTGCCATCTCCATTAGTCCCACTTTCCTGCACGAGGCCTGTTGCCCTGAATATTATGACACTTCAAGCGCTGATCCAAATACTGATCAATGGGCTGTGAGGTTACCCGTGACAACTCCTCTCAGAAAGTGCTTGGACCCCAGTACTCTCTGGGTGAAAATAATCCTTAAATTTTCTTTAATTCTCAAACCCTTCACTTTAAAAGTGTGCTCCCTTTTCCTTGATCCTTTTACTAAAAGGAGCAGCTGCTTTCTTTTGACCCTGTCCATACCTCTCCATCTTGTATACCTGAATTACTTACCCGCTCAACTTTCACCGCTCCACAGCAAACAACCGGAGATGAAACAGCCTCTCTTCAGAGCTGATGTGCTCAATCGCAGAGATCATCCTGGTGGATTTCCTCTGCACTCCTTCCAGTGCAATCTCGTCCTTCCTATAATGTGGCATCAAGGACTGCACATACTACTCCATCATGGCCGAACCAATTGCTTGTATGTTCTTATAATCTATGCCTTGATGAAGAAAAGCTATCCCTACAGTCCCCGATGCCTTGTTAACCAACCTAATAAATTGCCCAGTCACATAGGGATCGGTGGAGAAGAGCCCTCTGAGCTTCCTACTGTGCTGTCATTCATTGAATACTCCCCCTGTCTGGTTCCTTCTTCCAAAGTGCATCATCTCATATTTATCAGTGTCACATTCCATCTGCCATTGACCTGCCTATCTGACTTTTCTTCCACTATCTTCCTTTAACTTAAGACCTTTCTCCTCAGGACCAAACACCTAGCGTCTTTGTGTCAAACACTAATTTACTTAGCACACGCGCCCCCTCCCTCCACCCGCTCCTCATTCACATCTACACCATTTCTGAATTCCACAAGCAATAGGAGACATAGAACTGATCCCTGTGATACACCATTGGACACTGGTCTCCAGTCACACAGTCAGCCAGCTATTATCACCCTCTGTCTCCTGACACTGAGCTGATTTTGGATCAAACTTTGTAAGTCAGTAATGTGTTCTCTGATTATTCTGTTCTACTTGACATGCTTGTAGAATGTCTGGGGATTCTCCCTTAATTTGCCTGACAGCAGTCTTCCATGCCCCTGTGCTAGTCTATCCCCTCTGAGTGAAGAATCTCCTTCGTGTTACAGTCTTAAATGGCCTGCCCCTTATCCAACCATTATTTACTTTCAATGTGCAGTAGACAATTAAGGAAATATTGTGTTCATTTCCAACTTGTCATATGTTTTGTGAATTTTCTACATTTCAATGCGATCACATTTTATTCTTTGAAACTGTAGAGAACACAAAGATTCCTCATCAGACCACCTTGTCGTCTGAGCAATAAAGGTGGAGAATTTTTGTTGCACTTCCTCTGGGGTAAGTGTATTCTTTCTAAGATTGGAACACCAAAACTCTGCACAATACTCAATGCACAGTTTCATCAACACTCGATGCAACTCCTGCAGAAAGTCTTTATTTCTATATTCCAATTCTCTTAAATGATGGCCAACTTAACATTTTGCAAATATTCCTCCAAATACCCTTTGATTTTATTTTTATTGAACTCACGATGTGACCTCTTGCAGGAAGCTTTCCGAACATCCACATATACCACATCCACTGGTAGTGGTTCTCTATTGTAGGTGCTGCAAGATGCAACTTCAAAAATTATGATGTTTGTCAAGCATGATTTCTCTTTCAGACATGCTTATTGATTCTCCCGAATGTAGTTTATAAATGCTAAATATTCAACATCACATCCTGTCTCAGAAATTCCAATGGCTTCCTTACTGATTTCAAGATAATTGGATTGCAGTTCTCCACACTATCCCTTCTTCCCTTTTTAAATGGTTGAATAATGTTTACTACCTTCCAGTTATCTGCAATGGCTTCCATTTCTTTGCAGAATGTACAGGAAAATAAAACACAGTTATCATCAGTGCAATTAATAATTCTATTACTGCTTTCTTTCCCTGACATTTTGATATGAAGTACATCTGGCCCATCAGATTTAACAATGCTCAATCCAGCTGCATTTCCAAATACTACCCTGTCATTGACATGAATTGACTTTACGTTATTAGTTCCAAAAGTGCCATGACAGCAGTTTGTGTTACTGGGAGATGTTCTGGATCTTCCTTCCTGAAGACAGGTAACTGGGTAGTTTATCTGTTAATTCACTGTTCTCCACAATAAATTCTCCTGTCTCCATTGTTAATCTTCCACATTTAACCTTGCTTATATATATATATTTAAAGAATAGATATTAAATTTAGGCAGACTTTGTGTTTCCTATTCTCTTGTAATCAGATTCCCTTCTTGATTTTCTTATCAGCTTCAGGGCCCTGCTTTTCTGAGTCATCAATTTCCCAGGATTCTCAGGTTTGCACAATATCTGTAACTCCTCTGAAACCAATTCCTTTGATTTAATACAATTTCTAGTTTCTTATATTGACAATCGTTGAGTAATCTTCTCTTTATTTGAAGTTTGTACCTTAGAGAAATATATGTGTTTTTTTGACTTTGCAGTATTTCTAGAAATAACAACCATTGCCTATCTGCCACTAGATTTTATATTGAACTTTCCCAATTCATTACAGCTAACCTGACAATACAGCCTCATGGATTCCATGATGTTTGACTGTAACATTTTAAAATTCAATGTTTCTGCAGACGCCATGCAATATGCAGTATATTGTTGTCACTGTCTCTCAAAAGCTGCTTCAGAGCAAAGTTATTCATTAGCTCTTCTGACCACACAACACTGAAGTCAAAATTACTTGGTCTCTGCTTTGGTTCACAACATACTTTTCAACCTACCTCGTATACATGTACGTATTTTAATTTTCATAGCGTTAGCAGTCACTTATTTGAAGGAGTTTAAATGCAACTTGAGGTAATCCATTATTACTGCAGATTCCACAATAGTTGCACATCTAATTTTCAAAGCATAACATGTACAAAATTTGTGCTACACTTTTGGTTTAGATATGTAACATACAATATTTGCTTCTTCTTGCTATTTGTAAGATCCACCCAAGCTGATTCAGTGGAATCTGAGGGACTTGGCCTGTGGCATTATTAGTGATGGATTTGGACAAGATATTCAGTGAGGCTCACCTTGACGCTGATATGATCTGAAAAAAACATCCAGAAATAAAGGACTAGTATCAATAACCATTCCATTACTGTCAGTGTAAGTGCCACTGTGTTGTTTCTGTTCCTTCACACTCATTCTATACCTATTGCAGTGCCTAACTCCGAATAAGGGTCACACTTTATCACCAAGTAAGGCTCAAACTCTTACCACTCCCACTGAATGCAATACCTTCCTTTCCTCATACTCCCTGTCACTTAGGCTAAATTCCAACAAAAATAATATTGCATGGAGTCAACACTGTGGTCTGACTCTCTCTGGACATCTCATAATTCCGCCCAACCTACACCAGCTCTTATAGCAGTGCCATTCTTTCACCCTCACTCACTGCTATCCCTTCCCTCATTCAAGGAGAAACAGCCTGTAAAGGGACAGAAAGAGCCACGCCATATGGTACAGTGCCCAACATTCATTCCCTTAGCCACCCTACCCTACCCCCATTGATCAGCGGACCCTGGCACAAGCTGGAGATGACCAGAATGACTCGTGTGGAGATTCTGAAAGATTGACGCTCCACCAACTAAGGACTTTTGTTCATTGAAGGGCAATTCTCACATTAAGCCCACTGTCATTTCTGACGTCAGTCGCCTTACCTCCAAAACAGATACCTCATTGCACAGAGATGCAGACACAGAAATACACAGAAACATCGGTAAACACCCCAGTATGCCAACACACACAATACATACACGGAGATAAACACACGCACACACACACACACACACACACACACACACACACACACACACAGAAACACACAGAGAGAGATAGAGAGAGAGAGAGAGAGAGAGAGAGAGAGAGAGAATCAGGCATAAATAGATATAAACACACATAGAACCACACAGGCTGATACACAGACATGGACACAAGTAAACAGCCACATAAACACATGGACAAAGAGACACATGCACACACAGAGACACAGATATACAGACACCAGTGTCTTTAAGACAGAGATAGATATGTTTTTTTTTTCAGTCATAAGGGGATCAAGGTTTATGGGGGAAGCAGGAGAATGAATCTGAAAAAAAATAGGTAAAACATTACGGATCAACATATCAGACCCGATTGGCCAAATGGCCTAATTCTGCTCCTTTTTTATGTTTCCATGGTGTTACGCTATCTGATATTCTCTTTCCAAGAGAGCAGTGAAGGCTGAGCTTGATGCATATTTGATTGGAAAGAGTCGGTGGATGTGAATCAGGGTTTGAGAGCCAAATGGTTGATGGTCACTCATTATTATGTCCTTATGTCTCAAAAGAGTTGGCGACATGATGTTAGGTGGACACATTTTTTAACATAACATGTCCCCCATTGAAATAACTCTGTCACTTCCTCTTTATTGTTCTGCTACCTGTGGTACCCTCATCCTCAGGAAGCAGGTAAGACTCTGTTATTGAAGATATTCACGGCTGATCTTTGCTGGGCTGGATAGTCAATGTTCATTGGGAGAAAATAGGAAATGGACGGCCAGGCACATTCAGATGGTATGACACAATCTGATCATCCATGAGCAAACCATTGCTGCCCCTAACTAAAGCATTGTTCTCTCAAATTGCACCTCGCCACTGTTACAGAGGACAGGGCCACTCCATTCATCCAGTCAGGATCGTTACAAATAATCCGTGTTCTCCATAGAGGTCAGAAGCTGGTGGGAATCGTGAACTGATTTAGAACAGAGGCATTGTGGCTGTTGCCGGGATTGCAGATAATGTGGTATTCACTGCAGGATCACACAACAACTGCACATTAATGTGGTGAGACTTAATTCAAAGCCTTGATAACTCTCTCTCTCTCGCTCTCTCTCTCTCTCTCTCTCTCTCTCTCTCTCCCAATTGACTTAGGGAGTGGGATTGGGATTGGAGAAACATCCTCACAGGCAATTAAACTATCCAGAATCATGCATCTTCAGTAAGCTAAAAAGTAGGTCATGGAATTTATCACTTTATTAGTGTCTGTTTAGAAAATAATGACAGTCCACAACCCTCAAGGTTCAACGCAACCACGTTTTATTCTCTCACAGTGCTACGGATTAATCTTCACTCACTCCTCATGGTGCCATCATACCAGCGGTTTTCCTGTGGCAAGGATATAATTCCCTATAAAAGAGAGAAAATCTGACCAAAATTCCCAAAATACTGTCTCAATAACACTCCCAGGTTAATCACAATAGTTTGTTATCCTTACTTATCCATCTACAAAGCAGACAAGAACAGGATGCAACGATGTGACCTAACATACCGGCCACACTGCCCTACAGTAAGAACATGTCGGAATTGACAGCAAGACTCTGAAGGCCACGAGGAATCATGTTAGCCCACAAACCCAAATCCACTCTCCGACAAATGCTTACGAGGACTAAAGACCTTAATCCCACAACATGTGGAACGACCGTAGTTTACAAAATACCAGGCAACGACTGTCACAAATATTACATCAGACAGACAGGAAGAAAGCTAGCCATTAGCTTATATGAACATCAGCTAGTAGCAAAACGGCACAATGAACTCTCCTTAATATCTGTACTTTCAGACAATGAAGGCTATAAATTTAACTCAGGCAAGGTAACCATAGTAGCCGAAGCTAAACATAGACATGCACAGGAGTTCCTAGAAGTACAGTTTCTCCACCCCTACTTCAATCAACAAACGTATTGAGTTGGACCCCATATACAAAGGGTCCATGCAGATAAAAGCCGGAAATGACATCACTCACCAAAACAGACCGTGGAGGCCCGACTGATGATGTTACCTAGCATAGGGATGAAACGGCTGAACAGAAACAAGCCAGCTCGGCGAGCAAGTCAACAACCTCATCCACAACCCAAGCTACAGGTCTTTGTAAAAGCTTATGCCTTTCTGTTTATTTCCTGTGGTGGGTAAGCCCATTCCTTCTCTGTGCATTGTGACTGGCACAAAATGTAAAAGCTCCTTGCGTATGCATGTCAGCATCAATAAAGCCAGCACCAGAGGTGCCTATGGAGATGACCATCACTCTCAAGGAGAGACTCAGTGAGAGAGAATGCACCTCAATTAGGGAATTGCCACATGCCTGAATGGAAATGAGGTGTAGGAATATGGTCAAGAGGCAGAGGAAGGGAGCTATCTTTACTTTTGTTCTACTGTCAGGTGATGGATGCAGCCCTGGTCATGCCAGCATGTTATACCTATCCTGAACTGAGTGGCTGGTTCAGCTGTTCTACATAACAAGAAAGAATAAAACAGTTTGCTGTGGGTGTGCAGACACCTGGAAGTCACACGACCAGGGAAGGATGACACATTATCTTCTGCAAAGGGCATCTGCTCGGTCTTTTTTTAGGTAACAAAGATAATGGTTTCATTTAAATGTCACCAATTTCCTTAATGAGATACCAACAGACTTTTATTCTGTGCCTCGAGGTTATGAGTCAATGACTTGTGCACAAGGCACTGTCTTCCCGTCTGACAGATTCTGTGGAGAGAAGAACTTAAACACCTCAAGTGCAATTCTTTTGCAACAGAAACATAGTTAGAAGAGACTTGAAGTTGTATCCGGATTTAACAAAGGCACAAATTATGTTTTGTTTTCAGAAGTTACACTGAGGCTGAGCTAGAGACTGGGATAACATGATGGTGGCAATGGGGAAGATCGGTGAGTGGCAAGGATATGCAGACATAAATCTGTGCAGGAGAAAAAAAAAGTCATGGAATTTGATAGCAATCTGGTTCCTCCTCGCATATTGGTGAGTGGCCTTTAAATAGTAATCTGCTGGTTATAATTTGTAAAGGTTGGAACTTTTGATTGGAATGGAAAATGTTGAATTCCACCTTTCCAAAATTTATACTTCATGAGCAGCAAGTCAGTTCAAACCAGTTTAAGAGACAAAGAGACCTACCGGGAACACCAACTGTAGCAAGTATGGGATAGTAACCGGCTTGAATAATCATCAGTACATCATGAATCTGCGATGCTAATGATATCCAAGGCTGAGAAAGCCAGTAAAGACCCTCGGATAAACTCCTGTCCATTGGAACATTCCGCTGTGTATTGTTCGCAGGTTCTGGTCTCTACTCTCTCCCTCTCTCTGGAGCTGCTGTTCCCTGTCAGTGCTGTAGGTGATGTTCCCGTGCATACTATGGGATAACACATGGAAAGTCCTTTATTTATATAACAGGGAAACACTCCAGTGACACGTTTATGATCCACAGAGACTGAAATTAATCGCAAACACTGAACAAACGGCTGAAATTAACACTTTTCAATTCAATAATGGTTTATTAAAATTCAAAATAACATTTAACTTTTACACATTTTGCATGATACATGTGAGCATAACTGAGGAAAGGAATGTTTTAGATGGTCAACCAAGTGTGCGTGACCATTCAGTCTGCTTTGGATATGGGAGTAATGCCAAAGGATTGTCACAACATAAACATGCTTATCTATTCATAAATGGATACATCCATCCTGTAAGTAGTGATCAGTCATCACTCTATCAGTAAAACATTGAAAGAACATTTATAATCCATAATCTGAGGCGGAAATGTGCATAAAATAACAGACAAGTGGTATGGATATGTTAACAGAGAACAGTACCTGACAAACACAATTCAGGATGTTATTCCAGAATCAGAGAGGGCAGATGAGAGTTGTGCCATTGATGTTATCGATGTCAATGGACTGCATGTGAATTCCAATAAATTATACTTAATCAAAGTGTGATTATTTTTTCTATTTATTTATGGGATGTGAGCCTTGCTGGCTGGCCAGCATTTCTTGCCCATCCCTAGTTGCCCTTGAGAAGGTGGTGGGGAGCTGCCTTCTTGATTCGTTGCATTCCTCCTGCTGTGGGTTGACCAAAATGATTGTGAATTTGGAGAATATACAGAATACAGAGAATCGGAGGACACAGCTGTTGTCATTCGAAGAAAGGACAATGATATTTCCCAGTCATCAGTCTTGCAATATTACTCTTTATAACTCATATGAAGAGCAGACTCAATGATACATCTACAATAAGAAATGCGATGGAATAATATTAATGAAATGTATTTATTCAAAATAAAAGACAGGACAAAATGAGTTTCCATACAAACCAAAATGTGAAAGGTACAAAGAGGTAAGATTATTATAATGCACT
Source organism: Stegostoma tigrinum (assembly GCF_030684315.1). NCBI lineage: Eukaryota > Metazoa > Chordata > Chondrichthyes > Orectolobiformes > Stegostomatidae > Stegostoma > Stegostoma tigrinum. The sequence continues at coordinate 535,578 of NW_026728811.1, forward strand.
CATGATATAGAGCTACATGAATTGAAATGTGGATTCCGAAATCTTGCAAGTGGTGTGCAAAATTTATTAATCTGATACTGATTCCCCCTTCATCAGTGATTCTCCTCACTGAAATTCTCTGCCCCAGAATCTTACACATTGTGTATGTTATCAGTTCTTGTAGCTGTTGGCCCAGTCTATTTAAATAAATCAACTTTCTCCCTGGAGCAACTCTATTTTGCTGGCTGGATTCTGCTTAGCTGTTAGTGACTCAGCTCTGTCGTATTGCTGGAGATCAATGATCTGGGATGACAGCCAATATCTGCATATTACTCACAGGGTATGGCATTACACACAGTTTTCGCAGATCATAGGAATTTCTAAATAAAATTTCCACCCCGCTTCTGTCTCTGTCTATCTCCCCTCACTCTGTCTTCTGATTTATTTAACCTCCAACTCTTTAGCAGCGCTTTCACTCTCGCTTTGTCTGTTGCTCCCCTTTCTCTTCTCGCTCAGTTTATCACATTTCACTTTCTTTCTCTTTGTTTATCTCTCTTTCAGTCCATCTCCACACAGTCTCTCTGTGTCTCCAAATTGTGCAGTTGTACAGCTCACGGACTGCAATGGGCTGAATGGCATCTTACTGTGCTGTAATAACTCTAAGGTTCTCTGACCCGCAACAAAAACTTCAGATGGCTGGAGAGAAAAGTTGGTCGAATGATGGACACAGTGTACAATCGTCCATTATGTCTTCCTGTTCTTCCCTGACGTGCAGCTGCCTCAAAATGTCTGTTAAAATAGATTGAATGCAATTTAAAGATAATAAAATGTGAGGCTGGATGAACACAGCAGGCCAAGCAGCATCTAAGGAGCACAAAAGCTGACGTTTCGGGCCGAGACCCTTCATCAGAGAGGGGGATGGGGAGAGGGAACTGGAATAAATAGGGAGAGAGGGGGAGGCGGACCGAAGATGGAGAGTAAAGAAGATAGGTGGAGAGAGTGTAGGTGGGGAGGTAGGGAGGGGATAGGTCAGTCCAGGGAAGACGGACAGGTCAAGGAGGTGGGATGAGGTTAGTAGGTAGATTGGGGTGCGGCTTGGTGTGGGAGGAAGGGATGGGTGAGAGGAAGAACCGGTTAGGGAGGCAGAGGCAGGTTGGACTGGTTTTGGGATGCAGTGGGTGGGGGGGAAGAGCTGGGCTGGTTGTGTGGTGCAGTCGGGGGAGGGGACAAACTGGGCTGGTTTAGGGATGCAGTAGGGGAAGGGGAGATTTTGAAACTGGTGAAGTCCACATTGATACCATTAGGCAGCAGGGTTCCCAGGCGGAAGATGAGTTGCTGTTCCTGCAACCTTCTGGTGGCATCACTGTGGCAGTGCAGGAGGCCCATGATGGACATGTCATCTAGAGAATGGGAGGGGTAGTGGAAATGGTTTGCGACTGGGAGGTGCAGTTGTTTGTTGCGAGCTGAGCGGAGGTGTTCTGCAAAGCGGTCTCCAAGCCTCCGCTTGGTTTCCCCAATGTAGAGGAGGCCGCACCGGGTGCAATGGATGCAGTATACCACATTGGCAGATGTGCAGGTGAACCTCTGCTTAATGTGGAATGTCATCTTGGGGCCTGGGATAGGGGTGAGGGAGGAGGTGTGGGGGCAAGTGTAGCATTTCCTGCGGTTGCAGGGGAAGGTGCTGGGTGTGGTGGGGTTGGAGGGCAGTGTGGAGCGAACAAGGGAGTCACGGAGAGAGTGGTCTCTCCGGAAAGCAGACAGGGGTGGGGATGGACAAATGTCTTGGGTGGTGGGGTCGGATTGTAAATGGCGAAAATGTCGGAGGATGATGCGTTGTATCCGGAGGTTGGTAGGGTGGTGTGTGAGATCGAGGGGGGTCCTCTTAGGGCGGTTTTGGCGGGGGCGGGGTGTGAGGGATGTGTTGCGGGAAATACGAGAGACGCGGTCAAGGGCGTTCTCGATCACTGTTGGGGGAAAGTTGCGGTCCTTCAAGAACTTGGACAACAGGGATGTGCGGGAGTGGAATGTCTTATCGTGGGAGCAGATGCGGCGGAGGCAGAGGAATTGGGAATAGGGGATGGAATTTTTGCAGGAGGGTGGGTGGGAGGAGATGTATTCTAGGCACCTGTGGGAGTCGGTGGGCTTGAAATGGACATCAGTTACAAGCTGGTTGCCTGAGACGGAGACTGAGAGGTCCAGGAAGGTGAGGGATGTGCTGGAGATGGCCCAGGTGAACTGAAGGTTGGGGTGGAAGGTGTTGGTGAAGTGGATGAACTGTTCGAGCTCCTCTGGGGCTGAAGAGGCGGCGCCGATACAGTCAATAATGTGCCGGAGGAAGAGGTGGGGTTTGGGGCCTGTGTAGGTGCGGAAGAGGGACTGTTCCACGTAACCTACAAAGAGGCAGGCATTGCTGGGGCCCATGCGGGTGCACATGGCCACCCCCTTAGTCTGTAGGAAGTGGGACTAAGGCCTTGGCCATGGGCACCCGCATGGGCCCCAGCAATGCCTGCCTCTTTGTAGGTTACGTGGAACAGTCCCTCTTCCGCACCTACACAGGCCCCAAACCCCACCTCTTCCTCGGGTACATTGATGACTGTGTCGGCGCCGCCTCTTGCTCCCCAGAGGAGCTCGAACAGTTCATCCACTTCACCAACACCTTCCACCCCAACCTTCAGTTCACCTGGGCCATCTGCAGCACATCCCTCACCTTCCTGGACCTCTCAGTCTCCATCTCAGGCAACCAGCTTGTAACTGATGTCCATTTCAAGCCCACCGACTCCGACAGCTACCTAGAATACACCTCCTCCCACCCACCCTCCTGTAAAAATTCCATCCCCTATTCCCAATTCCTTCACCTCCGCCGCATCTGCTCCCACAATAAGACATTCCACTCCCGCACATCCCAGATGACCAAGTTCTTTAAGGACCGCAACTTTACCCCCACAGTGATCGAGAACGCCCTTGACCGCGTCTCCCGTATTTTCTGCAACACATCCCTCACACCCCGCCGCCGCCACAACCGCCCTAAGAGGAGCCCCCTCGTTCTCACACACCACCCTAAAACCTCTGGATACAACGCATCATCCTCCGACACTTTCGCCATTTACAATCCGACCCCACCACCCAAGACATTTTTCCATCCCCACCCCTGTCTGCTTTCTGGAGAGACCACTCTCTCCGTTGACTCCCTTGTTCGCTCCACACTGCCCTCCAACCCCACCACACCCGGCACCTTCCCCTGCAACCGCAGGAAATGCTGCACTTGCCCCCACACCTCCTCCCTCACCCCTATCCCAGGCCCCAAGATGACATTCCACATTAAGCAGAGGTTCACCTGCACATCTGCCAATGTGGTATACTGCAATCCATTGCACCCGGTGCGGCCTCCTCTACATTGGGGAAACCAAGCGGAGGCTTGGAGACCGCTTTGCAGAACACCTCCGCTCAGCTCGCAACAAACAACTGCACCTCCCAGTCGCAAACCATTTCCACTCCCCCTCCCATTCTCTAGATGACATGTCCATCATGGGCCTCCTGCACTGCCACAGTGATGCCACCCGAAGGTTGCAGGAACAGCAACTCATATTCCGCCTGGAAACCCTGCTGCCTAATGGTATCAATGTGGACTTCACCAGTTTCAAAATCTCCCCTTCCCCTACTGCATCCCTAAACCAGCCCAGTTTGTCCCCTCCCCCCACTGCACCACACAACCAGCCCAGCTCTTCCCCCCCACCCACTGTATCCCAAAACCAGTCCAACCTGCCTCTGCCTCCCTAACCGGTTCTTCCTCTCACCCATCCCTTCCTCCCACCCCAAGCCGCACCCCAATCTACCTACCTACCTCATCCCATCTCCTTTACCTGTCCGTCTTCCCTGGACTGACCTATCCCCTCCCTACCTCCCCACCTATACTCTCTCCACCTATCTTCTTTACTCTCCATCTTCGGTCCGCCTCCCTCTCTCTCCCTATTTATTCCAGAACCCTCATCCCATCCCCCTCTCTGATGAAGGGTCTAGGCCCGAAACGTCAGCTTTTGTGCTCCTGAGATGCTGCTTGGCCTGCTGTGTTCATCCAGCCTCACATTTTATTATCTTGGAATTCTCCAGCATCTGCAGTTCCCATTATCTTTGAAATGTTAAGTTGTCTGATTTGAACATAAACAGAAAAGCAATGTTCCTTATTCCGAACGTTATGCAAGAAAAGATTCAACATCTTCAGTTTAGGCTTTCCTATAATGAGAAAGGTTTCAAATATTGCATCATTTATTCTTGCTGAAGGCTGTGATAAATTTCACCGACAGTGTTGAATTCAACGGCACTGGCATCACAGGATTGATCCTTTGAAACAAAAGAATGAAAATGACAATCTTCGTAGAGACAATGTGCTCCCGGCAGATGACACTCACTGATGGCAGCGTGCATTCAACACATTATTGTACTCCTGGCCAACACTGAATCTTCCCACTATCTGTATCATAGGGCTTAGCATTGACCAGAATGTGAGATTGAATTGAAATGAATATACAAGGGTACAAGAGCAGGTCAGAAGCTAACAATTCGACAGTGAATAATAGACGGAATGCTCATTAAGACATGAGAGAAAGCAATATATTTCGGACATCCAGCCCATCGAATCACCTCCAACATTCAATCATTGCTGATATGTTTCTAATCCCCATTATCCTGCTTGCTCCCTTAACACGTGTTCTGCTTTTTATCGAGAGCCCAATTATCTCTGCCTTAAATAATGTGGCCTGCACAACCTTCTGGAGGAAAATGTTCCATAGATTCACCACCGTCTCGCTGAGGAATTTCCTCCCAATCTCAGATCTAAAGTGTCATCCCTTCAATCTGAGGCTGTGTCCTGGAACCATGGTCTATGTGACTAGTAGAAATATCTTCTACAAGTTCAATGTATCCCAACCTCTCAGTATTCTGCCAGTTTCAGATCCCTCCCCTTATCTGTCTAAACTCCATTGTGTACAAACACCGAGCCCTCAACTGTTCTTCATATGACATGCTCTAATTCCCAGGATCATTCTGGTCCTCATCCAATATCTGCACATCCTTCCATGGATGCAGTGCCCAAAACAGCTCACAATATTCCAAATGCAGTTGGCCAGAGCCTTCATAAGGCCTCAGCAGTACGTCTCTGCTCTTGCATTCTAGCCTGGTTGAAATAAATGCAAACATTGCATTTACTTTTCCCACCACAAACTGAACCTGCAGATCGAACATAAGAGAGGATGAGGACTCCAAAATCCCTTTGATTTCACAGAATTTTTCAGAATATAGTGTATGCATATAATTCTGCCTCCCAAAGTGTATAATCTCCATAGTGTGTTCCATCTGCTGCTTCTTTTCCCGCTGCCCAAGACTGCCCAAGTCCTTCTGCAGCCTCCCCACTCCCTCATCATCTTCTGCCCACCCAACTATTATTGTATCATCTGCAAACTTTGCAAAAATGCCCTCAGGTTCTTCTTTTATATTGTTCATGTACATGGCAGCTCATGAGCCCATTAGGGCAGCCCACCATCCACAAGGTTCAACGCTCAGGGTGCTTGGCGCCATTCAGGTTAAAGCAGTGGCTTGACTGGACTCACATCTGCAAAATATTCACTCTCTGCACCAGCGGCATTCAGTAGGACCACATCCTGTCCCTGTTTTGTTATGAATTTACACCATTATGGCGATGCAGAATTTGATGGATCATAGTCGTGGTCTATTGATGCCTCCCTGTCTCGACACAAACTGTGTGGTGCTCACACCAACCAGTATTGCTATGTATTAATGATGACTGAGGGATGTCCTTTATGAATGACTTTGTGACAGTCACGAATTTGGGGCTGATGCCTGCCCTGATAGCCCTGGATGTGCCTGTGACCACTGTCAAACTGCAGATGTCAGATCATTCTTTCTGGGAGTCAACCCAAGGAAAGCACTGGGCTCTGACTGTGGCCCCAGCCAAGGACTCAGATCCTGTGCTGACCAACTGGTGTGACGTATCCACCAACGTCTTCAATCTCTACCACTTACAAGCTGAAATCTCCAGAAGACCACCATACATCCCTTCCTTTTAAGAGAGGGAGAGACACAGGCTTTAGAGATTGACTCCCTACCATTAACTCATTTCCGAACCTCTCAAAAACAAAACCCTGGGGGCAGTCAGAAAGTATTTGCCCTTTAATTCCAGTTGAAATCTGTTCCTATTCTCTGAGTTTGAAATCAGATGAAAGTGCCAATAATGGGGTGAGTCAGTCAGTAATGGGATCTCATTTGTTTCTGATTATTTTTGTTTCAAACCATCTTAACTTCGATTGTATCAATTTCTATCTCTCGTCTTCACTCTTCTTGTGGTCTGTCTGAGAGACTGAAGCTTGGACACAGGGAGAGGGAGACACACAGGCTCTCGGAGTACAGCTGAGTCCAAGCCTCTGGAGTAAATAATTCTTCTGTCCTACCCTTCAAACGGAAACATCAGTGCAGTTCTGAGGCAATATGAACCACCTTCGTATGCTCTGCTCTCTAGTTTTGATATCAGCGGCAATGCTGGGTGGGCAAAGAAGGTGGATGGGAACTGGAAGAGTGTTAGGAGGTGAAGGACATATTATTTGGTTTTGTTAGAAATTCTCTTTATTTGTTCACTGTTAGTGATAAATAAATAAATTATGACTTGCTACTTATAAATTTGATATCAAGCATTTTATTTCATTTAATCTCTCTTTTTAACATTTCATACATGGGGAGGTGAGCTTTTCAAGGTGACATGGCTTTAGTCGTTAGAGGGGAATCTCGCCTCCCTCTATAATGGACTGGGGCTTCTGTTTTGGTTTAAGTATCGGGGGATGTCTTTCTTCCCTCTCTAACAGATTCGGGGCTCAAGTCCGGGATCCGGCCAGTTCATGAACAGGATCTGAATGGATATGAACGTATTTGTACATATTTAAACAATGTGGAAAATGTGTGTGCTAGATCACCAAATAGAATTTAGGTGAGAAAAATCTGTTTAATTTTGTTTACTTGTGGGGGTAAAAATTAAATGTGGGGGAAATGGCTCTTAACATTACTACAGTTTCTGGGGTTTGGAGATGCTTCCCAAATTTGCCAAGACAGTTTAGAAAGACAGAGGAAGGATATATTTTTAGAATTAACATGCAGGCTAAAATTGGATTCAGGGGAATTGGGTAAAAGGAAGGCTGAAATTGTAATGGAGTTGGTCAAGCCCTTAGGTCTATCAGAGAAATAGGCAAGTGCAGTAGAATGAGAAAAAAAATACAAATGAGATAACTGGAGTGAGAGAATGAAAGGGAAGACAGAGAGTTTGAATTATGGTTGAAACTGGAAGACAAAGAAAAGGAAAGAAGAGCCATTTTGGAAGATAAAAGAAAGGCAAAGGCTGTTTGAGTTGGAAAAGATAATGTTGGAACTTGAAGCAAAATAATTTCAAGTGACAGAAGGAAATGTACAAGCTAGAAGCGAGGTTGAGCAAACTCATCATAACCAACAGCCTAATAAAGATACATACAAATATATCCACACATTACCAACATTCGATGAAAAGGATATAGAAGCCTTTCTACCATTTCCTTTCAGGAACTGGCCAGGGACTCTGTGGGTAATGTTACTTCCGACCACATTGGTAGGCAGGGCGAGTGAGGTGTTTGCAGTGCTGTCAGATGCGATGTCAAGAGATTATGGAGATGGAAAACAGGTGATTGTGAGTGCCTACAAATTGGTAACAGAAGCATATCGACAACAGTAGAGAAATATAAGAAAGGAATCTGGTCAGTTTTATGTCGAGATTGAAAGAATTAAACACAGTAACTTTGACAGATTGGTGACAGTACTAAAGACAGAAAAGATACATGAGGGTCTTAGAGAGATTATTCTGTTGGAGAAGTTTTAAAACTCATTTCCAGAAGTGATGAGAACTCATGTTGAGGAACCGAAACCTCAATCACTGAGAAAAGCTGCTGAGGTGGCGAATGAATACGTATTCGTACATGAATCGAACTTTAGTTTCTGACAGCAATTTCATTCAGTGAGGGATGTAAATTGGGAAAAAAGGGAGATCCCTCAATGAAAACAAAACAAAGTTGGTCACACTGTGACCGGTTTACCATTGATGAAAAAATAAGCCCATTCGAATGAAAAGGGGGCAACAGGCATCAGGGGTTTACATTGTAATGGAGAGGGACACAGAAGGTTACAGTGCCAGTGGTTTTAAAAAGGCACCGGGAAAAGGTGTTTTCACTGTCATATGTTGGGACACACAGAGCCACATTGCTGGTAGCTGAAGGAAGGCACTGGTGAAAAAAGGATGTGGTAAATGAGGCTAAACCAGTGAAATTAGCTGGGATTGTGAAGAAAATCCTAAAAGAATCTCAAGGAGCTGCAGGACAGTGTGCATCCGAGTCACAGACTGGATCAGAAGATGTTGCCTGACCTCTATGAAGGGTTGATCTCTGAGGATAAAGTTTTCTCAGGAAGAAAAGGGAGAGAGGGTAAAGAAGTAAAAATATTGAGGGATGTGGGAGCTTATGTTATCTTCTCTAATTGTAAGAGAGGAAAGCATTTGCACTCCTTCTGAAATGTTACATGAGACAGTGGGAATCTGTGGAATAGATGGAGAGAGATTTATCGTTCCACTGTGTAAGCTATGGTTGGAAAGTCTTATTGAGACTGGGGAAGTGGCAGTGGGAGCAATTGAAAGAATACCAATTCCAGGAATACAGTTCGTCATTGGAAACGGCTGAGCAGGATCGAAGGCAGGAGTCACACCTCTTGTGGTGGAGAAGCTAAAGGTACACCAGGTGGCCAGAAGAGGTAAAAGAGAAATAGCCTGGGATTTTTCTGGATTGTGTGGTAGCACCATCCCACAGTCATAAGTTACAGCAAGAAGGAAAAAAAAAACCGAATGAGGAAGACCAAGGTCCAGTTAGCTGCCCTGTGTGATGAAATGGTAAAGGAAATTTCTGAACAGGTAGAGGGTCAGGCAGAGGTGCTTAGTTCTGATGATTACTGGAGTTACAACAAAAAAAGAGACAATAAAATATCGATATCATAAAACCTACACAGTCAAGGAATCAGAAGTGTTTCAACTGGTTTTTGTCTGAAGGTTAGTATCTGAAAGCAAAAATGGACACTGCAACAGATTCATGCAGAAGAGAAATGGGTGGAAATGCATCAAATGTTGCTTCTGGTCGCATACAGACAGGAGGTGTTGCGGCGAGCACATCAATTACTGATAGCAAGTCATTTGGGAGTGAGGAACAGTGAGGTTAAAATTCTAAAGCAATTCTATTGGCCAGAATTAAAGAAAGATGTGGTTGAATTTTCTCATTCCTATCATACATGTCATATGGTAGGAAAGGCACAGGCAGGAATAAAATTAGCGCCTTTGGAATATAAACTGAGGAAAAAAAGGTATTAGCCACTGCCACTCTGAGGAAAAAAAAGTATTAGCCACTGAGATAGGACAGTGAGCTACCAGTCTCAGGAACAGGGAACTGAATCAAAATGCTCGATGCAGCAATATGAGTACATAGACACTAATAGAATGGGGAGGAGTAATTCTATCCTGTATGAAGATGATGTGGGTAATGCTTTTTAGAAAAAAAAAACGCTCCTACAGGCTTAATCCTCTCAAAAACACACATTTACAGAAAGAAGTGGATGCGATGCTGCAAAAAGACGTCACTGACCGATGTCAAAACGAATGGAGTTCACTGATCCTGCTGGTTGCCAAATTACATGGTACTCAGGCACATTGTACCCTGAAGGTGACAACGTAGGTCAATAGTGTGGTCAAGAAGGCATATGGCATGCTTTCCTTCATTGAGCGGGTATTGGGTACAAGAGTTGGCAGTTCATGTAGCAGTTGTATAGGACTTTGGTTCGGCCACATTTGGAGTACTGTCCACAGTTCTGGTCGCCACATTACCAAAAGGATGTGGATGCTTTGGAGAGGTTGCAGAGGAGGTTCACCAGGATGTTGCCTGGTATGAAGGGTGCTAGCTATGAAGAGAGGTTGAATAGATTAGGATTATTTTCATTAGAAAGATGGAGGCTGAGGGGGTCCTGATTGAGGACTACAACATCATGAGGGGTATAGGCAGGGTGGATAGCAAAAAGCTTTTTCCCAGAGTGGGGGACTCAATTACTAGGCGTCATGAGTTCAACGTGAGAGGAGGAAAGTTTAAGGGAGATATGCGTGGTAAGTTCATTACAGAGAGGGTGGTGGGTGCCTGGAATGCGTTGCCAGTGGAGGAGGTAGACGCAGCTACGTTAGCGTCTATTAAGATATATTTGGACATGTACATGGATGGGAAGGGAGCAAATGGACACAGAGCTTTAGAAAATAGATGACAGGTTAGACAGAAGATATTGATCGGCACAAGCTTGGAGGGCCGAAAGCCCTGTTCCTCTGCTGTAGGTTTCTTTGTTCTGTGTTCTCTTTGTTCTTTGTTCAACACTTCTGCATGGATTATTTGAAGGTCAATGCCATAACTAAATTGGATCCATACCCATTTCTAAGGCTGGAGGACTGTGTGGGAAAGAAATGGTCAAGCCACTTACCTCACCATGTTGGACTTACTTTTTGGTTACTGGCAATTACATTTGTCAGAGACAAAAAAGAGAAGATTTTGTGTTTGTAACCCCAATTAAATGTCTTGCCTTTTGGTATGAAAAACGCACCAGACACATTCCAAAGACTCATTAACAGTGTTGTGGCAGGTTTGAATAATTGTTTTGTCTATATAGATGACTTAGCGATCTTTCACCATTGATAGAAATATCACATGATACATTTGGCACAGCTCTTTGAAAGATTGTGGGAGGAAAAACTGGTTGTAAATTTAGCAAATTTTGTATTCGTGAAGGCCAAAGTGATGACCTTGGGACACGACATCGAACATGGAAGGATGAGTCTGATGAATGCGAAAATGAAGGCCATTGGGGAATTTCCAAGATCATCCTCGCAGAAAGACGTTCTTCAATTATTGGCCCTGACCGAGTTCTACTGGAAGTTTGGACCAAACGTTAGTAGCACGGTGGTGCCGCTGATGGATTTGCTGATGAAGAACATTAAATTTCAGTGGACTGAACAATGCCAGGAGGCACTTGAGAATGTAAAAGCTATATAAACGACAGCACCAGTTTTAGCAACACCAAATTTCTGAAAGCCTTTTAACATCGCTCTTAATGCCAGTGGTGTAGTGGTTGGAGCTGCGTTGATACAGGAGGATGATGGTGGAATTGAACGGCCAGTTGGATAATTTTCAAAGAAACTCAACATCCACTAGAGGAAATGTTCCACCATTGAAAAAGTGTTAGAGCTTGGTACTGGCCTCACAACACTTTAATGTTTATGTTACAAACATTGCACCAGAGACGGTTTTGTATACAGATCCAACTGTCTCACCTTTTTGAAAAGACTGAAGGGCAAGAATACATTTCTATTTCCTTGGGGTTTTGATATTGCAGGCTTTTAATTTGCAGATTGTACATGCCGTGTGTCATAGAAATATTATTGCAGATGAGTTATTGTGAACTTAAAAGAAAATGTGCAGATAAGATTGAACAGGTACGGCTCAATAGAATTAGTACGAAAGTTGTAACATTTGATTACTGATCTATGTATCACATGCTAATGGGATTAAGATTTTTCTTAAAATGAAGCCATATTTTCAAAATGATGTTTTTTTTTCTTATTGGGGGAGGTGTTATGAAGTTGTTGAGACCAGTTCTGAAGTGGAAGACAGGAAGCTAGAATTTGTTTGTCAGAAGTGGTAAGGGAGAAGAGTGCAGTTCCATTAATGGGTAAAGTGCTTATCCAAACTTGGAGAATTATGCGGAGAAAAATGTGTCTGTGTGTAGCTGAAGATATACAGCCAATTCTGAAATTGAAACCTGTAACATTTGGTTGTGTTATTGTCAGCCTTCAGATTGTTTTGATGTTTTGGAAACTAGCGACAGTTAACCAATTGATTGAAACAAGGATTTAGTGATTGTAAGGCAGATGACATTAAAACTGATGGTTTTGACAACCTCGGTCCAATGCTACTTTAAGAAAATTGAAATAGCATTAAAGGTATATCAGGAGAGCTTTTTTTGAAAATCAGGATCAGAGTGAAGCACCATCGAGAAATAAGCATCTAGTTCTCACTAAATCACTAAGCACTCTAAGAAAGCAGCATCACTTGATAAAACCTATCATGGCACTTCGAGCTAAGTGTCCTCACAGAAGGCTTCAAAGAGATAACATTTCTGACAGCTGGGTCAGTGGAAGAAAAGTGATGATGACTTGAGGACAGCAAAGAAAGGCTTGCAGACTTTCAGAGACTACGTGTTAAATAATTTTCTTAACACTTACGTTTATATAAGTGGGAATTGCTTATTGTAAGAGCATACCAGTACAATTTAGTTCAAGTAGGGAAGTCTGTGTAGTAAAGGCGAAGTATTTTTTTCGTTTGTTAGGAGTTGCGTTAATGTGTTCACGGTTATGGTTAAATAAATAACTGTTACTTATAACGTGAATATCAGGGATTTTCTGTCATTTAATCTCCCCTTCTCCAACAGTTTGGGGGCTCAAGTTCAAGATCTGCTCTGTTCGTGTATGGGATATGAACGGATCTGAATGGATTTCGACAAACTTAAATAGGCTTGGTGATGTGTAACCTCGCTCAGCTGAGAGAAACCTGTTTAATTTCGATTACTTGTCGTTGGTTAAGTCGAAAGTAAGGGAAATGGCTCTTAACATTGATAAAGGCATTCTGGGATTTGAATCTGCTTCCCAAAATTTCCAAAAAAAATGTTTACCTAAGTAGAGGAAGGATACACTTCTGGCCTCAGCGAACAGTTTAGAATTGGGTTTACAGGGACAAGAGGAAAGCTGAGATTGTAAAGGGTTTAGTCAACTCTGGGTATGCCAGAGAAATTAGAAAGTGCAGGGGAGCTAGAAAAAAGTTAAATACCAAAAATGATGGCTGGAGTGATACAATAAACGGGAATTGAAAACAATTTGAATTACATACACAAGCAGAACAAAAACAAAAGCAAAGAGAGAGAGACGAGCGTGAAAGACAATGAGAGAGAGAAGATTAGGAAAGAGAAAGAGAGAGAAGACAGGAGACAGAAAGAGAGAAATGGAAAAAGAGAGAGAAGAAAGGGGAGAAATGCTTGCATTCAAAAAGATAATGTTTTAACTAAAAGCAAAAAGGCTACAAATGGCAGAAGTACAAGACAGAAGTGAGTATGAACAAACTCATTGTCGCCAACAGCCTGTTTGGGACATGTATAAATATATCCAAACATGATCAAAATTCAATGAAAAAGACGCAGAAATCTATTTTTATTTCCTTTGGAAAATTGACTCACCAGATGAATTGACCAGACACTGTTATCTCTTTAACTGCTGCTGGACCAGGTTACAGTGATAAGGAAGGCTGTCGGCATGAAAGGAGTTCACAGTGATCGGGACGATTGGGTTAGGGAGCTGAAGCAGGTTACAACAATAAGGAAGAGAATTGGGTTTTGAGGGGTTTCGAGAGAGTGGAACAGGTGTAGTTGCTGGTGGGGATTACAGCAATAGGGAGGGCTCTCATAGTTGGAGAACAACTTGCAGCCATAAAGAGGGTTGTACGGGCTAGAGGATGTTTCAGAGATCGGAGTGCATGGCTGGTGGAGGTTACACAGCATGGGAGGGATGACTTCTCCTCACAGGGATGAGGAGGAATGGAGGTGTTGAAGGTGGTTAGGGAGATTTATGATGATATACATGCTTCAGTGGGTTACAGCGATAGGGAGGGCAAGAATAGCTGGGGTTTACAGTATGAAGAACAGTTGTTGGTACTGGAGGTTTTTCCATATATATATATATATATAGCTCTATATATATACAACCCAGTTCGCCCCCTCCACCCACTGCATCCCAAAACCAGCCCAGCCTGTCTCTGCCTCCCTAACCTGTTCTTCCTCTCACCCATCCCTTCCTCCCACCACAAGCCGCACCTCCATTTCCCACCTACCACCTCATCCCGCCTCCTTGACCTGTCCATCTTCCCTGGACTGACCTATCCCCTCCCTACATCCCCACCTATACTCTCTCCACCTATCTTCTTTTCTCTCCATCTTCGGTCTGCCTCACCCTCTCTCCCTATTTATTCCAGTTCCCCCCTCCCCATCCCCGTCTGTGACAGAGGATATGGGCCCGAAACGTCAGCTTTTTTGCTCCTGAGATGCTGCTTGGCCTGCTGTGTTGATCCAGCTTCACATTTTATTATCTTGGAATTCTCCAGCATCTGCAGTTCCCATTATCAAAGATATCTCAGATACCGCATTCATGCTTTGGTGTATCTGCAACAGCGTGCGCCTTGTTGTTTTAGCTTCTGTTGCACGTGAAGAGCTGTATCTCTCGGGATTCGTTTGATACCTGACGCACCAGCACAGCTTTTTTCTTGTAGCCAACATCCTCACTGAGGACGTGCCACGGAGATTGGCTATTGGGGTTAAAAGCGCAGGAGCTTTCAATCCCTGGGTGGACTTGAACCACCAACTTTTCAGTTAAGGGCCTAACACACTGACCAATTGCGTGATATGCCTGAATTTAAACACAGTCCTCAACTGTAGTGTTGTCTGGATGGACAGCGCACAAACTGATACTTCGGTGCACCTCATCCATGCCGGCCAGGTGTCCTCAATTAAGTTAGCTCCCTTTGCCAGCGTTCAACCCTTCTCACTCTAAAGCCTTCCGATTCATGCATGCATCCAGATACCTTTGAAATGTTGTCATTTCACCAGCCTCCACAACTTCCTTCATCAGTTCTTTCCATGCACGCCCTACCTTCTGCATGAAAAATGCCTCTCAGCTCCCCGTCTCAGTTTTCCCCTCTCACGTTAAGTATATCCTCTGTCATGTTGAACTTGCCCACCCAGTGAAAAAAGACATCGATCATTCACCCTGTACATACCCCTCATGGCTTTATAAACTTCTCTAAATTCTCATCCTCTGGCATTGCAGGGAAATTTCACCCTACTGTCCAAGCTGCGCAACCCTGGCAAGAAGGTGACTGACAGATTTGTTAAGGCTGGAAACATCAAAGGCTCAGGGAACACTGCAGGAAGACACTGAAAATGTGTCTTGCAGTAATCGAACCAGTTTGGCACTCTGTGGTTCAGCAATTTCCTCAAAAATATCAGGAACCACTTGTGAAGAGAATCATATAATCCCAGCTCACAGCCGTTTTGACAACCAATAAAGGATCATTGGAAATAGGGAGCCTTTCCAGCCTGTGTCGATCCAGTGATGCAGTCGGTTAATCCGCTGTGCTGAATGTGACAGAGTAGAGGTCTGTGCAATACCGAGGTTGTGAGTTCCAACATCTGCTGGTGCAGTTTTAAATTGTCGTCGGATATGGCCCAAAGGAGCAACGATAATTTTGAACAATGTTTATGGGTAATTGTCAGTTTCTAAAGTTTTGTAAATGACTTAACGATTGACAAACATCTTGGAAATGTTCAAAATGTCAAAAAATACTTGCGGAGAGACAATAAAGAGTTTTTTTTTCAGATCGCAAACGTTTCTCGTATGACTATTTAAAACTGAGTTAATTTGCGGGGGAAAAAAGTGCAGTTTCACTGGCTTCAACTCATTCATTTTGCTGCAAACTTCACAGGTCATTGAAACATTCAACAAGAAATTAGATTTACCTCATTGAAACGTGTGAATGTTACATTCAACTTTGGTCAGAATTTTTTTAATCATCTTAAAGTAAAGCACTCCTGAGAAGATGTGAAGTTTTGAAACACAAAGAGGCAGACCATTGTTTATGGATTTCTTTTGTCAAGTTCAGACAGTGTGAAATGTTCCTAACATCATTGGAATTTAGTCGAATCATTAAGGCACCATTTTAAAGCAGGAATTGTGTCTCAGAGCGACGGTTTCCTTCCGACTCGAGAGGATCTAACTCTACTTTTCAATTGAGAAAAATGTACAGTTTCATTTATAGTTCTTCACAGAGAATGAATTGTCAATCTTATTCAGCTCCACGCGTACAATAAATTTCTTTATATGTGAAGTCAAAGAAATTCGAAACTATTCCTACATGCCCACCGGCTAAGTCTCAAAGTTAAGCTGCCTGCTCAGGGACCGAGGGGATCCAGGTACATAATTATTTGAAGTTCACATCACATATAGACAGAGTGCTTAAGCAGGCTTTTGGCACGCCGGCCTTCATTGCTCAACTGCTTCAGTTTAGGAGTTGAGAAGTCAAGTTGAGGTTGCACAGGATTTTCGTGAGGCCTCTTCTGGATTATAGTGCGCAGTTTCTGTTGCACAATGACAGGAGGCATATGATTAAGCTGGCGAGTATTAAGAAGAGGTTTACCAGGATATTGCCTGGTATGGAAGCTTTGATTTATAAAGAAAGGTCGGATAGACTTTGACTTTTTCGCTGTTGCTTAGGGCATTCAGAAGCGACCTGTTAGAAGTTCACAAAATAATATGACATATAGATAGTACTAATTGTAGTCCTCATTTCCCAAGGATGGGAAATTTCAAGACTAGGGGACATTTTTAAGTTGCAAGGAGATAATTTAAGAAGAAAAGCTAGGAGAGGCAGAACATTGCAATGACTGTGAATAAAACAATGGCAAGTTCCAGCAGAGAAACGGACGGCAGAGAAACGGGTGACAGTGAAGCAGGCATGAGGATAAATGTGTTTCATTTGCCAGTAAAATTCACTGCTTCGCAAAGTGGAGAACCACAATGATTTTCCTGATGTTCATCTTGCGAATGTGTTTTTTTACTGAACACATCACAAGTCGACAGGCTGAAAGCTGAAGCAATACGTGTGGAGCCAGTGGTGTAATTGATACAGCGTCTGACTTTGGTTTGGAGGATTGAAATGTTGTATCTTCCCTCACTTAAATGAAGTTGGCAGCTTTTCTACGCTTGCAAATTGACAGATGCTTCTGAAGAGCAATGTGTGCCTCATGCTGTTTTTGTCAGATTCCCAGCAACTGAAGTACTTGGATCGCTGGGTTTTGGAAATTGAAAATTGAAATTGAAGGTAAATGAGTCACATGAGTGTGGGGCTACCTCAGCTCACAGTCTATTTCATATCCCACCTCATGGCAACGGTACCCATTGTCAGGAGAAACTGCTTCAGTCCACATAAAGCTCCCTTTTTGTTGGGGAACCTTGTGTATGGTGGGACAAGCGGGTAAAACAGTGTGTGCATAAAATCACGAAGACTGACACTGAGCCGTACATTAAACGGTACAGTTAATGTTGTTAACTTGCTCGCCCAGCTGGCTGGTTTTCTCTCAGACATTTCATCACCATACTCAGTAACATCATGAGTGAGACAAAGCGACGTTGTTCTACTCCACTTGGAATTTATATTGTCCGGTCTGTTGCGGTGTGTTCTGTCATTTCGGTTCTGTTCTCTATAGGTTGTTTATGGGGTCCCAACTTTGCCATCTAACGTCATTTATGACATTTCTCATACACGGCACCATTCACGTGAATCTGTTCAGTGCTGCCTCCAATCACTTTGCATTCCCGCTTCCGGAAGTTTAACACCCTGAACTGAGCAATAATGCAGCTGGAACTTTTACTCAGAATCAGATGGCGTGTGCAAACAACCTGAAACACTTGTTTTCGACTTGAATAAGCATTCTCTTTGGCCGTGTTCACTGCAATGTTACTTCTGCCCCGTCCCCACTTCAGGCAAGCCAACCTCATTTTACGAGGCTGGTTTTTCAGAAAGCTCTTTGGGCATTGTGGCAAAAGAGATACAAGGAAGATGGGGTCTTCCGCGAGTTGAACCCACGACCTGTCACCGTTATACAGTACCCTAAGCAAGAATCACACCCCTCGACCAACATGCCTGACAAACCTGCTCAGAAATGGGGGCACAATGGAATTGTGTTACTTTCATTGATATGTGAATCCAGAGACCTGGGTAATGTTCTGGGGACCCAGGTTCGAAACCATGCAGATGGTAAAATTCAAATCGAATAAATTTCTGGAATTTAGAATCTAGTGATGACTGTAAATCAATTGTTGGAGAAACCACATCTGGTTCAGTAATGCCCTTTAGAAAAGGTAACTGCATCTTTTCCTGGTCTGGCCTACTTATGGCTTCAGACTGGCAGGCAATATGTTTGACCATGTTTCTGAGTAACTGGGGATGGGCAATAAATACTGGCCTAACTAACAATGCCGTCAACCCGTGAATGAATATCCAATGAACGAATTTAAAAAAAAATACTCGCCACACAGTTCCTGAAGATTCTCAGGCTGAACTAAATCTCAACAAAATCAGACCACCGCAGTGAAGAATGGAGCAAGATGCAGTACTCCAGGTATCGTCTGTAATTTGAATGCGAGAACTGTTCCTATTCACTCCATCCCCACGCAGCAGAACTATATTCCAAGATCAATGATCCAGCAACAGCTAAGATCTGTTAACTCTGAAGCAGCATTGAGCTTTAACAACAGCTACTTCCCATTCTGAACCCCGGCTCCAAGGAGGGTCTGTTAGCACTATTTCCCCGGGGCCACACTGTCTCCATCGACAGCTGGAGTAAACAATCTTTCATTGGCAGACCGTGCTGGAGAAGAGCAATACGAATGTACTCTTCAGCTCCCTGCCAAACATGGACTTGCAAGACAAGGGACTGGTGAGGTGGGAGTGGGAGGTATGGAAAGTGTGGAAGGCTGTGCAAAAGGGAGATTGTGTATGCGGAAAAACTAACATTCTGTTGGGAACCTTCTCCAAATTACCACATCTGACACAGCACAAAAAAATCAGAGTTTTTGAGAAAGATAGAATCTCTCCCAATCCAGAGGATCTGCGCCTGTGTCATTCTCAATGTCACAGGAAGGTGCAGCTGTCTGATTCAGCATGGGGTACTACTGAAGGAAGTCCTGTCTCTCAAACACAATGCGGCTGATGTATATAAACTTCAGCACACTTTCCCCAGCTCACAGAATCGATTTTATTATTCAAATAATCCAGAGCGACAGAGAACGGGGCAAGGCAATTCATCCTGACAGCTTCTGGAGAGAAGTGGAATGTGTGAAAGCGGACAGCCTCAACTAGTGCATAGTTTCAGCATTTACGACTTTGGCCCATGTGGAAATAAAAATCAGTTTGAGAGATTGATTCAAATACAAATAGCAGGAAACAGGTGAGACAGTTTATTGTGTGCCTGAAAGCCAGTAAATCCTATTGTTGTCCTTCCTAATGTCTTCCTATCCCAGTGAACCCAGTCCATTGTCTTTTTTTTATGTCCAAGGAAATGTTATCCATGTTTGTTCTATTACCTTATATCCCAGTAAACCCTGACTTGTGAAAGGATGCTGGGCAGCTCAACCCAAATTCAATGCATCAATTCTCTCACCGGTGCTGTGCCATCTCATTAGTGCTGCACGAAGAGTCTTTGCAGCTCCAGCAGTCTCGACATTGGTTTGCTCTGCGTCTCCTTCAGCTCCTGCGAACACTTCAATTCAGAACAAACATGTCAATGTATTTTCATTCCACATGGACACAAGTTGTAAACATCAAGCCCACCTCGCCGTTCACTGAGATCATGAATGACCATTTGCTTTGACATCATGTTTCTGCACTATCCCCTGAGCTCGTGCTGATTATCATGTTGTAGCAATTTATCAATGTCACTTTTTTTTTTACAGACTCAGTACAGACATTCCTAACCTCTGGAGCCATGAACTGCAAAGATTCTCCCCATTCTGACTTCCCTAATGTCAGCCCACTTTATAATAACTAGTCCTAGTGTGTGTCTGGAGCTCTCTAGCGCTACTTGTTTTCTGCTTTTCCATTGTATGGCTCTGTGATCGTATAGTGGTTGGATTTTGCGTTATAATCACTGTAACCTTTGTAATCAGTGTCGTTCCATTTTGTCCCTGTTAGCGTGTTTTAAAGGAACATAGTAAGGGATCAATTAATATCACAAGAGGACACGCAGAAAGAGGCATGTGAAATGCGAGATTGTGAAATCAAAACTCTTCCTGAGTAGCTTTTATTAAAATGGACCATTATTTCTTGGAGCATCAGGCTCACGAAAATGCACAGAGCCATGTTAAATGAAAAGGCCAGTTTTATGGCATTCTGCATTGATCAGTTAAGTTGTGAATTTTGCCTCATTTTAGGATTTTGAAGTCATCTGTTCCATTCACAATTCTGTGTCATTAAGAAATGTCCAGGAAAGGAGTGGTCCCAGTACTGACTCCTGATTTCTTGTTTTCAGTTTTGCCAAAGCTCCGAGCAGCTTTCTGAAAGCGCAGCTCTGATAAATGAGGTCGGACTATGTGAAGGAGGGATGGGGCAGAGCTACCGGTGCAGGGAACACGGCAAGGAATCACTCAAAGGGAAAACGAATATTTCAGAATACACGCAATCCAACTCTGATGTTTCGGGAATGTAGTGACTCTGCGTGAAATCTGAGTTCGAACAGAATGTGGGAAATTACACAAAGGTTATGTTCACTCAGCCAGGAAAATGTTACAGAACATCAGTGATGGTCTTTTAGCATCATACTCGAATGCACATGTCACACAACAGATGAAAAGCCCAATACCTGTCTGAAAGCCCAGTACTCTATGCTAGTAGGATGGTGCAGGGCGAGCATTTTGCACCTATTAAGTTAAAAATCAGTAGATCAGAACCACACCTTGAACTTTAAGAGCTCCATGTTGTGGTATGCCTGTATTGATCGCTGCCTGTGTCCTTCCGGCACAGAGCTGCAGTTTGCTGCATTTTGATCAACCTCCCGTAACTTCATGTGTCAGAAATAATTGTCTCATATTGATATACATCCACTGCAGTGTGTTCCACGCACAGGGCATCCTGTAGGAATTGCCCACGCTGTTTCGGACAGCAGCGCTCTCCCAGTGAAATGAGAAGTGATGAACGTCAAGAGGGTCAGTTTGTCGGAGACAGAATCATGGCACAGGCACAGCTCAGCATTATTTGGACAGATTTCAACGATTGTAAATATCTCGGAGAGATACAAGCCACAGACAGTCCCCGGGGACTTGATGGGCTGAACGGTTTCTTCTCGCATGGGATGACACAATGGGTTCATGACTTCACTCTCCCTGTCTCTGTGACGTGGAGATGCGGATGAAAAGTGTCACTTCACCTGATGGAGGAGCAGCTCTGTGAAAGCGTGTGATTTCACATAAACATGTTGCACTATAACCTCAAAGCTGCTCAGAGATTTGGCAAAACTGAAACAATGGCTCCTTGTTAACCCTGCCTTCCGTGTTGAACTGCCTGCAGCTCCACAGCTCAGAGACGTTGGGGATGACTCTCAGTGAGTGAGTGTTTCACTCGGATTCTCTTAATCATGGACTGTTGGTGTCAGATATCAGAGATAATGGGAACTGCAGATGCTGGAGAATCCAAAACAACAAAATGTGAGGCTGGATGAACACAGCAGGCCAAGCAACATCTCAGGAGCACAAAAGCTGACGTTTCAGGCCTTGGCCCGAAACGTCAGCTTTTGTGCTCCTGAGATGCTGCTTGGCCTGCTGTGTTCATCCAGCCTCACATTTTGTTGTCTTGCTGTCAGATATCAATCCCTGCCCAGTCGTAACAAAGAAACCAACGTCCGCGTTGCAAAAGACTTTCTGCAAAATTGCTGTGTGAAGTCGAATCCTGAGAACCAAACAGGCTGCACAGAACGATCCCATATAAAGTTTCTGAAGGGAATAGTCTTCAACTTTTGACTTTTCTCTTTTCAAGCAGCTCTGCTTCCTTCTCTCTGACTCTGATTAATGTCATTTGAAGACAGTTCCCAATCGTGGTTTATAATTTCCTGACGTCTGATTCTGCCTCTTCTGCTTCGTCACCCTTCCAGTGTTCAAGAAGGAGCTGCAAAACGCACACCATCGCCAAGCACTGCCTGCCCATGGAGGGAAATGGTTTGATCCATCTGCCATTGAACACAGCCCGGTGCTCGGGGAAAGGAGCAAACAGCAGCAGCTCGGGAGCAGGAGCAGAATGGGAAAAAGCTGTTCATTGTTGCTTTCACTGCCTGAACTGAGACTTTTTAAATGTAAGCAGCCTGTTCAAACGTGTTATTACACACCTCTGGAGCAGATCGAACACAGAACAGGTCTCCAACATCCAAAGGTGAGAGGGTCAAGTAGATTACTACAGAAAGCTGATGCTCGATAAAACTGTTCGTTGGTGTTGAGGTGTAAGGGCCATTGATGAGTTTTTCAGAGGCCCCACGTTTAAATCCCGCTTGAGCCCTTGTTATCTGTAGCTGTGTCCTCTCTTCGCTGTTTGACGTCTTTTCACGAAAAGCGTTGGGAGTGTGTGAATGTGGTTCATTATGAAATCTAAGACTGTCTGAGACCCCAAAGGGCCTTTGCAGTGATAATCTCACATTCGGAGAAAAGGGAATCAAACTGCTACTCACCCTGGTCAGTGGAAGGTGTTTCTCACGATCAGCTCAATCAAACTGCCCAACCCCACCCCTAACATGAAAAACAACGGGATATTTGGTAGTTGGCAAGTGTAACATGGGAACCAAACACGCGCCACAGCGGTGAGAGTGTCAAACCCTAACCACTGAACCACCAGGGAAAGCATTGTTGTCCTTACCATCTTTTCTCAATGACGTTGCATTAGGCTTTTCATTCTATTGTTTATTTTGGCAGCAGGTCCGTTTGTCCTCATCTTGGAGGTTTTAATCGCGTGGAAAAAGACCATTCGGCCATCTTGTCAGTGCATGTCTTCAGATCTATTCTAGTCCCAGTTTCCAGCGTTTCTTCCGCTGATTTTGGTTTTCTTAATTTGAGAGTGGGTATTTCAATGAGATTATCCCTAAAATCAATGAATGGGACTGAAGTTTGAGATGATAAAAATATGCTAAAGCCCCTCGAAGTAATCATCCTCATGTTAAGCCACAGAGGGAGATACGCAGATATATCCCCCAAGAGTGACAGAGGCCTCAGGATGAAATACACTCAGTCTCCATCATGTCCACGCTCTGTTGCTGTACCCACGGTTCCCCGGCAAAAGACAGCTTTATGTGGAACACAAGCAGTTTCTCTGACAATTGGAGCCATTGCCATATGCTGGGGTATGAAATGAACAGTGAGTTGAAGTAGTCCCACGCTGAAGTTGCTCATGGGCAGCTTTCAATTTCCAAAACACAGCGACCCAATCACTTCAGCTGCTCGAATCCGACACAAAAACAGCACTGGGTACACATTGCGCTTCGGAAGCAACTGTCAATTTGCAAATACGGGAAAGTTGTCAACTTCATTCCAGAGAGGGAAGATACAACATTTTAATCTTAGAATCCAAATTCAGACGCAGTATCAATTACACCACTGGCTCCACACGTCTTGCTGCAGCTTTCATCCTGTCGATTGCGATGTAATCAGGGATACTGGCGGAAAAACCATTTGCAAGGTGAATATCCAATAAAATAATCACCGTCACTGCTGCACTTCAATGTTCCCCACTTTGTGAAGCGGTGAATGTCACTGGCAAACGAAACACATTAGCCCTCACATGCCTGCTTCACTGTCACCTGTTTCTTTGCCACCTGTTTCTCTGCTGGAACTTGCCATTGTTTTATTCACAGTCATTGCAAAGTTCTGCCTCTCATTTTTTAAAAAATTATCTCCTCGCAACTCCTCCCTGGTCTTCATATCCCCCATACCAGGGAAAAGAAAACTACCATATTACTGTCTGCACGTCTCGTTATTTTTTAAACTTCTGCCAGGTCACCCTCAACCTCCAAGGGGTTAGAGAATAAAGTCCAAGTCTTTCCAACCTTTATTTATAACTCCCAACACCAGGTAAAATCTTGGTAATTATGTTTAATACTCGCCAGCGATAGGTTATGCCTCCTACCGCTGTACGATCGAAACTGCACACTGTACTCCAGAAGAGGCCTTGCTAATGCCCTGCACAGCTTGAACATGGTTTCCCAACTCCTAAATTCAAATGGCTAAGCAATGAATGTCAGCATGCCAAATGCCTGTTTAACGACCCTGTCTATATGTGCTGTAAACTTCAAAGACTTATGTACCTGCACCGCTAGTTCCCGACGCAGGCACCTTAACAGTGAGACAAAGTCTGTGGGTGGGTGGGGAATAGTTTCGAATTTCTTTGACTTCACGTGCAATGAAATTTATTGTTCACGTGCAGCTGGATAAGATTGGCCGTTCATTCTCCGTGAAGCATGGAACTGAACATGTTTTCAATTAAAAAGTAAATTTAAACCCTCTCGAGCCAGAAGGGAACCATCCCTGAAAGATGTAATTTCCGTTTGAAACTGGTGCCTTAAACATTTGGCCACATTCCGATGATTTCTGGTACATTTCATGGTTCCTGAACTCCATCCAAGAAATCCGCAAACAAGACTCTATCTTCCTTTGCATTTTGAACCCTCCCTTCTTCTCGGCAGTTCTGTATTTAAAGCTGATGAAATTTCTAACTAAAGTAGAATGAAACATTCAATGGGCTGAATGATCTGATTCCTTTCTAATTATTTCAATGACCTGTGCGAGGTTGCAGCAATGTGAATAAGTTGAAATGAGTTTAAAAGCTTTTTCTCATAATTTAACTGCGTGCATTCAGCCACGAGAGGAATGTCATTGCGCTGAAATAAAACTTCTCTTTCCGCAGATATTTCTTCACATTGAAAATACTTGTAGGATGTTTGTCATTCATTGAGTAATTTCCCAATTAACAGAAACTGCTGTATCCCCACAAACGTTGCTCAGAGTTGAATTTCCTTATTACCCTCTTGTGCCACAACAAACTAAAACTGCTCCAGGTGAGGCTTGAACTCACAACCTTGGCATTGCACACACCTTAATACTGTCTTATAAGTACCATGCGCTGGCCAATTGCGCCACTGGAGCAGGATGTTTCTGTGCAGCTCTGTATTTCGAATTATAACTCAATGTTTGGAAAATTGCCTGCAAACTGGGATATGATTGTCGTCATTCGTGGTTCCTAAGTTGTTCGATGAACTTGCGTAATTACACAGAGCTAAACTGCAATGAAATGTGCATTTTCAACATTTTCATCCACTGTCCCGTGAGCCCTTGATGATTTCACTCTGTAGAAATCTGTCAATTGTGGTCTTGAACACACTCAATAACTGACTTCCACAGTCTCTGGGGCATCAACTTTCAAAACTTCACTTCACTCAGAGTTCTCTCCCCGCAGTCTACTGTTTGGGGTGTGTTCCTGTTGTGGGAAATTAACTTCACCGTGTCCCTAGTGCTGCTCCTGGCATGCCCTCTGGCACTGCCCTCTTTTTGCACTTGCTCAAGTGTTGCCCTGATCGTGTCATGGTTCCGTGTCACAACGCTCAGGAAAAGAACACAGAGCAATGCCCAGTAAGATACAATTTGTTGGTAAAAAGCAGTTCATGTGGCTTCCTGCGTTGCTTAGTTCATTCGTGAGTTTTACATCATTTAGAGTTTTGAAACTGTGCACCTTCAACAAAGGTGCGGTTCATTAATATCTATCCTGAGGAGAGGTTGGTGTCAATACTGACTCTGTGCACTCTCCTCGAGTCAGGGAAGCAATTCCTCGCAGATAATGTTACATCCACAAAATTCTTCACAGAATTCGATTCAGCAACAATTCATTAACTTCGTATGCAAAATTCACACAACTGACAGGACAGACGCACCGTCATCAATATTCACCATTACTTCATTCAAGGACGCTTTCGAAGACTTTCATGAAGAGTGAATGCATAAGAATGGAACACAAAGACAAATTAAATTTCACATTTAAAACTGTAAAGTGAGAAGAGGCCAGAACTGGATTTAGAATATCAGAATATCATGGTTAGCACCACATTCAAAGCTCCTTCCCAAAAATTGAGTAATCTGCCCCTGAAGCTCCAACATCTCCAATGGCAACTTGTTCCATGTGACCAGTTGGAAACCTATGTGGAGGAGCATGCTCTCTGATAGAATGTCTGTGAGCATCCTCAATTGTCTGACCTAATGCTACCACAGGAGCTGTCCATCCCAGTTGTGAGAGCAGTGGGGTAAATGTGAAGGACTTGATATTCAGTGTTGTTGATTCACCATACTCAACAACATGAGGATGTGAACAGGAAGGTAATAGAGAAATACGCAACCATTGGCAGGCAAATGGGATCAGTTCAGTTCAGAATGGTGGTTGGCACAGACCTACATTACATTGTTTTATGTTCCACGTTATTGTTGACAATTCTCTGCCTGAAACAAAACTGAAAGATGGAAACAGTAAGAGGCCTTTCAACCCGACTCCACTGACTCACCGTTTCTTAACATCTTAGTTGATCGAAAACTTCAATGGATTTTCCTATCCCATCCTCCCATGTTACTTTGAGAATCTGGATTTATAGATCTCTAAATATATTCAAGGTGACAAATCATATGTATAACGGGAATGTTATGTTGCATTTCCCTGTCAACTATGCAGGTTTGTGCACGTGAAGTTGTCTAAGGTCGAACTATTCTCTGAAAACGTGTGTGGGATGGTGATGAACGCCCGCTGGTCAGCAGCAGGGACTGGAATTCCGGATGACAGGAAGTGCTGATGAAGCAGTTTCCACAGAACACCATTGATTCGTTTGGAACCTGAAATGAAAGTCGACTCCGGGAGGCTTCTGAACCCTCACGACCTTCAAATCGCAAATGTTTAGCAATCAACTGCCCTGCCCATTACTACAAGAGCCATCCTCAAGCTGCCCTTGGCTTGTTGTGTTCGCGTCTTTCATCAAGCATCTGTCTCACTGTCGGTTTAGTAAGGACTGTTTGAAGTATTATATAGAACTTTGTGTTAGTTTGAAATACTCATCAACAATCCCACTGTATAAACCTGTGCTTCCGATATTTCGTCTCTTTTTTACCCGTATCATTTTTTCGTTCCATGTATGTTCATCGGCGCACAGTTTGGGAGGATTAATGGGAGGAAAAGTCATGTTCCTTCTGATGGTCCGAATTCAACTTACATTTTAATAGATGTCAGACATCAAGTTCCAATTTTTGATTTTGACTTTACCACAAAATCAACCGATTAAGAATCGCAAGGGAGATAAACTGACAAGAATTGGATTCCAGATTCACTTAAAATAAATATTGTCAGACATAATGACGATTGGCAGGAGCAAAATAGCTGGGAATAGCGAAGAGAGTGGGAGTCGAACCCACGCGTGCAGAGCACAAATGACTAGCAGTCCAGTGCCTTAACCTCTCAGCCATCTCGTCACATGAGTGAAGAAGATGACATGTGATCTTATTAAGACCTCATGTTTAACTCACTGAAGTAAATTATGTTGAGCAGCTGATATTTCTCCCTTGTGATTGTGAAATGATATACAGCGGGGCATGATTTCCAAAGTATGGTCCGAATTCTGGTCCACACCCATTGCGACACACTGCTCTCATAAGTTGAACACAAATGAAGAGATTTCTCAATGACATGATTAAGTGGTGTATGGGGAATGGGTCTGGGTGACATGCTCTGAGGGCCGGTCTGGACCTGTTGGGCCAAAGGACCTGTTTCTACACTGTCGGGATTATATCATTCTATGATCTATTGAATTGAATTTGACAAAGAATTGAAGCCGATTGAGTGAAAAGCCTGGTGACAGCGGGGATGTGACATTTTCTGTGAGGAATTGTTTTTCAGATTCAAGAAAAGTACACTCTGCTGTTCCCAGAAGTGAGTACTGGGACCAACTCTCTTTTCAACAGATATTACTGGCTTGTACCTGTTTAAAGAGTGAACAATTTCATAATGCTAAATGAGGCAAATCTGACAAATAAGCTGCACAATGCAGAAACTGGTTTTTTGCCATGATGTGCGTTGCGCTGAACATTGCTCTCTTGTCATTTTCCTGAGCCTGACGCTTCAAGAATCACTGGCCTGTGCTAATGGGAGCTGCCCTGGGTGATTCTTGTTGTCACAACATCGGCATTGAACACACCTCCATGAGCATGCTTTCTGGAATTTAAATTGATCCCTCATTGTCTTCGTTTCGCACATTTTACGTGGAAATGGAACACTACAGTTAATGCAGTGACTCGGATTCGATCAAGAGCTGCTGCAGCCGTATCATACAATAAGGACCACTATACGGCCACAACGCCTCACAACGCCCTCAGGGAACAGGAAATAAGCGCAGTGCTGTAGAGTGTGACAGGAGCAGCACCAGGCACACGACAGGAATACTTCCCAAAGAACGGACTGAAGTGAGGGACACACAAAGGGAAGAATCTTTGGAATTCTGATCCTCGGAAGTTGTAAATGCTAAGTATTAAATTTGTAAAAGGCTGTCATTGATAGATTTTAACAGACTTTTTAAAAAGAAAATCAAAATCTCAGCGAATAGTGTAGGAAATTTGATATTGACTTCGGAGGCCATCCAAGATCTCATTGAACTGTGAGGTGGGCTAGAAGTGCTGAGTGGCCGCATCATACTCCTATTGCTTACAGTATAAAATGAAGACTTTATGCATTATATTCACATGGTGAATGTGATTCATGTTCATGTGGATTTTATTTTTTTTTGCTGGAGTGCATTTTTGGGTATATTTTTCAATGAGCATTTGAGTTTAACAACAGTTGTACCGGCAGTTTCCTCAGACAAGGAAGTGACTAAAGCTGCAGACAACCATGTAATCCCAGTTACCAGGCCTGGAATCAGAGAAACACAATGCCCCACTGTTTCATATGTTTGAGTAAATCTGATTCTAACCCTTAATCCCAACCCCTGCATTTGCCTGATAAACGCTAAGCCACTTATTTTTTTCACAGAATCATTGTCAATCTCCCTTTAACATATTCACGGCCACCGCAGGAGATATTGTGGCGTTTTCCCAAGACTGGATAAAATGGAATGGTATGCTTGGTGAGGCTGGGATTGTTCTCCTGGGACTAAGGAGGCTGGAGATGGCGAGATTTATGAACACACAATAACATTTATAAACATTCAATATTCCTAGGGACCCTGAAAGAGTAGAAATGGACAGGCGGTTTGCCTCAGTGTGAGCGTCGAGGGCCAAAGGACACAATCTCAGAACAAGGCGTTGCCCATTTAATTCTCTCTCTGAATTGTTGAGTATTTTCAAGCTGATCTAGACAGATGTTTAATCAGTAAGAAGATCAGGGGTTATTCACGTGGGGTAGGAGAATGATGTTGAAGATTATCAGAGCAGCCATGACACCATTGAATAGCGGAAAGACTTGATGGGCCGACTGGCTTATTTCTGTTTCTGCATCGTTTGGCCTACGGTCCCATTGATTGAAAAATTTAAAATTATGAGGGAGTTGGATAAAGTAGCAGAAAAGGTCTATTTATTTGATTAGACAGATCAGTAACAAGCTTCATTAGCCGATGAAGAACAAATGTGCTGTGACCTGGAGGCAACAAATGGCACTCTACACACCACAGATTGAAGAAATAACAGGAGGGAACATTGTGTTCCTTTTTGCTATTACAGTTTAATGCGCAATTTGAACATATCAAAGTGATAGGTTGCAATTCTTGATTTGGACTTTACAATCCAAGAATCTCTGCTGACATAAACTGATGAGAATTGGGCGTCAAGTCCAACTTGTGCAAATGTGTGAGATACGAAGAAGAATGACAACTGCAAGAATAACCTGAAACACCAACGACAGTGAGATTCAAACCCATGTAGGCAGTGCACAGTGGAATAGCAACCCATTGACTTAAATGCTCGGTCATGTCCTCACACACAGAAAACAGTTGATATGTGATATCATCAAGATCTCATGGGAGGAAGATGGAGGATGAGAAATTTCCTCATCGGAATCGAATCCATACCATTACGTTTCTGATTTTAGGGGAAGGATAAAATCAGTAAAATCTGAGAAAATACCACACTTTTTTGAAACAGCAGTTGTGATTGCTTCATTCTGATTGCGAATTGTGTTATAATGAACCAAACAAGTAATTTTGTCACATTCCCACCCACATCATCATTTCTTCAGTTGGTTTCTCCCTCACGCCTTGGATCCAATTCCAGCCCTTTCACTACCCTCGCTCTGCACTTGTTTCCCACCTGAGGCAATCCGTACTATTCCAATTGGATGGAGAGGTCATCAGCTGGAAGATTAATGTCAACCTTATCCCACAAACACCGGTCGAATTGTTTTATTTTTCATTAGAAGCCCTGCCCACTGTGACCACTCTCACAGCAGTAACACGGAGTCATTCCTGTCTGGAACGTAAACCCAGGGCACAGTGAAGAAAGCACCTTCCCCTAAGCACATGCCCAACCAGAAATGGGGATGGCAATGTGTGCACAGAGCTATTCTGTGGCTCCAGTGACACAATCGGTGAGTGTGCATCCCTTCTCTGACGGCACAGAGGTGCGTGAAATGCTGAGGCTGTGATCTCCAACCTAACCTATTGCAGCTTTTATTGACAGTTACTGGGGATTATTGGGACATCAGGCTGCGGGAAATATCACACACAATGTAAATGTTGCAAACACACGCCTATCCAAACTTTTCCCTTTCACTCAATCCCTTTCTCACCAGGGCTGACACTGGTGTGCTGGTCAGAATGGCCTTCTCCTTTTCTCTCTTACCCTGGATTGATCTGAACAGTGAAAAATATTCTGTACAATGGAGCAATGCAGCAGGGAGACAGCAGTGTATTGGCGATATGTCTCCTAGTTATCCCTGGGAACTGAGACACGGCAGCTGCTGCAGTTTAAATTCAATGAATACAGTCTGGAACGTTAACTGAATTTCAGAAACAAAGACCATGGCTGTAACTTTCTAAAATCTCATTCATTCATGTCCCTTCAGGAGTGAAGGCGTTCACCAGTCTGGAGCACAAGTGACCCCAGATCCACAACAATGTGGTTGACCCCTAACTGCCCTCTGACATCAGTTCAAGGTAAATTATGGACGAACAACAAATGCTGTCCTGAGTAGCAATACCCACAACCAATGGGAGAATAAGGAAGAATAAAAACACATTCACAACTGGGAAAATTGGGCCTTCTGTCTGCATTGACTCAAATTCACCTCATCACCCAATCTGGATAGAGACAAAGACACCCACAACACAGAGAAACCAGGGAAATGTGCGGACCGAGGGATGGATTCAATTACCCACCGAGGTGGAAACTCATTTACTCAGTCACACTGGGAGAGGTTGTTCACCAGTCCCATATGTGGTAAAGGATCACTCAGAAAAACAAACTCCAGAGACACTCACAAATTCACATTTGTTTATATTCTGTTATTATAGCTGCTGCGAATCCCCAACTAAGAATGAACTATATCTCGATGCTTGTTTGCAGTAAATTCTGAGGGTTACTCATGCTGAAATGTTATCTTTGATTGCTGTCCGCAGATGCTGCAAGTTCTATTGACCCTTTTGCAGCAATTTCTGCTTTGTTATTTGTTTTTGATTGACATCAACTGCAGTCCTTTCAGTTTTTATGCAGTGCACTTCCACTTTTTTCTGATCGATAATTATCAATAAAACCTATTTGTAGGATCTATAATTTAGAAGTTTGTAGATAACATGCAATAAACAATCATGTCTTTGACCATGAGGAAGAAAACCATGGACTGCAGGGAGGCAGCAATCAGGTGGAAAGAAAAAAAAAGTGAATAGAATTCAACCAGAAAAGAGAATGATAATAAATTCAGGGAGCGTGAACAATGAAAAATGAGAGTACTGAGCAGCATAGAAGATCAAAGACACCTTACAGTGGGCTTTTACAGATGCCTGAAGGTGTTTGGGCAGGGAGATTGGATGACCGCGAGGGTTTTGGGAAGCATTCTATTCTTAACCACAGGCTGGTATATAAGACCAGGAGATGCTGCTGGAGCTTCACCAAACAGCAATTTAGAGAAGAGCTAGAGGACTGAGTACATGTCTGGTCACTGAATTAATCAACTGATTTTTTTTAAAAAGGAATAACAAAAGATGTACAGCAAACAAGTGCTTTTTGGCCCATCAATTTCACTGCACCACTCAGTGAGATCATTGCTGATATAGATTCTGATCCCCTGGGTATGCATCTTAGCGGGGAACGAGCAGATGCTGAGATTTCACTGCATCTTCTAATGTTGTCCTTCCAGGTGACACAGTTACAAGGCTTGAAAGGTGGTCTCAATTGGGAGGGGGTTCGTAACTGTAGTGCATCTTGTAAATGGTGCGCTCTGCTGCCACTATAACTCAGTGGTGAAGGGAATAAATGCTGAAGCTACCGATTGGGGCACAAGGACTGCATTGTTTCGGGTTTCTACAGAACAAAGAAAATTACAGCTCACAAAAAGGCCCTTCGGCCCTCCAAGACAATGCCGATCCAGATCCTATATCTAAAACTATTGCCTATTTTCCAATGATATGTAATC
This sequence comes from Stegostoma tigrinum, assembly GCF_030684315.1. Classification (NCBI taxonomy): domain Eukaryota; kingdom Metazoa; phylum Chordata; class Chondrichthyes; order Orectolobiformes; family Stegostomatidae; genus Stegostoma; species Stegostoma tigrinum. Next base: position 567,980 of record NW_026728811.1, read on the forward strand.
CCCTGCTCCCTGCCCATTCATGTATCTGTCTAGATACACCTTTAATGATGGTATCGTGCCCACCTCTACCACCTCCACTGGCCATGTGTTCCAGACACACACAACCCTCTGCAAAAAGAAATTTCCATGCATATCTTCCATAAACGTTTCCCCTCTCACCTTGAAATTGTGACCCCTAGTAATTGAGTCCCCCACTCTGGGGAAAAATAAACTTCTTGCTAACCATCTTGTCTATACCCCTCATGATTTTGTAGACCTCAATCAGGTCCCCCTTCAACCTCTGTCTTTTTTAATGTAAATAATCCTAACCTATTTGTCAAAGCAATCTCATGTCCTCTTTTTGCCCTCCTGAATTCCCTCTTAAATGCACTCCAGCTGCCTCTACATCCTTCTCGGGATTCACTCAATTATGCTGTCGATACCTCACATATGCCTCCTCCTTTCTCTTTAAAACCTGAATTTCTCTTGTCATCCAGCATTTCCTGAACCAACCACCCTTGACCTTTACTCTGTAACTGGACTCCCATTATTTCATTTTTGAATGCTTCACATTTTCCAGCAGTCCCTTTACCTTCAAACATCCGCTCACACCACTCTCAACAACATCTGAAAGTTTTGGTCTAATACTGTCAAATTGGCATTCCTCCACTTTGGAACTGTAACTTTTACATCCGCTCTATCAGTTTCCATCACTACTTTACAACTAATACAATTATGGTCACTGGCCCCAGAATGTTCCCCGACTGACACCTCAGTCACCTGCCCTGCCTTATTACCCCAACAGTAGGTCAAGTTTTGCATTTTCTCCAGAAGGTCCAGCCACATACTGAATCAGAACATTTTCGTGTGTGCACTTAACCAATTCCTCTGCATCCAAGCCCTGAACACTATGACAGTCCCGGTCCGTGTTTGGAATTGTAAAATCCCCGACCATCACCACCTATTATTCTTACAGATAACTGAGATGTCTTTCAAATTGGTTTTTCAATTTCCACGGGCAGTAAGTTGATCAAAACTTTCCTATTTCTCAGTTCCAGCAAAATAACTTTCCTGAATGTACTCTTTGGAATATCCTCTCTAAATACAACTGTAATGTTACCCTTCATCAAAAATGCCACTCCTCATCCTCCCTTGTCCCACCACATACTTTTGATCTTTCCTATAGCATCTGGAACATTAAACTGCCAATCCTGTTCATCCCTGAAACATGTCTCTGTAATTGCTATGCTAACCCAGTACCATATTCTGAACATTTCTCAGAGTTCATCTGCCTTATCTGCTGGGCTTTTTTCATTGAAATAAATGCAGTCCTCTACTCTGTTCCTGCTTGCCCTGTCTGTTTGGCTAACTCTTTTTTTCCCAGCTGTACCAGTCTCAGACTGATCTCTTCCTTCACTACCACAAACCACCCATCCCACCCCTACCCCGCTCATTTAAATCTTCCCGAGCATCTCTAACAAATCTCCCAGCCAGTGTGTTCGTTCCCTTCCAATTCAGGTACAATCTGTCATTCTTATACAGGTGGCTTCTACCTCAGAAGACGCTTCAATGATCCCAAAATATGAATTCGTCTCCCCTGCACAAGCTCCTCAGCCATGGATTCATCTGCTGTCGCATCCTGTTCCTATCCTCACTAGTTTGTGGCACTGGGAGTAATCCAGATATTTCTACCCTTAATGTTTACATTCCTGCCAGGTCGCTACTTGCTGCTTTACTCTGATGCCGCCTGACCTGCTGTGTTGTCCCTCCTGCCCATACTGTGTTGTCTCTGACTCCAGTATCTAAGTTCTTGTTATCTCTGAGTCAGTTTCTCCTTGCCTTTTCTGCTAAAAGTTCATGGCTGCAAATTATCCGGGCCAAAGCCCATTCATTTCCCAAAGAAAAAAAATAGTTTAAAGAATGAACAGCTGCAAAGTTGAATGCTACAGCCACTTCACTTGCCCATTTCGTAGAGAAATCTTTCCAACATGCCATAGCTTCCATGTTCACGGAGAATACAAGATGGTCATATTTAGAAGCAACAAAGCTGATTCTTTCCTAATAAAGAGTGGGAAAAGTGACTGAGAAAACAGAAAGGCCATGCAATAATTCCAGAATGATAAGGATTTTTTTCAGCAAAATTGACTGGGATTTTTGTCTGCCAACTCTAAACAGTGATATTTGCAGATGAAACCCACTGCTAGCGGTGACTGTGAGCACCAAACGTGGCCATAACCATGACTGAGTGGATATGTGATGGGTTGGCTCACGTGTTGTTTTAAATCCTGTTGACTGGAATCTGCAGTGCTGCGATTTTTATAAAAACTGTGCTCACAAGTTGCTAATGATCCAAATACACGTAGATTTTGTTTTGTGGAGATAGCAAGAACTGCGGATGTTGGAGTCAGAAGTAACACAGCGTGGAGTTGGAAGAACACAGCAGGCCAGGCAGCATCGGAGGAGCAGGAGAGACGATGTTTCGAGTTGGGATACATCCACATAATTGTTTGTTTCTGCTGTCTTCCTCCACCTCCACACTGTGTTATCTCTATAGCTTCTCATGGCTTTTTGAGGAAGCTTGCAAACTGCATGAACCGGGTATTGAGCTTATTTTACTGAAATTTGTCGCACTTTCAACAAAGAACAAAGAACAAGGAAAATTACAGCACAGGAACAGGCCCTTCGGCCCTCCAAGCCTGCACCAATCAAGGTCCTCTGTCTAACCTGTCACCTATTTTCTAAGGGTCTGTGTCCATTTGCGCCCCGCCCATCCATGTACCTGTCCAAATATATCTTAAAAGACGCTAAAGTGTCTGCAACTACCACCTCCGCTGGCAACGCGTTACAGGGACCAACCACCCTCCGTGTAAAGAACTTTCCATGAATATCTCCCTTAAACTTTCCTCCTCTTACTTCGAACTCATGACCCCTAGTAATTGAGTCCCTCACTCTGGGAAAAAAAAGCTTTTTGCTATCCATCCTGTCTATACCCCTCATGATTTTGTAGACTTTTCATTTGGATTCTTCGAGCGTGTGAGAGGTCCATGTTTAGAAACATCAAACCTGTTTTGTTTTAACAAAGAGAGGAAAATGCGAGACAGAAGCATTCAAGTCATGAAACAATTCGCAAATAGGAACAATTTCCATCCTGGAACCAGCAGAGCTCTGCAGCCTCACAACAGTGATATTCACCAACAAAATGCAATGCAAGGGACCGTGCCAGCTGAATTACATATTTGTGGTCGATTGATGAAGGCGATGGATTTAAAATCCTTTGGTGTTACCCCAGTGTGGTTTGGAATCCTGCCGACTATTATCTGTTATAGCAAAAGATTGGCCTGGTCCACAAGCTAAAGATGGAAAGTGGGGAAGAACAATTTTGATGGTATTTAATGGGAATTTTCAAAAGTTGATTGGGGAGGCTATTTGCAGATAAAGGGGCATCTAGTAAGTTGCAAGTTTTGAAAAGCGAGAGAAGGTGAGACATCAGGACCAGCATGCTTTTGTTAGTGCGAAGGACAATGCTGACAGAAGTAGCAAACACTGAATGACTGGTGGCAGTGAGGCTCAGGTCACGAAAGAGGGGATGTAGCTGGAGCAATGCATCCCTTAAAGAGTATCAGAGTGTAGGAATGCACTTTATGAATGAAATCTGGAGGGCAAAAATGGGATGTGAGATAACGTTGGCTGATAATGTTATGGAAAATCTAAAGTGAATCTCCAAGTATATTAAGGGCAATAGATTGATGATGAAGGATATAGGGATGCACAGGCATCAACGAGGCCACAAATATGGAGAACCATAGGATGTGGGTGAGATAATAAACAGCATTTCACGTCAGTATCACTGTGCAGAAACACCAGGAAATTCAGAGAAATAAAGAGCGATGTCTTGAATAGAGCCAACGCCACAAAAGACTGGTGTTGAAGGTCTTATAAAACTTTATCAATTATATCAGAGAACTTTTAGGAAACACGGATGATTTGTCGCACCCCAAGCACAAATATTTGACTCAAGCACAGGAGGCTGTGTGGTGAACATTTAGAGGTGTATGAACAGTTAAAGAGAATAGCCAACAACATTCCCCCCAGGGTCGAGGGGTCCAAAACGAGAGGGCATAGCATTGAGGTGAGAAGGAAACGGTTTAAAGGAGAGCTGAGAAGTAGCATTTGCCATGTAGACAATGATGCAGGTATGGAACGAGCTGCCAGAGGAAGCTACAACATTGAAAAGATATTGGGGCAGGTACATAGACAGGAAAGCATTGAAAGGATAGGGGCCAAAGTCAGGCAATTGTGACTTGTTCAGTTCAGGAAACCTGGGCCATATAGATGAGTTGAGCAAAAGGGTCTGTTTCCATACTGCACAACTTTATGACTTCATTTGCTGCAGGAGGACACCACCGAGATAAGACAAGTTGCAGAGAATGAAGCAAATTACAGAAATAGGGATAGTAGTCAGGATTGGAGTACATTTCGAATATATGGAGGGATTGTAGAGAGGGAAAGTGGTTACAACAATAGGAATTGTTAGAGGAATTCGAATGGGTGAAGACTCTGGCTTACGAGTCATGACACAGATACAGTCTTGGAGAAGCGATCACAAAACAAAGGTCAGAGAAACATTTCCACCCTTCTGTGGGAGACTTGCTTTCACTTCAGTTGCACTGATCCCCACAAAGACAGAGCAGGACTGGAATGATAACTGTGAACTTCCTCTGCTGTCTTTGAAAGTCATCGTATAACATAGCTTAAAGTAGACCTCCCATGGCAGAATAGTGATCGAACCTGACTCAGTCATGAGGGAAGGAAATCTGTCACCATTACCCACAACTGTGTTCTGAAATGGAATGGCAAGCCACTCACTTCAAGAGCAGGCGGGGTGGGCAATCAATGCCTGCCAGCCAGAGCCTCCCACATCTCATGAGTGAATAAATAAAGCTGGAACTGTGCTGGGACCAGTGTCCTGGCCAATCAAGGCTCTAGGTCTATGGACAGGCCTGTAAACTGACAGAGAGGATGCTGGGACAGCGTTCAGGTGAAAGGTGATTTCTAAATGCAGACACAAAATGTGAAGCATTGGAACAGCATGGCAAATTGGCTAAAGTCAAGCAGAAAGGGCCAGGAAGCAACAGAGTTTCAATAAAACTGTCCATGAGTAAACTGGTTTGTGGCTGGAAATTTTGGTAAAACGTACATGACGCTGTTCCTTTTTGGCCTGAACAAGTTATATGCAATAAGATAGTGTCATTCGAAGAGGAGCTCAGAGAATGTTTTTGTCAGTGTTTCTTTGAATAACACGTTGTGCTATAGGCTCTGGGATAGTGACGTCCCTCGCCTATTGCACAACATGTAATGGAGCTGAGTGAATGAGTAATGGGACAATGAGAAATCCTAAGGGAATTATGAAAAAATGTGGAATTTAAAGGGATTATGAAGTTTTGAAGTGATCACACAAATGACAAACAGCAATCAGAAACAGAAATAAGGCCAAATACAGCAGTTTGCGAGGGGAAAGGCCAAATACAGCAGTTTGATAGGGCAACTGACCAAGTTCAACTGTGTAAAGTGACTGACATATATGGCTGCAAATGAACAGTGAAAAACGTTTGAAAGAACAGTGTAAAATATTTAGAAAAAAAGGATATTCCATTGAAACAGGCAAAACCTCAGCAAGAAATTTCTATATGCATCTCACTCGGGGCATAAAGTATACTATTCAATTAAGAAAGGCTTAGAAGACAATCAAAAATACCTAACTATTCTGAAGAAAAAGAATGTGCTTCAGAAAATGACAGCGGACTATCAAAGTATAGAGGTAGGTGATAAACAGATTGTAAGGGGTGTCCTCTCAGGAGGAATGTGATTGGAAGTGGTATCATTGTTAGGGTTCCATGAGATGACAGGAAAAGGGACTGTTGAAGGTAGTGAGAGTGTTTCAGACAGTGGCAAGGGCCGGAGCAAGTCTCAAAGTCAGTACGAATTGCTGCAGTGTTTGCAGAGGGTTGGGGGTGGAATATAAACTTTTATTTCCTCATTCGTGAGATTTGGACATCAATGGATGGGCCAGTATTCAGTGCCTATTACTGATTGCATTGGGTAATTGCTAAGGATCAGTTATTTTGTAGTGGGCCTGGAGTTATATGTCAGCCAGGCCTGGTCAAATGCTGTTCCCTAAAGGGCATTCATTAATGAGTTGGGATTTTAAAAAAACAGATGACCAACAATGGGCTTGCCATTCCTGATTATCGAGTTTTGAGAAGATTTATAGCTCAGGTTGAGGTTCTGGATGTGAGTTTGCTCGCTGAGCTGGAAGGTTAGTTTTCAGACTTTTCGTCACCATTCTAGGTAACATCATCAGTGAGCCTCCAACGAAGCGCTGGTGTTGTGTCCCGCTTTCTACCATCCCCTGGGAAAAAGAACAGGAAATGACATCACCAACGCAGGAAATGACATCACCAACCCAAGCAAACCTAAACAGATAAATAGAAAGCGGGACACAACACCAGTGCTTTGTCGGAGGCTCACTGATGATGTTACCTCGAATGGTGATGAAACGTCTGAAAACGAACCTTCCATTCCTGATTATTTTTATTGAATTTTAATTCCACGATCTGCCACGGTGGGATTCGAACCCAGGTGCCCAGAACATTATCTGTGCCTCTGGATTAACAGCCCAGTGGTACTATCATGATACTGTGCCAGCCCCATAATGGAGTGGTTGAAGAGATATAGAGTGTTACAGGATTTGGAGACCATTACAACTACAGAGCATGTTGTGTGATCCAAAACAGGCTTCAGAGATGGAAGGTGAGAAAGGAGTATGAGGTGTTCCAGAAACCAACAAGGCAGGTGGTGATTAAACAGGTTTGATATTGTGAGGAGATGTCAGAACAGGAGGATGTTAGGGCTTCTGGGCAGTTAGAGACATAGAGTTCTGCAGAGACTGGATGAAGACACAGTAATAAGGAGCATTTTGTAGATTGAGAAACAGGTGTCAACACACACGCAGAACAGAACATTCACCGAGCACACAAAGACCACACATACAACAATCACAATAAAGATCAGCTCCACATTCATGTCAGTTGTGTGTGATCTTACTACTCAAAGCTCCACGGCATAAAACCTGCTCTCCACACAACATTGACTATTTACAATTCATTCGATGAAAATTAGATCATAAATAACTGACAATTTGCAGCCCACAGGATGAATAAAATCTCCCCACAGATCATTGACAATTTGTAATTCACAACATATGAACCAGCAGTCCATACAGAATTAACTATCTGCAGTAGGGGAACGATGGGGAGGTTTTAAGGAGGAGGGAAAAAGAGGTTAACCAGGACGTTACATGGATGAGAGTGCATTAGCAGTAAGAACAGGATGGACAGACTTGGATGGCTTCTGCTCGTGCGTTAGTGGCTGAGGTGTTGGGGGCAGGGGGCAGGGGGGGCGGCGACCTGTTGAAATATATAAAACTGAGAGGCACGGATAGAGCGAATAATCAGAGTCTCTTTCCTCAGGTTGAAATGTCAAATGCAAGGGGTCATAAATTTAAATTGAGAGGGGAAAGTTTAAAGCACATGTGCGAGTTTTTACACAGAGGTTAGGAAGTGCCTGGAACATACTTCCGGCGAGGTGGTTGAAGCAGAGATAACAACGATGTTTAAGAAGCATTTAGACAGATACACCAACAGGCACGGATTGGAGGGAAATGTTTCATGTGCAGCCAGGTGGCATTAAGTTCGAATAGCATCATGGTCGTCGCCGACACGATGTGATGAAGGGGCTGTTCCTGTACTATACTGTGGTATGTCCGATGCCCCAACAGACTAAATGAAAGCTCTAAAATTAAATGAAGAATTGCAAAATCTGAAGATCTGAAACAAACAGAACTTGAGGGAGGCACTAAGTAGATTTGGCAGCTTCTGCGCAGAGAACTGAGTTCTTCAGAAACTAAAGAGACACACAGATGCACACACACAGAGACATGTCTAACTATTTAAAAACCAAATAATAAACTCAGTTCCCCACAGAGAAATTAAAACCAGTTCTGCACAAACAACTGACTAGAGTCCACAAGGTCAAGTGCAGCATTCAGACAAAAATGACCACAGACCATTGAATAAAAACAAGCTCTCCACACAGAACTGACCATTCACAATCTGTAGGATTATTCACCTCCACACACGAAATTACCTGCTCACAGATGTCAAGACAAATATCAGCTCCCTGCACAGTATTGACCATTCTCCAAACACAGGTTGAGAACCAGCTCAATGGATCCCCCTAACCATTCAAAATCCAGGAGTTATACACAAACGCAAGACACAATTTACCAAACACAATTTGTAGGAGTAAACCCGTTCACCACTCGTGCGAAGTTCAGGGAAAGCAAAAAAAAAGAACAGAACAGGAGCTAAGTAAAGAAGAAAGGAAAAAGAAAATAGTGGATTCATAATCTCCTCAGTTCAGGGAATGACTCAGAGCTAGGACTGACAACCAGCAGTTCACAGGCTGGAAACAACTCCTCACAAACGGACTGACCATATGCAGTCTGCACACAATACTGGACAATCACAGTCCACAGAACGTTTAAAAAACTAACTTGTTGCACTTAGCAAACTGTTTGCTCTCTAAACATTCTTTTGTTTAAAAACCATGCCACAAATGAACAACTGCTGACAGTCCACAAAATGAAAATGATCACATGCAGACATGGAGAGAGCTGACAACTTGCAATCCACAGGTAAATAAAGGACAGTTCCACGTACAGAACTGGGCATTCATCATTCAGGTTTAGAATGCATCTTCCCAAACTCAGAAGTGACATTTTGCAATGAAAAGGAGTTTTAAAAACAGCATCCCACAGAATGCATGCTGCCCAACTACCCTGCACAGGTCAGCACTCTGATGGAATTGTCTCCACTTGCCTGTATGAACGTAGCTCCAAGAGTATTCAATAAGCTTGACATCATCCAGCGTAACACAGCCTCATGTTTGGAATGATACTTACTCACTTCACTTGAAACACACCATGATAGATGTGTCTACAATCTACAAGAATTATCAGCAACGTCTTTTCACAAGACCACAAACAACCTGAAAAGGAAAACAACATCAAGTGTATGACAGCAGAAGCATTTCCAAGGTCCCATTCAAGCCAGGCTCCTTCCTTACAGAACTGTGGCTGTCCCTGCACCCAAAGGATTGCAGTGGGTGAAGCAAGTGTAGAGCTGGATGAACACAACAGACCAGGCAGCACAGAAGCAGGAAAGCTGATGTTTTGGGTCTGGACCCTTCCTTCAGAAACTGGGGAGAGGAAGGGGACTCTGAAATAAATCGAAAGAGGCAGGGAGGCGATGTTCGAAGGTGGATAAAGGACCGGATAGGTGGTAGAAAATACAGACAAGTCAAGGAGGCGGGGACGAGCTTGGATGGTTTTGGGATGCGTTCGGGGGTGGGGAGATTTTGAAGTTGCAAGGTCCACACTGACACCAGTGGGCTGCAGGGTTCCTAAGCAAAATACGAGGTGCTGTGCCTGACGCTTTCGGGTGACATCGTTGTGGCACAGCATGGTGAGGATCTCCAACATGTTAAGTTCAATAAGGAGCAGGAATTAAATGCTTTTGGGGGCGTATTGGTGGACAAATTGCTAGCGCCCAATGAAATTTATCCCAGGAAGCTATAAGAGGCAGGGAAAGAGATTTCAGAGGCCTGCCAAATATATTTCATAACTTTCATAGATGTGGGGCTGAATGACTGGAAGATAGTTAATTTGATTCCTTTGTTCAAGAAGGGCAGCAAAGATTGGCCAGGTAATTGCAGAAGTGATAGCCTGACAACAGTAGGAGCAAAATTATTGGACGAAATTCTGAGGGAAAGATTGAACCAACACTTGCCAAGAAAAGAATTGACCGAGGTAGTCAGCACGAATGTAGGAAAGAGAGATCTTGTCTGATAAATTCAGTCGAGTTCTTTGAAACTGTGTCTAAAAATATTGTTGAGGGCAGTGCAGATGAAATGTTTTACAATGAATGCCAGTGAGAACTTTGACAATGTCCCACATGGGAGGCTGGTTCAAAAGGTTAGAACCCAGGGGATTTGAGGCAAGTTGGCAAACGAGATTCAAAACTGGTGGAGAGTAATTTTTTATTGAAAGCCTTTGACCATCAGCAGATCACAGGGATCTGTGCAGGGTCCATTGCTGTTTATTCTGTACAGTAATGACTTGGTTAGAAAGCAGGAGGTAGCATCAGTAGGTTTCAGCGTGACACGAAAGATGGGGGTGTTGTCCAGAGAGAGGTAGATGGTCTCAGATTACAGTCTGATACTGATCAGCTGCTAAAATGAGCAGAACGATGGCAGACGGAACTTATTTCTAAAAAGTGTGAAGTAATATGCTGTGGCAGTTATGGTAAGTGAAGGACATACATAATGAACATTAGGTCCGCACAGACTACTGAAAAACAAAGGGACCTTGGTACACAAGTCCAGAGATCACTGAACGTATCAGCACAGACAGACAGGCTGGTGAACACACATGTACTGGGGCAGGGCAAGGTGAATTGTTAGAGATATCCAAAAAAATGTATCCAGCCTAGCAGTGGTGTTGGACCCTAAACAGCAGTGAAGCAGGAAAGAGGTTGGCACAGAAGTTCAAGACAGCAATTTAAATGGACAAGGCAGGTAAGAACATGGCAGGAAATGAAGTAAAACTGATGAATTAAACTGTATTTATTTGAATGCAATGAGTCTGAAAAGTCAGGCAGATAAACTCAGGGCACGGATGGGGAGATGGTTTTGGGATATCAAAGGTGTTACAGAAACAGCTCTGGGAAGGAAGAGACGAGCAGCTCAATGCTCCAGGTACAGACACTGCAGGATGGGTATAAAGGGACGCAGGATAGGAGAGGAGAGGTATTTTTGAATTGGTAAAACATGACGGCAGTGTTTATGAGAATATTCCTGGGGTTCACCCAGTGAAACGATGATAGCAGAACTGAGATATCAGAATGGGTAATCGCTTTGTTACAATGGGCCGACAGACCCTCAACATTCAGTTTGAAATTTAAGAGCAGTCATGTTGGAAGATTACAGAAACATAAAATCCCCATGGTGTGGAAACAAGCCCTTTGGCCCAACAAGTCCACACGGACCATTGTGGCATCCCGCCCAGACTCATCTCCCTATAATCAAAAATCCCATGGACGCTGCAGGCAGTTTAGCATGGCCAATCCACCTAACCTGCACATCTTTGGACTGTGGGAGGAAACCGGAGCACCCGGAGGAAACCCGCGCAGACAAGGGGAGGATTTGCAAACTCCACACAGACAGTCGCCTGAGGTTGGAATCAAACCTGGGTCCCTAGCGCTGTGAGGCTGCAGTGCTGACCAAACTTAGTAGACCAAATATGTTGTGAGGTCTTAGTTATCTGTAAGAATAACAGGAGTGTAATGGTAAGGGATAATAATTCTTCAGACTTAGACGAGTACTGTCATCGTGTTAAGCGCTTTGATAGGAAGAATTTATTATGTCTTCAAAAATACACTCTGAAACGATACATAAATAGCCCAACTGAAGAAGGGGTAAAACCTGACCTCCAGGTGCAAAACAAGATTGGGCAATGGATTGAAGTGTTATCGACGCACCAATTTGACAATGTGGCCACAATTTTATTCATTTGTAAAGAGCGGTGGAAAAAGATTGGTCTGGTCCACAAGCTAAAGTTATAAACTTGGGCAATACCATTGTTGATGGTATTTGATGCGAACTTTCAAAACATGATCGGGGAGGCTATTTGTAATTAAAGGAGCATCTGGTAAGTTGGAAGCTCCCAAGCATGAGAGGTCAGAGCCGGCATGTTCTTGTCAGTGTGACGTATGATGCTGACAGAAGTAGGAAATTATGGATGACTGGTGACAGAAAGGCTCAGGTCAAGAAAGAGGGGATAATAGCTGAATCAAATTAATCCCTTGATGAGTACGAGAGTGTCGGAATCCTTTATGAATGAAATCTGGAGAGCAAAAATGGGACGTGAGATAACTTTGGCCAATAAAATTAGGGAGAATAGAAAGAGATTCTTCAAGTCTGTTAAGTGCAAAATCGTGACAAGGAAGAGAACAGGGATGCATGGAGATCAATGAAGCCACCGATATGGACAACCACAGGAGATGTGTGAGATACTGAACAGGATTTCATGTCAGTACTTACTGTGGAGAAAGACTACGACATTCAGCAAAATAAAGACAGATGTTTGGAAAAGAGTCCACACAACAGAAGAGTGATGTTCAAGGTCTTAAAAAGCTTGATCAAGTGTCTCTGAGACTTTCAGGAAACCAGTGATGAATTTGTTAGACCGCTAGCAGAAACATTTCCCTCAAGCATTGGAAGCTGTGGAGCCACATTTCAGATATTTATGAAAGCCTGAGCAGCACAGATAAGGTGAATAGACAAGGTCTTTGCTCCCAGGATAGGGGAGTCCAAAAGTAAAGAGGGTAGGTTTGAGGTGAGTATTTTGAGGGGAATATTTTATAACAGGCCTGAGGGGTGATGTTTTCCACACAGAGAATGGTGCAAGTATTGAACGAGCTGCCGGAGGAAGTGGCGGAGGTAAGTACAATTAAACAGTGAAAAGACATTGGGGCAGGTACACAGACAGGAAAGGTTTGAAAGGACACAGGCCAAACACAGGCAAATGTGACTTGTTCAGTTCGGGAAACCTGGTCAGTATGGATGTTTTGGACAAAAGAGTCTGCTTCAATGCTGCGCAACTCTATGACTCCAGTTACTGCAGGAAGAAACTACCCAGACAAAGCATATCACAGAGACTGAAGCAATTTACAGAGATAGGGGTGGTGTTCAGGTTTGGAGTATTTTCAGATGTATGGAGGGATTGTAGAGAGAGGAGGTGGTGACTGAAATAGGAGCAGTTATAGGAGTTAGAATGGTTGAAGACACTGGTCAATGAGACATGACATAGATGTAGTGCTGGAGGGTGAACACAGACCAGAAAGATCAGAGGAAGCATTACCTCCCTGCTTTGGGAGATTATATTTCACTTAATTTGCGCTGATCCTCACGAAGAAAGCACATGGCTGGATTGATAACTGTGAACTTTCCATACTGACGACAAAAGGCATAGTACAACAATGTTTAAAGTAGGCCTACTTTAAATGACAGACTAGTGATGGCGTCTGACTCCTTAATCAGGGAAGAAAATGTGCCATCCTCACTTGGTCAGGCCTACATGTGACTCCAGACCCACAAGAATGTGATTGAGTCTCATCTACCCTCTGAAAAGGCACAGCAGGTCACTCAGTTTGAGAGTAGCTAGGATTGGACAATAAATGCTGGCCAGCCAGAGACACCCACATTTCATGAGTGAATAAATAATAACTGGAACTGTGCTGGGACCAGTGTCCTGGCCAAACCGGTCATAAGATTTATGCACTGGGCTTGAAATTGACAGAGAGGATGCTAGGAAAGGGCTACAGAGGAAGGGAGAATTCCAAATCAAAACAGAAGAAGTGAAACATGGGAAAAGCATGGTGACGTGGCTAAACGCAAGCAGAAAGGAAAGGAAGCACAGAGTTTCACCAAAACCTTACTTCAGTAAAGAGGTTTGTGACAGGAAATCGTGCAAAAAAGAATATGACAACGTTACGTTTTGGAATGGACAAAGTGTGTGCAATAAAATAGTCACATTCAAAGTGGAGCTCAGAGAATATTGCTGTCAGTGTTTCTCAGAATAACATTTGTGCAACTGGATAGGGATGTAACTATCCCAGATCGACTGTTGTGTGATAAAGCTGAATGGATGAGTAGCATCACACCAAGAGATCTTCTGTGAAATTGTGGAAAAGTGGAATTCAAAGGATTATAAAGTTTTAAAGTGATCACACAAGGAACAAAAAGCAATAATCAGAGACAAGAAAAAAAAGCCAACTGTATGACTTTTAGAGGAGAACTGGCCAAGATAAACAGGATAAAAAAGACTGAGATGGATCACTGTAAATCAACAGTGGAAAACATTGGAAGGAACAGTGTAAAACGTTCAAAAAAAGGACATTCCATTGAAACTGACAAAAGTTCAGCAAAATACCCCCATCTGTGACTCAGGGTGAAAACGAACATATTCAATTGAAAGAGGCTGAGAAGACCACAATTAAAACCTCACAAATCTGAAGAAAGAAACTGTTTTAGGAACAGAAAGTTACCAAATTATGGACATAGGTTTTAAAGGGATTGGAAGGTATCTCCTCATAGGAGAGTGCAGTAGGCAGAGGAACTAATGTTATGCCTTAATGAAATGATAGGAACAGGGAGATTTGAAGGTGATGGAAAATGGGCGAGTGTTATGAAGAGTGACAAGGGCCTGAACGACGTTACAAAGGCAAGATGAATTGTTGCAGCTGGAGGTGTTTGCAGTGGTAGGGAGGGAAAGATGTACTATTTTTTATTCATTCATGACATGCGGATGTCTCTGGCTGGCCTAGCAATCTTTGCCCAACGCTAATTGCCAGAGCGCAGGTCAGAGACAACCATGATGCTGCGGGTGTGCAGTCACGTTAGCCAGACCAGCTAAGAATGTCACATGTCCTTCCTTAAAGGACAGAAGTGAATCGGAGGAGTTTTTCCTGATAATCAACAATGCTTGCATGGCAACGTCATCAATGCCCTGTACAGCCACAGCACGACGTCCCAACTCCTGTTCCCCATGCTCTGACCAATGAAGGCAAATATGCCAAATGCCACCTTCACCACCCTATTTCCCCAGGATGCCACTTTCAAGTATGTACGTACTTGCACCCCTAAGTCTCTCTGTTCGACAGCACTGCACAGGTGCCTACCATAAGCTGTGTATGTCCTGCCCGGGTTTGTCTTTCCATGATGCAATATCTCATATTTATTGATTTAACCTCCATCTGCCATTCCTCATCCAACTGGCCCAGTAGATCAAGATCCTGATATACTCTTAGTTACCATCTTCACAGTCCACGACACCAATTTAACTGTCACCAAGAAACTTACTAACCGTGACTCATATATTTTCATTCAAATTGTTAATATAAATGCCACACAGCAATGCATCAAGCACTAAACCTTGCGGCATACCGCTGGTGACAGACTTCCAGTCAGAGCAACAAACCTCTACCGGTACCCACTGTCTCCCACCTTCAAGCCAACTTTGTACCCAATTGGCAACCTCTCCCAAGAACTCATGTGATCTAACCTCATTAAGCAGTCTACCATGCAGATCCTTGTTGAAGGCCTTGCTCAGAGCTACTTACCACTCTGCCTTCATCCATCTCCTGACTACCCCCTCACAATATATGAACTGAGTTTTTGAGACACGATATTTCACACACAAAGCTGTGCTGACTATCCCTGAGCAATCCCTGCTTTCCAAATGCATGAATATCTGGTCTCTCAGGATCTCCTCCAACAGATTACCCACCACTGACGTCACTGTCACTGGTTTGTAGTTTCCAGGCTTTGCGTTGCAGCAACAACATTACCCTGCTCTAGTCTTCTGACATCTCACCGTGGCTGTTGATACCACAAACATCGCTGCTAGGGACCTTACAATTTCCTATCCAGCCTTCCTCAATGCCCTGGGGTAAACATTATCAGTGCCTGAATATATATCTGCCTTCATGCATTTTAAGACATCCAGCATCTCTTGTTCTCTATTGTGGACTCTTGTCAAAACACCACTATTTATTTCACCAAGTTTCTGAGCTGCTATTTTTTTTTCTACGCAGTAAATACTGAAGTGAAATACTTGTATAGGATCTCATTGATCTCCAGTAGTCCCACACATAGACACCTTTAATGATCTTTAAGCCTGTGCATTCCCTCCATTGTTACTCCCTAGCCCTGTTCAAATTTGTCAAAATGATTCTGAAAATTCAAATAAATGATATGCCCCTCCTGTCACTCACATCCTTCACCCTTCCTTATTCTGAAATTTATACCCACACTAAAAAAAACTGAACAGGCTCACCAAAAAAAAAAGAAAAATCCTTTGATAAAACCATGTGTCTTCCATTGTTTCTCAGGTTGCAATTATTGTTTATTGTCATATCCTTTGTAATACAGTCCAGCACATTCCTAACTTACTGTCAAGCTCACAATGTTTGGTTTCAGACTGACTGCACAAGGAGTTTCAAGAATCCTTGTGGCTCAATCTGCAAAAGGGAGCTTACAGGTTCAGCAGGAAATAGAGAAGACAAATGAAATGCGGGCAATTATTACAACGGGAATGAAATCTAAAAAAAACATACAGAGACTTTGTGAAAATAAATAAGTATGATTCAGACTGTACCTAGAATATTAAAACCCCACGGAAAGATATTCTTGAATTCGAGGCAGGCCAGAGAAGGTTCACTGGGCTGATCTTGGGAATTGAGGGATTTCTAATGAGGATAGGTTAACTAGTTTGAGCTTGTCTCATTGTAGTTTAGAAGAATGGGAGAGAAATATAATGAAATATCTAAGATTCTTCGTGCTTTGTTTCATACAGCAAGTGCAGGGGTATTAAAAATTAAAATAAAACAGTGCAGCTCATCACCAGGCCCTTCGGACGACCACAATGCTATTTTAAACTGATACCATCAGCCTGCACATGGTCCATATCCCTCTATTCGCTTTCTGTTCATTGCATTTGTCTTGATCCTTCATAGAAAACTTCGCTAATGTGCCTCTAATTTAAAATTTCCTCCATCCTGTGCACCCATCAGCCTGGGGTCTAAATCACCAGCTTGATTGAGAGCAGTGATATTCTCAAATGTATCACCATTTTGTTGAAAACAATTGAAGCTGAAATAACAAATAGTAAGGCCTCAATTTTTTTAACAAAAAACATAATGTAATAAATGTTAATCATTCCCTCCAAAACACAGACACGCATCCATAAGAACAGATGGTTTCCAGAACATTGCCAAATACTCGATCACTCGAGACGAGAGAAAGGTCACTTCTGTACAGTTCCTAATACGAAGGGTGAAAAGGTTGCCAAAATGAAGAATTCTTTCTCGGTTCCTAGAAGATGAACAGAAGTTCGAATTTTCTGTCTTTTATTCTAAATCACGTACAATCCTGTTTTGTGAAGAAATGTAAATGCAAGGAAAATGTTCCAGGTCACAGTGAGAACTGAACAACAGCCTGGCAAACACCATTTCTTCGTTTGTGAACTTAACAATGCGAGCATCCGAAACACTGGGAAGCCAAAAGACAAGGCCAGGGAAAGATACGGAGGAACAGAAACATTCATATTAAAGATAGAAACAGACAGTTAATTAAGAACTTATTGTGGAAATACAGAGAAGGAAACATCCGCCTGGGAGTAACCGGACGAATGAGACCTTTGGCAGACCAGACTACAAGAATGAGAACAACTGAATATTGCCAGATCAGCTGAAATTGTTCCTTACATCAAATGATGAATCCGCCTGACAGAATCAAACCAGACACTATAAACTGGGACAAGATGATGCCCATCATGGAGTGCTGTACAGATGACGCTCATCCACTGCTCCGTAAACTGGGCTATATACCAAGCACGGGGAGAATTGCAAACTTTTGTTGTGAGAGTGAGTGGAAGCTCTAACAGTCTCTGTGATGCTTAAAATAACACATTGTACACGTTTTCTCCCTCTGCTGGACTCCACGCCATATCTCGTCAACCGCAGCGGTGGATGAAAACCATCAGAAAAGCATCAACATATACACACACGTGCACACGTGCTTGCACACACACACGTACACACACACACACACACACACACACAATCACACATAGTTTTGCACACACTCACACAAACACACACACACACATGCACACACACACTCACTCTCTCTCTCTCAAACACAGGCACACACACATACATACTCACATACTCACACATGCACATGCACGCATACATACACACCGACACACCCACACATAATCACACATACAGATTCACACACACACACACACACACACACACACATACACGTAGACACATGCATACTCACACACTCACACGCATGCACACACACATACACACACATGCACACACACAAACTTACACACACATATATACACACACTCACACACACACAAACACACACTCACATGCACACACAGACACACATACACTCACGAACACACTCACACACACACACTCCCTCATACACACACACATACACACACACTCATACACACAAACGCACATTCACACACATGTACACACACACACATACACACAGGCACATGCACACTCACACACACTCCCTCACACACACATACTCACGCACACACGGGCACACACAGATGGACACATGGACACACACACACACACACACACACACACACACACACACACACACACACACACACACACACACATACACTTGTAATTGTGCTGACTTCCACTTCATGTCCAGCAGGCCCGACCAGTCCCTCTCCACTGTCACCCTCTTCTTCTTAACCAAACTCATCCTCACCCTTAACACCTTCTCTTTCAATTCCTCCCTCTTGCTACAGACAAATGGGGTGGGCATGGGTACTCTCATGTGTCCAAGCTATGCCTGCCTATTTGTACTGTATATGGAAGCGTCCCTTTTCCATTGCTACACTGGCCCTATCTGCCACCTCTTCCTCCGTTATATCGATTACTGTATCGGTGCCACATCGTGCTCTCACAAGGAGCTCAAATAATTCATCCACTTCACTGAAGCATCTCTGATACCTGTCTCTCCTTCCTGGTCCTCCCTGATTCCAGCTCTGGCAAACACCTGGAAACCGATGTCCAGTTCAAGCCCACCGACTTCCATAGCTACATAGATTGCACCTCTGCTCAACAACCTTCCTTCAAAAATGCCATCCCCTATTCCTAATACCTTTGCCTCTGCTGCATCTGCTCCAGAGTTGAAACATTCCACTCCCGGACATTACAGATGCCCTCATTTTTCAAGGACTGCAATTTCCCCTCCATACTCGTTGAAAAAGCCTCGATTATGTCTCTCACATTTCCCGCATCTCATCCTTCATTGTTGTGGTGGAGGAGAGTAACAACCTCTTGATTGATTCTTAGGAAAACAATTACATTTGGCATCACATGTGGATAACACAGCAGAATTATCGAGAATGTGCAGAGAAAGCATCATCTTTCTCCTTTATCTCTAACATTGTGAGAGTAATTGGAGATGGGCAATAAGACCAATAGCAGGCAATGTCAACTTCCCACGCAGACCAGGTATTGTTGTCACCTTTAGAATGTCAAAGTGAAAAGGGTTAACTGGAGCTGTTTGTTCCCTGACTCAAAATAATGTCAGTCTCCATGGATGCTAATTGTGTCACTGGAGGATTTCCCTCTTCTATTAATAAGGAGTTTCTTCCAATGCGTTACCCCATAGTATCAGTGGCTGCGTCATCCTCAACACGATTGGGATCAACAGCTCCAGAGAGAGGGAGAGATCAGAATCTGTGAACATCAGACTGGGATGTTCCAATTATGGATCAGAATCTCAGAACCATAGACGGGAATATTACAACAACATACCAGAATTTGAGAGGGAAAGATTGGGATATTGCAACAATGAACAGGAGTTTATCTTTCGGCCTTTACTGGCTTTCTTTTGATTGGATACCATTAACATGGCAGATAGAATGTGTACTGATGATTATTCAAGCCGAATACTATCCCATCTTCTCTATTGTTGGTGTTCCTGGTAAGTCTCTCTGTCGCTGTCCATTTATTAATCCTGTAAGTGTTTGTGAGCAGCTTCTCAATTTCTACGTCCTTTATTTGGCAAAGATGCAAACAATTGTATTTACTTTTGATTGCAAACTCTTATTTTTATTCCATGGCTTTTAAACCCTTCAGGTACCAACAACTGTGGAACACAAGTGTTCAATTCCACAAACGCTCCATTTTGTCCTGAGCCGATGTATATCTCAATATTCCCTCTCTCACCAATAATATCCCCACTCTTCACTTCTGCCTCAGTGCTATTTCTGAATAAAACATCATCTACACCTTTCCAGTTGCAGTTCTCTTCTGGCCACTCGTCCAGTTACAAAATATTTTGATTGCAAACATATTTTTTTGTCTCTATCTGGGCCTTTGCTAGTCACAAAGTGTGAAGCTAGTTTGATTCTAAAGTGACGTGGTCACAGCGTTATGTCACAGGCTTCAGCATAACCAGTCGATGGCCATCAAATGACCGTTTCATTGAACTGTTTGGATTCTAGAACTCTCCGAGCAGGAGTGAGTACCATGTCCATCATCTCATAAGTGCAGTGCTCTGATGTGTCCACTTTTTGACAGAGGACACCTCTCTTCGCCTCTCTCCCACTGATCCACTGCTGAGTGGAATACACTATTTCTATCTCCACAGAAGAAGATACAGAAAATCTTCCAGAAATTCCACAGGACAGAGTGACTGTGAAAATGAGTAACTGTGAGAGATTGGAATTAATAAAGACGAATTACTCAAAACGAATTGAACTGTAGTTTGATACTTTGCTCTGGTACATCCCAGACTACATATGGAGGTGGAAAAAGAGCTACAGGGTCTTACAGCCCTTCAGTCTAACCAGTTCACGTCAAACATAATCAAAAACTATCCTAGTCCCACCTGCCTTGTCTTGGCCCCGTATGTCTCCAACTGTTTCCTGTTCATGTACTTATCCAATGTCTTTTAAACTTGTAACTGCAAGAAAGAGTTATTGATTGACCTTCAAAATCCTTTAAATTCTGGAATTTCTGGTTCCCGAAGAAAGGAAAGTAGCTGTTGTAACCCAAATAAAAAATGAAGCGGGAAGAAAAAAAACAAACAAACTAAGTTTTGGATAACTTGATGTCAGTTATGAGGAAAATATTGGAATCTTTTATGAGGACTGTGAAAACTAGACACTTGGGGAATCATAACATGACTGAGCAGAGTCAACATAGAGTCAGGAAGGTGAAGTCATCTTTGATAAACCTCTTTTGTGTTAATTAGAAAGTCCAAAAATTTCACGTCTGTGTCCAAATTATCCTCAGAAATGTCTTCCATTGCTGCTTCACCATCTTCCCTGCTCAGATTCTATTCCTATTAACTCTAGCCAGTTCCTCTCTCATGTTTTATTTTTAGTTTCATTTCTCAATTATAATTGTGTCACATACAAATGTGAGCAATACATTTAAACTGAAAGTGGGAGGTTTGAGTGACAAGGCATGGAGAAAGATGGGAGTATTTATTAACTCGATATACGTAATGTATGTCTGATAGAGAGAGAATATGGATGATGACATTTAAAAATTGTGAAAAGTAGATTATCGACAGAACTAGATGTACTTTCCAATTAGTTTTGGCAATTCCTGTTTGTTGTGATCCTTTGTGCAGTGTATGTACAACTGGGTCATTGGGGTCAAGCAAGGTCATTGGGGTCATTTAGGAGACTGCTGGGCATGCATATGGTCACAGAAATTTGAGGGTGCATACATGAGGATCAATGGTCGGCACAACATTGTGGGCTGAAGGGCCTGTTCTGTGCTATACTGTTCTATGTTCTATGAGTAATATGTATATAATAATTGAAGCATCCACAAATGAGAACCAGTGGGAGTCGTCTATTTAAAGTTACAGAATACTTTTGATATGGTGACACAGCAGTGAGTGATTAAAGTTGGAGACCAGGGGTATGGGGGAATATACTACATGGATTGAGAATTGTTTAGTTGTGGCAATGCAGAGAGTTGAGCCCTTTTCCAGACTGAACGCTGTTACTTATGGAGTATCACATGTATCAGTGTTTAGACCACAGTAATTGGAAAGGCATATAAGCAATTTGGATGAGTTCAGCAAGGCCATACATCTTATTATGTAATGATTAAATGGTGCAATGTTGGGAAGTCTTGTTGTCCAAAAGGACCTGCATGTCCTTGATCATAGGTCATTAAAAATAGTACGTACAGGGCTATCAGTAAAGACAGAATAAATGGTATGTTGTCTTTCATTGTGAGATGATTCAAGTGCAGGAATAAAGTCATCTTTCTGCACTTGTTGAGCCTTGATGAGAGTGGATTTAGGGGCATTGTGTACAGGTTTGATCTCTTTTGTAATGAAAGAACTCTTTGCCACAGACACGTACAAATGGGTATCACCAGTCTAATCCCTGAGATGATGGTACCATGAGGAGAGAGTGAAGAAACTGAGTGTTTAATCTGTAGCGCTGATAGACAATAAGAGATAATTGCATTAAAATTGAGGGTTGACTTTGAACACTTATGTCCAAAAAATACTGGTAGGTTGAGAAATTCCATACTTTACCCAAGTAAATACATTTAAATTTTGCATGGAGAATAACATGGAGCCCCATCTCAATTCAGAGAGAAGTGCAGGCTCTGATTAACCTATCCCCACTTTAATGTGTGACCGTTCACTGAACATCATGTTGTTCACAATGTCGACATCAGCCATAATAACCTCCTTCTGAAATGATTAGCCATTCCTACCAAATTATGATCTCCAGAGAGAACACAAATCTATCTCGTCAGTGGATGCCACCTTGAGATTTTGCACAAAACATTAGGCTTCCCACCTCACGGCTAGGAAACACTTTAAAGTACCACATGTGTACCACAAGCAATAGACACATGGGGAACAGCATGAAGCAGACTATCTGTGCAGCCCCTGCTCCATTTGCTTGTCATGTTGGAGCGTCAGTTACCTCACTCTGTTTCCATGTAAGTGACTGTAGTGGTTGAATGGCCTCCTCCTGTTCATATGTCAGTGACTCAAGGGGCTGCACAGCTGGACCAAGTGCCAAGCTTCCCCGGGTTCCTGTGTAACAGCTCGATGTGCAAACTAGTGGAACAATGCTGTAATTTTAAGAGATTGTTTTGTCCTGGTTTCTTTCAAGAGCGAGATTGAATGAGAGGCACAAAGCTGTCCAGTAAAGACCGCCTGACGAAACAGCTTGCGAGCCCTTGTTTTATTTTATGCAGCCTGAGTGAGTGTGATGAGCTCTCGTATGTTAGAATTTCTGTGTTTTGGGTTTACAGTTGCATCAACAGAGTTGGAAGCTTCAGTGAATACCTCACGGCTGCTGAATTTTCTGTGTATGATTTTCTTTATTTGTCTCCCTGGTTTGGAGACTGCATGTTAGAACCTCTAATTGAATTTTATTTTTCTTCTCCAATGTGTGTGCTTTCGGGGTGTTACTATGTTGGAACAGTCAACTAGTAATAGTTGTTGTAACTATTTTGTTGTTCTGTTTTCCGGCAGAGTTAGGTTATTATAAATTCCTCTTTCTTTGGTAGTAATTTCACGACAGTGTTTAAATAAATTGTGTTTTGATTAGCATTTGTCAACTATTTCAATAATTTAGCTCCGAATACATGTCATCAGAAAGGCACGACAGACTTCTGGGGATTTCCCCCACTCCAAATGTCCTTTCAGGATTTCTTCTCATTCATCTTATAGAATCAGAAAGTTATTCAGCACAGAAACAGGCCAACGTGCCCATGCTGATCAGCGGTGCATTCTGATGCCAGTATTTTGTCCATATCTCTCTAAACCCTGCCTACTCATGTACCAGTCCAGACCCTTTTTAATTGTGCAATTGCACCCATCTTCGCTACTTCTGTCTGACTTCATACACCACTCTTTGCATGAAAATTTAGCCCCTAATGTCACTTCTAAGTCTTTCCCCTCTCACTTTCAATATATGCACTTTATTTATGGACTCCCCTATCCTCAGACACAGACCTTGGCAATTCATACAATCCATGCCCCTCATCATTTCATATACCTCTGTAATGTCACCCCTCAGCCTCCGACACCCCAATGGGAAAACTGCTCAACCTATTCAGCCTCTCCTTTTGGCTGAAGCACTCCCATCCCAGAACATGCTTGTGAATCTTTTTTTCTGAACGCTCTCAAACTTAATAACATTCGTCCTTTAGCAGAGCCAATGCACGCAGTAAACTTAAAGTGGCCTCGCCAATGTCCTAGACAGGTGCAACATACCATCCCAACTCCAATACTCCACGATCTGACTGACTACGGCAAGCATGGCAAACATGTTCTTCACTATTCTATCTCCCTGCTACTCTGCATTCAATGAACTGTGCACCTGCAAACCACAGTCTCTTCTCTGGAGACCACTTCTGAGGGCCTTGCCATTAAATGTAAAAGTCCTGTCCTGCTTTACCTCACAAATTACAGAACCTCTCATTTATTGAAATCAAACCCCATCTGCCACTCGTTGGCCCATCTGATCAATGTTCCACGCTGCTCTGAAATAATCTTCATCACTGGCCACCACAGCACTTCTTTGATGTAATCAAACATTCTAACGATATGAACAATGCCTCTGATTATCACAACCAAATCCTTTATATAAATAATCAAAAACTGTGAATTCAGCACTGATCCTTGTGGCACACCGCTGCTCATAGCTTGCAGTCTGGAAAACAATCCTCTTTGCTCAAGCCAATTTTGAAGTCAATTAGTAGCTCCCCTGGATCCCATGTGCCTGATCTATCAACCATTCAGAACCTTATCAAATGCCTTGCTGAAGTTCATAATAGTTCATATTCGACATTTCCCACACTGTCTTTATCAATATTCTTTATCATCTCTTCAAAATACTCAATGAAGTTCATGAGGCATGATTTCCACTGCACGAAGCTATGTTGGCTATTCCCCTTTACAAATGTATGGAAATCCTATCCCTCAGAATTCACTTAACGACTCAGCACCACTCATGTCAGGTTTGCTGGTATACAGTTTCCTGGCTTGTTGGGTCACTGTTTCCTTTTCTAGCCAATTCCTCCACTGGTCACAGCAAATTTTAAATGTAATCAGGTTGGTGATGTGGCCAATGATATAGGCAGGTTTCTTCAGCCTACTGAAATAACATGTTTACGGCCAAAACAAAATTACTGAATGGCAAACATTGGATATTCAAATATGTACATTGGCATTTTCCCTTTCTAAGAATACTGACACAGTTATACACACATACACACACACACACACACACACACACACACACACACACACACACACACACACACACACACACATACCTTGAAAAAATTCCATCCACATAATAGTTGAACTCATGATAAAAAGAAACAAACCACAGGTTGCCCTGAACGTTCTTTCACTTCTGAAGTTATTCTACTCAGACAAGTTGTTGGCAATGGGATTACTTCCTGGAACAGTTAAATTTGGCTGAATTCCCTTTGCTACAGGCAGTGGGCAATTCCAATAAATCCTCATCAGGAATCGCCCATGAGTAGTAAAGATAACTGACTCGCTTTCAGCTCACAACATTGCTTGTTGAGGAACAAGGAAAGAGACAGATACCAGTAGGCTGTTGATTTTTTGGACAGGTTACATCTTTTTCCTGATGAATTGAATTACACAACAATATTAGCAGACACCCAATCTGTGCCATGTGAGAGCTCCTTGAACATTACCTGATCTATATGTTTCCATCACATTCCATGTTCCACGTACGTGCATCATGCTGCTGTCATACACAAAGCCATTTCCTTAGCAACAAATAATTGAAAGATATGTTTACAGTTAACTGACTAATTTTAAAAAATGATTTCACAATACCTGCATTGAAATGAATGTGTTTATTCTTAAGTAAATAAAGGAATTACACGCGAAATAAATCAGCAGGCCTACAGCATCTATGAAGAGAAATCAGAGTTAATGTTTCAGGTCCAGTCAGAATCTGTTTTATTCATTAGCTTATTCCTCATTTCTATTTTCCCATACAAGTGGAAATAGCCATCAATAATTCACAAGCTACGCTCTCCTCAAGGCCTTAGAAGACCAATAAGACTTCACATTCTCAGGCCTTAAACTATTATTCCTTCAGAACATAATGCCCTCAGCCCAGTACCGAGTAAAGACAAACATCTTTGAAAAGTTTCAAAGGCCCTACTATCTCTATGTTTATTTTAAGTTTAGGGCATCATAATTACACACCGTGTATCAGATATGGTCTTAGCAGTGCCCTGGGCAGATGCAGTAAAACATCCCTAAGATCATACCTGACACCCTTTGCAAGAAACAGCACCATTCCATTTACTTTTGAAATTACTTGCAGCATCTTCAGACTAGCTTTGTGATTTTTGTACCAAGACACACAAATCCCTCTGTAGCAACAAGATCTGCATTTTCTTTCCAGTTACAGACTCCTTAAAGTGCAGTAACCACAATGCAAGTTACTTCCTCTTTAAAGAGAACAATAAATAGGAATAGAAGTTGATGACCCAGTCCCTCAAACCTATCCTACATTCTGATCAAATCCGTTCAGTAAAGTATTCATCATTCTCAGTGTCTACTGTTCTCTTGGGAAAATATTTCTGATGCCTTAAGACCATTGAGCATCAGAAACTGAAGCAGAATTAAGCCATTTATCCCAATGAGTCACTGTGTTGCTCGATCATGCCTGACATGTTTCTCAAAACAATTCTCCTGTTTTCTCACGGTAACCCTTGAAATCGTAGTTAATCAAAACTTATTTATCTCTACCTTAAAGACAAGACTGTGTCTGTGTTTCTTTTTATCTGCGTGCATGTGCGTGTTTCTGTGCGTTTTCGTGTAAGTTTGCTTAATGGCAGGAGACTGAGTGGTCTTGGAGTGTTGCTTTCTCAGACTGGAAGACTGTGACCTGCAGTGATCCACAGGGATGAGCGTTGGATCTAATTTTGTTTGTCATTTAAATAAATGATTTAGATAAAAATTATATAAGGCATGATTCACAAGTTTACGGACAACACCGAGATCTTTGGAACAGTAGGCAGGGAAGAAGGTTATCTATTATTACAAAGAGATCTTGAACAATTGGATGAAGGAATCATAAAGAAGTGTAGCATGGAATCAAACCCTGCGGTCTAACATGTTCATCCTGACCAGAAACCCGAAACTAATCTAGGTCCATTTGCCAGCATTTAGCCTATATTCCTATAAACTCTTGCAGTTCATGTACCCATCCAGATCCCTTTAAAATGTTGTTTTAACCAGCCTCCACCACTTCGTCTGGCAGTTCATTCCATACATTTTTTTAATCTTTCCCTTCTCACCTTAAACCTATGCCGTTTACTTTAAGACTTTTCTATCTTGGGAAAAAAAGACATTGACTATTCACACTATCAATGCCCTTCATGATTTTATAAACATCTACAAAGTGCAAATTTGGCTCCAATCGACACAAATGAGTGTGCTTTCTGACATCCTGGGCCAATTCTGAAACTCAATGATGGTACCTCTTCCTTCTGGGTCAAGTCACAATTCTAAAATAATTTCAATCAACTTGCCCAGACATATTATGAAATCCCTCTGTCGGTTTTGAATCTCGGCCTTTTGGCTCTGAGGTAGAGACACGACCACTACACTGCAATAGCCCTTATATCTGCAACATTATTCCCCTGTGTGTTTTCTCATCAAGCTCTTCTGACGTGCTGTCACACAGCTCTGCAACAGGTAGGACTTGAATCCAGAACTTCTGGCCCAGACCTAGGTGCGTTACCACTAGTTCACAGATTGGACTTGAATCCAGAGTTCTGTCTCAGAGGCATGCATGCTATCCACTGCACAAGACCTACACATGTCCCGATTTTGGGTCACATTTTACATGCTAGCTTTCAGCTGAGTTTAGGTTCATTAAATTCTGGTTAACTTCACTGATTTACAAAGAGAACATGTTTTAATGCTCAACAAATGCAAAGTATTTGCTTCAACTATAGGATGTTGTGGTTTGCCACCAATGGAAACGACTAACCAATTTAAATGTTTGCCAATGATTTCCAGCTTAAATGATGATTGTCTGTGGTGCCAATGCTGGGGAAAGAAATCCTGCAGACACATTCTGAATTGTTAAGTATCTCGAATAGATATTATTACCGAACACCAGTGACATTGAAAGATCATAATTTAAAGCCCCAAAAGACCATATTGTAGATCACTATTTACCAACTTTGAGGTGTGGCTGCCCTCTTCATAAAACCACTAAATACTCTAAGGCAGCACATTATATTGTAGCGTTCGCTCACCACTGGCTGGTCTGCAATCTTCCACCCTTCTCCTCCAGCATCCACAAGGCAAACCAAGCTCAGGGTCTTTGGGAAAACTAAGGCCAGAGTTTGTAGGCCATCTGGAGAGAGGAGGGTTTTTCACAACTGAAGGGGTAGTGTGGGTGGAGGGATCATCACTCCTGGAATGTCATGTGGCAGATGGTGAATAATCTGCACAAATGCAAGTTATTGCACTTCGGTAAATGAAACAAGGGCAGGACTGAAACAATTAAAAGTTGAGCCTTTGATAGTGATGCAGAACAGAGACTAGGCCATCAGGTATATTTCTTTGATGTGTGTGTCACATACAGACAGGGTTGTTAAGAAGGCATTTGTACATGGCCTTCATTGTTCAGACCTTTGAGTTGAGGAGTGGGGACGTCATGTTCAAATTGTAGAGGATGTCAGTGAGGAATCCTCTGGAGTACTGTGTCCTGTTCTGGCCGCACTGTTTTAGGAAGGGTGTCATTAAGCTGGAGAGGGTTCGGCAGAGGCTTACCAGGATGTTGCTGCGAATACTGGATGAACAAAGCAGGCCAAGCAGCATCAGAGGAGCAGGAAGGCTGACGTCTCGGGCCTAGACCCTTCATTTCTGAAATAGGATCTAGGCCCAAAATGTCAGTCTTCCTGCTCCTCTGATGCTGCTTGGCCTACTGTTTTCATCCAGCTCTACAGCTTGCATTCTCAGATTTTCCAGAATCTGCAGTTCCGACCATCTCTGTTGCTGAGAACGGATGGTTTGAGTTATATGGTGAAGCTCGATAGGCAGGGGCATTTTTTCCCACTGGAATGTGGGATGTTGAGGGGTGAATTCGTCCAGCTCTATAAATCGTGAGGCGTACCGATAAGTTGAATATCCGATGGTCTTTTCCCTAAGGTGGAGGATTTCAATCTTATGGGGATATTTTAAGGTTAGAAGAGAGAACATAGAACATAGAACATAGAACATATAACAGTATAGCACAGAACAGGCCCTTCAGCCCACAATGTTGTGCCGACCATTGAACCTCATGTATGCACCCTCAAATTTCTGTGACCATATGCATGTCCAGCAGTCTCTTAAATGACCCCAATGACCTTGCTTCCACAACTGCTGCTGGCAATGCATTCCATGCTCTCACAACTCTCCGTGTAAAGAACTCGCCTCTGACATCCCCTCTATACGTTCCTCCATACAGCTTAAAACTATGACCCCTCATGCTAGCCATTTCTGCCCTGGGAAATAGTCTCTGGCTATCAACTCTATCAATGACTCTCATTATCTTGTATACCTCAATTAGGTCCCCTCTCCTCCTCCTTTTCTCCAATGAAAAGGGACCTAGCTCAGTCAACCTCTCTTCATAAGATAAGCCCTCCAGTCCAGGCAGCATCCTGGTAAACCTCCTCTGAACCTTCTCCAAAGCATCCACATCTTTCCTATAATAGGGCGACCAGAACTGGATGCAGTGTTCGAAGTGCAGTCTAACCAAAGTTTTATAGAGCTGCAACAAGATCTCATGACTCTTCAACTCAATCCCCCTGTTAATGAAAGCCAAAACACCATATGCTTTCTTAATAACCCTGTCCACTTGGGTGGCCATTTTAAGGGATCTATGTATCTGCACACCAAGATCTCTCTGTTCCTCCACACTGCCAAGAATCCTATCCTTAATCCTGTGCTCAGCTTTCAAATTCGACCTTCCAAAATGCATCACCTCGCATTTATCCAAGTTGAATTCCATCTGCCACTTCTCAGCCCATCTCTGCATCCTGTCAATGTCCTGCTGCAGCCTACAACAGCCCTCTATACTGTCAACGACACCTCCGATCTTTGTGTTGTCTGCAAACTTGCTGACCCATCCTTCAATCCCCTCATCCAAGTCATTACTAAAAATTACAAACAGTAGAGGCCCAAGGACAGAGCCCTGTGTAACCCCACTCACCACTGACTTCCAGGCAGAATATTTTCCTTCTACTACCACTCGCTGTCTTCTGTTGGCCAGTCAATTCTGTCTCCTGACAGCTAAGTTCCCCTGTATCCCATTCCTCCTGACCTTCTGAATGAGCCTACCATGGACAACCTTATCAAATGCCTCACTGAAGTCCATATACACCACATCCACAGCTCAACCCTCATCAACTTTTCTAGTCACATCCTCAAAGAACTTGATAAGGTTTGTGAGGCATGACCTGCCCCTCACAAAGCCGTGTTGACTGCATTTGATCAAGCCATGCTCTTCCAGATGGTCATAAATCCTATCCCTCAGAATCCTTTCTAACACCTTGCAGACGACAGACGTGAGACTTACTGGTCTGTAATTGCCGTGGATTTCCCTATTTCCTTTCTTGAAGAGAGGAATTACATTTGCCGCTCTCCAGTCCTCAGGTACGACTCCAGTGGAGAGCAAGGATGCAAAGATCTTCGCAAGTGGCAAAGCAATTGCATTTCTCACTTGCCAAAGAAGCCGAGGACAAATCTGGTCCGGGCCTGGCGACTTGTCAATCTTAATGTTTGACAAAATTTTCAGCACATCAGCTTCCTCTATCTCTATCCATTCCAGCATGCACACCTGCTCTTCAAAGGTTTCATGAACATTTAAAAAAAAACTTGAGGGGCAATTATTTTACACAGCGAGTGGCTTGTGTGTGGAATCGTGTATGGAATGGATTTGCAGGGAAAGTAATGAAAGTTGATAGAGTTATAACGTTTGTAAGTGAATCAGTTTGGATGCTCTTGTGAGATGCTGTCCTCCCCCTCTCCCTCTCTCAACAATTCCCTGATCATTTTCATCCTTTGTCACTGCCTGTGCAATGGCATATGGAGGCCAGCAGAGGTAGGCATTGCATCACATCAAACATCACAGAAACTGTGAGACCTGCCCCACACAGAGACACACAGATGCACATACACACACACACACACACACACACACACACAATACAAACACAAGAAAAGGGGAGCTGATCAGGATTTATCTTGCTTTGTGGTTTGTCAATATTTCATTCGCTCTGTCTGCTGTGTGTCAGGATTTTTTATTGTTCCGTTGACAGCATTTCATTATTTGCTTCACTGGTTAGGACTATCTCAGTATTTCACTTGCTCACTCCAGTGAGTGTGACAGTATTTCAGTTGTTCCATGGGGACTGTGACTCTGTGAGATTTTCAATGCTTGATTATTGAAGATATAAGGACAAGTAGGGAGACTAGTAAAAATATTACAGGTTAGTTTCAGTATCTGAGTTGCCTGAAGGAGGAGGTGTAGGAGGGAGACTCCGTGCTCCCTTCCCTGGGGTTGGTGGAGACGATGTGTCGTGAGCCCACCCTCCAGCCCACCGAGACCGTGGGGATTCCATTTGTACCGGCTCGATATAAAAGGGAGATGGCATCAGGGGCACGGTTTCTAAGCTGTGCCAGGTGGAAATGGAACTGAATGGGTTCAAACTGAGAATTGTCCTTCACTGATCATTGCTCCTTACTCGGTTGGTAGGACATGGATATTTCAGAATCTCCACACCCATTGTCTCAGTTCTATCTGGCTCACACCAGAGCTCTCTCAACAAGGCGGGGTGTTCTGGGTGGGGGTCGGGAAGTGAGGTAGCAGATGTTGGGCACTCCACCACACAGCCTGGCCCTTTTGTCATATTCCAGGCTGTTACTGCTGGAATGAGAGAAAGGAAGGGAGATAGTGAGGGTGAAAGTGGGCGGCACTGCTGTTAGAGATGGTATTGGTGTGAGGAAATGGTGAAGTGATTCGAGTGAGCCAGTCGACAGTGTTGAATCCATGCAATGTTTTCAGTGTAGGGGGATAGTGGAGGCGAGAGTCAGAGACGCAGATTGAGAGAAAAATACAGAAGGTACTGCTGTCAATAGTGAGAGTGGTGGAGCATGAGCCTTGTTCGGGGGTAGGTACTGAAACAAATATACAGGGAGTATGAGGGAGCAGAGGGAATGCAGTGACACTTATCTGGACAGAGTCGGAAAGGTTATCGATGTTTGTCCTGTATTGCTGGACATTTCTTCAGACAACAGTTCCGGCACTGAGCTGCTGGTGACCTCAGGGCATGCTTAGTGGATCTTGTGATATGGCCACCACTGGGGAGAGAATCGTCCTTTTCTATGCTAGACCATTCACCAGGACCACCGTGCCCCTATCGTCAAATCGTGGTGCAATTGCCCCTTATCTGTCAGGTTTGCGGCATTCTGCTCAGAGAAACACCAAACTGAGAAAGGTAAAACTGTATGCCCATTGGACTTTTAAATATGGCACCTGCATCAGGGGTCTTGGATTACCTGGGCCATCCAGGTGATGTGAGCTATTACCAGCCATGATGGGTGGGAGAATCAGACTGGTATTGAATGAGAGGAATGCTATGGAGTGCAGTAGTTCGTGAATGAAATGAGTTCAATAAGACAGCACCAGAATACTAGCTCAGCCTCACCGTGAAAATCCTTCTCTCCCATTCAAGGAGACGGACATTGAGACAAATTATTGTTGGATTCATTTCATTGATTTAAAGAATCTGCTGACTGAACCCCCAGTTACACAGTTACAGAAGAAATTCTCAGCAAAACACTCTCCTTCCTCTGAACACACAGCAATATCCTACTCACGCACCATTCTTGAAATACTGGCCTACATTACAAGATCCTGTTGAAATGTATGCATTTCAGCATTCGGGATCCTGTGAACACCTTCTTTGATACTATCTCTTAGTTATTCCCTCTCTGTCTATATATCCCAAACTCCTCCCATTTGTTGGTACTTAAAATGATTCCCAACTATCTCTCTCTGGCACTGATTTCCATACCCTTGGCACCCCTTGTTATGGCACATTGGAGATACGCAAGTTTCCCCATGCTTGGCTGTGATTTAACACAGCGTTGCCAAGCATAGCACTGCGGTGGTCTGTACAGATCTACATGCTGGGAGGACAACTGCTCCAGGCTTACAGATCATTTCAGTGGTGTTCACTTCACAGCCTCATGTGCTGGACAGATATCTACTCCAGGTTTATGGATGAATGTAATTGTGGTCTGCACAATTCGAAAAGCTGAACATATTCTCATGCACTTGTGTGGTTTGCATGTGGACAAGCACCTAGACCAGGTTTACAGAGCAAGGCACTTGTGTGGTTTGCACAGGTCCCCGTGCTGGACTGATATCTATGTGACGGGTGAGGGCTGTGCAGTGTCCCATTCTGGACAGATTGCTGGGCTGTTTCGGGCATTACACTAGCTTAGCCTGCACAGTGCACTGTGCTGAATAGGCACCTCATCTTGGTTGATGGTATCTGGGCTGGTTCCATGATGTGGATTGGAGAATGCGATATAATTAAGGACTTCAGCAGATCTGGCAATGCCTTTGTTTTTTATTTGATTTTTTGTGATTCGTCCTCCAAACCTTCACGTCACTAATCTTACAGTGTGACTGTTTATAGCGCATCATGTCAGTGAATACCCACTGTTGAAACAGCCACAGTCTCTTCATTCAGAAGCAGGCAACCATTCCCAGTAACTTCAGGTCTCCGCGTAGGATGGCATCTTGGATAAAGGCCACTTCCTTGATACATCGTTCAAATCACTTTTCTACTCACCAATTAAAACGAACAACATCAACATCTCCCTTGTGTACTGACAGCAATGGGGCCTCTGGGAACATCAGGTAAGTGTACAATCATGACATCCCTACAATGTGAAAGCAGGCCATTTGGCCCATAGAGTCCACACTGCCTCTCTGAAGCGCAACCCACATATACCTCTACCCTATCACTATAACCCTGCATTTTCCCGTGGCTCATCCACCTAGCCTTCGCATCCTTGGACACTTTTGGCAATTTACCTTGAACAAACTACCTCAGCTGCACATCTTCGGACTATGGAAGAAACCCAGAGGAAACCCACGCACAAAAAAGAGAAAATGTACAAACTCTACACTGACACTCTCCAAGGGTGGAATCGAACTTGTGGCCCTTTGGCTGTGAGGCAGCATTGCTAACCACGGAGCCACTGCACCACCAAGAAGCGGGAGTAACACTTCCAATGTTTGACCAGGTTAGAGTGAACTCTTCAGTACACATTGTATCACTAAGCCCTGCACTCTCTTTTCATTCATGTAATACACAGGCTTTAATTCTTACAGAAAAAAAAATCACGATTTCTAACGTGGGAATGTTGCTAGAGAACATTTTGGTGGTAACGATCATAACTCTGTTATTCTTACAATAGTCATGAAAAAGGATAGGTACACAGAACAGGGTAACATTTATAATTGGGGGAAAGATAATTGCAATTCTGTCAGGCAACAACTGGGTAATATAAATTGGGAACAGATGCTGTCAGGGAAGAGCAATATAGAAATGTGGAGATTGTTCAAGAAATGCACACTGCGTGTGCTCAGTTTATTTGTCCCTAGCAAGCAGGGAAGATGCGGTCAAGTGTGGGAGCCTTGGTTCTCAAGAAAGGTCGAATGACTGGTTAAGAGGATGAAGGATGCTGAAATAAGGTTTAGGAAACAAGGAACGGAAAAGGCTCCAGAAGGACACAAGTTATCCAGGAAGGAGCTGAAGAAAGGGCTTAGGAGAGCAGTTGGGGGCATGAGAAAACCTTGGCAGATAGAATCAAGGAAAACCCCACGACTTTTGACTCGTGCTTGAGGATGAAGAGAATGACCAGAGAAAGGGTAGGGCCGATCAAGGATTGTAAAGGGAATTTGTGCACAGAGGCTCAGAAGATAGGAGAGGTCCTCAGTGAATACTTTTCTTCAGTATTCACAACTGAGAGGGACCTAGTTGTAAAGGAGGACCGTGTGAAACAGGCTGGTAGGCGAGAGGTGGCCTGCGTTAGTTATGAAAACGTGCAAGGAATTTTGAGAAACGTGAAGATAGATAAGTCCCCTGGGCCTGATAAGATTTATCCAAAGATTCTATGGTTAATGAGGGAAGAGATCGTGGGGCCTTCGGTGATGATATTTTTGTCATCAATGTCCAGAGTTATAGTGCCAGAAGATTAGAAAGAGGCAAACATGATTCCCTTGTTCAATAAAGGGAATAGAGATAACCCCGGAAATTACAAGCCAGTTAATCTTATTTCAGTTTTGAGCAAATTATTGGAAAGCACTCTGAGAGATAGGATTTATGATCACTTGGAAAGGCACAGTTTGATTTGTGATAGTCATCATGGATTTGTGAGGAGTAGATCATGCCTCACAAAACTTATTGAATTCATTGAAGAGGTGACCAAACACGTGGATGAAAGTACAGCAGTGGATGTGGTATGCTTGGATTTAAGTAAGGCATTTGATAAGATTCCCCATGGTAGGTTCATGCAGAGGGTAAGGAGGCATGGGACGGGGGAAATATGGCAGATTGGATCCAGAATTGGCTGATCCTTACAAGACAAAGTGTGGTAGTGGATGGAAAATATTCAACATGGTGTGCAGTTATGAGCGGTACTACAGGGATCTGTTCTGGGTCGTCTTCAGTTTGTGACCTTTGTAAATGATTTGTAAGAAGGGGTGGAAGGGTGGTTTAGCAAGTTTATGGATTATATGAAGGTGGTTCGCATTATGGACAGTGTGGTGTACTGTTCTAGGTTAAAAAGGGGCTTTGATAGGATTCAAAGCTGGGCTGAGAAGTGCCAGATGGAGTTCAACCCTGAAAAGTGGCAGGTGATTCATTTTGGAAGGACAAACTTGAAAGCAGAAAACAGGGTGAAAGGAATGATTCCTGGCCGTGTAGAGGAGCAGAAGGATATTGAGGTTCAAGTTCACAGTTCCCTGAAAGGCGCCACCCAGGTGGATAAAGTTGTTAAGAAGGAACATGGTGCGTTAGATTTCACCAATGAAGGGATTGAGTTCAAGAGCTCTGAAATTATGCTCCAGCTCTACAAAAGCCTGGTTCTGACACATCTGGAGTATTGTGTCCAGTTCTGGTTGCCAAATTACAAGAAGGATGTGGAAGAACTAGAAAAGGTGTAGAGGAGATTTACCAGGATGTTGCCTGGAAGGGAGGGAAGTTCTTACGAGGAAAGTTTGAGAAAGTTTGGGTTTTTCTCTTTAGAACTATGAAGGATGAGAGGTGACTTGATAAAGGCATACAAAACATTTATAGGTATAGTTAGAGTAGGCAGCCAGAGACTTTTTCCCTAGGGTGGGGGTAGCTATTACAAGGGGACATAGTTTTAAAGTGAGTGGAAGTAGACATAGGGGAGACGTCAGAGGTAGGTTGTTTGCTCAGAGAGTGTTGGGACGTGAAATGCATCACTGGAGCAGGTGGTGGAGTCTGCCTCATTAGGGGCATTTAAGCGGCTTTTAAATAGGCTTATGGATTATAGTATAAAGTAGGGGGAAAGGTTAGGTGGACCTCAGATTAGGGTAAAATTTTGGCACAACATTGTGGGCCAAAGGGCCGGTACTATGCTGTACTGTTCTATGTTCTGTCCATTACGCCTCAGTCTGTGAGTATGATGGTGTCAGACTGTTTCCTCACCGGTCGAAATGAAGAATAAAAATTCAATGGAGCAAGGAATAATGGTTTAATAAATTGAATGAATATTCACCCTCTTGAAATGTGCTCTGTATTCTCAGGAAAGATTGAGGAATTCAATGCACACATTGAGGTAAATCAATATGGTTTAATGGCATTAGAGAGACATTGCTACAGGTTGGCCAATGTTGGAAACAGAACATACATAAAAAAAAATGTTTGTAGGTGTTATACAAAACTGAAAAGGAGCTGGGGTATTTCTCCAAATAAGGAATTGCATCTGTATGATTGTAAAAGAGGATCTTTCAACAAATGATCAAGGCATTGTCTTAATCTCACAATTTTTGTATGGAAAGTTCCAGTTGAGTTTGGGGAGAGATTTTCACCGCGAGGCTGAGTGGGTCTCAGCAAAACTGATGGACAGAAGGGCCTTTGTGATGTGAATCTTTATGACTCCATCACATTCTGTAACCGACATTCACCGGAACGTTCTGTAAACGACATTTATTGTGAACAGCTGGACATCAGTTAATTGAACTAAAGAAAAGATCTCGAGGGAAGAGATCTCATTTTACGTCACATTTTATAAGTAACTGAAACCAAAACTTTTGTTACTTCACCTCCAAATATTTCAATATATCTTCAAATACAGTGATTCATCTGAAAATGTCACTGGGTCCTTAATCAAACTGGTAACTTTGCCTCCAGACCGATGTATAATTTATTTGTTTTCCTTCCTCACAGTTAACATAGTGATGATCTACGTCCTGCTTTATAAAGATTGTGGATTGTCTCCATGTGTCAGACGTTACCTGGGGGCCATGGCAGTGGCGGATCTACTGATCATTATCCTTGACCTGATATTGAGACACATTCCCATCGTTTATCATGAATGACTTCATTTCCTGTTCTCCATTCCCGTGTGTAATATCCACGCCGTCCTGTTTTATGCAGCCACTGTCTGTTCTGTCTGGTTCACCGTCACTTTCACCTTTGATCGATTTGTGGCCATTTGTTGCCAGAAGCTGAAAAGTAAATATTGCAGTGAGAAAACAGCGGCTGTGGTTCTGGGAACGGTGACTGTGCTTAGCTGTTTAAAGAACATTTTCTGGTATTTCATGTTCATGGGTCACTATTGGATGGGGAATCAACCCGGGTTTTGCTGTGGAAGAGCTGATGTTTATTTATCTCGTGTCTGGCTCACAATCGAGTTCCTCCATCACATTGTAACCCCGGCTCTCCCATTTCTTCTGATTCTGCTGATCAATGTTTGCACCGTCAGACACATTTTCGTGACCAGCAGATCCCGCAAGAGACTCTGGGCTCACACCAACGCCAACGAGGACGGTCAGTGTGACACAGAAATGAGAAATCGGATTAAAATCCATCATTTTACTGTTTGTGATCTCGGCCAATTTCATCCTGTTATGGCCAATGTTAATGGTCTATTATATATGGTAACAGACGCAGTGGATTGGGTATCAATCTGTGTATCTAGATGACTTTGTGCTGGAATTGGGATTCATGCTGCAGCTCCTCAGTTGCCCCACAAACACCGTGATTATTGCCGTGACCCAGACTCAGTTCAGGCAACAGCTGAAGAATGTGCTGAAATATCCCTTTACCCGAATTCATCAATCAATCAAGTTCACTCATGAATCAATCCATCCAGAATTTTCTCATTTCAGTTCAATGTTTCAGCAATGAAGCAGCCTGTCGCTATGGTAACAGGCTGAGGGTAGTGCTGGTTTATCCAACCTTATCCCACAGGGGGTTACAGGGAAACATGTCAATGTTTCTCTCAACAAAGGGACCAGTGAGAAAAGCACCATTCCACTGAATTTGTCTATAATTTCAATTTGTAATTTATGGAAATGTTCATTAAAAAGTGTTAAGCAATTGGGTGAACTATACTGGTGTTTGTTATTTCTGTTGATGAAGCTGACCTGGAGAGGGACAGGGAAGCGGAGAAGACTGGAACTGCGTGCAGGAGTTGACTTTCAGTCACTTAGTTCTTATATTCACCTTTGTGTGACGCACTCCGAAATGACCTTGACAGATGTTATCTGTCCTCCTTGTTCTATTTCCCTCCATATCTCCCTGTAAATCTCACCATGATGTCCCTTTCTCTCACTTCATGTTTTTTTTCAACTTTCTTTTACTGTCCCTCTCTCCTGCATTTTCCATAACTCTCTCTGCCTTTTACACTCTGTCTAACTCCCAATCTCCAAATCTCTCAGTTTTCTCACACCCTCCATGTCGCTCGTCGTATCATAATTTCTCATTTTCCATTCCCACGGGAACAGTTTGCTTTGGGGTGACAGGAAGATGCTTGGGCCCATAGCGTGGGTGAGGACAAAGCCCATTGTGAAGTGCAGTGGTGGTGCAGCAGCCGGGTGATTGGGGGACAAAGTGGGTGTAGGATCCCTGGCCTTTGTCAGGGGGACAGTGTGGTGGGGGCGGCTGAGGATCGGTGCCTGTGGAACAGTGTGGGATGGGATCACAGGCCACTGCTGGAAAAAAAATCTAGGTGTGTGTCCACATGCCATTGCCATGGGCAACGACTGAGTGTGTCGATCTGGTGATATTAAACATAGGAGTAACTGAAGAACCAACAGTGAAAACAGCTTGTGATTGGCACAACTGAGAGACACCCAAACAGCAGATGAAGTCAGAGCCATGCAGTCCAGCCGAGGGGAGCTGTGAATGGAGGTGGGCAATTAGAGCCATAACAGGATGAAGCAGCTCCATAAATATTCCCAGAGTCAAAGTTGAGGGAACACAGTACATCATTCCACCAACAAGGCAGAAATATATACTTCAATTCTCCAAGTCAAGCTGCAAGCTGTTGACCTATTGTTTCAATTCAGTTTGATCTATTATGTCACACATACACAGATACAGTGAAAAGTTTGGTTTTGCATGCAGTACAGGCAGGTCATACAGGCATACCATTTGCATTTTTTTATTGTGGCCTCTTCCTGACATCCTCAGGGACACGGATGTCAATCTTGAAATAATTTGATTCACTCCATTTTATATCAGGAAATGTCTGAAAGTACT
This sequence comes from Stegostoma tigrinum, assembly GCF_030684315.1. Classification (NCBI taxonomy): domain Eukaryota; kingdom Metazoa; phylum Chordata; class Chondrichthyes; order Orectolobiformes; family Stegostomatidae; genus Stegostoma; species Stegostoma tigrinum. Next base: position 607,573 of record NW_026728811.1, read on the forward strand.
GGATATTGCAAAATCTGTAGGTCCTGACAACCTTCCAGCAATCACACTGAAGGTTGTGTTCCAGAACTGGCCAGCAAACGAGCCAATCGGTGCCAGTACTTCTACACCACTGGCATCTACCTAGAAACGTGGGCAATTTCCCAGCAATGCCCTGAGCACAAAAATCAGAAAAAAACCTCAGTCAAGTTAATTTGCATCCAATCAGCTGGCTTTCAATGTTCACTGAAGTGATGGAAGGGAAGTGGACAGCGCTCTCAAGTGCCACATTCTCAATGATAAGCTGCTTACTGACACTTTATATCTTCTTGTGTTGGTTGTCTTTGTTCATACTACCAACCTGCTTCTCGTTTTAGATTGATGACCTTCCTTCCGGCAGGAAGGTGGCATTCAAAAACATCCACATCAAACATCGCCTTTCTGATTGGTGGGCCAGAGTCGAGGGAGAGAGAGGTAGGGAGACAGTCAGAGAGAGAGAGAGGGAGAGAGAGAGAAATGGGGAGATGGGGTCGAGTAAAAGAGGTGGATGAGGAGAGAGATTGTGTGAGGAGGTAGAGGGTTGGAGAGAGTTGGAGAGGGTGGGAAAGATAATGAGAAAATGACCTAGAGAGGCTGGGAGAGAGAGAGAGAAAGAGAGAGGAGAGAGAGTGCGCGAGTGCAGGGACAGGGACAGGAAGAGAGAAAGCCCCCCTGACCCATTACTGATTGCTCCCTTGTTTTGAAAGAGATACAATGCCACCAACTGCTGGCCTCCCCACACTGCATAGGGATAATGGAGAGTGAAAGCCATCAGGGTTTCAGTCAGAGCAAGGTGGAGTTGCTCAAGCAGCATCAATACACATACAGAGCATGCAAGTTTAGAGAGGATTGCAAAAGTACTGAGTGTCACCAGAGTGAATATGCTCATGTTCAGAAATGTTTGTGTTCCCTTTGCAAATATGGAAATTATTTGCTTTTCCTGACATTATACACTTTAAATCGACTATTCCTGTTTCAACTGTTTTCAAACAACTCCAAGTGAACCATTTTGTCAAGAGACATGATGAGTCTTATTACACCTTCTGCAATTTGTTATGTTTCATAACCGACTCTGTCAGGTCCTCAGCAGGGAAGGAGTTCATAATTGGAGGGAGTGAGACCAACAGTGGTTTTGTTCATCTCTCTTTCTGCTCATATCTCAGGGACAACATCGATCGGACAAAGCTGTTGTGTCTCCAAAGGCATTGTTTGAAGAAGGAAACAAATGTGCATTCTTTGAGATTCACAGACTGATGCTTTGTGCAGAATAAAAATAAAATCTGAAGGTTGTGTAATGGCGTGAGGGGGCATAAGACCTAAGGGCCCGTAAGGAAAAGAACTCAGGCCATTCGGCCCGTTGAATCTGCTCCGCCATTCAATCATGGCTGGTGAGTTCCTCAGCCCCACTCTCCTGCTTTCTCCCCATAACTATTGATCCCCATGAAAATCAAGAACCTATTTATCTCAGTCGTAAATATACTAATGACGTGGCCCCCTTCTATTGTAGTGAATTCCATTGTTTCACCACTGTCTGGTTGAAGAGGTTTCGCCTTATCTCCGTTCTAAAAGGTTTTCCCTTTAATGGTGTAACCTAGGGTCCGAGTCTCTCCTATTAATGGAAGCATTTTCCCAACATTCACTTTGCACAGGCCATTCAGTATTCTGTAAGTTTCAATTAGATCTCCTCTCATCCCTCTAAACTCCAATGAGTATAGCCCCAGGGTCCTCAAATGTTCCTCATATGTTATGCTTTCCATTTTTGAGGCCATTCTCTTTAACTTCCTCTAAACCCACTCCAGAGTGAATTCGTCTTTCCTGAGATGCAGGGAACAGAACTACACACAATACACCAAGTGTGGCCTGGCCAAAGCCATAGAAAGCCTTATACGTAAATTCCTGCTTTTACATTCAAATCATCCCAAAATAAATGTCGACATTGCATTTGCATTCCTGACTACTGAATCAACCTGCAAGTTTATCTTGAGAGAATCCTGGACTAGAACTCCCAAGTCTCTTTGCACTTCAGACTTCTGAATTTTCTCTCCATTTCAAAAACAGTCCATGCTTTTATTTTTCTTACCAAAGTAAATGACCTCACACTTTCCCACATTGTACTCCATCTGCTACTTCTTTGTCAACTCTCCTAACTTGTCCAAATCCTTCTGTCGCCTCCCCACCTCCTCAATGCTACCTGTCCATCCATCTATCTTTGTACATCTGCAAACTTCGCTAGAATGCTCACAGTTCCTTCTTCTAGATCAGCAATCTATAAAGTCTCAACACTGACCCTTCTGGAACGTCGCTTGTCACTGGCTGCCATCCCAAGAAAGACCCCTTTTATCCCCACTTTCTGCTTTCTCCCAAACAGTCAATCTTCTATCCATGCTGGCACCTTGCCTCTAACACCATGGGCCCTTTTCTTCCTCAGCAGCCTCATGTGCAGCGCCTTGTCAAAGGCCTTCTTGAAGTCCAGGTAGATTACATCCTTGGTAAGATTCACTACCACAGGTCTCCTTGGTCTACCCTGCCCATTACTTCCTCAAAGAATTGTAGCAGATTTTTCAGACATGACCTCCCCTGATGAATCCATGCTGATTTTGTCATACTTTACCATACACTTCCAATTATTTAGAAATCTCATTCTTTACAATGGACTCCAAAATCTTAGTCATGACTGGGGTTAGGATAATTAGCCTGCAATTTGCCATCTGTTGCCTTACTCACTTTTTAAATAGGGGTGTCATGTTAACATTTTTCCAGTCTTCTGGGACTCTCCCTGACTTGAGCGATTCCTGAAACATCACCACTAACGTTTCCACTATCTGTTTAGCTATCTCCTTTAGAACTCTGGGGTGTAGCCCATTCTGGTCCAGGTAACTTATCCAACTTCAGGCCAATCAGTTTTACTGGCACCATTTTCTTGGTGGTGGCCACCATACTCAGCTCTGCCCCCTGACTGTCTTGAAATTTTTGATGATTACTCATGCCTTCCACCATGAAGACTGACATGAAACAATTTAGTCCTCAGCCCCACTACTTTTTGCTTTCTCCTTTTTCCCCACTATTATCTGTCCACTGTCATTTTCCAGTGGCCCAATATCCACTTTTGCCTCTCTTTTGCCTTTTATGTATCTAAAGAAACTTATACAGCCTTCATTTATATGACTGGCTAGCTTACCCTCATATTTAATCTTCTCCTTCCTTATTTCTTTTTAGATGCCCTTTGTGGGTGTTTCTAAGCGCCCCAGCCCTTCCAGCTGCCCTTCACCCCCCTTTATATGCTTTCTCTTTTGCTTTTATGCTGTCCCTGACTTCCTTATTCAGCCATGTTTGCCTCATCCTCCCTGTGCCATGCTTCTTTTTCCTTGGGATGAATTTTTGTTGTGTCTCTTGAATTACTCCTAGAAACTCCTGCCATTGCTGTTCCACTGTCTTTCGTGCTAGACTCCTTTTCCATCAATTCTGCCCATCTCGTCCCTCATACCTGTAGCCCCCTTTATTCAGCTGTATCTTCTCCCTCTCAAATTTCAGAGTAAATTCTATCATCTTATGACCACTGCCTCCTAAGGGCTCCTTTACCTGAAGATCCTTTACCAAATCTACCTCATTGTACAGCACTAAATCCGGTATTGCCTGTTCCCTTCTGGACCCCACCATGAGCTGCTCCAAAAAGCCATCTCATAGGCATTCCAAAAACTCCTTTACTTGCAATCCGTTACCAACATGATTTTCCCAGTCCACCTGCATATTCAGATCCCAATGAGCGCTGTGACTTTGCTATTTTTACACACCTTTTCTATCTTCTGGTGCATCTTGCGCTCCAGTTCCTGACCTCTATTTGGAGGCCAGTACACAATTCCAACTGCATTTTTATTTGCCTTTGCACTTTTTCAATTCAACCTCCACAGATTCTAGACTTTCTGAGCCTACTTCATTTCTTCCCGTTGATTGAATTTCATTTCTCACTAATAAGGCAACCCCACCCCCAAAGCCCACCTGCCTATCTTTTCAAATAGATGTACATCCTTGGATATTCCGTTCCCAATCCTGACCTGCTTACAGCCATATCTCCATGATGCCTACCTCCTCATACCTGCTAGTTTCGATCTGTGCCACAAGCTCATTTACCTTATTCCTTACAATGCATGCATTCAGATATAACATGCTCAGTCCTGTATTGACCCTCCCTCTTCTCGTTTTCATTAGTTTTTTTCTAGTGTTCAATTGCTTGCCCTTTACAAATACTGTTCTATTTGTGACTGTGTTGGAGACTTCAATAACCTCTCCTGAGTTTTCCTTCCCTGTCATTTCTTTCATATTTTTCTACGTAGTTGAATCCTCTACTACAGATGTTAGCCTGCTGCTTTGTTTCCCACTGGGCAAGCTTTGCCATTCCCTTTCCCCTCAAACTTTACAGTTTCAAGACCTGTCGACCAGCCTATTTACCCTTTTTGTTAGAACAATGGTCCCAGCTTGATTTATGTGGAGACCGTCCCAATCGTGCAGATCCTTCCTGTTCCAATACTGACGCCACTGACCCATGAAAAGGAAACCCTCTCACCTGCACCACTCTTTTGGCCACAAGATTGTTTCCCTCGTTCACATGTCCCTGTGCCAATTAGTAGGTGGTTTGGGCAGGAATCCAAAGATTGTAACCCTGGAGGATTTGTTCTTTAATTTGGTTCCTTGTTCCTGATAATCTCTGAACAGATCCTCTTTCCCCATCCTGCCTGTGCTGTTTGTTACGGCATGGACCGCAACAACCGGATCCTACGCCCCGCAGCAACCCCACCCCCACCCCACCCGCTCCAATATCCTTAAAAGCGTCAGAGATATCCCTTACCCTGGCACTGGGCAGGCAACACACCATGCAGGACTATTGATCCTGCTTACAAAGCTTACTATCTATCCCCCTAATTATAGAATCCCAAAAAACTACCAATTATCTTTTTGCTTTTGAATGGCCTCCCATGCCACAGTGCAGTGGTCAGTTGGCTCATCCTCCCTGTGGCCCTTTTCCTCATACATGCAGGGAGTAAGTACTTAATACCTGTTGGACAACGTCAAGATGATGGAGGGGATAGTGCAGGAGGATAGGCTTAGATTAGTTCACAGGTCAGCGCAACATTGAGGGCCGAAAGGCCTGGTCTTATGGTAGGAAAACTCCTGGAGGCCCAGAGCGCTCCTCAAGAAGATGATCTTTTATTTGCAAATAAAAGCTGTGACAATCCTGAAGAGTTTCCTAGAATGCCCCCAAGTCTCCCAAGCTTACATTCCTTATACCCTTTTCGCTATCATGTTCTTGTTAGGCTTATCAGCATGCTCAACCGTGTTAGACAGAATTATCTTATAGCAACCCAATGGTGTTCGTTTGTGTAATCTTCCTACTTCTGCCACCATGGCCTTTTTCTACTTCTACCTAATTCATAAAATAATGACTATTCATTTCTATCTTTGCCAGTCTGGTTTCTCTGCTTCAGATTTATCTCTAATTTATTCCATTGTAATTAAATGTTTACTGCTATGTCCACAACAATGGTTTCAACCCTATATTGGCCTCATTATCTCATGCCAGTATTTACATATCTGTCACATGTTGCATTCACCCTGAACATGCTGGTATGGGTGCCTAACCTAATTAACCTATTTGGCTAATCTAGTCATACAACCATTGTTCTCTGCTTATTTACTACAGTTGACTGTGCTGAGCTAGTTTAATGGCTTTTAACCCTAGTCCTGTTTCCCCTTACTGTTACATCTTGCTTAATGTGTAGTTATTGGATTGAGGTAGTCTTTTACAGACACTTACTCTTCTGTCAGGCTTCACATTTTATTTTCCATAAGAGCTGTGGATCCTTCTGTGAAGCGCTGCTGTCTGTAGAAATACAAATTTATATTGTCCAGTTTTTTGCTGCTTCTGGTAGGTGCTGGTTCCGGTTGTGCATGGTAATGGTTGGTACATCGGGTCTAATTCAATGTGTTTGTTGACAGAGTATGCAGAGGAATGCTATACCTCCAAAAATCCCCTGGTTATACCTCCAAGAATCCCCTGGCTGTCCTCTGTTTGGCTTGCCTGTGATAATTGTGTTATCCCAGTTGTAAATCTCGTTTTCCTTGTCTGAGTGTATTGAAACCAAGAACATCTTGTTGTATTGTTTAGTTACCAGTTCGTGTTTGTGAATGCGTGTTGCTAGTTGTATGCCTGTTTACCCCACAAAGTGCTTTGTGTAGTCTCCACATGGTATATTGTAAACCACATTCGTTCTGTCCATGGTTATCAGTTGGGTCTTTAACCCTGGCCATTTGCTGTTTTAGGTTGGCTACCGGTTTGCGTGCTCCCATGATTCCCAGTAGTCTGTTTGTCACTGCTGAGATTTATATATGGGATGTTGTTTCTTTGTTTCAGGTTTGTGTGTGTCTTCGTAATGTGTCTGTTGGCAACATCTGTGGATGAAGTTGCAGGGGTATCCATTCCTGGTAAAGACCTTGTCGAAGTGTTCTTCTTCTTCCTTCTGCAGATTGGGTGTGCTGCAGTGTGCAGTGGCCATTTTTAACAGGACCCTAACACAGCTTCTCTTTGTGAGTAGTGGTGGTTGCTGTGATAGTTTAAGGCGTGTGTGGATTTCCTGCATACTTTTGTAGTGAAATTACTGTTTTTTTTCACCATCATCCCAGGACTGGTAGTTTGTTCTAGTTTTCCTCCTCTTGTAAATTTGATCCCTTTGAGTTTGGTGTTGATGAGTCGGTGTCATACACATATCATACCCAGAGCTTGGGTTGGATCTGTGGGAGGGCTAGTTTCATTGAATGATGTGATTTGTTTTATTGTCATGTACCTAAGTACAATGAAAAGATTTGTTTGCGAGTAGTACAGGCAGATCATAGAGTGAGAGGTGAAAAGAAAAACCTTGGTCAGTGTAATGCATACATGTTACTTTGCACACACGTACGTGAGGCAAGATAAACATTAACAAGATCACCATTAATGGCAGTTGCAGACTCCATTCACCAGTTTAATAACAACAGGGAAGAAATTGTTATTGAACCTCTTGGTGTGTGCTTTCAACTTCTCTACCTTCTGCCTGAAGGAAGAGTTTACAGGAGAGCATCACCTTGGTGGGATGGGTCTTTCGTGACGTTGGCGGCCTTTCAGCAGCAAGAAGATTGTAACTGTATATCACGGATGGACATTTGGCTTCCGTGGTTGTCTGGGCTGTGCCCACAACCTTCTGTACTTCTTATGATCCTGGACAGAGCAGATGCTGTACCAGGCTGTTATGCACGCAGGCAGTAGCTCTCTATGGTGCATCTGCAAAACTTACTGAGGGCACTTATGGGCATATCAAATTTCCTGGGCCTCCTGAGGAAGAAGATTCTTTGTTCTGCCTTCTTGAGCTTCTACGTGGGAAGTCTGGGACAGATTGACAGTAATTGTCTCTCCTAGGAACTTTACGCTCTCAACTTTCTCAACTTCGTTTACATTGATGTTGAAGGGGGAGGGGAATTATTTACTCCTTTCATTCTGAAGCCAATGATTGGTTCTTTAGCTTTGCCAAGATTGAAAGAGAGGTTGTTATCGGTTGGACAACATCATCAAATGCTCCAGCTCCCTTCTGTATGCTGACACATTGTTGTTTGATATCTGCCCTACAGCAGTGAACTTGTAGGTGGCATTAATTCCGAATTTGGTATATTGATGTTGATGTACAGGGTGTACAGTAGGTGTCTGAGAATGCATCGTTGATGGTCTCCAGTGTTGGCTGTTATTGTCGAGGAGTTGCCTTTTCATATCTTCACTGATTTCTGTCTCTGGGTCAGAAAGCTGAGGGTACATTTGCAGAGGCTAGAACCAGGACTTAGACTTCAGAGTTCTGACATTAGTCTGGAGGGGGTAATGGTGTTGAAGGTGGAGCTATATTCGATGATCAGAGTTTTACACAGGAGTCCTTATTATCCAGATGCTCCAGGGCTCAGGATATAGCGTCCACTGTGGACTTGTTACATTGGTAAGAAAATTGTATGGGCATTGAACCAGGCAAGGAGATGTAAAACACTTGTTTCGTATCTCATTCATCTCCTGTGATTCCACACATATGTGGCCTTGTTCATATTTAAGGGGTCTTCTTCTCTCCCTAGTTCCTCTTTTATGCTTGGTGCATTTGTGGAATCTTTTCAGATTCTCTTTAACCCAATTTTCCTAAGCTGTTTCATGTTTCGTTTTTGCTCCCCGCCCCCCGCCACGGTTTCCCTCTTAGTTACATTCCTACTGCCCTTATACTCCTCTTGGAATTTACTCAATCCCAGCTGTCTATATCAATGTATGCTTCCTTCTTTTTTTCATAATTAGAGCCTCAATTCCTCCAGTCACCCAACATTTCCTTCACCCACCAGCCTTTCCCTTCACCCTAAAAAGAACTTCCTGTCTCCAAAATCCTGTGATCTCACTTTTGAATGCCTTCCACGATTTGGCCGTCTCTTTACCTACAAATTGAACCTTCCAATTAGCGTTACCAGAAGCTTGCTGAATATGTTAAAAATTGGCCTTATTCCAATAGGGTACTGTCACATTTACATCAGGTCTATGTTTTACTGTAATGACTTTAAAACTAATAGTTACAGCATAATAGGATCAAGAAGCAGACAGACATCTTCAAGTTCCTGCATAACAGGCTCAATAGGTGGAATGGCCTCCTCCGGCTCCGCTTTAACAGGCATGAGACAGTAAATCAGGCAACAAACATTGGATGATGACCAACTGTTAAACTGAATCCAAAGGAGACCCCTCCCTTCTCAGTTACAGAAATACAAACATCACAATGTACTCCCTCTCAGTCATACCTCGTACAGCTGCAGTAACACTTCTCTGTGTTTTGAATGATTCCCCTTGCAGAATGTGTTAACGTTCCAGTTGTTTAATTTTTCAAGTGGTATTGGCTAGTGTGGGCTGAATGGCCACCTCCATGACAGGCACATAAGGATGGAATTGGTTCCCCCGTTCCTGAGCAGCAGGCTCAATGCGCTGAATGATGTCTCAACGTTATAGGCAAATTTGATAACAGGACACCCAAAACTAGAAGTAGTATTGCAGAAATTCAATGGGCAGTAAATATTGTTACCCTGGTTTATGGTTGCTAAAAAATTCCCCACCATATTTTTTTTGGGTTTTTTTTGCAGTTGGTCTGTTACTTTATCCCTGTCTCCTTTTATAAACAGTTTGGTACATATGGTGTTCTGTCAATACTCCCACATACAACGCAGAAAGGTTAAAAAAGGAACATTTCTGGCCCAACACTCAGCAACACTCATCCATTCCATCTAGACTGAGTAAATGTTCACATTTATGGGTATAAAAAAAGAGATATAAGGAAGGAGTTATCTGCACCTGTTTGTTCAGCGACTGTGATTAATGTCAGTCTCCATGGATTCTAATTTCAATGGAGGGTTTCCATCTTTTAGTGATAAATATGCTCCATTCACTGTGTTATCCAATAGTATAAGAAGGAGCATTACTTAATGCACCAACAGGAATCAACAACTCCAGAGAGAGAGGGTGGAAAGAGATCAGAAAATGAGAACATTAGGCTGAAATGTTCCAACAATGGATAAAACTTTGAGAACAATGGATTGGAATTTTTCAACAATGGATAGGGAATTATCCATGGATGTCTGGTATCTTATTACATATCAATTGCCGTTATTACCGCGGATACGTCTTGTACTTTACATTATTCAATATTTTTATTATCCGATCCTGGCTATTATTGGTGTTCCTGGTAAGTCTCACTGCCTACCGTGTATAATGGAATTGCTGTTCTTTTCATTTACTTGACACTGCTTGCCACTGTTATTGTTCCTGCTGAGTCTCTGAATCTAGATATTCACTCTACAAACCACTACAAAGTGCATCAGTGAAATTTTTCATTCACTCTCTCCCTCGTAGTTTCTGAAAATTTCCCTTGCATGTCTCTGGTGTCTCCTGAATTAGGTTCATGTGTGAGTCACAATTCATTGCATCACAGCACTATTATTTAAATATTGGAAGCATGGCAGAACTATCTTTCGTTCTGGCTGCAAACTCCATTTCATTCCTCTGTCTCCAACCCATCCCTGGCCAAGATCTGAGGTTGAAATAGACAAGTCACAACAGTAGTAATCTTGTTTGTCATCAGTTGATTCCTAATTCCATGCACTAACCATTCCAATTTTAACGAAGGACATTCCCATAATATGCCTCACTGGCTCAGCCTATTTGGCTCAGCCTATTTGCTATTCAAACCTTAGTGATGAAATATAGACTTAATGATGCCATGGATCTGCTGCTGACAATTTCAGCTTCAAACTTTCACTGTGTGTGTGTGTGTGTGTGTGTGTGTGTGTGTGTGTGTGTGTGTGTCTGTGAGAGAGAGAGAGAGAGAGAGATAGAGAGAGAGAGAGAGAGTCAATAATCCATGGCTCGTATCCGAACTCACACGAAAATCCCATCCACCCACCGTTCCTATATGCACTGATCTATGTTGTGTTGGGACTGGAAGTGATTTTGTTTTAATATTTTTCAGCACATCATCCCGTCTATCGATGGAATATCCCTCAGCTTCTCTGTCGATTACCCACACCTCTGCAAGTAGTTCAAATTTAACCTGTTTTCCTCCACACGTGTTATGTCTCAAACAATTTTTGTCATGTGTAACTATCCACAACATCCTTGCCAACACACGTGTGCACACATACACACACACACACACACACACACCTTTTACAGCACGGGCTGCAAATCTCCCCGTGCTAGACAATTGTCTAGTGCAGTATGGCAGCAAAGCACTGACAAAGGTTTGCACTATTATCATGCTGGGCAGGCACTCCAGTTTTCTGGGAAATATCCAAGCATGGTCTACACAGCTATCATCTTGCCCCAGTTTATGTTGTTTGACACATCGATGAGGCAGATTCAGAATTTGATGTGATGAACTCTTTTAGCTGATCTAGCAATGTCTTCATTCTCAGAGGGTGCTGCTGAATAGTGACGGAGGAGGATTCTAGAAGGAGACAGCTCAGTCGCCGGTGATCATTCAGCAATGAGTGAGAGAGAGACAAATGAGTGGAGAGCAGCCAGTTTGGGAAGGGCTATTTTGTGGAGAGTTATTTTGTGCTTAAAGTGCTGCTAGAGGCTGTAAGGGGAAAAGCATATGTGGAAGCCAGAGAAACCAAAAACAACAATTCAAACATAGTATATAATATCTAAATTCTAAAATGGTGATAAATGACCCTGAGTCTCAATGCGAGGAACATTTATAATAAACTGGATGAATTATCAGCACAGACAGTTATCAATGGATATGATGCAATTTGAATCATGGAGACTTGGCTCCAGGATGACCAAGGATGGGAACTCAAGTTCCAGGGATTTTCAATTTTCGGGCAAGATAGATGGAAAAGAAAGAGAGGTTGGCTTGTGTTGCTGGTTAAGCATGAGATTTTATCCTGGATGATTGGAATCTGTATGGGTGGAACTGTGGAACATCAAAGGGAAAAAGACATTAGTGGGATTTGTGTACAGACCACCAAATAGTAATTGTGAGGCTGGGGACTGAATCAAACAGGAGATTAGAGATACATGTAGTCAGGGTACAGCAGTTATTATGGATAACTTCAATTTGCAGATTGATTGGACTAACCAAACTAACAGTAATACAATGGAGGAGGATTTCCTGGAAGATTTGAGGGACGGTTTCCTCAAACAAAATGTTGAGGAACCAACTAGAGGCCAAGCCATCCTAGGCTGAGTATTGTGAAATGGGAGAGGATTAATTAGTAGCCTTGTGTTGCAGGATCCTTCGAGGAAGAGTGACCATATTTTGGCAGAATCCTTCATTAAGATGGAGAGTGCGTAACAGTTTTGTCATTTTAAGAGATTATTTTGTCCTGTCTTTTTATTTTGAATAGAGGTTATAAGGCAGAGGTGCCAAACGAGGTACTAAAGACAACTTTGGGTGAACTGTTTGGGAGGCTTTTAGTCTTTTAAACAGCCTGAATGGGTGTAGCTACCTCTCAAAGATCCAGCTTGCTGTGTTACCGTTCTTGTCGATAACATCAGAAGCTACTTGGGTCTCAAAAGTGTTTGTGCTTGTGTGAATGCTGCTTGGCTGCTATTCACTCTGAATTTTCACGACTTTTATTTTCAGAGAAGCAAAACATATCCTGTCCACTTAGAGTGGGAGAGATTCCAAGTTAACCATGGGACAGAAGTGTTACGAAGTTAAGTCGAGAAGTGTGAATTGGAAGGCAGCACACTAGGATTTGTTTGTAAAAATAAATGATAAGAGAGAAGAATGTATGGCTCCTTTAGGATATTTATACAGAGAATGTGTTTAAGTAGCTGAAGGGATACAATCTGTTCTGAAACTGAAACATGTAATAGTTGGCAGTGAGATTGGAACCCTTAGGCTTTTTTTGATATTTTGGCTACTGGTTAGAATCAGCCAATTACTTTGACCCAAGCACTTAGCAAATTAAAGTCAATTGAATTGAAATCGGGTGATTTTGCCAACCCTGGACCTATATATACGGAGAGGATTTTTGAAAATCGGTGTGAGAGCGAATCACCGTCAGAGAAATAAGCATCCAGCTCTCACAAGGAATCACTACCCTGTCTAAAAAAGCCCCATTTATCCATAAAAGGTAACATCGCACTTCTAGCTAAGAGTCGTCACAGATGATCTCAGTGAGAAAACATATCTGACAGCTGGATCAGCAGAAGTAAGGCATTTAGAATATAGTACTATTTTCCCTCCTGGTTTGTAGAATTGCATGTGGGAATCTGTGTTTGAAAATTTCATTTTGCAAAGGAGTCGATTTGTGAGATGTTATTACATTGGAAAATGTAATTATTAATGGGCACTATATCTATTATTCAGTTCAATTATACCCAATTCCTCTTTCTTTGTATTTTATCTACAGTGTTTATTGATATTGTGTTTTGAGTAACATCAAGTAGTTTGACCAGTCATATGGCATCTGAGCCACTTTAAATCTGGCTTTAAAATATGAGAAAGTTAGGGTCAAGTCTACCTTCTTAAACTTTTTGTTGGTTTCTGATATTGTTTATTAGAAGTGACACAGTTAATTCTGAGGCGAAGGCCATGAACTTAAAGTTAACTTTCAGAGTGTGAGGCATGCATTGATTAGGATGAGCCGGCCGAAGATTCTTAAGGGGTTGGCGGGAGATAGGCAATGGCAGACATGTGAAGAACACATGGATGAAGTTCAAGAATTGTACTTCCCTGTCTGACGTAAGAGTAAAACATGAAAGGTAGCTCAACCATGGTTATCAAGGGAAATATGGAACAGTGTTGAAGCCAAAGAGGAGGCATACAATGCTGTGGTTCATTGGCTCACCGAGCTGGCTCGTTATTCCTCAGACATTTCATAATCCTGCTGAGTATCATCATCAGTGCAGCCTCCGATGAAGCACTGCAGTGTTTTCCCGCCTACTATTTAAACTGTGGTGCCTGTTGAGTTGGATTACTTCACTTCCGGTTTTCATTTGAAGTGGAGAATAGAGAGGTTCTAGCTGTATGTATTAGTTGGTGGCCTTCTTAGTGGAGAAGCAAGCCTGTAGGAATTCCCATGCTTGTCTCTGCTTGGACTATTCCAGGATCCTGGTATAACAAGGTGTACAGCTGGATGAACACAGCAGGCTAAGCAGCAATGGCGGAGCAGGAACACTGAAGTTTTCAGTAGAAGGATCCTGGTGTTGTCTCAATTGAACTGCTGATTTTTCTTATCCATGTGGATGGAGATGAGTGAGGATTGGTTGTGTCTTTTTGTTGCTCGTAGGTGTTTGTATACTCTTGTGTCTAATTTACTTCCTGTCTGCCCAACCTAGTGTTTGTCGCAGTCTTTGCATGGAATCTTGTCTGTGTCATTGGTTCTGTCCATAGTGCATAATGGGTCTTTGGTTTGGGTGAGCAGTTGGTGCAGTCTTGATATGATTTTGCGTGCTACTCTTATGCCCAGTGGTTGTTGGAGTATTGTGATCAGTTCAGATATGTTCTTGATGTATGGTAGCATGATGAGTCCTCTAGAGCGTGCAATGCCTTCCTGTTGTTGATCGTGTCATAGGCATTGTCTGATTCAGTTGCTCCGGTAGCCATTGTTCTCTTCTTTTTTGGCGCAGTTCCGGGTTGCTGCAGGGTGTCGTTGCTCATTTAAATAACGTTTTCATGCAACTACGATTGTGTGTGGTGGGGTGGTTGCTGTTGAAATTCAGTACTTGGTCAGTGTGTGTGGCTTTCCTGTGTATCTTTGTCAAGAATTCTCCATGACGCTCAGTAATGGGTGTTGTTCATTCTTTTCCTTTTACCTGGTAAATCTGATTGCGGTGAGATTGTTGTTTATTAATTGGCATGTCTCCTCCACTTTGCCAAGGTCAATAATGATGAAGGTATCATTTAATGTATCGGATCCATAATTTTGGTTGGACTAGTGGAAGGGCCAAGCTTTCAAGTCTTTGCACCACCGCTTCAGCTATTAGTCTTGAAACTTACTTTACCTTTAATGGCCAAATATATGAACAGATGAAGGGGGCTCCCATGAAGTCACCTATCTCTGGACCAATAGCTGATGTGGTGATGCAGAGACTCAAAAGGATAGCCCTTCTGTAAATACAACCCAAACTATGGAACTGATACATCGAATGACACCTTCGCAATTATTAAACAGACCAAATTAGAAGTGATACGCCAACTAATAAACAGCACTCTCAACAGGAACAAATTCACCAGGGAAGAGGAAAAGAACAAACAGCTTCTATTCCTGGGCATAATGGTAGAACACAGGACCAACGGGGAATTCCTGACAAAGGCACACAGGAAAGCCACACACACTGACCAAGTACTGAATTTCAACAGCAACCACCCTAACACACACAAACATAGTTGCGTGAAAACACGATTTAAATGAGCAACAACACACTGCAGCAACCTGGAAATATGCCAGAAAGAAGAAGAGTACCTCCTCCAAGTAATCAAGGACAACAGATACCCCAACTACTGAGTTAGATGAAGCCTATGACACAAACATCAACAGGAAGACACTACACACTCATCATGCTGTCATACATCAAGAACATAGCTGAAATGACCACTGGGCATCAGAGTAGCGCACAAACCCACATCAGCCCACGCCAACTATTAACCTGAACCAAAGACCTGTCACCCACATGGACAAAAGCTACGTCACAGACAAGATCCCATGCAAGGACTGTGACAAGCACTATGTTGGCCAGACAGGAAGAAAGTTAGCCACAAGAGTACATGAACACCAACTAGCAACAAAAATATAAGACCAATACTCCCTCATCTCCATCCACATGAATAAGGAAAACCAGCAGTTCAATTGAGACTGCACCAGGATCCTGGGATAAGTCAAGCAAAGACAAGCAGCAGAATTCCTAGAGGCCTGTGTCTCCATTAAGAAGGTCAGCAACAAAACACATCGAGAATTTCCCTATATATACTTCGCTGCAAACAAAAACCGGACGTGAGGTTATCCAACTCACTGAACAGCAAAGTTTAAATACCAGGCAGGAAAACACAACAGCAGTTCATCAGAGGTTGCTCTGATGATGTTCCCCAGCAGGGTAATGAAACATCTGCAGAACAACGAAACAGTTCGATGAACCAACCAACCACAACATCCACAACTTGAGCAACAAATTTAGACAAAAACCTTAGGAGCTTATAAATTGGCCTGAGAAAGCAGCAAACCTGGGCACTGGGTGAAATTTAAAATTCAGCAGAAGATGACGAAGAGCTTAGTTCAGAAGGCGACAGTCAAATATGTAAGCTTGTGGGAACAAAAAACTGACTGCAAAAGCTATGATGGTTAGGTGAAGACAAAAGGTTTGGTGAAGACAAATGTAGATCCCTTATAGTAAGAATCATGTGAACTTATAATGGGCAATAAAGAAATGGCAGATCAGTTGAACAAATACATTGGATCTGTTTTCCCGAAGGAGGACAGAAATAGCTTTCTAAAATGCTAGGAAACATACAGTCAAGCATGAAGGAGGAACTGAAGAGAATCTTTATTCATCAGGAAATTATTGAGATTGAAACCCAATAAGTCCCCAGGGCCTGATGCTCTGCATTTCAGAGCACTTAAGGCAGTGGCCTGAGAAATAGTGAAACATATTGTTGACTATTTTCCAACATTATATACTCTGAAGAGGTCCAATCGCCCAGAGGATAGCTAATGTACTTCCATGCTTTAAAAAAAAGGGAGAGAGAAAATGGAATTTTAGTTTGGTCAACCTGATATCAATCAGGGTCGGGAAATGCTGGAGTCAATCACCGGGGATGTAATAATGGAGCATTTAGATAGAGGTGGCAAAATCGGTCCGAATCAGAATGGATTCACGAAAGGGAAATCATGCTTGACAAATCTTCTGTATGTTTTTGAGGATGTGATCAGTAGAGTGGACAAGGATCAATCAGCAGATGTTGTGCATCTGGACTTTGAAGGGGCTTTTGACATGGTTCCACACAAGAGATTAAGGAAAATTAAACTTATGGTACAACAGGGCATATATTGACATGTATCGTGAGCTGGTTGGCAGACGGGGAGTAGAGTTGGAATAAATGGGTCCTTTTCAGAATGACAGCCATGATGAGTGGGGTACCACAGGGATCTCAACAGTTCACAACATTCCTTAACAGTTTGGATGAAGGAATTGAATGCAATATCTCCACATTTGCAGATGACACTAAGCTGAGTGGCAGAGTGTGCTGTGAGGAGAATGCTAAGAGGCTGCAGGGTGACTTGGATAGATTGGCTGAGTAGGCAAATACTCGGTAAATGCAATATAATGTGGAATACTGTGAGGTGATCCACTTTGCTCAAAAAGCAAAAAGGCAGATTAATATATGAATGGCACAGGTTATGAAAAGCTGAGGTGCAATGAGATCTGGGTGTTACGGTGGAACGGTCGCGTAAGGATGGCATGCATATGCAATGGGTGGTGATGAAAGCTCATGGCATGCTGGCCTTCATAGTGAGAGGATTTGAGCATTGGGGTAAAGATGTCTTTCTGCAGTTATCCAGAGCCTTGGTGAGGCCACACCTTGAGAATTTTGTATAGTTTTGGTCTCCTAGTCTGAGGAAGGGCGTTTTTAGTAATGAGGGAGCCTGGCGACAGTTCACCAGACTGATTCCAGGGACAGCAAAATTTGAAGAAAGACTGGATCGACTGAGCTGGTACTCACTAAAATTTAGAAGAAAGAGGAGGAATTTCATTGAAACATATAAATTCCTGATGGGCTGGACAGGCTAGCTGTGGGAAGAATGTTCCTGATAGTGGGGAAGCCCAGACCGGGGGTAACGCTTTAAGAAGAAGGGGTAAACCATTTAGATTGAAGTCAGGAAGAATTTCTTCATAGAGAGTTGTGCACCTGTAGGCGTCTCTTCCAAAGGCATTTGTTGGGGCCAGTTCATTAAATATACTCAAGCGAGAGCTGGATTTGGCCCTTGCGAGTCAAGGGCTATGGCAAGAAAGCGGGAATGGGATACTGAGATTGTATGCTCAGCCATGATCTTATTGAATGGTGGTATAGGCCTGAGGCCCAAAAGATCTACTCCTGCACCTATTTTCTACGTTTCTATGTTTGTGATTGGACCTTCCAAGTTCTCAATCCTCCAGTTATTCATACTCCCCTGACTTCTTCCCGTATTTCCACAATATGTTCTCAGTTAATGAATTGTATTTTACAAGTTTTAGAGTGAATCTTGTGTCCCTCTGTGTCTTTCCCTGGCCTTGGCTTTTGGCTCCCTAGTGTATCGAGTGTCAGTAGTGTGCAGCTCAGAAACAATGAAATGGTGTGTGGCAGGCAGTTGTTCACTTCCCAGTGTGTCCCGTGTGTTGCTCCATGTTGAACAGGGGTTTCAGCAGCTTTAACTGATGTATTTAAAACTTGGTTTCTGCCTGACCACCGAGTGCCTGTTTGGTCCTCTCAGCTGCTCATGTAAAACAAGAAAGCCCTTCAAGTATTATTCAAAATGACCAGGTATCTAACTTGCACCAAGGGGCTCCTGACTGACTCCTGTTATTGAAAGTTAGTGTTAGTGCTGGAGGTTGTGCTATTAGCTACCTCACACATTCAGGGAGATCTGAGGATTTAGTGACCCAACTCTGGACAGAGCATGGAGACTGTACTGACAGCATCTGGATCTGCAGAATTAACAATACGTGTAGCAGGGGTTGCAGAGAAGACCAAACCATGGAGTGAGTGTGTGTGAGGAATGGGTGGGGAAGAGGAAGAATCCGCCTCGTTTTGTCTGAGAACGGCTTCCCAAGCCACATTTAACCCAGGAGCAGAGTGTGAGAAGACCCTGGTTGAACAAGCATCTAATCACAGAGCAGTGTCACCTTCTTCAACACGACCTGCAGCTTCACACTAGGGGTGGGCAATGCTGCCAGTGACTGTTAAGGTCACTGTTTCATTCAGCTTCTCTGATCTGGAACTTTCCAGCCAAGAGTGAGTGACAAAGCCATCATTTTCCCGTATGTCAATATCAGTTTCCACATTTAGTGATGGACGATATATATTGTGGATGGTGTGAATACAATGCTTCTCCCTCAGCAGGGAGCTGCCAGCTATATCATTGTTTTCCCAGTATAGCAGTATTCCCAATGTTGCATATGGCTCTGTGGGGTTTCCACGTCAATAGGGAGAGGTTGAGAAACTGAAGGAACTCTGACTCCATTAACATTGCAATGTGACCATGCACAGTAGATCATGTTGATGAATACCCACTGTCCTGGCAGCAACCACAGCCCCTTCATCCAGGAGCAGGAAGCCATTCCCATCGTTTTCAGGTCTCCATGTAGAAAAAAAAATAGAATTGTCTCATGGATAAAAGCCATCCATTGATATATGGTTCACAACATCCACCCTGTCAACCACACAAAGGAAGATGTCCCATGTGTACTGAGAGCAATGGATCCACTGGAAATATCAGGGAGCAGAGCATTATGGAGATGGAGCAAAACTTCTGATGTCTGCGCAGGTCAGAGTGAACCCACCATGACACACTTTATTACTCAGTCTGGTAATCTCTCTTCATGACCAAAGTAATGATGGAAATGGTTCCGTCTTTAATGGGAACTGAATACCAAGGACATATTACATTCAGAAGTGTTATACACAATGAAAAAAAGTGAGGGAGATCTCTGAATAAGGAATGATATTTGTATGATCATGATAAGGGATTTTAGATTAAATAATCAAGGTATTATTTTAATCTTCTTTTGTGTGCAAAGTGCTAGAAAAGTTTGGGGAGAGATTTCCACTGGGAGGCTGAGTGGGTCTCACCAAAACTGATGGACAGAAGGGCCTTTGTGATGTGGATCTTTATGACACTATCACATTTTGTAACTGACATTCCCTGGAACATTTTAGACCAAGACATTTTTTTGTAATCAGCCAGACATCAGTTAATTGAACAAAAGGCAAGATCTCAAGGGAATAGGTCCCGTTCCAGGGAGAAGGAGATACTGTTTCGAAATCACCTTAGGCAGTTACAGGGGTGAATTTGTTTCCTTTCAATTTACATTACTTCAAATCAGTTAAGACTAAAAAAACCCAGAAATTTCGAAACTCCATTTGTCTTCAAGCAACTGCGAGAGAGTTCTTCAGGATGGCAACGTCTTCACCCTCCTTATTAGGACCTGTGTCTGCTGCCGAGTGATCACATGTGTGGGAATGTTCTGGAAGTCATGTGTTCTTGTGGATGTGCACCTATGTGTTTGGGGAGGGAGTGTTTCTTGTGATGTGATTTATGTCACATTTTGTGTAAAAAAAATGTTGAGACCATACTATTTGTTATTCCAGCTTTTTGTTTCTTGATAAATCAGTGATACATTTGAAAATGTCACTGAGTCCTCAATCAAACTGGTAAATTTATCTCCAGGCTGATGTATAATTTTTTTTTTGTTTTCCTTCCTCACAGTTAATGTAGTGACGATCTATGTCCTGCTTTATAAAGATTGTGGATTGTCTCCATGTGTCAGACGTTACCTGGGGGCCATGGCAGTGGCGGATCTACTGGTCATTATCCTCGACCTGATATTGAGACACATTCCCATTGTTTATCCAGAACAGTTTGATTTCCTGTTGTCCATCCCCGTGTGTAATATCCACGCCGTCCTTCTTTATGCAGCCTCTGACTGTTCTGTCTGGTTCACCGTAGCTTTCACCTTTGATCGATTTGTGGCCATTTGTTGCCAGAACCTGAAAAGTAAATATTGCAGTGAGAAAACGGCGGCTGTGGTTCTGGCAACAGTGACTGTGCTGAGCTGTTTAAAGAACATTTTCTGGTATTTTATGCTCAGAGCTCGGTATTGGAAGGGGAACGCACCCTTGTTTTGTGAGTTAACGCCCGATGTTCAAAGCTCACATCTCTGGGTCACAACCGAGTTCCTCCACCACATTTTAACCCCAGCTCTCCCATTTCTTCTGATTCTGCTGCTCAATGTTTTCACCGTCAGACACATTTTAGTGACCAGCAGAGCCCGCAGGAGACTCCAGGCTCACACAAATGGGGACGGTCAGTGTGACACAGAAATGAGAAATCGAAAAAAATCCATAATTTTACTGTTTGTGATCTCAGCCAATTTCATCCTGTTATGGTCAATATTAATGCTATATTCTATATGGTTCCGGATGTGGAATTTGGGGTATTACTCTGTACATCTACATCCCTTTGTGCAGGAATTGGGCTTCATGCTGCAGCTCCTCAGTTGCTGCACAAACACCGCGATTTATGCCGTGACCCAGACTAAGTTCAGGCAGCAGTTGAAGAATGTGCTGAAATATCCCTTTACCCAAATTCATCAATCAATCAAATTCACTCATTAATAATTCCATCCGGGATTTTCTCATTTCAGTTCAATGTTTCAGCAATGAAGCAGCCTGTCTCTATGGTAACAGACTGAGGGCAGTGCTGGTTTATCCAACTTTATCCCACAGGGAGTTACAGGGAAACATGTCAATGTTTCTCTCAACTCACAGGCCAAAGAGAAAAGGTACCGTTCCACTGACTGCATCCACAACTTCAATATGTAATTAACGTTCATTAAAAAGTGCCAAGTAGCACAGCAAACTATATTGTTGTTTGTCTCTGTGTTGAAGAAGCTCAGCTGGAGAGAGACAGATTCGGTCCCAAGGGAATGGGAGGATTTCGGGACTGAGCTCAGGAGTTGGGTTTAAGTCACTCTGTCCTTGCATTCACCTCTGGGATATCTCTGTCTCTTTCTCTCTCTCCTGCCCTTCCTCACTCAGTCTCTCCCTCTCTGACCCACATTTCTCTGTACCGCCCCCCCGCTCTCCACCCATCTCTCCATTCCCTTCCTTCTCTCTTTCCACCCACCCTCTACAAACCACTCCCTCCCTCTCTCGCTGCATCCTGTCTCTCTCTCCTCCTCGAATGTCCACACCCCATTCTCTCACCGTCTGCCTGCATGAACCCCATCTCCCACTCTGTATTTTTCCCTCTGACCCCATCTCTCCCTAATCCCCTATCACACTCTTTCCCTCTCTCCGTCCCCCTCCCCCTCTCCATCTCTTTCCACATCCCGGCAGTACGGTGTCTCAGTGGTTCGCACGACAGCCTCACAGCGCCAGCGACCCGGGTTCGATTCCAGTTTCGGGCGACTGTCTGTGTGCAGTTTGCACATTCTCCCTGTTTCTGCGTGGGTTTCCTCCGGATGCTCCGGTTTCCTCCCACAACCCTAAGGTGTGCAGGCTACTTGGATTGGCCATGCTATGTTGCCCATAGTGTTCAGGGGTGTGTGGGTTGTCGGGGAATGGGTCGGGGTGGGATGTTCCAAAGGACGGTGTGGACTTGTTGGGCCGAATGGCCTGTTTCGACACTGTAGGGAATCTAATCTAATCTAATCGCCCTCTGTACCCTTTGTCTCTGACTCCTACCCCCTCACTCTCACCTCTCTGCCTCTGTTTCCTTGTCTCTATCTCTCTCTCTCTCTTTTTCTCTCCCTCCTCTTCCTTGTCCTCCTCTCCCCCTTCAAGTCCCTCATTTAACTCTGGAACCCCCTGCTCCCTGGCCCCCTGTATGTGGCTCCCTGGGCCGTGTCCCCCTATCCCTGTCGCTCTCTCCCTCCACCCCCTTGTCATTCTTTCCCTGTCACTCCATCACTCCTTCCACTTCCCTCCCTGTCCCTCGCTCCCTCACGTCCTCCCCATCACTCACTGCCCATCCCTCGCTCACTCCCTGTCCCTCCCAGTCCATGTCCCTCACTCACCCCACCCTGTTGCAATCCCTGTCCCTTGCTCCCACACTGTCCCTCACTCCATCCCTCAGTCCCTCCAATCCCTTGCACCCTTTCTGTCCCTCAATCCCTTGCCGTCCTTCGCTCCCCCCTCCATCCTACCCTACTCCCCGTCCATCCCTCCCCATCCCTCTCTTCCTCTCTGTCAGTCCCTTCTGGTCCCTCTTACACTCCCTATCCCGTGATGCCTCCTTCACTCCCTCCTTCCCTGTCCCTCACTCTCCAACGCAACCTCCTGGTCCCTCGCACCCTCCCCATCCCGCATCCCTCCCTGTCCCTCGCTCCCTCCATGCCCCACTCCCAGTCAATCGCTCCTTCCCTGTCTCTCCCTCCCTCCCAGTCTATGTCCCTGCACCTCGCTCTTTCCCTGACCCTCCCTCCTTTTTCTTTGCTCCCTCCTTTTCCCTCCCCCTCCTTGTCCATCCCTGTCCCTCGCTCTGTCCCTGCATCCATTCATATCCTTTGCTGCTTCCACCTCCCTCCCTGTCCCTCTCCCTGTCCCTCCTGATCCCTTGCTCCCTCCCTGGTCCCTCTCTACCTCGCTTGCTCCCTTCCCATCCCTCCCTCCATCCCTGTTCCTTATTCTCTCCCTGCATCTCTCTCTCTCTCTCTCTCTCTCTCTGTCCCTCATTCCCTCCCTCTCTCTTCCTAACCATCCCTCGCTCACTCGCTCCCTTTCTCCCTCTCCATCCTTCACTCACGTCCTCCCTCCACATCCCTTGCTCACTCGTTTGCTCCCTCCCCATTTTTCCCTCCCTCCCTGTCTTAATGTGTCCCAGTCTCTCGATTCATCGCTGTCCCTAACTCCTTCGCTCCCGCGCCAGCCGTCGCTCCCACCCCATCCCTCACTCTCTCAGCGTCACTCGTCCCTCCCTGTTCCTCACTCCCTCACCGCCCCTCGCTCCCTCTCACTGTCCCTCGCTCTCTCACTCCGTGCCTGACTCCCTCGCTAACTCGCTCTCTTCCCATCCCTTGTCCCTCCACATTCTTCCCCCCACCTTCCCGTCCCTTGCTGCCTTGACCCATTCCAGTCTCTCGCTCCCGCGCCGTCCCTTGCTCCCCCATCACTCGCTCCCTCCCTGTCCCACATTCTCACCCCGTCCCTTGCTCCCTCCCCATCCTTTACTCCCTCACTCAGACCCTCCCCGTCCCTCACTCCATCCCCATTCCTCTTGGGTTCCCTGTCCCTTTCTCCCTCCCTCCTTCCCTGTTCCTCGGTCCTTCAATCCCTCACCCTCCCTCACTCCATTGCTCTGTTCCTCATTCTCTTGCTCTGTTCCTCGCTCCCTCGCTCGGTCCTTCGCTCTGTCGCTCCCCTCTGGTCCATCGCTAACTCCGTCCCTCTCCATCACTCGCTCCCACCCTGCCCCTCCTTCGCTCCCTGATTCCTTCCCTCCTTGTCCCTCACTCCATCCCTCCGTGTCCATTGCTCCCTTGCTCCCTCCCCCATCCCTCACTCCCTAGCTCCTCTCCCTGTTGCTCCCTCCCTCCCTTTCTGTCCTTTGCTCCATCCCCATCCCTCTTCCCTCACCGTCCCTCTCTCCATCCCCATTCCTTGCTCCCTCCCCATCCCTCACACCGACCACCCTGTCTCTCATTCCCTCCCTCTCTCCCTAAACGTTCCTCATACACTCGCACCATCCTTGTTCCTCCCTCTCCATCCCTTGCACCCTCCCTGTCCCTCGCTCAGTCGCTGCCTCTCAGTGCCTCACTCCCTCCCTCACTCCCTGTCCCTCGCTCACTTCCTCACCTCCTCTTCTGCCTCCCCATCCCTTTCTCGCTCCTTCCACACCTTTCCATCGCTCCCTCAGTTCCTCTCTCCCTCAATCCTCGCTAACTACTTCCTTCCCCGTTACTCACTCCCTGGCTCCCTCCCTCCCCATCCCTCGCTCCCTGTCCCTCGCTTCTCGCTCTCGGTCCCTGTCTCTCCCATTCCCGTCCCTATCTGTCCATTGCTCCTTCCATCCCTGTCCCTCGCTCCCTCCCTCCCTGTTCCTGGCTCTGTCCCTTGCTTCCTCGCTCCCTCCCCATCCCTGGCTCCCTCATCCATGCAACGCCCTCGGTCTCTCCCCGTCCCTTGCTCCCTCACTTCAAGTCTCTCCCTCCCTGTCCTGTGCTCCCTCACCATCCCTTCCTCACTCCATCCTTTCCCTGTACCTCGCTCCCTCGCAACCTCCCCATCCGTTGCTCCCATCCCTCGATTCCCCTCCCGTCCCTTGGTCCTGTCCTTCCCTCCCCATCCCTTGTGGGCTCCCTACCTCTCTCCTCATCCCTCCCCCTCTGCCTCCCCATCCATCCATCCCTCCCTACCTGGGCCTTGCTGCCTTGCTCCCTTCCTGCCCCTCCCTTCCTGTTGCTCCCTCCCTTGTTTATGCCTGTCTCTTGCTCTGTCCACGTCCCACACTCGTTCACTAGCTCCCTCCCCATCCCACGCTCCTTCACTGACTCCTTCCCCATCTCTCGCTCCATCGCTCCCTCCCCATGGCTCTCTCATGGCCCTACTGTCTCGCTGCCACCCCATCCCTCACTTGCTCTCTCACTCCATCTACATCCCTTGCTCCCTCCCCATCCCTCACTCTCTCCTTGACCCTTGTTCCCTCGTTCCCCATCCTTCCCTCACCCCGACCTATCCCTCCCTCCCTGTCCCTTGTGGCATCCCTCCCTCCCTCCCTATCCCTCCCCACTGCCTCCCATCCCTCCGTCCCTACCCGCCCCTTGTTCCTTCGCTCCCTCTCTGTCACTTCCTTGCTCCCTCTACCTTGTTCGCTCTTGGTTATTCCCAGGCACCCTCCCTGTCCCTCTCGCGCCCTCTGTCCCTTGATCCCTTGCTGTTGCCCTCCCTGTTCCTATCCCTCGCTGCCTGTCCTTGTCTGTGTCCCTCCCTCCCTCACAGTCCCTCCCTCCCTGTCCCTCACTCTCTAACTGTCCCTCCCTCCCTGCCCTTTGATCTCTCCCTGTCCCTCCCCCTCCTTGTCCATCCTCGTCCCTGTCCCTCAGTCCCTCCCTATCCCTCCCTCCATTTCCCTGTCCCTCACACCCTTCCTATTCCTCCATCCCTGTCCTTTTCCCTCGCTCCCTGTCTCACCGGCCCGTCCCCCTCTCTGTCGCTTGCTCCCTGTTCCTGTCCCTGGCTCCCTCTCACTCTCTCCCTGCCTGTCCCTGTACCCTGCTTCCTGTCACTGTCCCCCGCTCCCTTCCAGTCCATCCCTGCCCCATCCCACCTCTACTATCTTCATCCTCGCCTCCTTGCCCTGTCCGTTTTCCCTCCCACTTACCCGCCACTCCCTCCTCACTGACCAAACCCCCATTCCCACTTCCGAGCTACATTTAGCTTTACTGGCTCCATCCCCGCCTCCATGACCTGTCCGTCTTCTCTCCATCTATTTGCACCACTGTCCACCTTCTATCAACGCCTTTCCCCTGCCTCATTTCTGATGAAGTGTCCAGACCCGGAATATCAGCTTTCCTGTTCTTCTGATGCTGTACTCATCCAGCTCCATGCCTTGTTATCCCACACCTTGTTATCCCACAATTTGTTATCCCACATCTTGTTACCCCACACCCTGTTATCCCACAACTTGCTATCCCACACCTTGTTATCCCACACCCTGTTATTCCACACCTTGTTATCCCACACTCTGTTATCGCACACCTTGTTATCTCAGACCCCAGCATCGGCAGTTCCTACTAACCCCAAAGGGTACCATCTGTCTTTTGTGACCTCTCTGTGGACGGGGAGCTTGTAGAGCCCACCACTGGGTTGGGTACTTCCCATCACAAGTTGGTACATCAGGGTATACAATGCCTCATAGACACTGAGAACAACAACCTGATTGTTCAGGAATGTTGGTTTTGCTTTTGGTACTGATTTTCATATCTTTTACTGTCAGTCAATAGTTTTGGGGTGGGTGTAATAAAGGAGAATTGTCTCTCAGAAATATGAGATAACACGGTGTGGAGCTGGATGAACACAGCAGGCCAAGCAACATCAGAGGAGCAGGAAAGCTGACATTTTGAGTGGAGACCCTTAAGATTTCTCGAGAACACCGTGTTATCTCAGATTCTCTGACATTGGCAGTTCCTACTATCTCTCTCAGAAATATGAATTTGTTTGTTCGAAGATTTTATCTCACTCCCGCTTACTCCCTCCATCCCTGCCCCTGTCCCTTGCTGCCTGTCACTGTCCTTTGCTTCTTTCCTGTCCATCCCTGTCACTGCCCCACCTCGACTAGCTTCATCCCTGCCTCCTTGATCTGTCTGTCTTCCCTCCCACCTTCCCACCCCTCCCTCCTCACTGACCAACCACTATTTCACAGAGTAATAGAAAGAAAGACATTGAAGATGGAACAATCAAATCAAACACTATGTTAAGATCGATCCGAGTTATTCAATTCATCAGGACCGGAAAGGAATATATTTATCTGTTATGTCTCTGGGAAAAGATTTCAAACATCAGTGTGAGTGGGAAAGCGCCAGCACCCGCACACTGACACACCTGATTCTGAATGGTCCAGTGAGCTAACTGCAGAAATTATTCAACATCATCGAGTCAACATTCTGAAAATAAAAAAAAATCCACAGAGCAAGGAAACTGTCCACACATTGTGTTTATGGACAAGAGTTCAGCAGATCATGCAATCTGGAGAGATGCCAGGAGATCAGCATCATTGAAAAATGGTGGAAATGTGTGGACAGTGTGAAGGGCCAGGCAAGCTGGAAGCTCACCATCGGAGTCACTCCAGGGAGAAACCATTCACCTGCTAAATGTGTGGGAAGGGATTTGCTCACTCACCCAGTGTCATGTAAACTAGCTCAGAATACAAAAACAGGGAGCAAAAGTTTCTATAAATATGTAAATCGTAAAAGAGTGGCAAAGGTAAACATTCATCCTATAGAAGATGAGATGGCCAATTTAATAACTGGGAATGAGGAAATAGCCGAGGCATTAAACAGTTATTTCGTGTTGGTCTTCACAGTGAAAGACACAAATAACATGCAGACAACTAACAGCAAGAAGGTTATAGCAGGCGAGGACCTAGAAACTATCATTATCTCTAATGAGGCAGAGCTGGACAAGGTAATGGGCTAAAGGTAGACAAGTCTCCAGGCCCTGATGAAATGCATCCCAGGGCACTAAAAGAGGGAATGGGGGACGTAGCAAATGCACTAGTAATTATTTCACAAAGTTCACTGGACTCTGGGGTGGTTCCCGCAGATTGGAAAACAGCCAATGTGACTCCACTGTTTTCAAAAGGAAGTAGACAAAAAGCAGATAACTTTAGGCCAGTTAGCTTAACTTCGGTAGTGGGGAAAATGCTTGAATCTATCATTAAAGAAAAAAATAGCAAGGCATCTGGATATGAATTGTCCCATTGGGAACACCCAGCGTGGGTTGATGAAGGATAGGTCATGTTTAACTAAACTGGTGGGCATTACTTGCATGGTGGACATTAGGGAACCTGTGGCTGAGGTGTATCTGGATTTCCAAAAGTTATTTGACAAGGTGCTACACCAAAGGCTGCTGTGTAAGATTGAATAGTATTACAGGTAATGTATCGGCATGGATAGAAGATTGGTTGACCAGTAGAAAGCAAAGAGTAGGGGTAAGTGGGTGTTTTTTCTGGTTGGCAGTCAGTGGCTAGTGCTGTGCCTCAGGGATCAGTGCTGGGGCAGCAATTGTTTACGATTTACAAAGATGATTTGGAATTGGGGACCAAGTGTGGTGTGTCAAAATTTGTGGATGACACTCAGGTGAGTGGTAGCACAACATGTGCAGAAGACACAAAATGTCTGCAGACGAATACAGATAGTCTAAGTGAGTGGGCAAAGGTGTGGCAGATGGAGTACGATGTTGATAAATGTGAGGTCACCCATTTTGTTAGGAATAACAGCAAAATGGACTGTGTTTTAATTGGTAAAATTTGCAGCATGCCGCTGCACAGGGGCTCTTGGGTGTCCTTGTGCATGAATCGCTGAAGGTGGGATTGATGGTGCAGCAGGTAATTAAAAAGGCAAATGGAATTTTGTCTGCCATTGCTGGAGGGATGGAGTTTAAAAACAGGGAGGCGATGCTGCAGCTGTACAGGGTCCTGGTGAGGCTACACCTGGAGTACTGTGTGCAGTTTTGGTCTCCTTACTTGAGAAGAGATATACTAGCACTGGAGGGGGTGGCGAGGAGATACCCTCGGTTGATTCCAGAGTTGAGAGGGTCGGATTATGAGGAGAGAATAATTAGGCTGGGATTATACTCATTGGAATTCAGAAGAATAAGGAGAGATCTTATAGAAATATATAAGATTATGATGGGAATAGATAAAGTGGAGGCAGGGAGGTTGTTTCCACTAGCAGGTGAGACGAGGACTAGAGGGCATCGCCTCAAAATAAAGGGAAGCAGATGTAGGACTGAGGTCAGGAGGAACTTCTTCACCCAAAGGGTTGTGAATCTGTGGAATTCCCTGCCGAGTGAAGCAGTTGAAGCTACCTAACTGCGTGTTTTTAAGGCATGGCCAGATAAATGTTTGAACAAGAAAGGATTGAAGCTTTATGCTGAGTGGGCGGGTAAGTGAATCTGAGTCTCAAAAGATCACCCATGATCTTATTGAATGGTGGGGCAGGCTCAAGGGGCCGGATGGCCTACTCCTGTTCCTAGTTCTTCTGTTCATATGTTGTTATGTCACTCCAGTGGGTTCACACTGGCAACAGACCTTTTAAATACTCTGACTGGAAAAGCTTTTGGAGGGCTCAAGGTCTAATTCAATTTCGACCTGCTCCGGATGGTAAAGACTGCAGATTCAGAAGGTTCTGTTGGAGGAGCACTGCTAAGCCACTGCAGTCCATCCTAGTGCAGTGACTGCTGCCACTGTGCATCAGTGGTGTAGGGAGTACGGGGATGTCATTGAGATGCAAATCAAGAGGGCTGTTTTGTGTTCAATTGTATTAAACCTGATGGACAGCTTTTGAAATTAAAAAAAAATGCTGTCATATGAAGCTGTCTACAAAGTGAAACATTGGTTTTTGACAGTTACCTCTGGATCAGACAACTGAACAGAAGGTAGTCAAGTTGGAAAATGACATCAAAGTAGGAATAACAGACATGTCCTGGAGACAGCATAAAAAAGTGACAAAGTCTCAGATGAGACTCCTTCAGAAAAACATCTTCCCACTGCCAGCAATAACCGCTCTTCATCCTTTCCTGACCATTATATCCATGTTACGTGTCGATATTGAAAATGAAAATTAACATTTTGTCAACACTCCCTGTGTCATCGCTGTTGGTGAAATATAATTTCTAACCCAGACCCTTCTCTCACTTCACCCTGGCGCATTCTGTGTGGTTACAGCAGAGACAGGGACAGGCTGCTCATACCCCTGCTCCCACTGCTCTGGGTTTCAGTGTTGTACAGCTACGAAATACTGTTTTATCTTTACCAATGTAGAGGAAACCTAAACCTGAGCCTGAGGGTTCACTTCCAGTCAGGAACAGATCATTGATTTATACTAATCTCTGATTTGAAGCACATTTCCAGCGTTCACCGTTGTTCTTCCTCTGACACTAAACCCAGTTGGAAACGAGATTCTGTTCCGTGTCGAGGAGCTGTGAGCCATGGAAGACAGTAGCTGGGACACATTTCTTACAAACAGCAGGATTAGCCCACACCGTGGCATGAGACATGAAAGTGTAATGTGCCATCTGACCCCCTGAGTGTGACCCTGAAGGATGGGTCCCGGCTGAAGTTCTGTTGCTGCGTATGATTCCCCTACCTCCATACCCCTGAGATTGTCCTTTCTGAGCTCCAGGTGCTGTTCAACCCTCAGGACAAAGACAACAATCTACAGTGATGTGTTTGTGGCAAAGCTGACTTATTTTACATTTCTCTAGTGTACTAAACTCTCATTCAATTTTAGGGTTATAGCCATCATCAGAAACAAACCGCAAATGTCAGAACAAAAGTAACAGAAAATTACAGAGCAGAGCAAGGCCTTTTTTAATTCATTTGTGTGATGTGCGTATTGTTGGCTGGCCAGCAGCATTCACCCTTGACCCATCATGTATGTGTTGGCTGGAATAGAACGAGCCAGGCTTTACAGCTTTCTGGCCTCATCATTGAGATCAACAAATTCAGGCCGTGAACTCTGCCCCAATTTGTTTACATTTCTTGTCTCAATTTGTTTCTGTGTCCACTGCACACCTGGCCCCAGGCACATGTTTTGTTTATTTGTTTCTTTTCCAGCCCTAACTCCACTCCCTGCTGCCTTGAAGGACGAATAACATTTCTGCAATTTAATCTCTCCTGCCTTCCCCCCGTGACATGTGCCTTTTGCCCTTGTCTCACCCCCACCTTGCTCAGAATCTGTTACATTTCTGGTCCCAGGCCTCTGTCAACTCACCGCGTCCCCGGGTCAGAGTTTTAAATTCTCTTCCTCCAGAGAGTAACTGAAATCGTTGTGGGTGCAGCGTTCCCCAGATTTTTATTTTGGAAACAAAACCCATGAAATTGTTTCAGAGTTGAGGTGTTTTTGAACTTTAATCTACAAGCTTGCCTCTTTAGAGCTAAACTGTGATCCTCCCACAGTCTAAAAATGCAGCTTAGGTGGATTGGCCGCACTAAATTGTCCCCGAGTGTGCAGGGTAGGTGGTCGGGTTAGCTGCGGTAAATGTGGGGTTTATAGGAGTAGGGTGGGATAGAGAGCTAGTGCAGACTAGATGCACTGAATGACCTCTTTCTGCACTATCGGGATCCTGTGATCTTAACCATTTGTGATCATGATCACATTTTCCTCATGACAGGTCACACATCCCCATGTTCATTCAGCTCAATCTTTCATGCTGTCTTTGTGTTTTGAGAAGCTCTGTTGTTGGAATGGGAGCTTCCTTTGATGTGGCCTCTCCGCATACTTCCGACCACTTCCCAGTTCGCTGCATTAATTCTAGCTTTCTCTCATTTTCCCAAATGGGGTTGTTGAAGAGCTCAAAAGGCGCGTGGACTGAAATTGAGAAATTAAAGAGTCAGAATGAAAGAGGAAGTGGAAATAATAAACAGGTTTGGTAGATCCCAGTGGGGTGAGGAAGGGTCACAGATGTTTTCAGATCTGCTGAGCTTTTCCAGCAACTTTGTTTTTGTTCCAGGCGAATGAAACTCCAGGATCCTCCAGTTGTGAGTGTTCACACAATATTTTTGTGATTAATGTGTGGGATGTGGGCGGACCTAGCTGTGCCAGCATTTCTTGCCCATCAGTAGTTGCCCTTGAGAAGGTGGTGGTGAGCTGCCTTCTTGAACTGCTGCAGTCCTCCTGATGTTTTGTGACCCACAATGCTATTAGGGAGGGAATTCCAGGGATTTGACCCAGCGACAGTGAAGGAACAGTGATATATTTCCTAGTCAGGATGGTGAGTGACTTGGAGTGGAACGTGGATGTGGTGACCTTCCCATATATCTGCTGACCTTGTTCTTCCAGATGGAAGTGGTCATGGGTTTGGAATGTGCTGCCTGAGGATCTTTGGTGAATTTCTGCAGGAGAGACAACATTCTCTGACGAGAGTCAAACCCAGGCAGGCGAAGATGGAATGCTGAATAATAACAGACTTAGTTCAAACACAGGAGATTTGTTCAGCCAGTAATAGCATATAGTGTAAGAGTCACGGATGTGAAGTGAGTCGTGAGGGGAAATGATGCCACAAGCTGCAGATGGAATACTTTTATAGGAACAGGAGTAGACCATTCGGCCCCTCAAGCCTGTTCTGTCATTCAATGAGACCATTGCCTGATCTGTGGCCTAACTTTCAATTTCCAAAACCCACCAAACCTATCAATGAGGCTTCTTTGAAACAGACAAGGTAAATATTGAAAAACATTTTTAAAAAAACTGCAAATGCAGGGAAATCAGAAACAAAAACAGAAATTGCTGTAAAACTGAGCAGGCCTGGCAGCATCTATGAAAGAAATCAGAGTTACCCTTTTGGGACAATTGACCCTTTGAGTGACCAGATGCAGTTAACCATTCCCCCTTGCCTGTAACACCCTCCGAAACAGGTGATGGCGTGAGGACCATGAGGTTGTCAATAACAACTGAGAAAACAGCAGGGCATGCTGAATCAGAATAAAACCCATTTTGGTCTTTCACTTTTAAATCAACTGCAACAATTTATTGACTATTGTTTCAGAAACGGGACAAGCGACCAGAAAATCAACTCAATGCCATTGGGCCTGGGAACCATTGTTATTCTGACCTCCATGTGACTCCAAGCTATAACCATTAGTTTGATTCTGAACCATCCTCTGTGCAGTTAGAACGGATGATAAAAGCTTGCTGAGCTTCTGATGCCATGATCACACGAACAAATAAAAGAAAAACCCAATTACTGCAGTTACTTTTGAAGCCACTGGTGTTTCTTCAAGCTGTATGACTGAGTGAATTTTCTCCCATACACAGAGTAGGTGAATGACCTCTCCCCAGTGTGTATTTGCTGGTGCACAGTGAGGGTTGATGATGCCCTGAACCCAGCCCTACAGTGAGAACACATGAATGGTCTCCCTTCAGTGTGAACATGTTGATGGTACATGAGTTCCCTTGAGCTTTTATAGCACTTCCCACGAACTGCACATTAAAAGAGTCTCTCTTCAGAGTGAACCTGTGGGTATTTCAACAGGCAGCATGACCAGGAGAAATCCTTCCCACACTCAAAGCAGGTGAAAGGCCTCTCCCCAGTGTGGGCCCATTGGTGTGTCAGCAGGGGGCATAACTGCATGAATTCCTTGCCACACTCACAGCAGGGAGACAGCCCCTTCCAATGTGAAACTGCTGTGAATGCCTTCTCACACACAAAGCAGGTGAACAGTTTCTTCCCAGTGTAATTGCGCTGATGTGTTTGCAGCTTGGATGGGTAATTGTAACTCAGTGCACTCAGTACTGGGACAAGAATAGATGAAGGTTTGATAATCTGCGCTGACATGATGGACCAAATGGTCGTCTTCCACGCTGTAAAATCTCAGATGGAGAAACTGATCTGCAGTGAAAATGGTTGCAAATGAAAAAGCAAAAGCAGTGTCATTGCAGAAATGTACCACACTCGCTGCCCCTTTCACTGGTGGTCTCGTGGCTAGGATTCGGACCTCGCCCCTCCCCAGCCCAGCTTTGATTTCTAGTCAGGGAATAGTCACTCTGCTGTGTTATTTCATCATGGTGACAGCACTTCTAACTGATCCTTCAGGAGATGGAAGGTGAACTGTTTAGTCCCAGACGTCACTCAGATTAAAATAAAACAAAGAACTGGGGAAATATGACACAAAAATGGAATTGACATGGAAGCTCAGCAGGCCTGGCAGCATCTGTGTCGGGAAACAGAGTTAGCAAATGGTTGAAAACAAGAAGAGAGGAGACGTCAGGAAAAGTGAAGGGCCACAGTGGTTTGTAGGAGCTGACCGTAGGCCTCACGCAGCCAGGCCCTACGTCGGTTCTGAAGGCAGGAAAGCTGATGCTTCAGGTTCTGAAGAAGGGTGAGACCCGAAACATCAAATTTCCTGCTCCTCTGATGCTGCTTGGTCTGATGTGCTTATCCAGCTCCACACCTTGTTATCTCAGATTCTCAAGCATCGGCAGTTCCTACTATCTCTGGGCTCTGATGACTGATTTTCACTGTTTACCCTGATATATAATCACTCCGGATCAATCACCCACAATGACTCTCGTTTGTGTGTTGACGGTGCACATCTCACCTCATTTCAGAGCTCGGAGAGGATCCATGCATGTTAAGCTGGCAAATTTCACTCAAGTCATCCTAACAGTCTCGTATTAAGACCATAAACTTTAGTAGCAGAAAGAGACCATCCAGCCCATTCAGTCTGCTCCACCATTTACTGATCTCGTGTCTGATATGATAATCCTGAGCTGCACTTTCTTGCCATTCCCCATAACACTTGATACCTTTACTGATTAAAAATCTGCCAATCTCACCATTTAATACACTGAACGACCCAGATCTGACAAGCCTCTGCTGTAAGGAATTCCATAGATTCACCATCATTTGAGAGAATAAACTTTTCCTCATCTGTCTTAAATGTGCAACCCCCATTCTGATATTAGGCACGCTCGTGCAGATTGCCCAAAAGGAAAACCATTTTTTGTGTCCAACATATTAAATCGCAAAGAAATCTGTATGCTGTAATAAGGCGCAAGTATTATTTTTGCAGTACTGTGTTTGAGCACGTGAAGTCATTGGATTTCAGCACTTCCTCCTGTTTGCTTTCATCCCTGATGTCAAACTGTTACTTATTCTGACAAAGCTATTCCCTTCATGTGTTTTCATGTCAGGAATTCACGTTCACTTTAAGAATTTTGAGAGGAACAATAAAATCCTCATTCCTATTTCGGAATCAAGCCATGAACACAACAGTTGCAATGCTGAATCCCAAAAAGGAAGGTGCAGACAATACTTGCACGTTTTCTGTCTTGACACTGCTTTTGATCTTTTGTTTCAGTTGCAAAATATTAGTCAGTGATATTTTAACAC
This sequence comes from Stegostoma tigrinum, assembly GCF_030684315.1. Taxonomy (NCBI): domain Eukaryota; kingdom Metazoa; phylum Chordata; class Chondrichthyes; order Orectolobiformes; family Stegostomatidae; genus Stegostoma; species Stegostoma tigrinum. Next base: position 642,438 of record NW_026728811.1, read on the forward strand.
CACGGAGAAAGAACCTTCGGCCCATTATATCTATGCAGTCATCAAATATCTCACTTATAAATAAAAACCGGAGGAAGGGTCACCTGACCTGAAACGTTAACTCCGTTTTCTCCTCCACAGATGCTGCCAGACCTGCTCAGCTTTACCAGAAACTTTGTTTTTGATCTCACTTCTAAAGCCAGTTTCCAGGGCTTGGCCCAGCACCTCGTCTGCTTTGACGTTTCAAGTGCTCATCCATATAGGCAGTCAAAGTTTGAGGGCATCAGTGGAACAAAAACACTTTCTTCAACAAAGGAAAGGAAAGCATTGCTGGTTGCTACAACATGAAACTACATTTTCCTCTTTGAAGACAGCTATTAAATCCAAACTGTTTCTCAGAGCCATTTGCCAGTTTCCGCCATGATGCCAACAGTGTAGAATGAAATCCCACACCGCCTGAGGTTACCACTAATGACTTTCTACATTCAACCTCTCTGCTGACATGAGTTGTGGTGTCCCTCAAGTTCAGCCACCATCAGTTTTGTCTCTCTAATAAGAAAGCAGTCCTCTGACCCAGAATGTGTATGGCATCTGAGTGTCAGACTCAGTGTGTGACTCAGTGTCAGATTTTGTAATTTACAACGATGGGCACTTAACCCAAAATTCCGAGTGCTGTGCACAGCATTGCTGATCACTGCGCGCGCGCTCTAAGTTCCCAAGTGCCCACTGTCTAGAGCTTGCGCACTGGGAGTGATCCTGAGCAGCAGTCGCTGTTTCCCTCGACTCCACAAGAGGTAATAGTAAGGCGGAACGGGGGAGGCAATAGACCGGTCAGTGAGACGGGGAGAATTTCTGAACACTTTGCGAATGTGACAGATCCCGTATAAAGAAGCAATCTGTCCCGGTTTCATAAAATGTTAAAATCGAGGCTCCCGCTCAATGGCAGACTGTGGGTAACGGCAGCCATCTTTGTAGGAGGCAGAGGGCATCAAGGCGCATGTGCGGTTGTCCTGGGCCAGGGGCAAGAAAGTTGTGAATGTCTCTCCTGGACTGACAGAGATGGCGTTTTTATAAGTGACAATGGGAACTGCAGATGCTGGAGAATCCAAGATAACAACGTGTGGAGCTGGATGAACACAGCAGGACAAGCAACATCTCGGGAGCACAAAAGCTGACGTTTTGGCCCTAGACCCTTCATCAGAGAGGGGGATGGGGTGAGGGTTCTGGAATAAATAGGGAGAAGGGGGGGAGGTGGACTGAAGATGGAGAGAAAAGAAGATAGGTGGAGAGGAGAGTTTGGGTGGGGAGGTAGGGAGGGGATAGGTCAGTCCAGGGAGGATGGACAGGTCGAAGAGGCGGGATGAGGTTAGTAGGTAGGAAGACCTACCCGTCTTCCCCGGACTGACCTATCCCCTCCCTACCTCCCCACCTCTCCTGTCCTCTCCAACTATCATCTTTTCTCTCCATCTTCGGTCCACCTCCCCCTCTCTCCCTATTTATTCCAGAACCCTCTCCCCATCCCCCTCGCTGATGAAGGGTGGAGGCCCGAAATGTCAGCTTTTGTGCTCCTGAGATGCTGCTTGCCCTGCTGTGTTCATCCAGCTCCACACTTGTTATCTTGGCGTATATATAAACTGCTTTTACAGGGAGTTGGGAGAGGAGCATTTAAACAGCAAACTCCAAATCAAGGAAATAGTTGCTTCTTCCGAAATTGTGTCCCAGATTGACTGAGGTGGCTTTTGTAATTTTTTTACAGCACATCAGAAGAGGATTTCCAGATCGGAAACTCAAACCAAATGATCTAAGCATGCCTTTTTTATTCATTTAGCACTGGATATTATTGGCCTTTAAAGGGAAGTATTGAGTAAAATAAAAATAGCACAAAATTCCTTTCTTACATTTCCCAGTAACTATTGTCCTATATTTTAAATCTGTGTGCCAAACAGTTTTACTGTCAGCAAAGAGGAACAGCTGCTCTTTATCCACCTGATTTAAACCTGGACACCTTTATCAAATCAGAGATAGCAAGAACTGCAGATGCTGGAAACTGAGATAACACACTGTGGAGCTGAAGGAACATAGCAGGCCAGACAACATTGGAGGAGGAGGCAAGTTGACATTTCAGGAAGGGACCTTTCATCAGAACATTTTCCTCCAGGTCCATACTGTATTATCACCCCCTTTATCTACTGTCATATTGACCTCCTTTGCACTATGAGGGGCAACTTCAATTTCTCCAATGTGACCTTAAAACCAGTATCCCTCAGTTCTTTAAACATTCTGCTGAATTTCTTTTTGAATGATGAGTTGACCATCACATCCTTCATGGAGGTCACCTTTTTGTGCAGACCCAAATGCTGTCTGTTCAAATGAGTGATGCTATGACACGTGGACAATTACTCAGTGACATCACTCTGAGTCTGAGGTATCCTGAACTGTGATAGTTTCCTCTGACTCCAGTGCTTTTGATAACTTTCCAGGGGTAGAGATTAGCATTTGATTTTATAGTTGGAACACAATGAAATTATTTCAGTATTTTTTAACCAGAAATCTGCACAATTCAGCTTCTCGTGCTGTTCTCAGACATCTGACTCTGGGGCTGGTGTTCCTTCTTTCACAGCATTGTGAGAGCTCATGTGGGAAGATGGAGCTGTTAAGGCAGCAGCACATGGTTGGTAGAATTTTCTCACCCCCATAATATCGTGAGACTGATGTTAAAAGTTGCTGTATAACACTGATGAATGAGAGCCCATCCATTGTCCTGGTTCATTTCTGCTCTCCTCGATCAGCTCTGTCATGTCTAAGTTCCTCTGTCTCCAATAATGGGTGTGACTATCCTAGATATTTTATTGTTACCTTCATTCGCTCTCTAAATGAGGTTTATACAGCAGAAAATTGCCTGACCATTTGCTGCTGGCAATTATATTTCCTGAGTACGTCCCACAATGCTGTTCAGCGAGGAGTTACTCATGAAATGGTGATGAAGGAACTGTGATATGTGTCCAAATCAATGACAATTAATTGATATCATTGTAGTATCTTTCACTGAATGGAAACATCCAGGCTGTTCCCCAGGAGTATTACAATGCAACGTTTGACCAGAATCATCAATAACATGTTAGGAAGGTGACAAAATGCTTTATGGTCAAATTTGTTGTTTTGAAGGCATATTTGCAAGTACAAAACTGAGGCAGAGAAAGGGAGAGTTTTAGTGAGGAAATTTCAGCATTTGTGGCCTTGGCAGCTGAAACTTGAGGGCACCAAATGTGAAACATTAAAAAACAAGAATTTTCAGGAGTATGGAATTAGAGATAATGCAGGTATCTGGAAGGGCATTTTTTTAAAAAAAATGTCATTCTTGGGATGGGGGTGGGCACGATGGGCTGGTTTAGCATTTAGAATAGCTGGTTTAGAATTCTATCAAGTTGGTAAGACATCAACTTTCCTGCTCCCTATCACTGATAAGCCCATTTTCTTCCAAATGTAAATAGATCTTATGCCTCAGTATTTTCTCCAATGGCTTCCCCATCACAGACGTCAGGTTCACTGGCCCATAATTACCTGGATTATCCTTGCTACCTCCTGAAACAAGGGGACAACATTAGCAATTCTCCAGTCCTCCGGGACCTCACCCGTACTCAAGGATGCTGCAAAGATATCTGTTCAGGCCCCAGCTATTTCTTCACTCGCTTCCCTCAAAAGCCTGGAATCGATGACATCTGGGCCTGGGGACTTGCCCACCCTAATGCCTTTTAGAATACCCAACACTCCCCCCAACCTCCCTCCTTATGCCGACTTGACCGACAGTAATCAAAAATCTATCACCAACCTCAAAATCTGTCATGTCTTTCTCTAAGTGAATACAGAGTTAAAGTACTCATCAAGAATCTCACTCATTTTCTCTGACTCCTTGCATAACTTCCCTCCTTCATCCTTGAGTGGGCCAACTCTTCCTCCAGTTACCCTCTTGCTCCTCATGTCTGTCAAAAGGCTTTGGGAATTTCCTAAACCCTGTTTGCTAAAGATATTTCATGATCCCTTTCAGCCCTCTTATTTCTTCGTTTCAGGTTAGTCCTACTTTCCCGAACATTACAGCACAGTACAGGCTCTTCGGCCCTCGATGCTGTGCCAACATGTCATACCGATCTGAAGCCCATCTAACCTATACTATTCCATGTACGTCCATATGCTTATCCAAATTCTTCCAAAGCTTCGTCTGTTTTCAGTCGCCTAGACCTTATGTATGCTTCCATTTTCCTCTTTGTCAGTCTCACAATTTTACCTGTCATCCATTGTTCCCTAATCTTGCCCTTTCTGTCACTCATTTTCACAGGAACATGTCTGTCCGACAGTCTAATAAACCTCTCTTTAAAAGTCTCCCACATATCAAATGTGGATTTACCCTCAAACAGATGCTCCAAATCCACTTTCCCCAGTTCCTGTCAAATTTTGCTATTGTTGGCCTTCCCCCAGTTTAGCACTCTTCCTTCAGGACCACGCTCTTCTTTGTTCATCAATATTTATTCCCCAACACCAGGCTCAGTATGGCGCCTTAATAAGTTGGAGTATTTACACGCAGCTCTAGAAAACCCTCCTCCATGATCCTTAAAAATTCTGCTCCATCTAAACCACTAACTCGAAGTGAAGATAACAAAGTGTGAAGCTGGACGAACACAGCAGGCCAAGCAGCATCTCAGGAGCACAAAAGCTGACGTTTCAGGTCTAGACCCTTCATCAGAGAGGGGGATGGGGAGAGGGTTCTGAAATAAATAGGGAGAGAAGGGGAGGCGGACCGAAGATGCATAGAGGAGAAGATAGGTGGAGAGGAGAGTATAGGTGGCGATGGCATAGGTCAGTACGGGGAGGACGGACAGGTCAAGGAGGCGGGATGAGGTTGGTATGTGGGAAATGGAGGTGCGGCTTGAGGTGGGAAGCGGGGATAGGTGAGAGGAAGTACGGGTTAGGGAGGCGGGGATGAGCTGGGCTGGTTTTGGGATGCTGTGGGGGAGGTGGAGACTTTGAAGTTTGTGAAGCCCACATTGATACCATTGGGCTGCAGGGTTCCCAAGTGGAATTTGTGTTGCTGTTCCTGCAACCTTCGGGTGGCATCATTGTGGCACTGCAGGTGGCCGATGATGGACATGTCGTCTAAGGAATGGGAGGGGGAGTTAAAATAGTTCGCGACTGGGAGGTGCGGTTGTTTATTGTGAACCGTGCGGACGTATTCTGCAAAGTGGTCCCCAACCCTCCACTTGGAAAGTCATCTTGGGGCCTGGGATGGGGGTGAGGGAGGAGGTGTCGGGGCAAGTGTCGCACTTCCTGTGGTTGCAGGGAAAGGTGCCGGGAGAGGTGAGGTTGGAGGGGATTGTGGAGCGAACAAGGGAGTCACGGAGTGAGTGGTCTCTTCAGAAGGCAGACAAGGGTGGGGATGGAAAATGTCTTGGGTGGTGGGATTGGATTGTAGATGGCGGAACTGTCGGAGGATGAAGTGTTGTATCCGGAGGTTGGTGGGGTGGTATGTGAGGACGGAAGGGATTCTCTTAGTTCGGTTATTGCGGGGTCGCGGTGTGAAGGACGTGTTGTGGGAAATGCGGGAGACGTGGTCAAGGGCGTTCTTGACCACTGCAGGGGGAAGTTGCGGTCCTTGAAGAACGCAGCCATCTCGGATGTGTGAGAGTGGAATGCCTCATCCTGGGAGCAGATGTGGTGAAGGCGAAGGAATTGGGAATAGGGGATGGAATTTTTGCAGGGTTTGGGTGGGAGGTGGTGTACTCTAGGTAGCTGTGGGAGTCGGTGGGGTTGAAATGGGCATCAGTTTCTAGCTGGGTATCTGAGAGGGAGACAGAGAGGTCAAGGAAGGTGAGGGATGTGTTGGAGATGGCCCAGGTGAACTTGAGGTTGGGGTGGAAGGTGCTTGTGAAGTGGATAAACACTTCGGTCCTCCTCCCCCTCTCTCCCTATTTATTTCAGAACCCTCTCCCCATCCCCCTCGCTGATGAAAGGTCTAGGCCTGAAACGTCAGCGTTTGTGCTCCTGAGATGCTGCTTGGCCTGCTGTGTTCATCCAGCTTCGCACTGTGTTATCTTGGATTCTCCAGCATCTGCAGTTCCCATTATCTCTGATCATAACTCTAAGTGAATCCCAGTCAATGTTGGGAACGTTAAAATCTCCCGTCACCACCACCCTGTTGCTCCTACATCTTTCCACAATCTGTCCACATATTCGTACCTCCTAAAGTGGAAACTCCTTCCCTTACAGCATTGAGAGAGCTGATGTGGGAAGAGAAAGCTGTTAAGACAGCAGCACATGGTTGGGAGAATGAGCAGTGGTAAAAATCTCATTTGGATACACTCAGTAGAAGGAAGCAAAAAAAAACACGAAACAGAGCTCAAGGACACACAAAAGTAGAAGCAGAGAAATAAGACAAGTGCAGAGAGGGGAATGTGAGAGGACCGTGAGGAGTGTGTAACGATAGTTAAGTCCAGAGGTAACAAAGGAATGGATGAGTGTTTCAGCAGCAAATGAGCAAAGACTCGGAAGAGTTGGGTAATGTTACTGTGGCAGAATTAGGCAGTCTCAATGACGGTGGGGATATGTGGCTGAAAACTCAGTTCGGGATGAAATATTTCACCACGGTTATGACTTTTTGGTTCAAACTCAGGCAATTGCCACAGAGGGTTTGGAGTCAGTTGTGACGCAGTGGAGTTTGTGTTGGGGAAACATGATAAAGGCCTTGGTTTTGTCATTAGTTAATGGGAGGAAATTTCTGCTCCACCAGGACTGGATGTCAGCAAAGTTTGGATGGTTTGTGACCTGGAGGGAATTTAGAGATGTTGGTGTTCACATCCACCTGCTACCCTGCCCATTCTCAATGATGGAGGCTGGGTGTTTAAATGACTCTGACAAAATTCTGATCAAGTTGCTGGTGTTCAAAATCCCTCGCTTTCATTCTCTATCTTCACACAGAAGCCGGTGTCTTGTGAGAGATTGTCTCTGACTCTCTTGTTTTTTGTTTGATGTCAATTTCACAGGATATTAGAAGGGGAAGACGAACACAACCAAACATCACGCCCATTTCATCACAAATGGAACATGATCAGATTTTAAACCTGGTAGGAAAACGGTCCATTCACACTGGAGAGAAACTACGCATGTTGTGTGTGTGGACAAGGCTTCAGCCAATCATCAGACCTCACAAACCACAAATGCAGTCACACTGGGGTGAAACTGTGGAAATGTGGAGATTGTTGGGAGGAATTCATTTCCACATCTGAGCTGAAAACTCATCGACAGATTCACGCCAGTAACAGGCCATTTACCTGCTTAATGTGTCGGGAGGGATTCACTCAGTAATCTCACCTGCTGCAATGCCAGCTCATTCACACTGATAAGAGACCATTTCAAAGCCCAGCCTTTGGAAAATGCTTCAGAACATCCCGGAACCTGATGTCCCATTAACTAGCTTGCATTAATGAGAGACCTTTTAAATGCCAAAACTGTGGAAAATGTTATAAAACCTCTGGAAACTTGGCGGCCCATCAACATCTTCACACTGAAGACAGACCCTTTAAATGTCGAGACTGGAAAATACTATAAAACATCTGGGGACCTGATGACCTACCAAAGTGCTCACGTGGAGGAGAGATCTTTTAAATGCCCAAACTATGGGACGTGCTTTATAAGTCCCAGGGATCTCTTGTCGCATCAACTAGCTCACATTAATGAGAGACCTTTTAAATGCTCAGCCTGCAGAAAATGCTACAAAACCCCCGGACCTGATATCCCACCAACAATTTCACCCTGAAAAGGGACCATTCAGGTTCTGTCACTCTGGGACTGGGTACAGGTGATCATTCGACCTCACAGAACACCAGCAGGTTCACACTGGGAAGAGACCATTCAGCTGCTCCGAATGTGGGAGCGCATTCACTCAGTCGTCTAACCTGCTGAGACACCAGCAAATTCACACTGGAGAAATCTTTCAAACGCCCAGACTGCTGGAAGCGGTGCAGAAGCTCCTGGGAACTGAATTGTCATCTACATGTTCAAGCTGAGGAGAGACCTTATAAATGCTGCGATTATGGGAATCCCTGTGCAAGATCATGGAGGTAGTTTTATCATCAATGTGTTCAAATTGAGGAGAAACCTTTGAAATGTCCGGTCTGTGGGAAGTGTTATCGAAGTTCTGTCGAACTGATGTCCCATCAACATTTTCACATGATGAGGTATCTTTTCGGAGGCTTTCATTGTGGGACTGAGTTCAGGTGATCATCTCAACTCTCAGTAAACCAGCAAGTTCACACTGGGTAGAATGTATTTACCTGCTGCATGTGAGGAAAAAGAAAAGAACACTTGGGTCACTCCTCAGCCCTGCTGAGACAGCACAGAGCCACCCTGGCGAACAGGCCATTCACCTGCTCTGTGTGGGGGAAGGAATTCATTCATTTGACAATCCGGCTGAGACAACATAGAGTTCACAGATCTCAATGGTAATTTGACTTAGCGGTTCAAAACATTCATGACTGAAAGCAATTCTTTAAATATTCTGGATAAAAGTGAAAAAAAAAAACCTTTGTTTCAAACAGTGTGGCAGGTCACTGTAAAGATGTGATCATGGAGTACTTGGAAGAGGCAGCGTGGCTTCCCCAAGGGGGCTCCATGCCTGACAAATCTGATGAAATTCTTTGACGGGGTACTGAGCATCCTGGATGAGGGGGAACCAGTGGAAGTGATCTGTTGGATTTTCAGAAGGCATTGACTGGCTGCCGTACAGGAAGCTGCCAAATAAGGGAAGTGCCCGTGGTCTTAGGAACAAAGTACTGGCATGGATTGAGGATTGGCTGACTGGCAGAAGGCAGAGAGTTGGGATAAAGGAGACTTTTTCAGAATGACAGCCGGATGACTAGTGGAGTTGAGCAGGAGCAAGTGTTGGCACCACAGCTATTCATGCAATGTATTAATGAGCTGGACAAAGGAATTAAGGACATGGTCGCTAAGTTTGCAGATGACTCAATGATAGGTGGAGGGACAGGTTGTATCGATGCTGTGGGAAGCCTTCAGAATGACTTGGTCAGGCTGGGGGAGTGCACAAAGAAGTGGCATGCGGCATCCAGTGAAGGAAAGTGCAAGGCTATTCATATGGGTGGGAAGAGTAAAGACATAGACTATTTTCTGAACATGGAAAACCTTCAGAAATCTAAAGTCAAAAGAGACTTAAAAGATTCAGTTCAGGATTCTTTGTAAGGTTGACATGCAGGTTCAAATGGTGGTAATAAGGCAAAGGCAATGTAGGCATTCATTTGAAGACAGCTCGAGCGGAAATGTACTGCTGAGCATATAAAAGGTGCTTGTCAAACCGCAGTGGGAAAATTGAGTAGTTTTGGGTCCTGTATTAAGAAAAGATGTGCTGGTGTTCGAGGGATCCAGAGGACGTTTACAAGATTGATTGCAGGGATGAAGGACTTGTTAAATAAAACTAAAAAAGAATCACATATTAGACATAAACAATTGGGAGAAAATGAATCTTTCGAATAGTATGAATAGTGTGGGGTCATTCCTAAGAGGAGCACCAGGAAAGCAAAGAGAGATATGAGATAGTCTTGGTGAGTAAGTTTGAGGATGTCTCAAAGGAATGCCACAAGTACATTAGAGAAAGAGAGCAATGAGAGAGAGTTGGGCTCCATACAGATGAAGGAGTTGATCTTTGTGTTGAGTCTCAGGAGTTGGGAAACATATTACTTGAATATATTGCCTAAGTTTTTAGTGTGGAGAAAGAAATGGAGGCTGGAGAACTCAGGGAAATAAATAATGATATTTTGAAAACAGTTCACATTATAAAAGAGGAAGTGCTGGTGGTCTTAAAAGGTATAGACGTGGATAATTCTCTGGGTTCTGAGCTAGTATGTCTCGGGCACTTTGGAAAGTTAGGGAGAAAATTGTGAGCCGCTGCAGAAACATTTGTATCGTCTCTAAATAATGGTGAAGTTTCTAATAACTGGAGAATGGCTGGTGTTTGCATTTGTTTGAAAACTGATGTGAGGAGAAGCCTGAGAACCATAAATCTGTGAGCCGATGCATCTCGAGAGTCACTGACTGATTAGGTATAGTCAGCATGGTTTTATGCAAGAGAAATCACGCCGCACACACTTCATTGAGTTTTTGTGAGGAAGTGACTAAGAAGGTTGATAAGGGCACAGCTGGTCACATTGTTTACTTGGAGTAAAGTGAAGCTTTCAACAAAGTTCCTTGTGACAAATGCATTATTAAAGTTAGATCACATGGGATTCAGGATGAGCTTGCTAATTGGATACAGAGTTTGTTAATGGCAAGAGACAAACTGGTGCTGGATGTTGCTTTTCAGAATGGACACCTGTTCAACAGGGTCTTCTGCTGGGTCCACTTTCGTTTGTCATTTGTGTAAATGATTCAGATGGGACTATAGAAGGCATGGTTAGTAAGTTTGTGAGTGATTCCCAAATTTCTGGTATGGTGGCCAATGAAGATATTTAAGATTACAAAGAGAGCTTGTTCAATTGGGTCAATGGGCTCAGGAGTGGCAGATGGAGTCTAAATTTGAATAAATACACGGTACTGTGTTTTGGTAAAACAAACAAGGACAGGACTGATACAATTGAAAGCTTTGTGAATCATCGAGGAGAGTCGTATCTGAACTTCAGGCGAGGGATAAAAAAAGGTGCGGGCTCCACTTGAATGTGGTGATCTGAGGGCAATGGGGAAGGGGAGGGAAAGGCTGGATTCCCCTGTTTCTCCATCCAGCTGGTTACTTCCCTGTATTTTATCTTGGAAAATCTGGAAGAAATTCTGCTGTGACTTGTTGTCATTTTAATGGGGAGGTGGGTGGGATGGGTGTGCCAGGATATCGGAAGGGAGTGGGATCCCACCCCCTCTATATGCCATTCCCTCCTACCACCCCCGGTTGGTCTGTGTGAAGTTTGTGAGTAAATGGAGCGAATTGTTTCCATTGACTGGGACTTCATTCCTCTCTCTGGTGTTGAGCGTTGAGGGAATGGGGAGGTCAGCGCAGGCTCTGGATTGGAGATAAGGAGGGGGATCAATATTTCAAAGGGGCCGAAACTGCACGGCCTGACACCCACACTCCCTCACGGCCAATGTTTGGTGTGAAATTAATCCTCTCTCATCAACAAGTGACTATTGTTTTGCTGCTTGTGGGAACCGGCACGGTGGAGAGTGTAGGGGCCAAGATGGTGGTATGGAGGGAAATTGGAGACAGCTGAAAGAGGGACAGGGCTGAGGGACATAGATATAGGTTCTGAGGAAAAGGGGGTGAGGGATTAACTCCAGTGTTCAGTCTGAGCTAAGGTCTAAGTTAAAATGGGGTGTTTAGTAGTTGCTGGTGGACTCAGTGGGGGAATCCTGTTTTCACGTTGCAATCTTGCTGTGTGGGGACAACCTGCAGCCTTTTCCTCTACAGGAGCAGGGGTCCACCATTTCCAAATTCAGATGAGGTGGGTGTGTCGGCGCTTCTGATCTTGGCCGGTGAAGGATATGGAAACCTTTAGTCTCTTCAGTATGGGGAACCTGGGGAAAGCTGTTGGGATGCTGCTGTGCAGAATGTCCTTCATTCCGCAGTCAGTCCTTCAGTTTGTGGGGGCAGGGTGTGGTTGGCTCCAACAAAGTTTTGAGGGAATCCCTTCGAGGTACATTAAGTGGCTGCCTGTGGAATCTTGCTGTGCATCCCCTTGGTCTGCGGAACAGCCTCAAACGTGTTGTGTGTCTGTCTACAGGGCCCTGAGCGGACACTGCTGACAGCTTTTAGTGGGTGAAATGCATCGTCCCTCCTTTACCCTCAACTCCGATCACTCCCACCTCTTGTCATCGCCTCACCCTTCAAAATGCGATATTGGTGTCGCAAACGTCAAGGAGACACGGCGGGGAGATTGCAACTTGTGGAAAATGTAAGGCAGGAGTGTTTCAATCAAAACAGAGGAGATGGAGACTGAGAGAGAGAGAAATAAATACCGATTGTCAAGAGCAAGGAAAGCTGAACGGAGAGGTCGATGGCGTCAAAGAGAAGAAGATAGAGGGACAGAGGAGTGAGAGAGAGTGAGATGGGGCAGAGACAGGCAGAGAGGAAGAGAGAGAGAGAGAGAGCGATTGTTGAGCAACAGAAAACAGAGCAGAGATGGAGAGGTGGATGGGGCAGAGAGGGAGAGAGACAGAGGGACAGCCACAGACAGAAAAGTGACAGAGAGAGAGAGGGAGAGTTTGATCAATTCTCAAGAGTAGGACAAAGTTGCACAGAGATAGAGAGGTGGATTGGGACAGAGAGAGGGAGGGAAGACTGACAGTGATAGAGACAGTGACAGAGAGAGAGAGAAAAGTAAGTGTATCAGTTCATCATTAATATGTCATGTAGAAACAGCCCCAATCCTGGAAGTAGTGGTCATGGGGTCTATGCCTGCTGAATGGGAGTGGGACGGTCTTTGGTCTTTTTATTGTTTTTTTACCGCAGGGCGTCAGAAACTCATCTGGAGCGACAAAGAGAGAGACGCAGGCTCCGGTGAGTGACTCCCCATCAGTGATTAATTGTCCAGCCTCTCAGAAAGTAAACACTGGATGCAGTCAGAAAGCATTTCTCCCCTGAACCGAAGTCAAATTTGTTCCTATTCTCGGGGTTTAAAATCAGGGAAAGTGCTGATAAATTGGGGAAATTTCGAAAGTCAGCCTGTGATGGAATCTCATACGTTTCTCTTCATTTTTGTTTCAAAACTTTGGCTTTGATGGATCAATTTCCTTCTCTTCCACCAGAGGAGATTACTGAGAGACTGAAGCTTATACACATACAGTGGTGGACACATTCTCTGGCAGTGGAGATGTTCGGGGTCGTGTAGTTGGGGATGTCCGGTGGAGGGGAGCCTCATCATCTGGAGTAAATATCTCTCTGTCCTCACTTTAAACAGAAACACTGAGGTGGTTTGAGCCTCTTCCTGTTCCCTCTTGAAGATGATGGGCTGTTCTGGAGGTCGTAGGGCAATTGGGGGAAAGGGTCAGATTATGGAAGCTCGGGCAGAGATTGGTGTGATTTTGCTGTGTTTTAGGTGATGGGTGTAGGTTTTTTGTTTTCATTTCTTGTCTGTCTTTCCAACCTCGCCCCTGAGGTGATTAGATTCGGGAGCTGAAATTTGGGACGAAGCACTGATTGGGAGAATTAAATTGTTCTGCCGTGAGGAAGCTTCGGACAGAGCTGGAACCAAAGAGAAAGAGAGAAATGAGAGCATGATAATAAACCAGCCTGTCTCCTTGTCATTCATTTGCACACTTGTATGCTCACAGGGGAAAATAATTATGGGGTTCAGGCTGTCCCTGAGATTTGTAAAACAAGGGGATGAGCTCTGGGCTGGAGGTGTGGGGGAGAGAAAGTGGAAAAAGGGGGCTGCTGCTAAGTCTGATGTCACTGCCTTCCACTCTCTTTGCCTCCATATTCTCGCCTTCCTGTCCTTCCCACAGTTTTCTATAAATCCTTGTCTCCCCATCATTCTTCACATCCACCCCTGTTCACTCTCCCACATCCCTTCATATTCCTCCCTCCAAATGTCTTGTCCCCTTCCCAGGTTTTTCAAGAACCATTTCATTGTTCAGTCTTGCTGATTTCCAAGTTTACCCATTCACCTCTCCTCAACACTCCTCTCTCTTTCTCTCTCTCATTGTCCTGTGTGATCTTGATGTTCCTTCCTGAGGGTCATTTTGTCTGCATCCCCATACCACCCTCCCCCCCATCTCTGTCACTCGTTCTGAATGGTATCTCTCTTTCTGCTCTTCTCTCTCTCGATTTTTCACTGTCCCTTCTGTCTGTCCCACTCTCTATATCTGTCCTTTCTCGTCCTGTCCATGGGATTTCTATCTTTCTCCTATCTCTGTGTCTCTCTCCTCTTTCTCTTTTTCCTTGTTTTCAATGGGATCTCGCTCTCTCTCTCTCTCTCGCTCTCTCTCTCCATCTCCATCTCTGTCCTTCTCTGTTCTTCATGCGAAATGCCAGGGGATCTTCCTGGTCTTTGCAGTGCCTACATGTTGCACCATTACACTTTGGCTAAAGTGAGTGGTAGTCGGGCTTGGGGTGAGCCTGCGAAATGGGATCTTGCTTTGCAGTAAGGCAGTCAATGAACAGGCCAGAGTATCTCTGGGGTGCAGTCAGGGATCCAGTGAGGGTGAGGTGATATTTGGGTTTTGCACATGGAGGGAGATACAGTGGGCTATCTATACACAGTGGAGGCATCACAGAGGAATGAAGAAAGAGGGTGTAGCTACACTGGCAGCAATCAGAAACTGTGAGGCTGAACATTTTCATCGGGGTAAAAGTCACGGGGGAAATATTTAAACAGGTGCGCAAATTTGTGGGAGGCAATATTTGAGATGACTTAGTGGGGAGTTTGCAAAATTGCGATGGAGAACAAACTTTTGGGGAACTGCAATTGGGAAATACCATAATTGTGGGGACAATACTTGGTCGGTAGGCCCACAAAATATTGGTATTGGGGGGGGGTGCAATATTGCATTCACCAGCACAAGGATTTGGGATGGGGATACAATACTGTAAGGGTGGGACAAAAGTTTGACATTCCTCTGGGAGGTAAAGAGAGGGACAAAACTGGGCGGCAGCGAAACTTGGCGGTTATATTGTAGGCAGAAAATTGAGGAAGAAGAATGTGAAATGAGAGAGGTATATGAGTCTCAAATGAAATAACAAAATTCTAGGGTCAAATTTGTAGGGGCAGTCACATTTGTGGAGGGGAGGGGTTGGAATTTGGCAATTTTGAATGGAAACAAAATTTTTGGAGTGGTGAAGGAAAGAAAGCGGCAGTGCAACAAGACACCAGGAGATGAAATAGAGAAAAATGGAGGGAAAGGAGAGAGAAATATGGAGGGAAAAGACAGAGAGAGAGAGAATGATAGGGGAGGGAACAAAGAGAGAGTGGTGGGGGGCAAAGAGTTGTTGCTCGTGAGAGACAGAGAGAGAGAATGAAACAAAATGATCTAAACTAGACTGTGAGAGAGACAGAGATTCAGGTGAGAGAAAGAGACAAGGACTGAGAAAGACCAAAAGGGAGACAAGAGGAGAGACTTTGAAAGAAAGAGACAGAAACACAAAGAGGGAGAGAGAGAATGAAACAAAGAGAGACAAGAGTAGAATGTGAGCGAGAAAGAGACTGACAGAGATAAAGCAAAGGGAGACAAAAGGAGAGGCTTGGAGAGAAAAACAGGGATGCAAAGCGAGAAAACAGAGAAAAAGAGAGGCAAGAAGAGGAGGTCAGTGAGATACAGCCAGGAATTCAGGAAAGATACAGAGTCTGAGGAGCCAATACTCACCAGGGCTGCTTCTGGAAGAGGGTGGTACAGGTCCAAAGCTGGCATTGAGATTCCAGCTGTACTCACACTGGCACAGTAAGAATAACTCTGAGGCTCACCTCCTGGCTTCATCCACATGAACAAGATAAGTATGGCTGTCATAACCAATTTTATAAACCCCAAGTTATGTCATTCAAACCCCTCTCTCCTCCCAAATCCCAGCTACCCAATCAGTTCCGAGCTGTCTGTACCTGGTACACACATCCTCCAGATATAGAGCAAACCAAGAAGCTTCTTTGTGAGGTTAGAGGTGGGGGGAGGGGTGTGGAGGAGGAGGGGGAAATAAAGCAGCAACTCAGAAGTTCAGTCCAATGTCTCATGATTGTCCCTCCCTTGCACCCCTCCCCCCAACCCGCACTCTCACAAACTCTCTCTCACTCACGCGCACACACACACACACATTGGCCCCAGACCTAAAACCCACACAGAGACAAGGCTGCAGTTTCAAAACGGGTATAAAACACTTTTATCCAGACAAGGGAACTGAGCCTTCTGCAGCCATAACACAAATTGATCCTGCAGGTGAACACAGTATTTTCACACAGACTAACGCAAGGTATGAGTCAAGCTGTGGGTAACCATCAAAGACGGGGGATTACTTTTAATTAGTTTCTGGAATGAATATCAATCTATTTCACAGGTGAACATCAGGGGATTACATGGATCTGTTGCACAAGTGGAAGTTTGTTCATTGTACAAATAATCCTAAGTTTATCAAACACTGTCACCTCATTCCTGACAATAGAATGAGGTACTTCATCGAACTGTCCCACTTTCCCATTGATAGTTCATCAGTAAAAGCTGGGAATTATCTGATTGACGCAAGCAGCATGGATTTGTGAGAGATAGATCAGGCCTCACAAACGTTATTGAATTCTTTGAAGATGTGGCCAAACACATGGATGAAGGTAGAGCAATGGATGTGGTATACATGGATTTACGTAAGGCGTTCGTTGAGGTTCCCCATGGTAGGCTCATGCAGAAAGTAAGGAGGCGTGGGTAGGGAAAATATGGCAGATTGGATTCAGAATTGGCTGACCCTGAGAAGAAAAAGGGTGGTAGTGGATGGAAAATAGTCAACATGTTGTTCAGTTACGACTGATGTACCACAAGGATGTGTCTTGGGTCCTCTTCCTATTTGTAGATTTTGTAAATGATTTTGATGTAGGAGTGGAAGGGTGGATTGGCAAGTTCATGGATGATACAAAGGTGGGTTGAGTTATGAATAGTGCAAAGGGCTGTTCTAGGTTACAAAGGGACATTGATAGGTTGCAGAGCGGGGCAGACAAGTGACGAATGGAGTTTAACCTTGAAAAGTGTGAGGAGATTCATTTTGGAAGGACAAACTTGAAAGCAGAATACAGTGTTAATGGAAAAATCCTTGGCAGTTGGGAGGAGCATGGGGATCTTGGGGTTCATGTCCAAAGTTCCCTGAAAGCTGGTGGATTGAGTTGTTAAGAAGGCGTATGGTGTGGTAGCTTTCATTAATAGAGGGATTGATTTCAAGAGCCGTGAAGTTATGCTCCAGCTATACAAAAGCCAGGTTCGGCCACAAGTGGAATATTGTGTCCAGTTGTGTTTGCCTCATTACAGGAAAGATGTGGAGGCATTGGCAAAGGTGCAGAGGAGATTTACCAGGATGTTGCCTGGAATGGAAGGAAGGCTGTACGAGGGAGGAAAATTTGAGAGAGCTAGGGCTTTTCTCTTTAGAATGATGAAGTGTGAGAGGTTTACAAAATGATCAGAAGTATAGATAGAGTGGACAGCCAGAGACTTTTTCCGCGGTTGGAGGGAGCTATTATGAGGGGACATAGTTTTAAATCGAGTGGAGGTAGATATAGGGGAGACGTCACAGGTAGGTTCTTTACTCAGAGTGGCCGGGGTCTGGAATGCATTGCTAGAGAGGGTAGTGGAGTCGGCCTCTTTGGGGCATTTAAGCTGCTATTAAATAGGCATATGTATGATAGCATAAGGTAGGGGTGGAGGCCAGATAGACCTTAGGTTTAGGGTAAAAGTTCGGCACAGCATCGTGGGCTGAAGGACCTATACATTGCTCTACGCTTCTATGTTCTAGCTCTGTTAATGATGGTTAAATTCGGAGCAGTGTCAGTTACTGCACACAGTCTGTATGAGTGTGTTGTGTTTCTGTGTGTATGTATGTATGTTAAGTTAGAGTCTGCACATATGCATGTATATTTCTGTGTTAATGTCTGTCAGTGTCTGTATGCTTACATGTCAGTGTGTGTCTGTGTTTATGCTTGTCTCTGGATGTGTGCCACGGTGTCTCTCTGTTTATGTGTGTGTGAGAGAGAGAGAGAGAGTCTGTGTGCATCTCTGTAACTGAGTGTGTGTTTCTATCTCAGTTGAACTATCTGTGTATTTGTAGCTGTGTTTTTCTGTTTGTGTGTGAGATAGTGCACATCTAGTGTGTGTACTATTATGTTTGTGCCTTGGGGCTTCTGTTGTTTTGGAGGCAAATCCATAGAAATTGAATTATACCCCACCCAACTTTCTGTCTGACCCTCTTGCGTTTGAAGTGATACAATGGTCAGCTTGATGTATATCTCCATATGTGTCCGTGTGCATATTTGTATCTGCGTGTCTATATCTGGCTGCAATGAGACTCAGGGGAGAAGTTTAAATGAATTAGAAACCGATGAGTCAAAGGCTCAGACTGTCTCTCTCGTACAATGCCACCGCCTGGTGGCCTTCTAACTTCACTACACAAGTGGTACATATTTTTCTGAAGAAGGTATGTCAGGTTGCACAGTTGTTTCATTTTTCAAAGAATGTCTTTAGAGACACAGAGCAGTTTTGCCCAATCGATACTGCCCTTGAGATATGAACAGGAGGCAAAAACAGGAAGAGGGACAGTGTGAATGTGGGAGGGAGAGGGAGCAAGGGAGAAAGGTGAAATGTACCAAGACCAGTTTGGAGTGGGTAACCCAGAGGTGGAAGTAAGGACAGAGTGACTTGTACCCAACTCCTCAACTCAGTTTCATTCCTGTCCTCTACTCTGAGGATGACAACTTGGGGCCAATTCTAATTGTCCGTCCCCCAGCTTCTACAACACAAAGACAAACAACAATACAACTCATTCTGCTGCTTGACACTTCTTAATGAACATTTCAATTATTTACAAATTGAAGTGATTGATACAGTCAGTGGAATGGCACCTTTTCTCACTGGCCCCTGAATTGAGAGAAACATTCAAATGTATCCCTGCCACCCGCTGTGGGATAATTTTGGACAAACCAGCATTACCCTCAGTTTCTTATCCTAACAGCAGGCTGCTTCATTGCTAAAACATCGAACTGAAATGAAAATATCCTGCGTGGATTTACAAATGAATTTCATTGATTGGTGAATTTGGGTAAAAGGATATTCTCCTCTGATTCACTGAATCAGATGTCCGACTGAGCAGAGACTGCCAAGACACCTTCGACTTCTTTTAGAGGCTGGGACATTGAGTCTGGTGTTCTCAGGGACATTCTCTGATCCGAGACATAGAAAAGATTGCTGTCAGAGCTGCTGTGCTTTTGTTGTGATTTTGCGTACGTGAACAGTGAAAGCACTGAATCCTAGACAGTAGGCCCACCAGGGATGAGGACAGAAGTACTATAATTCGACTTCTTTTAGAGGCTGGGACATTGAGTCTGGTGTTCTTAGGGACATTCTCTGATCGGAGACATAGAAAAGATTGCTGTCAGAGCTGCTGTGCTTTT
This sequence comes from Stegostoma tigrinum, assembly GCF_030684315.1. NCBI lineage: Eukaryota > Metazoa > Chordata > Chondrichthyes > Orectolobiformes > Stegostomatidae > Stegostoma > Stegostoma tigrinum. Next base: position 661,526 of record NW_026728811.1, read on the forward strand.
GCTGTGATTTTGCGGATGTGAACAGTGAAAGCACTGAATCCTAGACAGTAGGCCCACCAGGGATGAGGACAGAAGTACTATAGTTTCTTAATGACTCAGCTCCTGCCTTTTTTTAACTGGACATCAATTTCTCCTCAAAGATGATCAAAACATTGAGTTTTAAAGCATGGAAAGAGGAGCATCATCCCAGTTTCCAGGACTTGGCCTGTAGTCTTGTGTGCTGTGACGTTTCAAGTAATCATTTCAATGATAATTTCACCGAAATGTTTTAATCTCAATCAACACAACAAATGGGAGGAAAGTTTGAGATGGGAAAACTGTTTCATGCTCCCTCGGGAAACTTAACCTTACCTCCAGAAGGAAACAAACATGGGCACATTCTACCAAGAGTGACCAAGGCTCCTGGAAAGATCAAACCGCAGAAAGTCGGATTTCACCCACTTGGCTTATCTTGTCCCATTCCAGACTTCAAAACTAGAGTCTGCTTACAGCAAATAAAGGAAGAACTCAGTCACGCCCCTTGGCCTGAGTTCTTCTCCTGTCACTCTGTAGTCTATATGGCCTCACCTCACTCTTCCATCCAAACATTGATCATATCAGCTGCTTCCTGTCCTTCCGAATGGTGTTCCTCAAATTCCTGGAAAGATAAACAGGAGTGTGGCATTTAAAGCACATTTCAGGCCTGTAGAAGAAATGATATTTTCATAATTTCAGATGATGTTTAAAGTGCTCCTTTGGATCTTGGAAACAGCAGGTGTACAAAAATTGCCTAAGGCCCCAGTGAGATGCAAACTCATGACTGCTGGTTTACAAGGCCAGTGCTCTAACCGCTGAGCTATTCAGCCACTAGCCTGACAATAGTCGGAGGGTCTCACGTATAACAAATTACAATGTAATAGATAATGGGATAGCCTGTATACTTTAAATCAAGAAATAACAAAATCGAAACAGAGCTGTAGGTATTATGTGCAGGAAGATGGGAGAAAGCAAGGCTGAATCAGACAGTGCCCAAGTTGATATAAACAGAGATCTTTCCTCAGAACGGAAAGGAGGGGTCATCGACCTGAAACATTAACTCTGTTTTTCTTCACAGCTGCCACCAGACCTGCTGAGCTTTTCCAGCAACTTCTGTTTATGTTCCCAATTTACAGCATCCGCAGTTCTTTTGGTTTTTAAACAGATTTTCACTGGTAGTCTCGTAATAAGGTTTCAGAACCTTCACTACCATGGCCTGCTAATGGTTAACATTTATAGTTAAAAAAAGACTGATCTTTAGAAACAGAATAATGTTGTGAACTAGTCAGAATCACTTCACCACAGTTACAGTTCCACACCAGCAATGTCAGCTGCAATTGTGTGACGTGCAGTCAGTTTGCAACAAGAACAGCAGGGACATTAGGAAAAGTGAATGGTGATAGTGGTTCGTGAGAGCTGACTTAGGCCAACTGGAGAAAGGTTCAATTTGGGTGCTCAAGACTGGTTTTCCCTGTTTATCCTGGTATACAATCAATGATACAATAACTCTCATTTGTGTGTTGTCCTTTGCACACCGGGAGTCACATCAGTTTAACTTGGCACCTAACCCAGGTCAGTTTTGCAGCCCCACGTAAGGATGCTAAATTTTAGAAGCAGAAAGCTTGAATAAACATGATTTTCTTCATCCTGCATCCAGTAAGAGGAAAGGATTTGCTGTTGATTGGAAATATCTCTTTCTGAATTCAATGTCACTCTGCCACAGCAGGAAGAGCTGGAAAATCCTGATGAATTGAAAAATAAAACAAGACCCCGTGTCAAAGCGAGGATGCTGCTGTAGGCACTTATGGGGAGTTACTGCAGAGTGGCCTGAGCACCCAACACACTGCAACTAATGAGTTTCAACGTCATTGAAAACGTTTTTTTTCCAGAAAGTTGATGGGTGAATTGGCAAAGCAAAGACAACTAATCAGGGCTTGTTTGGTATTTAAACACGTGATCTCTCAGATTTTTTACGGGCTGTACAGCCCTCAAAGTGAGAATCATACCCCAAGACCAAACAGCCCTTTTGGCCAAGTTAGGAGCAGTCCCGGTCAAGTTGGGATACCCTCAGAGCGGAGTACATTCCACGTTGCTCATGGGATTACTGTTCAATCTCAAGCACATCTTCTTTCTGACTCCCTGCTCTCGACACAGATTATAAAATTCAGGCTTACCGTTAATGTGAAGAGAGGTTGTGGATGTGCCCTTGCTGTTGCATAGAGATCACTGTTCCTGCGTCTAGTAAGAGGAAGGGATTTGCTGTTGATTGGAAACATCTCTTTCTGAATTCAATGCCACTCTGCCACAACAGGAGAAGCTGGAAAATCCTGATGAATTGAAACATAAAATGGCGTGTCTATAGCTTAAGTAATAAAAGATCAGTGTAATATATTTAACATTGTGCTATCACCGGCTGAATGAAGCAGCTACCCAGAGGGAGGCAGCTGTGTGTGTAAACCGCATGGTGAGCAGTTTGCGTTTTACTTCACACATGAGAGGAAGTGAGAATTTACCCAAACAATGGCACACCACAGCCGTGAAACATTGTTCCCATGGCAAACTTGAAAAATAATCAGAAACGAGTTTGAGATCCATACACTCCGTCGCCAAAAGCCTCCATCCTAGCATATGTTCCAGGGAAGCTGGCCTGCAAATGAGTGGTGTAAACTTAATGTGATTTGTGTGCGGAGCCCTGCCTGTGTCCTGCTCTGAACTTGTAGGGCACTGGGGAATTTGATTCTGTATGTACATCGTTATTATCGACCCGCCTTAAAATGCAAGCAGAGGAAAAGGATCTGAGGGAAAATAGAAACAACTGACGAGATTCCCGACCCTCTTACCGAACATTGTTCAGTAAATTCAGCCACCAAAACACAATATTTCTCCAATTTCACCAGGAAGTAGCATCATGAATATCCTTAATAGAAATATGGAATCCCAAGAATTGCTTAACTTGAAGTCAGAGATGGAAGTGCCTGAGATTGTAATGTAGAAACGTGAATACCTGGGGATGTAATTACATTTCATTGAATGATTCAGCGCCACGTGACCCACGACAAATCATTATATTCCGGGAGCCAGCATCATTGTTGCATCACAGTAGTTGAAGGCTGTCGCCGCTCATGGTGTATGACGTCATGGTGCAGCTGGAAGCCCCCGGGAACAGTTTATTAAAGAAACCTCCCTGAGGGTCAGACTGCCCTGTGTCGGGAAACATTTGGATGGCCAACCACAATCATTACATGTGGTTACAAAATCAACAAACTAAACAAGATCGAGGCATTCTTTTTCCTTCTCAATTAAATTTCAGTATCCATGAAGCGAGATAATGATTTCAGTGGGCCCTTGATTAAACTCCGAAATGATGAAAAGCGATGTCAAAACCATTTAATTGGAGCACTACCCGCCTTGAGTTTTAATCTCATCTCTTGATCCATTCAATCAATGCCTAAATCTATAATGTTCCCATGAAATCACAGCTTGATTACAGCAAAGACTTCATTCAGCCCATCGTTATCCTGAAATGAATCATAGTCAGCTTGAATTTAAACTGAGTAAATTGGAGAGAGACTGCAGAATCAGTTTGTATGTATCAGCACACACGGCCAGTTCCTGGTGGCATGGGTGTACTTGCATTGACTGCGGGCCTGTGTCTCCATGATAAACTGGCAGAGGAACATTGGTATTTTAGTTGTTGCAATCTGAAATTTGAACTGGCTCACACCTGGGTTTAAGAGAGCTTACAGTTTTGTTTCACATCAGTCTCTGTGTCACAACCAATCAAGATGCTCAGCTTTTAACCAATAAAGGTTGTCAGTTAAAAAATTCACTGTTTCCTTTGTCACACATCTCCGGATCGTCAATAGGAACATTAGCTACAAGGAAATATTCTCCAATCATTGAACTGTCTGCGAATATTATGTGCATTCAGGCCCAGGCAACTCAAACCAAGATTCTTCCGAACTAGAAAGAACCTTTGACACTCTCTCTCCAACTCGTTCCATCCCTTTCTCCCTCTGTGTTTCAGCATTTATATGTGTGCGTATGTGTGTCACTGTCTGTATGCACATGTTTGTCTCAGTGTGTGGCTCTGTGTCTGTGTGCTTCTGTCTCAATGTGTGTCTATATGCCTTTGTGTACATACGTGTGTGTACATATGTGTCTGTGTGTTTCTGTCTCTGTATTAGTGTGTCACTGTTGAACTCCCACTGTGTGCAAGCTAGACTGATGTGAAACAAAACTGTAAGCTGAGTGTGTGCATTAGTGTGAGTCTCTGTGGCTGTGTGTTTGTGCCTGTGGTTCTTTCCAGTGGGCTTTCTGTTGTTTTGGGGGTGAATCCATTGAAACGGGGTTAACTCACTTCCCTGTTTTCTCTCTGTCTCTCCCTCTTGAGTTTCAAATGATACAATGGTCATGTTGACATGTGTCTCCATATGTGTTTGTATCTGTGTTTTTTTTCCCTGGTTGTAATCGACTCACTGAAAATCCTGACACAGCAGGTGGTGACATTCCAATTCTAAAAAGATATCTAGAATTAAAAATCTAATGATGACTATGTTGAGGTTGGATGGCTCGCTGAGGTGGTTTGTTGTTCCGCAGACGTTTCGTTACCATGCTTGGTAAGATCCTCAGTGCAGCTTCTGATGAAGCATCAGAGTGCTTTCCCGCCTGGTTTTTAAACTCTGGGGTTCGTTGTGATGGATTGCCTCACTTGTGGGTTTCCTCCATAGTGGAATGTATTTGGGATCGAGTTCAATGTGTTTATTCATCGCCTGCTTCGTGGAGTGCCATGCTTCCAGGAATTCTCATGTTTGCCTCTGGCTTGCCTGTCCCAGGAATTTGGTGCTGTCCCAGTCGAAGTGGTGGTACTCCTTCTCCGTGTGGATTAAGATGAGTGAGCATTGGCCATGTCTTTTTGTAGCCAGTTGTTCAACGATAATGGATATCCAAAGATCTGTGTCAGGAGATGTCTCCAGGAACAGCATCAGAAAGATTCTACATGCCCCGACACACACATCACACTTCCTTACATCAGGAACATGTCAGAACTCACCACAAGACTTCTCGACCACTCGGCATCAGGGTGGCACACAAACCCACATCAACCCTACGACAAGTGCTCACCAGAACTAAAGATCCAATCCCGACCATGGACAGGACCAATGTCATCTGCAAGATCCCCTGCAGAGACTGTGAGAAACACTACATCGGACAAACAGGAAGGAAACTAACAACAAGAGAACATGATCACCAACCCTAACCCTAACCCTATCTTAATCAGTCAGCAGGATGTGAAGTGATGGTACTCAGGAGCGACAGCTTTTCGCTTCTTGAACAAAAAGCAATCGCATGCTGTTAGCATTTATTTGACATCTCTGATCGCCTTTTACATTCAGAAATGTGTTCAGAAACTGCCTTTTGTGCATCTCTAAATAAGCACCGTGGAATTTCGTAAATTTTACTGAGTTGCTTTTTCACGTCTCCAATGCCAGCTTGCAAATCAGCTGGCTGCTACCTGAGATTTGTTCATGTCCACGATTGGAAAATGTTGGAGTAAGGAGAAAGGTAAGGAAGGTGACAGCTCGTAGCTGCACCGAGGTTCGATCAACCTCCCAATGTGATTTGTCGTTCTCGAATTCTAATGCTTGCTCAGTTTTTCAGACAGAGGGTTATCTTTGAGCCACTTACACTGCAAAACGTCGTCGAAGGTAAGTCTACATATGTTGCACGGTATCATCTGGTGCACGACCTGCTCAGGTTGGTGCATTTTCCCAGTAGTCTGGTGTTTCTCACGCTACATGTTAACGTGAAAGTTGTCCTGTTTTGAGCAAAGGGCGGAATCGTTCACCAGAGTGAAAATCTAAATGCCGGAAATGCCATGCAGTTCATGTTTACTTTATCCAAGCATAACCGAATATACTTTCTCCCAGGCACATTACATTTGTCGCCTGACTGAGTCTCACATGACGTGCTCTGCTTTCAGTTGATTTTTGAATTGATCGAGCGGCTATCAGCATCTCGTGGGAAAATAATGTTTGAGTTGGGCACTGCCCGGCAGCTAAGAAAATGGATGAACAAGACAGGGATGGTTCAAGCCTTTCCCTGTGCCTTTGCTTATGTTGTCTTGCAGTAGCAACATCAGAAAGAATCATGTTTGCAGCGCACCTGTCAGTGGCTGTGTGGCCAAGCAGTCTCAGGAGCTGGATTCAGATCCAGTCTCCTCGGAGGCGTGGGTTCAATTCCCACCACTGCCGTTATGCTGGTACCCTGTCATGTTGTTTGTCTGTTCTGCTGAAGCTGGATGGCGATGAGCTGCGATCAGTAGAAAGCAATAGTAGGAAGCATTTTGTTTCCAATCAATGTACGATGCAAGAGAGCACAGAGCTTCCATTGTGCCAGTGGTTATCAATTTTGTTGTGGAAATGGAAAGAGCAGACACTCAACCTTTGGTCTACTCACCAATGTCGACCAGATGTCCCACATTAACACAATCCCATTTGCCAGCATTTGGCCCATATCCCTCTAAACCCTTCCGATTCACTCACACATTCGATATGCCTTGGAAATGTTGTACATTTACCAGGCTGCACCACTTCATCTGGCAGTTCAACACATACTTGCACCACTTCAGGGCAATAAAAGAAATGGCCCTCAGGTCGCTTTTAAATTCCTACCCCTCACTTTAATTACACACCCTCCAGGTTTGGACTCACCCACCATGCGATAAAGACCTTGACTCCTCACCCTGTATAGATTCGTGATGATTATATCAACTTCCGCCAGGTCGTCCCTCAACCTCCGGCACTCCAGGGAAAACTGCCTTAAACCTATTCAGTCTCGCCATACAGTCCGAAACCTGCAACCCTGGCAAAGTCCACGTGAATATTTTCTGGGCGGGTTGACATGATATCTTTTATTTTTCGATAATGCCAATAACGCTGGGCTGCATCGATCTATTTGAAACAGAGAGGTTTAGTGTTGAACTGCTGCACATTTTAATGCTGTAGGAAGGTCAGTGCGCAGGGCAGAGTAGTGGCTGTGTTTCTGTAGTGTAGTGGTTACCACATTCGCTTTACCCAGTGAAAGGTCCCCGATTCGAAGCTGGGCAGAAACAGTGCTGTTGCCCTTTTACAGTGATAGGTTTCTGGATGGACATGAAGTGAGCGTTCTTGTCAGCCAACATTTCTTTGAATGAAGTTGGCCATTTCTGCTTTTGTTGTGGAAAGGAGGATAATTCTATTTCAATGTGGTATGAATCCTTGTTAAATTTCTCTCATTCCTGGCCATGAATGTGCTGAAATGCTCCCTTTCACGTGTGCATTTAGCGTGCCCTAATTCATTCTGGAGCAGTGTAGTGTCACCTTTGCTTTTTGTGTGAAAGCGTTCCAGCTCAAAGTCAAGGAAAAGCTTGATTTGCGGGTGTCGCAGTGCACCGCATATTCCTCTCTGTCAAATGCATCTCAAGGTAGTCTCTGAACGTCCTAGTTCTGCTCTGCCGTGTCTCAAAGTGCATGAATTGAAACCAGAAGCCTTCAGTCACCTTTCGGAGTAGAGAAATGTGTTTGCATTTCTTAGCAGTGGACACAATAGCGGCTCATTCAGCCAACAACAGGAGTGAAGGGATTTACAAGCTCAGATGAACCTCATGACTCATGCTCTCGTAGAGTCATTAGCATTTACGTGTGGTCTCAAGTCAACAACATGCTCGTATTGAAACTGAGGAAATGACAAGACAGGCTACCAATTGATATTGTATCCAATCTTTTCTTTATATCAAAGAGGAGCAAGAAAGTCTAAGCAAGGAGAGATAGAAAAGTGTGCCACATGAAGTTAAAGTGAAGCAACTTGTACCTTAATCATGCAGCAGGATGTGAAGCGATGGTGACTCAGGCACGAGGGCTTTTCACTTCTTGAATGAAAAACAATCACATGCTGTTAACATCTCCGACGTCTCTGATCACCTTTTACTAACGGTCAATGTGTTCACAAACGTGCGTCTCTAAATAAGCACCATGAAATATCGTAAAATTTATTGAGTTGCTTTTCCTCGTTTCCCACACAGGTTTCTGAATCAGCTGGCTGCCAATCTGACATTTGTTCGTGTCCACGATTGGAAAGCTGTGCAGGAAAATTGACGCTTAAGGAGAAAGACAAGGCAGATAGCTGCTCAGACCTGCACCAAGGTTTGAACAACCTCGCAACGTGATATTGTCGTTTTTGATTTCTAATGTTTGCAAAAAGGACAAGCCAGGCTACTAAATAATATTGTTTCCATTTTCTTTTCATTCTTTCACAAAGGATCAAGGAGAGCGAAACAAGGAGGAATAGGAAAGCGAGGCTTGTGAGCTCTGGTGAAACACCTTTTCTCTTATTCAGTCCTCAGCAACTGATGTGAAGGTGACTCAGGTGAGAGAGCTTTTCACCTCCTGAACACAAAGCAATCCCATCGCGTTAGCACTTTTTTGACATCTCTGATTGACTTTTACATTCTGTCTCTACGTACAGAATCTGCCTTCTGTGTATCTCTGGATAATCGAGTTGGGATGTTGAGATGGCATAATGAAAAGGAGCACGATTTTCCCTCCTATTATGTCTTCCAACTTCTCTTCCAATGAAAATACGTGGAATGAAAGAGAAAAAAAAACAGAACAAGCATATTGTATCCGATGACTCTGTTCCAAGGAAGGGTCACCAGACCCGAAAAGTTAACTGCCTTTTTTCCCTTCACAGATGCTGCCAGACCTATTGAGCTTTTCTTGCAAATTTATTCTTGTTCCTGATTTACAGCATCTGCAGTTCCTTCGTTTTTTTTTAATCTGGATGTTTCACTCCCAGAAATGAGCAATAATGCAGTTGGAGCACTCATTCAGAGTCAGTTAACGTGGGCAAAGGCCCGAGAACACTTGTTTTCACTTTGAACGAGTGTTTCCTTTCGGCATGTTCATTGCAACGGTACCTCTGCACCATTCCTACGTTAGGCAATCCAACCACATTTAACAAAACCAGCTTTTTTTCTGGAAATCTCATTGGGCATTGTAGCAAATGTAAGGTAAAGAAGCTGGGTTTGTCTGGGAGTTGAACACAGTGACTTTTTGCATATCTACACTATATCATAATCTAAGCGAGAATCATACCCCTAGACTAACAAGCCCCGCCTGTGTGCACTTGCCTAGCTCTGAACCAGCTGAGACTTACTCAGAGTGAATTGTCACGAATGTTGCTCCGGAAATTCAAACCAACCCAGAGTTTCAAGAACAATTTCCTCTCATTTTGTCTCCTTGCTCCCAGAATGGTGCTATTTGTCCATTCCAACGAGACTACGTTCTCTTCATTTGTGTATTAAACCATTTTCTTCCACCTAGATCACAAAACATTTTGAAAGGTTCACAGACTGGGTTTCTGTTTCGTATCATTTCCATGTTTCCACGTACTAACTGATTTCCCGCTTAAATTCTCATGGCGCTGCTCAGTCTTCATCATGCCCAGGGATGAAAGAATTCAGTTTTATGGAGACATTCCAGAGGCTGAGATTGTTCTGTTTGGGGCATAGAAGATTAAATGGAGATTTCATGGCATGAGCGTTTGGATGAAGTAGACAGTGAGAAACTTGCTCCCAAAGACCAGGGGCAGTAAACACTGGGATTTTTGAACTTTGAAGATAAATAGAGGTGCATTTATAGAGGACTTTCCATGTCATGAAGTCCGTTCACCACGAGAAGAGGTTTTTTGTTCAAAGCTTGCTTCCTTATTTTGCACATGTGATACATTCGCCACAGCAAACCTGAGGGACCTCAGACTGACCTCGTTCTCATCAAAAACAGACTTCATCAGTAAAGAAGAGAGCAAGATAGAAAATGCCAGAGATTGCCCACGCTTTTAACGTGCAGAACCATTCTCATTTATTCTATCCACACAAAACAGGAATCATACCGCTCGATCAATGAACCAGCAAACGGCTCAGAACAATGAACTCTCAGCCAGGTGAGTTTTCTTGTAAGCTAAGGATATCCCCATTGCCTCGGGGAGTGAAAGCAACATTGAGTTTTAAAAACAGATTCTTCCCATTCTAACTCCTTACTCCCTTCTCCCGGGACCAAGCTCTGTCCATTGGCACCTGGGGTAAGACATCTTCCACCGGCAGCTAGTGCTGGAGAAGGGCAGCATGAACATGCTCTTCAGTTCTCTGTCAAACCTCCTTGTGAGGAATGGAAATTGTGGAAGTCTGTGCAGAAGGCAGATCGTACTTGCACAGGAACTGACATTATGTTGGGAACCTTGTCTAAATTACTGCATCTGAGACAGAGCGAAAAATGCAGAGTTGGTACGAAAGAGAGAATCCCTCCCAATAATAGGGAACTGTTTCTGTATCTTACTGTCACAGGGAGGACGCTGCTATATGAATCAGCGGGAAAGTTACTGCAGGGAGTCTTGTCATTCAGACACACTGTACTAGGTCTGTATAAACTTCATGGTGTTGATCCCAGCTCAGGGAATAGATTTTACTTTTCAAATCATTCTCAGAGTGACAGAGAAGCAATTCAGGCCAGCACTTTGACATCTTCTGGGGAGAACAGGGATGTGAGATAGCGGACAGTTTTTACTTTTGTATAGCATTTACAATCTTGGCCTGTGTGACAGTAGAATCAATTTGAGAGATTGCTTCAGTTACAGAGAGCAGGAAACAGTTGAGTTGGTTTACCTTGCTTCTGAAAGCTGTTCAGTAAATTGCGCAGAGCAACAGACTCTTCTCCTTGGCATTAGTGAAACGATAAACAGCAGAGTACGTCTTCCAAAGTATGGTACCCAGCAGAATACAACTAAAGAATTACGAAGTGACAAGGTCTGTTAAAACCAATTCTGTGAAGAATTGAAGCCCAGGGACTGAAAATCCCTGCAATAGTGGGGATGTGGCATTGTTGGCTAGGCTCGAGGAGGGTGCACAGTGCTGTTCCCAGGAGTCAGTGTTGGGACCACGTCTATTCCGGACAGGTATTAATGGCCCACAATTTTGCACAGAGTGGACATTTCCAAAATCCTTAATGTCACAATTTTAGGAAAGAAATGTAATGACTGGAGGAATTCACAGGAACTAATTTTTATTTTCCAGTAAATCTTCCATTGCCTGATCTGAAGCTGGAAAATTCCAGCTGTGAGAGAAGTGTAGTAAAGTTGATGAGTTGATATTCAGTGGTGTCAATTAACATCATCCTCACCAGGTTATTGTTTAAAACTCTCAGCTGGAAAATTCACTCATAAAAAAGGAACGAGTCTCACCATTCGATCGAATCATGGATGATCTAAACTTCAATGACATTTTCCACCCCATCCACAAAACCCTGTGTACCGTTGGGTACCAGACATTTATCAATCTCCACCTTCAAAAAATTTCGAAAGTAACATGTCAACTGTGGAAGGGAATGTTTGTGCTGCGAGCCAGTTGTGCTTTCTCATGAACTATGCAGGTTTATCATGTAGGCAACCGATTCTAGTCTGAATATTTTTCAAACATTATTATCCCCAGAAAACCTGCCCCGAAAATTTGACAAACTTCGCATGGTCAGCAGTGGGAGCTGGACAACAGGGGGTGACAATGAATCGGCTTTTGCAGATCATCATTGACTTCCATCAAACACAATCTAAAGCTCTGTGGGAGTCAAACCCAAAACATTTGAAATACAGGGCCATAAATCCATAGATGTCTGATACGCTCGCCATTGTACCTAGAACCTCGCTTACTCGAGCTTTAAAGTACAGAAAGTTGGCTTTGGTACATCATCTTTGTGTCTTTTAACAAAAAAAAAATTTCCTTGGAAAGAAGGGTCACCAGACCTGAAAAATAACGCCGATGTTTCTTCACACATGTTGACAGATCTGTCAAACTTTTCTAGCAATTTCTGCTTTTGTATCTGTTTGCCCTCGTCCCACTTTCCACACTATCCCTGAGAGATCTGGCATTCATGTGATCATCTAAACACTCGTAAAATGTTCTGATTCTTAGCTTAAGCACACTTTCAGGCAGTGAATTTCAGATGCCCAGAACTATCTGTGGGAGAAACACATCTTCCTTAAATCTCCCGTAAACCTTCTGTCACTTGTTTTCAATCTTTCTTGAAGGTTAATAATCATTTTCAATAAGCTGAAGTTTAGTCCAATCTCCCTTATGTATCCCCTTCATAATTTTATACATGTTAATCTGCTCCCCACTGAGCTTCCTCTGCTGTCAGAAAAAAAAAACCAGCCTAGATCGTCTGTCTTCTCAGCAGAAATGGTCCATCCGGGTAACATCCTTGCTGATCTGCTCTGGGCACACTCTAGTACAATTACACCCTTCCTGTATCTCGCAATCAAAATGGTACAAGGTTCTCTGAGCAAAATCAGAAATTTATGGAGAAATTCAGTCCAACAGGCATTATCTGTGGAAATGATTGATTGATGGATGGATTATTATGTGTACCGAAATACAGTGAAAAGCTTTGTTTACGAGCAGGACAAGCAGATCATACTAAGCATTGATTAACACATCAGAATTTGCGAAAAGATCTAGACAGAGGTACATTGGTTACATGGCACAGGGCATGGAGTAGGCGAGATCAAGGGCAGCAAGATCAACATTATTTGTTGTCCTGGGGCTGCGAGTCAAGCGTCGTCAGTACTCGGGTCTGAACAACTGCAGCATCCTTAACCCGTTTAAAAGAGCATTACTAGTATTGTTTTACAGATTTATATTTCAGTTAAAATGTAGCACATTAATAAGGAATGGTCAGGTTATATCTGCTCTAAGTATATCGCAAGGTTATGATGTGATGTTATGATGTTATGATGTCAGCTCCATTTTGAAAGCAGGGTTAATGTTTTGAGAACAGGAACTATTCATCAGAACTGATAGCATCGAGGAAAAGATGGCGTATAAAATGTACTCCCCTAAGAAATGTGTCCTGTGTGCATATGTCTGAATATGAATATCCATGTGTCATTCTACGCTTCTTATTGAAAGTTCACCTTATCTTGAAAATCCTTCTTTCGCCTTGGATGGTGCTTCATTCTCTTCGAGTCTTTCTGACTGCAGTTTAGCTTTTTCCAGGATGAAATATTTCCTCAAATGTCTAACATTACAAGTCTACTGACCCAGCTCCTAAGCTAATTTACCAATTCATTGCAGCCAGCCCTAATTTCGCACTGTTACCAATTTCCTCACATAGGTTTCAAGCTGTCATCTTAGAACCAACCATCTCTCCCTCAAAGTACACTCAGCCACACCGTGATCACTGATACCTCGGTGCGTGTTCGCTATGAGATCATTGATTAATCTTGTGCCATTACATATTACCAGGTGTCTTGCTCTCTGATTGTATCTGGAAAATACTGTTCTAATGAACTGGTCAATTCATCATTCAATCTACCTTCGCTAATCTGACTTGTCCAATGTGTATGGTCATTAGAATAACCAAGGAGCACTGCTTCACTGTAACTTAAATGATAAGGACTGCTTTAATTGTGGCACCGATGACAAATTTGATGTTCCATCATTGTTGGTTAGTTGAAATATCTTGGAATCCCCTTTCAGAGAGGTCTGCGTCTGTATCTGCACCACTTGGATAGAAGAATTTCAAGGACGAAGCTCTCTGTCAAACTCTCCAGAGGTTTTGGGGATGACAAACAAACTCTACCCTTGCCTTCCAAAACACAGATGAATATATTTTCTTAAAAATACCAAGATATTTTATGCTTTCACAGTTGGGTCTATAGTTTCAGAAAGGTAATACCTTGCTGGATGAGTCTGATTCCAGCGACACTAAGAGAATGACATTACATTGAGGTTGTGATTCCCATCGTTTTGTTTGCCACATTGCCAGAAGGATGTGGTAGATTTGGAGAGAGTGCAGAGAAGGTTCACCAGGATGTTGGCCAGTCTCGAGGTCATTGGTAATGACGAAATGTTAAAAAGAATGGGATTGTTTTTATTGGAAAGATGGTGGCTGAGAGGTGACCGAATAGAGGCCTAGAAAATTATGAGAGGCAGAGATAGGGTGGATAGTTAGAGGTTTTGATTTTTTTTCCCAGGGTTGAAGTTTCAATTTATAAATGGGCACAGGTTCAACGTGAGAGGGCAAAAGTTTGAGCAAGATGTGCGCAGAAAGTTTTTTTTTTCATATGGACTGGTAGGAGCCTGGAATACATTACCAGAAGAGATGATGAAAGGAGGCACGTTGGCAAAATTTAAAAGATACTTGGATGGTTACATGAATAGGAAGAGAATGGAGGGATACGGAACAAATGAGGGCAGAAGGTTTTTCTTTAATTTAGTCAGGTCACCACGATCAGCGCAGGCTTGGAAAGGTGAAAGGTTTGTTCCTGTGCTGCACTTCTCTTTTGTTTATTTGTTGTTTGTTTTCAAATGGTTACTTTCAGAGGATTGATCGTATGATGTCAGTGTCACTGAGTTCACTAATTTCATGGCAAGTCAGCACAACTCAATATGTCATTGATACTTGGGGAACCTGTCAAACATAGCAACTTTATAGTTACTCATGTATTGGCCATAACCAAATACTTGAGAGTCGACTGAAATTGCAGCTTCACTGTACTCGTTCAGATCAGACAAAATATAGTCCATTTCTTTTCCCATTCAGGAAGCTGTGCTGGTGATACTTGAATAAACATGGTGTCTGTTTCTTCTTTAAGTTCCAACAAAAACTTTTTTTTTGAGAATATCCTCCTAAATTTGTGAATCTCAGGAAATTGATGTTGCTTGAAAAGATATTTTAGACGCAGCTGAACTTCATGAAAATAAAAACAGGAATAGATTATTGACGATGACCCATGCCATGTTCTTTATTGAACAAGCCTGTCTCCACATGCTCTGAAAACTTTTAAGAGAATCCTTTTAGTTTGGAAACAGGCCCTTCAGCCCAACAAGGTCACACTTACTCTCCGAGCTTCACACCAAGACCCTTCCCCCGGAACCATCTAATCTATACATTCTTGAACATCACAGGCAATTCAGCATGGCCATTCCATCAGCGTGCAAATTCTTGAACTGTGGGAGGAAACGGAAGCACCCAGAGAAAACATATTGCAGACACAGGAGAACATCCAAACTGCATACAGTCACCTAAGAATAGAATCGAACCGAAGTCCCAGGCACTATGAGGCAGCAGTCATAACAACCATGCCACCTCGTAATACATGTCACAGAATAACTACAGGTAAAATAGTGGTAACACACGTCCTCATTACTGCAGGAGGTCCGAATGAGCTATATTTCTACTGTTATTGTCCAGAAATCATCCTGTACCCCTACATCTAATAGCTGTATCTATATTTAATTTCGAATACCCCGTCCAGATATGACCAATGTTATCAACATGCATACCTTGTGATAAAGCAGTCTTCATATAAAATATATTTCCCGACGACACATTTAAAATTATCCTGCTCTGTTCACAATGTCTTTGGGCATTTCATCTCCCAAATGTAGTCTGTCTATTTCCTTTGCATCACACTTCATTCTGCCTCCCAAAGAGAGTGATGGTCAAAAATTGGTGACTGGGTGAGATCATTGTACTCCCCTCCAGTCTCCACCGCCACTGCTTCATTCCTTTCTGTCTCCTAACCAGCATCATGTTCATTCTGTCATTAATCCGTGGGTTTAAATGGACAGGATCATTGTTCATGCCAAGCCTGGCTTTGGATTCAAGTTACAAAACCAATTTTTTAAAAACTTTAAAGCAAATAAACTTCAATAAGATGCCTTTCAGTGTATTTTAAAAAGAAAGCTAAAGTGTATTGTGTGTTGAAAAAAAATGCCTTCTTAGATAAATGGCAGGAATGTCCAGCCAAATCCACACTTCCTCTGTAAGGTCATGGCAGCTATGCCCAGTGGCAATCAGTTGGTTGGCGCTTGTTTTGGTGAAGGAAAGACCAGCACAATAACAACCTCTTGACTTTTTTGAGGGGGGAGATGGGTACACCATTGTATATGGACAGCACAGTAGAATCATTTAACCAGCGAAAAGAAATCATCCATTATGCTCCCACATAACTGACTTCGCTAGAGCAATGTGTAATGGGAGATAAGGCCAATAGACAGAGATTAAGTCACCCAAACAAGTTTGGTTATTATTTTGATCTGAAGTTTCTCGAATTAAAGGAGTTAACTAGAACTGTTTGTTCAGTGACTGTGATTGATGTCAGTCTCCATGGATTCCAGCTGTGTCACAAGAGGCTTTCCTTCTCCTACTCCTCAGGGGCCCCATTCAGTGTGTTCTCCCATAGTATAAGCGTGAGCATCAGCTACAGCACTGACAGGGATCAGCAGCTGCAGAGAGACGGCGCGGAGAGGTCAGAATCTGAGAGCAATCGACTGGAATGTTCCAACAATGAATCTGAATCTGAGAATAATAGACGGGAATGTTACAATAACGGACAGGAGTTTATTCGAGGGTCTTTTATACCTTTCAAATCCTTGGGCCCTGTTATCATGGCGAATACACGGTCTACTGCTGATTATTCAAGTGGGTTACTATCCCCTCCTCGCTATTGTTGGTGTTCCTGGTAAGTCACTGTCTCTAACCATTCATTAATTCCATAAAACATGTTGAACTGCATTGCTATTTCCGTTTTCCGCACTTGGGCAAAGGCAGAATCTATTTTCTTTTGTTTCAATTGCAAACACCGCTCATTTCCATGAATTTCAGACCCTTCCTTTACAGACACGAGTGTTCACAACCTGGAGGACCCCTTTTGCCCTGAACTGATTTATCCCTCATTGTTGTCTCCATCAGCAAACCTGTCGACGACCAGCTCGATAATATCCACAGGCTCCACCTCTGTGTCATTGTTGCTGTTGAATAAACCATTAACTACGCCTTGATATCGTAAAGACTTCACGTCTTCAGGTCTCCACCAGCCAGTCTTCCAGTTACAAATAATTGGCCAGAAACTTGTTCTTGTCTCTGAATTTACTTTACAATACGGAGATTGTGTCAGAGTAGTAATGTTGATGGACAGGTAATTTATATCAACAACACTGTTCCAAATTCACAGCTGATGGCAGACCATAAATTCAAATGACAGGAACTGGAGTAATTAAAGAAGTCACTAACAGCAACCATAAAATCAACAGAATTTTGTCTAAAAACCTATCTGTTTTACGAATATCCTTTGGTAAAGAAATCTAACATTACCACCTGATCTGGACTAAGAGTGACCTCAGACCCATAATAATGTGCTCGGCTCTATACTGCCTTGAGAATTGGCCTCACAGGCAAGAACAATTAATGATGGTGAACAAATGCTGGCCCTTTCCAATAATGTCAAAATCCCATGAAACAAAAAGGAAAAACAAATGGTGAGGAAACTGAACAGGTTTGAAGTTCCTGCCAAGAGAAGAACAGAGTTTGCATTTTAATCCACTGGCCACACATTGGAACTGAAAGATGCTGGGAAATAATGTGATTAAATCTGGTGACAGAGATGTTTGTTTTGAAGGGGAGAAGGAGTGTGTTGAGTACGTGGAGTAAGAGAGAGAAAAAAGAAGCAATTAGGGACACTTGATGATCAGCTGGAATAGAAATAAAATGTGATGCTAATCTTGTTTATTTTTGGCCTTTTCCCATATTCCTGAATATCATTCCTGTGCAGGTATATGTCCAAGTCTGTGTTTAAAGTGAGTTATGTCCCCTTTGTTTCTTTTCCCTGAGTGTGATCATCTTCCTTTATTCATTAATGGGACATGATCATCGCTGGCTGGGCTAGAAATTACTGCCGTTTCCTGCTTCCCCTCCAGAAGGTGTCAGTGGGCTGCTTTCTTCAACCACTGCTGTCCACGTGTGTCAATGCCTGGAGCCATTCTGTTCATTTCTATGAGACCTTGCAGTGACTGATATAACTGAATGGCTGTCTTGCCTATTTCAGATGGCAACTGAGAGCCAATCACATTGCTTTAGCTCTGCAGTCACTGAAGGCCAGACCAGATGAAGATGGCTGATTTCTTTCCATGAGGTACAGCGGTGGGCCAGTTTTTTTTTCTTTCTCTCTGACGAGCGATGATGCATTCACAGTTTCAATAAATACATAATGCCAGATATTTTGTTGAATTCAAATTCAACTATCTGTAGTGGCAGGATTCAAATCCTGAGTCAGGGTCATATACCTGGGTCCTTGGGTTAACAGTCTGCACATAATATCGCTAGAATGCCTCCTTCCAGCATGTCCAACCATCTTCACCGGTAATAGTGGTTTTACTGTAATTGTGACTGAGGTACAGAAAAAATGTGCAATTGTATTATAAACTACTTTTATGGAGAGTGGAACTGTTAATATTTCAGGTCACTGCGACTGCGTAAAAATGTAACAGTTTATCATCCAGGAAAAGAAAATGAGGAGAGGAAGGCATTTTCAACACTGAATGGGTGCACCATGAATGCATAAATTTGACTTTCTACTGTCATTGGAAAGCCAGGGAATGTTATTTTCATGGTTTCTTGCGTGTGTGTTGTCAGCTGCTGCATTCATTTCGGGAGACCTGAAGGTCTGGTGCCTCCACTCCGTGAGAGATATGTTTGCTGCATTTACAGTGTATCTGGGACTTCAATATGGCTAACAAATGGGACAGAGGCTGCATTGAAGGGAAGCTCTGTAAACAGAGAGTATCAGGGCACTGCGCTCTCCTCTCTGGAGATTCATGGAATGTTTTCCAATGTTGTCCCTATTTCAGTTGCAAAGCGTGAAGCAAGTTTTATTCAGCAATGAAGAGGTCCCAGAGTTGTGTCACCACTTTCAGTATAACCTGTAGTCACACACCAGGGGGAGGACTGTGCTGACACTGGCCATGAAGTGAACTGGTTTTATTCTGGAAATTTCTGGGCGGAATTGAGTTACATGCCCATCGTGTCCCAGAGAGCCGTCCTCTGATGTATTCATGAGGTGATGTCATCTCTGTCCAGTGAGGTGAACACGTTGGCTCTGTCTCCACAGAGGGAGCAGTGCAAAACGTTCCAGTAATATTAGGGAACAAGGTGACTGGTAAAAATGAGGACATGTAGGAAATTAGGAAGAATAAAGAGGAAGTATTCAAAAAACTCATTCTATTGAGCATTGATATGTTGATGCATCAGATGTGTGATGCCTTAAGAGGGCTACAGATATACGGCTGGAGCACTGAAGTTGCTGGATTGCTCATTCAGGAGTTGATACAGACACGATGGGTCAATGTCTTCCTTCTGTAGTGTAAGTTCCATCATTCTATGATCTACATTCCGGAATATTGAGGGAGATCAAAGTTCTTCAATGCTTTTTAGATTCTGGAAAGGATCCTGCTGACTGGAAAGTAGCTATTGCGATCACAAATATCTAAAACAGGATGAAAAGGGTGAACAGAAAATTAAGTAGTGGATAACATGATGTCAGTTATGAGAAAATATCAGTTTTTTTTTGTAATTCATGTAACAACTAGATAATTGGAGAATAATGATATGAGTTGGTAGAGTTAGCGTATATTCATGAATGGGAAATTATCTGATAAATCTTCTGGAGTTTGTCCAAAATGTTGGTTGTGACATCGACAAATGAGAACAAGTGGAAGTGGTGTATTTCAATTTACAGAAAACCTTTGATGTGGTTGTACACAGGTGAGTGAACCCATTTAGAATCCTTGGGTAAGGGGAAAAGTATTTTGTGGATTGAAATTTGGATAATGGAGAGAATACAGTGCGCCAGATCATTCTATACACCGAAGGTAACTACTCAGATGATATCACAGGCATCAGTGCTTGGAGAACAGATATTTATAAGGCAAAGAAATGATTTAGATGCAGGCAAAAAACACCATCCTTCTCATTTCGTTTTTATTAGAAGGTGAGAAGTTGAGAAGTGCTGTTGTCGAAAAGGACCTGAATACCCTTGGTCATGAGTTGCTAACAGAATTCAGGCGGGTTAGCAAGTGATCCAAACAATAAATTGTTTGTTGTCCTTCATTGCAAAATGATTCAGGTATAGGGCTAAAGACACCTTTCTGCATTTGTTGAGCATCGTGTACAGATTTTCTCTCCTGAATACGGATTCTTTGCCACAGACAGAATGCAAAGGCGTTTCACCAGACTGATTCCTGAGATGACGATGACATGAGGAGAGTGTGTAGAAAGCGAGGCTTTAATTTGTAGCACTGTGAGAGGATAAGAGGTGATTCCATTGAAAGATGAAGTTTATGCACCGTCACACGTCTGAAACAAAACATTGATACATGACTGCAGATAGTTTACGATTCTCTGCCGAACCTCCATGTTGTTTTCTTTTTCTTTTAGCATTCATTTGTGTGCATTGGGCATCACTGGCTGGGCCAACATTTATTGCCCTTATGTCTCTTGAGAAGTTGTTGATGAGCTGCCTTCCTGAATCACTACCCGCTGTGGGTTGAATCGTAATGTCACTCATGAGGGAATTCCAGGAATTTGACCGAGCATCAGTGAAGGAATAAGCAATATACTTTCCAGATCAGAATGATTAGTGTCTTCAAGGGTAGCTCGAATGTGGTGATGTTTCTCCATACCTTCTTCCCTGTCCTTCTCGATGGAAATGATCATGGGTTTCGAAGGTGTTATCTGAGAATCTTTGGTGAATTTCTGCTGGGTATCTTGCATGTAGTATGCACTGCTGCCACTGAATGTTGGTGCTGGAAGGAGTCAATGCTTGTATCTTGGGTGATGTTAATTTTCTTGAGTGTTGTTGGAGCTGCATTCATCCAAGCAAGTGGGTAGTATTCCGTCACACTCCTGACTTGTGCCTTGAAGATAGTAGACAGGCTTTGAGGAGCCAGGATGTGAGTTCCTTGCCAAAGTATTCCTCACTTCTCATCAAATTTTGTTGCCACTGCAGTTATGTGGTGTGTCCAGCTGAGTTTCTGATCAATGATAACTCCCAGAATGTTGACAGAGGAGGATTCAGAATGTCTAGGGGCCGTGGTTAGAATGTCTTTTATTGGTGGTGGCCACAGCCTGGCATTTGTGTGGTGCAAATCTTTCAGCCCAAGCCTGGATCCTGTTCAGATCTTGTTGCATTTGAATGTGGACTGTTTTGGTATTTTAATGACTTGTGAATGGTGTTGAACATTATGCATTCATCAATGAACATCCTCTGACCTGATGCTGGAGGGAATGTTGGGCGTCCGAAACTACCCCACAGAGCTCATGCAGTGATGTCATGGAGATCCGATGGCTAACCTCCAACAACCGTGGCCATTGCCCTTTGTGCCAGGCATATGTCCAAACAGTCATGAGTGTACCCAAATACTGATTGATTCCATGTTTAATCAGGCCCCTTGATGCCACATTCAGTCGAATATTACCTTGAAGCCAAGCACTGTTACTCTCACTTCAGCTGATGAATTCAGCTCTTTTGTCCATGTTTGAACCAAGGCTTTAATGAAGTCACAATTTGAAAGACCCCAGTGAAACCCAAACGGGACTTCACTGAGCAACTTTTTGATGACAAAGTGTTTTTAATAGTACTATTTATGATACCACCCATCACTTTGCTCGTGATAGAAAGTAGGCTGATGGGGCAGCTGTCCTGCTTTTCATGTACAGAAAGTACCTGGACAACATTATATGATGTCAGGTCGATGCCTGCGTTGTAACTGCCCTGCTACAGCTTGGTTAGGGAGTGGCACGTTCTGGAGCTTAAGGCTTCAATACAATGCCAGGATATTGCCAGGGCCTGTAGCCTTCTAAGTATTCGGTGTCTCCAAACATTTCTTGGTATCATTTAGAAAGAATAGATTTGGCTGAAGACTGGTATCTGTAATGATGTGGACCTCTGGAGGAATCCGAGATGGATCATCCACTCGGCATTTCTGGCTGAAGGTGGCAGCCAAAGCTTCAGCCTTACTTTTTGCACTGAGGTGCTGGGCTTTCCCATCATTGAGGACGGGAATATTTGTGGAGCCTCCTCCTCCAGTGCATTGTTTGTTTCTCCACCATCATACACAAGTGGATGTAGCAGGGCTGCAGGACTCTGATCTGATCTGTTTGCTACGAAATCGCTTCATTCTATCACTTGCAGCTTATGTTGTTTGGCATGCAAACAGTCCTCTTTGGTGGCTTCGCCAAGTTGACACCTCATCTTCAGGTTGAGAGAGCTCCAGGCTCTCAATGAGCTCTCACCACTTTATTTTGCAGTCGGTGTGTGATCCTGCATTGATTTTCATGTTGTTCACAAACCTGTCAGGGGCCACAGTGCCCTAAGTCAGACAGAGTTTGCCATTGCAGCCAGTTTCTGACCTCCATATAGAAAAACAGTTTGTATTCTCAGAGATGGCAGATGTATCTTTGAGGCTTGGCACAACTGATCCACTTTCCTTTTTCACAATCAGCAAATTGTGGTAAAGCACCATTAGCCATGCAGCCAGAAGGAGCAACATGTAACAGTCTATCTGTGCAGTCTGTGGTTCATTGGTTAATCATGTTGGGCCGGCAATAATATCCTCCTATTTATGTATCAGTGTTTCAAAGGGCTGAATGGCATCTTCCTCATTCCATGGAAAAGGATCATGGACTGGATTCAGCAACCTCAGAGTCCTGTTTAAAATTTTGATGTGCTGACAAGACACACTCTTTTCTGATGTCACAGGCAGGAGTGACTGAATGGGCTGTCCCCTTTGTCCAAAATCTCAATGGACTGAAAGACTTCCTTATCCTCCTGTGAAATCACCTCGAGGTGCTGAATGATGTCTTCCTTTTACTGTGAATATGTGCTGTGTCCAGTAGTGCTGTTACATGAATGTTACACACACTTTAATATTTCAAGCTTGACTGTTGTCCAGTTTTTGGTGCACACTGACACAGGCTGCTTTAGGAACTGAGGCCTGACAAGTTGTGCTAAACATTGTGTAATCTTCGGCGATCATCCCAATTTCTCATCCTATGATGGGGGTAAGGCATTGATGAAACAGTTGAAAAAGTTTGTGCCGAGGAAGCTACCTTGAATATCTCCCGCAATGATACCCCGGCGCTGAGGTGATTGATGTCTCACAACCACACTGTGCTACGAATGTCTCCACCCATTGAAGAGTTTACACTGATTCCTATTTAGTCCAATTTTGTTTGGTTTCCTTGATACCACTGCGAGTCAAATGCTGCCTTGCAATCTGTGCCCATCACATTTACACTGTGTTTGTATCTTTTGTTCGTGTTAATAGGTTATGCTGTATGTGTGGGGGCTGTTTCCTTCTCTCAGAGAGTAGTGACTGTCGGAACGTCATAATTCCAAAGAGCATAGAGAGCTAGGTCACTGAAATGTTTGGAAAGAAGTGATTAAATTTTGACACATCAGAAATTTGAGAGCTACAAGGAAGTGGGCAGGAAAGAGGAATTGAGGCCAACATCAGATTAGCCATGATCACATTGAAGGGGAAGGCAGGCTTGAGGGGCTGAAAGATTTACTTCTGTATCTTGTTTCCTCCAATTCTGCTTTTGAAAAGTTATTGGTTGTGATTTCCCTGAAATTGATGCTTTGGAATGTTGCAGGTAGGAAGACCAGAGAATTTTGTCAGTGATGTCAGTGACCAGTATGCGGCTGTTTTCACAGTGAATCAAGGTCTAGACCACGACCAATAAAGGGATACTGGGGAACGTCTGTGAGGAGAGTTGGGGTGTGTTTCACGCTGGTGCCCCCGTTTTCCACCAAAAACATTATCCAACATGCATCACATGGTGTGTGGCAGTTCTGAGGAGTTTCTGTGCATGAAGTAGCTGGAACAAGTGGCCTTCCACAGCTTCAGTGTGGCAGATTTGAGGATCAGAATGGAACATAGGACTGAGGAGCAGGAGTGGGTCATTAGACACTTTGACGCTGCTCCACCAGTCACTAAGCTTGTGGCTGACCCGGTTGTCGCCTCAGTCACACCTTCCTATCCGTAGTTCGTTATCCTTGGATCACTCTGCTTTCAAATATCTAACTAACGCTGCTTTGAATCAATGCAAACATGCAGGAACCACAGACTTCTGGGGAAGGGAATTCCCACTCAAATGACCCTTTGAGAATTTCTCCTCATCCCTGTTTAGACTGAGAATGGAGGGTTTTTTTTTTCTTTTTTTGTCCAACTCTTCACTAATTTATTTGTTGCCAACTTGGTGATATGGCTAATTATGCAGGTCTCAGACTGGGTTACGTTCAGCGTTTAGGAAAAATTGAGTAGAAGTCTTACGTTTACTAAAAAAACAGCTCAGCCATAATCAAAGCAACGTAACTGACGCTGTGATGGAAGGTTAAATGACAAATAGTTTGAGCATTGAAAATATGTACATCAGTATTTATCGTTCTATAAATACTGAAACACATAAAAATAACCACATACAGACACACTTACAATCACACACACATGCAAACACACAGAGTCATGCACACACATATGCACACGTGAAGACAAACGGGAAAAAATCACTGCAGAATATCAGTTTGAAGAGTTTTGTCAAAAAAAAAAGTTAAACTCATGACACGAGCAAAAAGCAGATTGTCCCAAATGTTACTCTGCTTCTGAAGTCATTCTGGACACACAAGCTGCTGGCAGTTGGATTTCGACTTGGACCAGTTGGATTTAGTTTAATTCCTTTTGCTTCAGGGAGTTTGGAAATTTCAATGAATCCTCAACCGGAATCCTCCACGTGTAGTAAAGATCACTGAGCGGGGTTTCCATTCACACACATCGCTGTGAGGTGAAAGAGATAGGTAGGTAGGTAGGTAGGCAGATAGATAGATAGACAGACAGATAGATAGATAGATAGATAGATAGATAGATAGATAGATAGATAGACAGACAGACAGACAGATAGACAGACAGACAGACAGACAGACAGGTAGGCAGACAGGTAGGCAGACAGACAGACATGGGGGCAATAAGCGGTCGCTTCTCAGGAAGGTTGCAATTTCTCCCTGCCTGAGTTGAATCATATAAAAGCATATTGTTATCTGAATGTGTCTGAACATGCCTTTCCTGTTTGTTCGCATAAACAATGATTCCCTTTTCCATCAAAAATCAGTTGGCCTCAGCCTTGAGTATTTTCAAAAACCAAATCTTCACTGGCCTGGAGGTGAGCACAACACTAAGAAAAGGTAATACCTTTATATTAGTCTTAAATAGGCGAGCCCTTATTTTTTAAATGAGTTAACATCACACTATGTCACCATCTCTTTGGAGTTTGAAGGATACAACAATTAGTAACAGGCATAGACCTCAAACCCCCCATACCGCTTTTTACCATTAAGACTTTTCAACCAAATATTTATCAACTTCATCCTCCACTGCTCTTTTAGGTAGATAAATTACAACGAGCATAAGATCATGAAAGCGTAAGAAATTGGAGCAGAAATGGCCGATTCGACCCACTCAGTGTGTTTTGCTGTTCGATCATGTTCCTTTCCTGGGAGGTGGTGGAGACGATGTGTTGTGACACAACAAGACCGTGGAGATTCCATTTGCACTGACTCAACATAAAAGAGGGACAGTTTTCTGGGCCACAGCATCTAAGTTATGCCAAGTGAAAAATAACTTACAGTAGGTTGAAAATGAGAATTGTTCATCACTGAATATTGCTTCTTACTCAGTTGGTGCGATATGGATGTTCCAGAACCTCCACGCAAGTCATCCTGAGCATCTTTGGGACCTGTCAATATGGCGCAGGGTGGGAGAAAGTTGTGAGGGAACGGATGTTGGGCACTCCACCAACCGGCTGCACACTTTCTACTCTATTACACGCTCGTTCTCCTGAAATGACAGAAAGGGCGTGAGGGTGGAAGGGTGGATGGAAGTGGGTGATCCTGCTCCTAGGGTTGTTGGAGGTAGGAGGTAAATACTGATGTGTCTGGAGTGAGTCAGTCGAGTTTTGAATCCATGCAGTGTTATTAGTGTGGGGGTTACAGTGGAGGTGGGAGAGAGGTATGATGCTGCATGCACTTAGAATGTTAGCTCATGAATCTTGTTTGAAGGTCAATGCTATGAAAGAAGTACATTGAGTGTGACAGAGTGGAAAGAATACGGTGGCACTTACCCTCAATGAACAGGGAGGGGTTTCATGCTTATCCTGTATTGCTGGGCATTTCTTCACCCTGCCGATACTGGACTGAAATAGGCAAAAGCTCGGATCATGTTCTGGTGTCATGGCCTCCCCTGGAAAGAGAATGGTCTTCCCCTGTACTAACCCATTCACTTGGACCTCCAGGCCCCTGTCAAAAAAATGTGATGCAATAGCCCCTTATCTGCTATGCTCACTGTACACAGTTCAGGGCAGGTCCAAACAAAGAAAACCGCATGTGCCCATTAGCCTTTTAAAGATGGCACCAGAGCCAGGAATCACAGAATATCCAGGAGCATCCAGGCAGTGGTCAGTACCACTAGCCATGATGAAGGGGCAAAACTGGAGGATGCTGAGTGAGAGGGAAGATATGGGGTGGTGTAGGTAATTAATGAGGTGAGATTGACAAGGTAGAAGCAGGAAATTAGCTTGGCCTCATGCAGATGTTCCCTGTCAAACTCAATGAAAATGACTCTGAGACAAAATATTGCAAGGTTGAACCCAATGAGTCAAAGGTTCTGCAGTCGCCACTCTGAGTTTCAAAGTTACGGAACAAATGGTCATCCAACACTCTCCGTCAACTGAACTCACCAAAATTCCATACACCCGTCATTGTGGGAAACATTGGCCCATGTTGCAAGGTGCTATCAAAATATTTTCACTTCAGCATTCTGAAACCCGTGAACACATCCCTCCATGACATTATCTCTCAGTTTTCCTTTCTCTGTCTATATTCTGAACCCCTTGTTTTGGTTGGTATTTAAACTGATTCCCTGGCATCTCTCTCTGGCAGTGATGCTCGCATCCACAGCACCCTTTGTCATGGCACGTTGGGGATATGGAGCTGCAAATGGATGAGAGCCTCATATCCTGTCACTTCCAGCATGGGCTGCAAGGTTCCCCAAGCTGAGAGCGAACTAAGGCAGTGATAGTATGAACTGCAGGTGCTGGTGAATCTGGGACCACAAGGTGTAGAGCTGGATGAAAAAGGGCCTAAGCCTGAAATGTCAGCCTTCTTGCTCCTCTGGTGCTGTTTGGCATGCTGTGTTCATCCAGCTCTACACGTTGTGATCTTCAGCAGTGTTACTGACCAATACACTGGGGTGGTTTGCACAGCTCGACAAGGCGACAGATACATAGTTTAAATTTATAACTCAATGCAAGCCGTGGTCTGCTCAGCTCCCCATGCTGCACAGTTATCTTCTCTGAGCTTATAGAACAGTGCACTGCTGTGGTCCTTGCGGTGGATAGATGTCTAGTTTGGGTTTATAGGTCAATGCACTGGTTTGGTGTAATCAGTGTTCCACACTGGACAGATTGCCAGCTTGCATTGAGACGAACACTATCCTGGTTTGCACAGTGTTCGATGCTGAACGGATGCCTTCTCTGAATTTATGGTGTCTGGGCTGATTCTGTGAACTGGATTGTGAATGTGATTTTTTTAAAAATTCAATTTTAGCTGACCTGGCAGCATATTTATTTTATGCTCTCATTCTTACGATTGCACCCTCCAAATTCTGAATCCCCAGGCAAGTCCCATTCTGCTGTCTACCCACGTATTGCTGCATCTTGTTGCCCATTAAGTAATTGTCCAGTTTAACTTGAACTGATGTCCCGTATCCTCACTGACCTATTGTATCATTCACTCTGGAACATTCAGTTCATCATTATGAAACTGACATTGAAAAAAAACGATTGCTTGCACTTTCTTTCACTTCCCAGTGTCCTGCGCGGTGCTCCATGTTGGACAAGAGATATTCAACAGCTAAGGGGTACACCTTTGTAACGTGTTCTGTGACGGTCTACTGAACGTCTGTGTTAGTCTCTCTCAGCTGATCATTTGTTCTGGAATCCCCGGACTCTTATTGATTCAGACTAGGCTTCGAACTTGGCGTTGAGTAGTGTTTCACTTAATTCTTTTTGGGAGGTTCATGGAACTGCTCGGGATAGTTTCCTCAAGGTTGTGTTTTAATCTTCTGTGGGCATTCAGGAAGACCAGATGCTTTGGTGACCCATGCTAGATGAGTCGTCATGACTGTAGTTACAGTGTCTCTGTCTGTAACATGGCCAGAAAACAGCGCAGAACCTGCAGAGAGGGAAATGGGTGAGGAATCACAATTACATTGAATATTATTGAATGGGGGAACAGGATTGAATGGCCCACTCCTGCAACGTATTCATATATTTCTGTTTGTAACAAGCCAAATCACCGTGCCTGCCAGTGTACCATAGTGGTGGAGAGTGAGTTGCCTCCTCCTGTTCCTGGGTAACAGAATCCTGGAGACTTACTGACCTCCAGATCAAACTGTGTATCGTCTCGAGCAGTTAAATGGCTTTGTTCTGTCCCTGTGTGCCAGCTTTGTGAAAACATCAGCAAGTCGGACAGCATCTGTGAAGAGAAAATCAGAGTTAACGTTTCAGGTCCGGTGATCCTGCTTCAGAATTATTCTGAATTTTTCCACCAGCTTCTGCTTTTGTTCCTGATTTACAACATCCACAATCTTTTAATTTTTTTTTATCATGAAAACAGACGTGTTCCTCCTGATCCTGAACAATAGGTTCGAATAGCTGTGTGCTTTACCCATGGAATGGAATTGAGGGACTGAATGGTCCATTCACATTACTTACAGCTTCTATTGACTGGAAGCCTTTCTTCTGTTTCTGAAAAGCATCCTCACAATCTGAACGATGTATTTATGATTTTTTTTTTCTCTCAGTAATTGTGCAAGCGAGCTAACAGGTCGTGCAGTTGTATGACAGACTTGTGAAGCTGGATGGCATCTTCCAGTAGTAGAGTCATAGAGGCGTGCAGTGTGCTGACAGGCCCTTCTGTCCAACTTGTCCAGGACGATGAGATATCCCAAATGAATCTAGCCCCATTTGTCAGCAATTGGCCTGTATCGCTCTAAACCCTTCCTGGTCATATCCCCTTCCAGATGTCTTTTAAACCTGAAAACGAAACAATCCTCCACCACTTCAACTGAAGCTCAATCCATACAGAAGTGCTCCTCTGTGTGAAAAGAAAAAGTGCCCCTTTGGTCCTTTTTAAAATCTTTTCCCCCTCACCTTAAACCTGTATCATCTAGATTTGGACTCCCCTACCTTGGGGAAAAGCCTTTGACTACTCACCATATCCATGCCGCTCATGACTGTATAAAGTTTTAAGCTCATCCTACAGCCTCCGATGCTCCCGGCCAACTAGCCCCAACTTATTCAGCCTCTCCCGATAGCTCACACCCTCCAACCTGTGTAACCGGCTCCAGAGGTTGCTTGGCCACCTCCTTTTCCGCTGTAACAGAGTCCAGAGCCCACATGGCCTCCCTCTGTTCCATTGTAACAGGCTCAAAACCTAAAAGGCCCCCTGTGGCAGACTTGAGAGATCAAATAGCCTCCTCCTGTTTCAGTTTAAGAGACCCAAGAGGCTGAATAGCCACCTCCTTTTCTGTGTAACAGGCTAGAGAGGTTCAATAAAAACTGAAAGAAAAAGCTATGGATGCTATAAATCAGGAACAGAAACTGAAGTTGTTGGAAAGACTCAGCAGGTCTGGCAGCATTCATGAACAAAAATCAGAGTCAATGTTCCAGGTCCGGTGACCCTTCGTCGGAACTGAGAGAAACTGAATGTTCACCTTCTCATATAGAGTCAGGCAGCTGTGCAGCACGGAGGCAGCCCCTTCCTGCCAATCTGTCCATGCCAACCAGGTATCCTAATTAACCTAGTCCTCTTTTCCAACATTTGGCCTAAATGCCCCAACCCCTTCCTTTTCATGTACAAATCCAAATGCCAGCCTCCATCACTTCATTTCGCAGCTCATTCGGTACATGCACCGCTCTCTGCCTGAGCAGGTTGCACCTTCGAACCCTTTTCAGTCTTTACCCCTCAACTTAAACCTATGCACTCTAGCTTTGCTTTCTCCTACCCTCAGAAAAGACCTTGACTATTCGTCATATCCAATGCTCTCATTATTTTATTACTTCTATATAGTCATCCATTATCCTCCAAAGCTCTGGGGACAATGGCCCCACCCAATTCAAACTCTCCCTTTCGCTCGAATTCTCTAACACCAGCAATACCCTATAAATCATGTTTCCATACTTGCAAGTTCAACAACATTGTTTCTATAGAAAGGAGATCAAAATTAAATGCCGTATTTCAAATGTGGACTAACTGATGTTCTGTACAGTCCCATGACATCCAAACGCCTCTCTTCAACGCACTAACCAAAAAAGGTAAGTGTACTAAATGCTTTCTTCACTAACCTGTCTACCTGTGACTCCAGCTTCAGGGAACTGTGAACCTTCACCCCAGGGTGACATGGTGTTTCAGTAGTTAGCCTTGCTACTTCCCGGAAATGGGGGTCCAGGTTTAGTTCCACCCTCAAATGAATGCCTATGTGGAGTTTGCACGCTTTTCTTGTGCGTGCACGGCTTTTCTGTGGGTTCGTTTGTCTACTCCCACTGTCCAAAGATGTGCAAGTTAGGGTGGATTGGCCATGTTAATTGGCCATTTTTTTCCAATGATGTGTATTACTGGATTTACAGTAAAAATACAGGTTTACAGCGATATGGTGCAGGTGATCCTGGTGGGATGTCCTTTGGAGTATTAGTGTGGACTCAAAGGGCAGAAGGGCCTTTTTGAACACTGTAGGGATTCCATTATTTCCTTGAAGATCCCTACCAATAAGTCTATAAATACTGCCCTGATTCGGCTTTCAAAATGCAATACCTCACATTTATCTAAAATAAAATTTATCTACCACTTACCAGCCCATTTAATCAAGGTCCCATTGTTCTCTGAGATATTATTCTTCACTGTTGACACCCCAACAATTTTGGAGTTATCTGTGAACTTACTCACTTTTCCTCCTATGTTCATATCTAACTCATTGATATAAATGACAAAAACTACCGGACACAGCACTGATCCTTGCAACACACCATTGGTCATAGGCCTCCAATCAGACAAAAAAAAGTCAACACTTAACATTATGCTCTGCATCCCACCTTCAAGCCAATTTTATATCCTAGTGGCTGGTTGCCCCTAGATTCCATGCGATCTAACCTTGCAAACTGGTCTACCACGTAGAATCTTGCTGAATGCCTTGCTGAAGTCTGTACAGACAGTTGATGCCATTATCAATATTTTTTGTCACTTCTCAAAATATTCAATCAAGTTAGTGCGACATGATTTCTAACACACAAGTCATGTTGAAAATCTCTGATCTGTCCTTACCTTTCCTCATATATATGTCCTGTTCCTTGGAGTCCCCTCCAACAATTTAGGCACCACTGATGTCGGATTCACTAATGCACAATTCCCTGGTTTTTCCTTACCATCTTTCCGAAATAATAGCACCACATACCAACCCCTTCTCTTCCAACACATTACCCATGGTTATTGTTGATACAAATATCTCAGCAAGGGGCCCAACATTCACTTCCCCAGATTCCCACAATGTTCTGGGGTACAACTGCTCATTTGCGAGGAATTTACCCAACTTTATGCATTTCAAGACGTCCAGCACCTCCTCCTCTGTACTATTGGCACATTTCAAGAAATCATAATGTATTTCTCCAAATTCTCTAGTTTATATATCCTACTCCACACGATATAGGATGCAAAACACTTGTTTAGTATCTTACCCTTTTCATGTGGTTCCATGGATAGACAGCCTTGTTGATCTTTAACGGGCCCTATTGTCTCAATTGTTAGTGTTTTGTCACTAATGAATTGGTAGAATTTCCTTGAATTCTTGTTAATCCTGGTTCCAAAGCTATCTCAAGTACCTGGTAAATCTCATTGTTCTGGAAATGTTAATGACCTCTCCTTCTACTTCTCCCCACTTCTACTAGTTTCCAGTCTTTGCGACGACAGTATTTCACCTTTCGAGTCATATCCTGGTTGCTGAACAGTTCAGGTGCAGTCCGTCCCAAAGGTTCAGCTCCGTCCTGTCCCAAAACCAATACCAGTGCCCCTCGAAAAGGAACCCATCCTTCCTGCACCATTCCTTTCGTGGCAACCTTACTTCCTCAGTTGTCTTTTCTTTTCTGTACCAATTTACACGTGGGTCAGGTAATAACCAGGTGGTTATAACAGTTGAGGTCCTGCTCTTTAATTTTGCTCCTAATTCCTAATATTCCCTATGCAGGATCTCTAATTGTATAACGAGACAAAGGATTGAATAGTTGAAAGTATCTGTGACATGGATCTCAGGACACCATCAGATCAGTCCTGAGCTTATTAAATGGTGGAGCAGGTTTAAAAGGCTGGCTGGACTCGGGATGGACGTTATTCGGATGAGATTTGAGAAAAAAAACGCTCTGCTTATTCCCCTTATGTGTTACATATCAGGCGACTGACATTATTCTGAAACTGCAAAATGTCCAGAGCGTTATCTGGAAACTGCAATAAACGACATCATTCAGAAAATTCTACAAGTGGCATTCTCTGGAACATTCCATAACTGACTATCTCCAGAAGATTCTATGCCCCTATGGGGTTATTGCAAAGGCAAGAGAGAGAGAGAGAGTGTGTCGAGTTGAGTTTGATGAGAGATTAACACTGTGAGGCTGAGTGGATTTCATCAGACCAGGTGGACTGAAGGCCCATTGTGATATGGATCTTTATGACTCTATTGCATTTTGTACGTGGCATTTTCTGGAACATTCTATAACCAACATTCTCTAGAACATTCTATACCCGACTTTCTGCAGAACATTTTATAACTGTCAGTCTCTGGAATATTGTATTACTAGCGTTCCCAGGCCTATTCTATAACCGCCATTCCCTAGAAAATTCTAAAACTGACATTCCCCAAAACATTCTGTGACTGGCATTACCTGTGAACGCCCGGAGGTCAATTACTTGAACAAAATATAACGTCCTGAAAGAAGAGATCCCATTCCAGGGAGAGGAAGGAAACATTGTTTCGAAGTCCCCCGGTGTAGTTAAAGAGGTGAATAAGTTTTCCCTGAGTTACATTTCTTCATTACTGAGGGTCGACCACTGTTTAGACCAAAAGACAAAAATTTCCAACCTCAATTTTAATTCAATTTTCCTTCGGGACAGCAATGTTTTCACCCTCCATATTAGAAACTGCAAAGAAGTGACTTCGGCATGCTATTGAGCGATCAATTATGTGGGAACGCTCGAGAAACCATCTGTTATTATGGATGAGTGCCTGTGTGTTTGGAGGGGGAGTGTTTTTTGTACTTTACGCCACATTTTTGTAAGTAATTTAGAACCTACCATTTGCATTTCAGCCTCAATATCTTTAATAAATCTCTGAATACAGCGACACATTTAAAAATCGCACTGGATCCTCATCCAAACTGGTGGCTTTGCCTCCAGGCTGATGTATAATTTATTTGTTTTCTTTCTCCATAGTTAACGTAGTGACGATCTACGTCCTGCTTTATAAAGATTGTGGATTATCTCCATGTGTCAGACGTTACCTGGGGGCCATGGCAGCAGCGGATTTACTGCTCATTATCCTTGATCTGATATTGAGACACATTCCCATTGTTTATCGGGAACAGTTTTATTTCCTGTTCTTCATCCGTGTGTGCAATATCCACGCCATCCTGCTTTATGCAGCCACTGACTGTTCTGTCTGGTTCACCGTCACTTTCACCTTTGATCGATTTGTGGCCATTTGTTGCCAGAAGCTGAAAAGTAAATATTGCAGTGAGAAAACGGCGGCTGTGGTTCTGGGAACAGTGACTGTGCTGAGCTGTTTAAAGAACATTTTCTGGTATTTTATGCTCACAGCAACGTATCGGCTGGTGAATGCCCCCTGGTTTTGTCATGTAAGAGGTGGTATTTATGACTCTCGTGCCTTGGTCACAATCGAGTTCCTCCACCACATTCTAACCCCGGCTCTTCCATTTCTCCTGATTCTGCTGCTCAATGTTTTCACTGTCAGACACATTTTAGTGACCAGCAGAGCCCGCAGGAGACTCCGGGCTCACACCAATGGGGACGGTCAGTGTGACACAGAAATGAGAAATCGAAAAAAATCCATCATTTTTCTGTTTGTGATCTCGGCCAATTTCGTCCTGTTGTGGTCAATGTTAATGGTGTATTCAATGTGGAACCGGATGTGGTGGTTTGGGTATAAGTCTGTGTATCTAGACCACTGTGTGCAGGAATTGGGCTTCATGCTGCAGCTCCTCAGTTGCTGCACAAACACCGCGATTTATGCCGTGACCCAGACTAAGTTCAGGCAGCAGCTGAAGAATGTGCTGAAATATCCCTTTACCCAAATTCATCAATCAATCAAATTCACTCATTAATCAATCCATCCAGGATTTTCTCATTTCAGTTCAATGTTGCAGCAATGAAGCACCATGTTGCTGTGCCTGAGGGTAGTGCTGGTTTGTGCAACCTTATCCCACAGTGGTTTACTGTGGCACATTTCAGTGTTTCTGTCAAATTAGGCGCCAGTGCATGTTTTCAAACTTTGTATATTCTGCCTGATGGAAGAGGATGTTGGAGAGCCTTAGCGGGTGGCGTGGGTCTTCGATTATGATGGCAGATTTTCCCCGGCAACGAGATGTGTCATGGCGCCAATGAATGGAAGGTTGGCTTCTGTGATGGTCTGACCTGTGCACACAACCTTCAGTAGTTTCTTACGGTCCTGAGCAGGCTAGTTGCTGTGCTGGGACAGAATGCTTTCTCGGGTGCAGATATACTAAATCTCTTAATCCATTTCCTCAGCTTCCTCAGGAAGAAGAGGTGTTGTTGCGCCTTTACCAGCTTTACCAGGATGCTGCCTGGATTAAAGGAAGGAGAGGCTAGAAAGACACAGTTTCCTGGCTACCATCAGTTCTGAGGAAGAGTCACTGGATCTGAAACATTAATTCTGTTTTCTCTTCACAGATACTGCCATATCTGCTGAGCTTTTCCAGCACTTTTCTCTTTCTCTTGTTGATAAACTTGGGTAGTTTTCTCTGGGGCAGTAGAGCTGAGGGGAGACTTGATAGAGGTCTGTAAGATTATGAGATGTACAGGTAGGGTTGAAAACCAGAATATTTTCTCGGAGTTGAAATAACTAAAACCAGGAGATGTGTTTTAAAGGTTGATGGGAGGGGGGAGGCATGTTCAAAGGAACTGTGAAGGGCATGTTTTTTACTCAGTGTGGTAGGAGTGTGGAATGTGCTGGCAGGTGTGGTCCGAGAGGCAGATAAGATAAGGGTATTTAAGAGAATTTTACATGCACACACTGTTGTGTACGAAATGGAGGGAAATGCTCCAGGGGCAGGCATAAGGGATTAGTTTAATTTGATGTTGTGTTTGGTGCAACATCTTGGATTGAAGGGTCTGTTCTTATTCTGCACTTTTCTATGTTTATGTTCTATCTCTCTTGCTGTCCTCATTTTATTTCCTCTGCCTGCCCTCTCTCTCTCTGTATTCCTCTCTCTCTCTCTTTCCCATTCTCTACCTGTCCCTCTCTCTGTATATCTGCCTCTGTCTCTCCATCTCCCACTGCCTCTCTCTGTTCCCCTCCCTGTCTCTGCTCCCTCTCTCTCTCTCTGTCCTCCTCTCCCTCCAGACCGGCTCACTCCACCTCCATCCCCCTCTCTTTCTTTTCCTCAGGCCCTATCTCTCACCACCTCCGCCCCTGCCTGCACGTTTCGCCCCATCTAGCCCTCTCTCTCTATGCCCTCTCTCCTCTCTATCCCCTGTCACATCTCTCTTCCTCTCCTCTTCTCCACACCCTTCTCTCTCCCACTGCCCCGTCCCTTTCCCACTCCTCTGCCCGTTTCTCTCTGTGTCTCTCTCCCTCTGGCCCCCTCACTCATATTCTCCCTCTGTCACATCCTTCTCTCTTCCTCTGTCGCCCCTCTCTCTCACACACACCTCACCCATCTGTAACACTGTTGCTTTCACTCTTTGTTCCCCCCTCACTCTCGATCCCTATCTTCCTTTCCTACTCTGTCTCTCAGCACTGTCCCGCCTTTCATCACTCTGTGCCATCCACTCTGTCTGTCCCTGTCTCCAATACATCCTTCACCGTCCAACTCTCTATGTCTCTCTCTATTCCTCACTCTCTCTGTCGTTCTCTTTCTAACTGTCCTCCTTCTGCCTCCCCTCTCTCTTTCTTTCCCTCCCTGTCCCTCTTGGTCCTTCTCTCCTCATCTGTTCCTGGCTCTCTCTGTCTGCCCTTCTCCCTGTTTCCCTCTTCCCTATCCATGCTCTTTCTCCACTTCTATTCTCATCTGCTTCTATATCTGTCTCTGTTTGCACCATCCCCTCCCAACAGTCCTTTCCTCGTCTCTCTTTCCATCTGTCCCTCTCTTCCCCCCCTCTGTTGATCTCTATCTCACCCATATTCCGCCCACCCTCTCTCTCCCTCGTAAGTCGTTCCCTCTCTATTTTCATATGCTCTCCTCCTTCTCTGCCCCTCTGTGCTCCCTCTCTGCCTCACACCCTTTCCCTTTGTAACAGTGTCTTTTTCTCTCTCTGTGTACCTTCTCTCATTGGTCCCTTTCTCTCATTCTGTCTCAGTTAGCTCCTGTCCCTCTCCCTGCACCACACTCTCTATCTGTTTGTCTCTTTAGCCATATATTTTTGGCCCTCTCGCGATATCTCTCTCCGTGTTCCACTGCCTCTCTGTCCATCTCACTTTCTGACTTGGCGTAGGGGTGACCTGTAGTGGCGATGTAAGGTGACTTGTACTGGACAACTCCAAGCTGCCCATACCTGCTTACAAGTTGGCAGAGAGAAGCTAAGCAAAAATTAAGCAGCCTGCTCACACAGTGAAGTATAATTGTATCCTTGAGCATAACTGCGAGAAGGTAAGTAAAAGGACGCTGTATGTTTCCATCCCAGACAGTTCTGATAAAAGGATGCCTCAGGACAGGTAAATGGCCAATTCCAGCTTTATTACTGGAAGAATGGTTGTCCCAGTAAATGCATAACATCATGTTCTAGTTTAGGTTCTGAAGCAGCTAAAGTTTTTTCCTCATAAATAGTCGCCTCTTTGAAGCTACCAGCAATATTAAATAGTTTCGATCTCAAACTGCTGTAATCACATAAGTTGGTTTCAAGGCACAATCAGAATATAATACATTCCTTACGAACATTTAAGTTTAGATGTGTAGGTTAACTAGCCTGAGGAAATGCCTTCTCTTATGCCCTCACAACCCATAAATTATGAAATGCTGACTGTAGAAGTAGTGGTACAACACTACACTTTTAATTAACTTTATACAGAAGTTAACCTGATAGCAATTAGTTAAACTAACTGATTTTTTTTTGTTTTTACATTATGCATTGGGAGAATGGGAAAATTAAAGGAGTAACTAAATGTGATAAATGACTGTACCAACATACAACAGATAATGGATTTCAAACTGTCCTTATAGATAAACACGTCTGAGAAAGACCCAAGCAAGTATAACCATCAAACTTTTTGAATGCAAATGAATGGGATGCACAGAAAGATTCTGAGGCTGAGAGATGATGATGTCGAGCAAACAGCGTAAGATCATGGAACCTGGGGTTGTCTATATAAGTGTCCACTAGGTGTCCCACAGGATCTGTGTGTTTAGATTAATTGGGGAGGACAGTGAATATGTTGCAATTGATTACTGTAACACAAGATATATAAAAAATGCTGTATTTCTTTGTAAAACCAGAGGGTGTGTCATTGATCCATCCTCCAAAGCCAGTTTCCACGAAAATCCATAGGCTTGCTTCCTCTGTCGACTGGTCTCTGCTTGAATAAACATCTTCCACTTGCTTGAATCTTGCCTGCCTCCTGAGTTCTTGTCCCTGCTCTGGAAAATGTTCCTACAAATTGCTGCTGTGAGCAGGGTTACACTGGGCCATGATCTGGGTAAGAATCTTTAATTACCACTCTTTCTAGCTAGCTTGGCAATTGGTGGGTTTCTTCTGTAAGCCAGAAAACCTTTCCACTATTTTGCGAGAACACACAAAATAGTGGAAGGGGATCCTGGCGCGAGAACATCTGACCTAATGTGAAAATGCAACATAACACGAACATATTTGAAATAACATGAGAATGCAAAGGACAGCACAAGAGTGTGTGAAATAATGTCAGAACCTGAAATAAGGAACAGGGGATTGCGAGGCCCTGCCTGCAAATTAGGAGAAAAGGGAGGGCTGAGAGTCCTGGCACAATCACGAGTCAAATAAGGAAAGAGGAGGGTTGTGAGTCCTTGTGTTGCCACACGTAAAATAAGCGAGAAAAAAGTGAATAAGAAAAGAAATGAGAAAAAAATACTCACGAAACCTCAAGAGAAGTGCAAGGTCGAAAAAGAGCAACTGTGTGGTAAATAGTGAAACAGTAAAATTGAAGCAGGCACAGTTGTGAGAGAGTCTGATCAAGTGGCAGGGATGGATTGTGGGAAAATATTTTGGTGTCCAGATCAGTCCATTCTGCAGAGCCTGTTTAAAAAAGTGTAGAAACATGCTGAAATAGCTACAGTGTTCATGACTAAGAAAGAGAGAGTGAGGCTTCTGTCTGTACTAGGTTAGTCAATCTAGCAGAGGTATTACAAAAACAAAGTTGCTGGAAAAGCTCAGCAGGTCTGGCAGCATCGAAGGAGAAAGCAGTTAACGTTTCTGGCCTGGTCACCGTCCCTCAGAACTGACGGAGGCTGGGAAAATGTAAGTTTATACGCAGAAGAAAGGGGAGGGGAAGGAATAGGGAATAAATGATAGGATAGAGCCTAAAGAGAGAGAAAATAGAAGTTGGACAGACAAAGCAGTGAACATGATTAGGCTGCAAGCGTGATTAGTTGTAATAGGGACTATTAGTGACCAAGAACAGGCAGAGTGCAAAGACAGGCTATGTCGTAACAAGTCCTTGTGTGTGGGGTTTGGGGCTGGAACACGGGGGAGTTCAGGTCCTAAAACATTTGAACTCGATATTGAGTCTGGAGGCCTGCAGGGTCCCCAAGTATAAAAATGAGGTGATTTTCTTCCAGCTTGTGTGGGGCTTCACTCGAAGATTGCAGTAAGCCAGAGACAGACATGTTGGCCAGGGAACAGGATGGTGTGTTAAAGTGGGAAGCAACAGGTACTTCAGGGTTTCTTTTGCAAGCTGAACGTAGATGATCTGTGAAGCAGTCACCCAGTCTGCACTTCACTTCCCCAGTGTAGAGGAGACCACATTGTGAGCAGAGAATGCAGTGGACGAGATTCTGGGAAATGCAGGTGAAATGTTGCTTCATTGGAAGGTATAATTGGGCCCTTGGACGCTGGGAAGGTAGGAGGTAAATGGGCAGGAGTTAGACCTTTATAGGTAGCAGGGGAAGGTGCCGTTAGGCTGTGGAGGTTGATGGGGTGAAGGCAGTGTGGAACAGGAAGTCCCAGAGGGAACAGTGCTTGAAGAAGGCAGCCAAGGGAGGGAGAGGTATACACCACCTGGTGGTGGCATCTTGTTGGAGGTGGCAGATATGGCACTTGATAATCTTCTGGATGTGGATGCTGGTGGGACAGTAGGTAAGAACAAGGGGAACTCTATCGCTTTTGCTGGAGGGAAGAGAAAGGTTGTGAGTGGAAGTGCAGGAGATGGGGTGGATCCAATTGAGGGCCCTGTTGAGAACGTTGCTGGGGCATCCTCAGTTGAGAAAAATGTGGAAATGTTGGAGGCAACCTTGTTGATTTTGGTTTCATCTAAACATATGTGAAGGAGTCTGAGGAACAGAGAGAATGGGATGGAGTCTTTACAGGAGGTGGGATGTGAGGATGTATAGTCCAGGTTGCTGTGGTAGTCAGTGGGTTTGTAATGGATATTAGTGGAATGTCTACCGCAGAAATTGAAACAGAAATGTTGAGGATGGGAAGCAAGGAGTCAGAGATAGACCAGGTGAAAGTGAGGGCAGGGTGGAAATTGAAGGGGAAATTAATCAATTTTTCCAATTCCAAATGAGAGAGAGGGAAGCAGCACCGATGATCTCATCGATGTATCGGAGAAAGAGTTGTGGGTGGGGTTGGAATAGGACTGGAACAAGGAATGTTCCACGTACCCCATGAAGAGACACACATAACACGGGCCCATCCGGGTACACATGGTAACCCCTCTGACTGTAAGAAAATGAGAGGAGTTCAAAGAGAACTTGTTGAGGGTGAGGGCAAGCTCAGACAAACAGAGGAGGGTGGTGGTGGGTGGGGATGGCTCAGGTCTTTGCTCCAGGAAGAAGCATGGAGCCCTAAAACCCTCGTGGTAGGGAATGCATGTGTAAAAGGATTGCACATCCATAGTAAAGAGGAGGTGGTTGGAGCCGGTAAACTGGAAGTTTTGAAATTGGCACAAGGCGTCAGATGAATCATGGATGTATGTAGGTAGAGATTGGACAGGGGAAAGAAGACTGAGTTGAGGTAGGAAGAGATGAGTTCTGCGGGCCATGGGTAGGTTGTAACAATGGGTAAGCCTGGGCAGACCTGTTTGTGGATTTTTGGGAGGAGGTAGAAACGAGCTGTGCAGGGTTGGGGGAGATTATTAGCTTGGAAGCGGGGCGGGTTGATGGGGGAGGCGGGGTTGGGGGTGGGGGATATCAATGGATGAAATGTGATCACTAACAGTAGTGGATACAATGGTGTGATGTACCATGGCGGCACATGGTCCAGAGGAAGGTAGGAGGAGGTATCGGAGAGTTAGCGCTCAGCCTCTGCATGGTAGAGGTCATTACACCAGACTGTAACAACATCTCCCTTGTCAGTAGGCTCAAAGACAAAGCCAGGGTTGGATCTGAGTGCACGGAGTACAGTCAGTTCAGCGGGAGATAGGTTGGATTTGGTGAGAGGCAGCGGAATTGAGAACAAAACTGGAGCTGTGTGCAACAAAAGTCAGGTAGAAACGTTGACTGTTCTCAGACGGCACCACGGATAATGCTAGACCTGCTGAGTGTCACCAGCTTTGTCTGTTTGTTTATTTTTGTTTCAGAATTCCAGCATTCGCAGTAATTTGTTTTTTTTTTGCAACTTTTCTTTTGTGGCTTTAAACAGGTAAAACCCTTTGGGGGCAGAGAAATTGCACAAAAAGTTCACGGGCTGAATTGGATCGAGTTCAAACTGAACGAGAATAGTTTACTGAGACTTGAATACAACATTTTAGGACGAGGTAAAAGGCATTAGTGAGGATCCAGAAAATGAAAATATGCCCAAGTATTAGTACGGAAAGGACACGCATCAGTTAAGTGGGCAGATTGGAGATGCAAGACAAACACACATGTGGTTGCCAGGAGATCAGGGCTGGGAACTAAATATCTAATAAATATCTATGAAAGATAGGCACATGGAAAGGCTGAAATACTGATTGAACGTGTGTACAAGCCTCCAAGTAGTCATGTAATTGGCAGCTGATTTCAATACAAGGAATTTATGGAACGTCAATGAGATTGTTTTGGAGCAGCTAATGGTTGCATTCAGAAAGGAACAGACAGTTCTGGATTTAGTGATGTATAACAGGGGAGATTTGATGAGAGGTGAAGGCAGTGACCATAAATATGGCCTTCTTCCTCAACCGAGGATTCCACAGCTCCGTTGTCAATGGGACCCTCAACCCGGTCCGACCCATCTCCCGCACTTCCAGCCTCACCCCATCTCTTCCCTCCCACAACCGTGATAGGGTTCCCCTTATCCTTACCTACCATCCTATCAGCATTCACATCTAGAAGATCATCAGACGCTATTTCCTCCACCTCCAGCAAGATTCCACCACCAGACACATATGCCCCTTCCCTCTTTGGTCCGCTTTCCACAGGGACCATTCCCTCCGGGACACCCTGTTCCACACTTCCTTCACCCCCAACACCTCCCCACAGCCCTATGGCACCTTCCCCCGTAACTGACGAAGGTGCAACACCTGTCCATTTACCACCTCCCTCCCCAATATCCAAGGGCCCAAACATACCTTAGAGGTATAACAAGGAGGTTGTAGAGGATTGTGGAGAATTCAGAAATCATGGAGTCACATGCACTTTCATAAGTACAATGAACCGTTTACAAGTAGCCACTTATGGCACCATCTAGGGCACAAAGGTATCTGGGTTCAACACAACCCAGGGCCTAACCAGTAAATGTTTAAGACCTGTCCTTGAGGGGCATACGGAAAGTGAATGGCAGTTGTTGTTTCCTCAGGGTGGGAGATAACAAGACAAAGGGGCATATTTTTAAGGTGAGAGGAGTCACTTTCCAGCAAACCTTTTTGCACACCATGGTTGGTATGTGAAATGAACTTCCAAAACAAGTTGCAGATACAGGCACAGTGACAACGTTTGAAAGCCATTTGGATAAGTACATAAATAAGAAATGTTCGGAAAGATATGGGCCATGTGCAGGCAGATGGGACTACTTTAGTTTCAGAACATGGTCGGTATGGATTAGTTGGGCCGAGGGTCTGCTTTCAAGTTGTCAGACTCTATGGCTGTGACGGAAACTTATAGAATAATGACAGACCTGGATAGATGGACATGGAGAAGATGTTTCAACTAATAGGAGAGGCTAGAACCTGAGGGCACCGCCTCAGAGTGAAGGGATGACCCTTTAGAACTGAGATGAGGAGGAATTTCTTCAGTCAGAGGGCGATGATTTTGTGAAACTCATTGCCATAGAGGAATGTGGAGGCCAAGCCTTTGAATGTGTTTATGACACAGGTGATTAGGTTCTTGATTGGTAATGGGATCAATGGTTCCAGAAGTTAGGAGAAAGAGGTTGAGAAACATATCAGTCACAATCAAATGGTTGAACAGTCTTCTGGGCCAAATAGCCTAACTCTGCTCCCATACCTTGTGTTCTGAGGATTATTGTGGATGACTTCAATCTGCACAAAAATTGAGCAAATCAAATCAGTAACAAGACTATATATGATAAATTCCTGATGGTTTTCTACATTTATATATTGAGTACACAAAGGGAAGACAGACTATCCTCAATGGTGCATTGTGCATTGGTCAGGGTGGGTTAGCTTAGTTGGGTGGATGGCTGGCTTGTGATATGGTGTGATGCCAGCAACACATGATCAATTCCTCTACCAGCTCAGGTGACCATGAGGGTCCCACCATCTTAACCCTCCCCATTGCCTGAGGCATGGTAACCAGAGTTTAAAACACCATGAGTAATAATGGGAACTGCAGATGCTGGAGAATCCAAGATAATAAAATGTGAGGCTGGATGAACACAGCAGGGCCAGCAGCATCTCAGGAACACAAAAGCTGACGTTTTGGGCCTAGACCCTTCATCAGAGAGGGGGATGGGGTGAGGGTTCTGGAATAAATAGGGAGAGAGGGGGAGGCAGACCGAAGATGGAGAGAAAAAAAGATAGGTGGAGAGGAGAGTATAGGTGGGGGTAGGGAGGGGTAGATCATCTACAAAATACCTTGCAAGAACTGTGACAAACACTACATTGGACAAACTGGCAGAAAGCTAGCCACCAGGATACATGAACATCAACTAGCCACAAAACGACATGACCCACTATCACTCGTATCCTTACACACAGATGAGGAAGGACACCACTTTGACTGGGACAACACATCCCTCCGAGGACAAGCCAAACAGAGACATGCACGAGAATTCCTAGAAGCATGGCATTCCAACCGGAACTCCATCAACAAACACATTGATTTGGAGCCAATCTACCATCCTCTGAGAAAAAGAACAGGAAATGACATCACCAACCCAAGGAAACCTAACCAGATAAATAGAAAGCGGGACATAACACCAGGGCTTCGTCGGAGGCTCACTGATGATGTTACCTGGAATGGTGATGAAACGTCTGAAAACTACTTCCAGCTCAGCGAGCAAACTCACATCCAGAACCTATTTTCCCTTCCCAATCTGATACTAATCCCCTCCCTCTTCCCATTTACCTGACCTAGGGACTCTTGCCCTGGCCACTGGGGGACTCTAACCTCCCGGATTTTATTTTCCCATTTACCTGATCTACGGGCTCGAACCTCCCGGATTTCTTTACTTACCTGGAGTCTTGAACCTCCAGGCATTAAGATTTAGCAGTGTTCAAGACCGTGAGTCGTCTTGGGGTTCCGTCAGTACAGAGCCACACAGGGATGAGGGGTCGCATGGGTGGCAGGCTAGTGAGAGAGACCAAGGTGAATCTTACCTTGCGGGCCTGTCTGTCTCACTCCACTAACACTCGAACGATCCTTTATTCAGCCCTCCACATGAGACTGCTGTACATGTTGCAATCCTGGTCACGGCACCAAATGTTATGTTCATTTTCGGAGACAGTCACGGACTTGATGCAACGACGAGACACAGACCTGTTTAGAGAAACACAAAACTTTTATTACCAAGCAAGTACAAGCTGTGGAGAATCACTGTACTTAACCCAGCACAGAGTACAGAGTCTCGCAAGCCATTCACCCTGGGCAGCGGTCAGTCCCGCTTTTTATACTTTGTCAAGTGTGTAATGCATAAAGCAATTTTACATCTCACAATGGCATGATACATGAAACAATCACTACAAAGACATGATACAAAACAATTACTTCATCGAACACATAAAGAGAGCAGGATATAGTATCGATCGTTCACGAAGTGACTGCTAATGACAGGAGGCGATTTCAAGTTGCCGAAGTAGCGGAATGTAATTTCAAGTGGCCGAAGTGTATGGCTTGAACAAAAGTCAGTGCCTTGGCCCCTTTGTCAGAGACAGAAGTTTCATACTTCAGAAGCCTCACGCCTT
The DNA here is from genome assembly GCF_030684315.1 of Stegostoma tigrinum. Taxonomy (NCBI): domain Eukaryota; kingdom Metazoa; phylum Chordata; class Chondrichthyes; order Orectolobiformes; family Stegostomatidae; genus Stegostoma; species Stegostoma tigrinum. The sequence continues at coordinate 706,287 of NW_026728811.1, forward strand.
TACAAATGCTCCTCACTTAATCTTATGAGACAGTTTCCCCATACCCCCGTGCAGGAATATAAAGATTTGCACAGTTTAACTTGAATTCTATTCAGGCAGGAAGCTTAAGGCAGTGTCTGCATCCCGATGTGCAGGCAGATAAAGGACATGAATTTATAGAAATATAGAAATCAACGGGATGTTATCCCAAAAACATCTCAACTCCATCCTCCATCTTCTACCTTTAGCCAACTCGGTATCCACATAGCCAGTTCTCCCTTTATTTTAGTGTGATCTAACCTTTCTAGCCAGTCTACCATGAGGAACTTTGTCAAATGTCTTAACTGTAGTCCATATTGATCATGCCCACCATTCTGCCCTCATCAGTCCTCTTTGATAAAAAAAAAACTCAAACAACGATTTCTCAGACAAAAAGTCATGTTGACTCTCCCCAATCCATTGCCTTTCTAAATACATGTGAATCCTGCCCCTGAGAATCCCCTCCAACAACTTGCCCACCACTGATGTCAGGCTCACTGGTCGAGAGTCCCGCTTTTCCTTACCAGGTTTCTCAAAAAGCGGAACCAGGTAGCCAATCTTCAGCTGCCCAGCACCTTTTCTGTGCCTATCGATGATACAGATATCTCAGTAAGGGGCAAAGCAGTCACTTCCTTAGTTTCCCACAGAGTTCTAGCATACTCTCGATAGGTCTTGGGGATTTACCCAACTTTATACATTTGGAGATATGCAGCATTTCTTCCTCCGTAACAGTGGCATCTTACAAGATTTTAATTTGTTTCCATGTGTTCTCTATCTTCTATATCCTTCTCCCCAGTAAACACTGATCTGAGATACTCGTGTAACATCTCACCTACCTCCTGCAGTTCCACACATAGGTGGCATGGCGTATGCTTATGGGGCCCTGTTCTCTCCCCAGTTACTCTTCCTTTTCCCCCTTAACGTATTTGTGGAAACTCTTTGGATTCTCCACACCCTGTTTGACAAAGCAAACTCATGTCCCCTTTTTGCCCTCCTGCATTCCCTCTTAAGTGCACTCCTGCTGCCATTACACTCTTCTAGAAAATCACTCTATTATGCTGCCTATACCTCACATATGCTTTCGTCTTCTTTATCAGAAGCTGAATTTCTCTTATCATCCAGCATTTCCTGTATCAACCTGCCTTGTCCTTCGCAATAACAGGAACATACTGTGTCTGAGCTCTCATTTTTGAACACTTCACATTTTCCATGTCTCCATTTACTTTGGAATATCTGTACCCTCCACCTGCTCCCACCACCACCCCCATCAATTTTTGAAAGTTCTTGCCTAAGTCTGCCAAAATTGGTCTTCCTCCAATTCAGAACTTTAACTATTAGATCCGGTCTATCCCTGTCCATAACTACTTTATAACTCATTGAAGTATAGTCACTGGCCCCAAAATGTTCTTCTACTGATGCTTCAGGCACCTGCCCTGCTTTATTTCCTAAGAGGAGGTCAAGTTTTTCATCTTTTCCAGAAGGTACATCCACATATTGAATTAGAACATTTTCTTGTACCTGCTCAACCAATTCCTCTGCATCTAAGACCTGAACACTATGGTAGTCCTAGTCCATGTTTGGAAATTTAAAACCCCCTTCCATAACCACCTATTATTCTTACAGATAGCTGAGATGTTCTTTCATATTTGTTTATCGATTTCCACTTGCAGTAATGTGATCAAACCTTTCTTATTTCTCAATTCCAGCCAAATAACATCCCTGGGCTTCTTTGGATAAATATAGCTGCAATGTTACCCTTCTTCAAAAGTGCAACTCCCCATCCTCTCTTGTCCAAACATCTTCTTTTGATCTTTACTATAGCATCTATTCCTGAACCATGAAGCTGCCAGTCCTGTCTATTCCCGAGCCATGTCTCTCTGCTATCCCAGTCTCGCATTCTGAGCCATGTTCCAAGGTCATCGGCCTTGCCTGCTGGGGATTTTTCATTGAAATAAATGCAGTTCTCTACTTGGTTCCTGTCTGCCCTGTCCGTTTGACTTACAATTTTTCCCAACCTAGCCAGTCTCAGACTGATCTCTTTCTTCACGGTCTCCCTGGTTCACAAAACCCCTCCAGTTTAAATCTTCCCGAGCATCTCTAGCAAAACTCCCTGCCAGTATATTTTCTCCCTTCCAATTCATATCCAATCCGTCCTTCTTGTACAGGTGGTTCCTACCCCAGAAGATATTCCAGCGATCCAAAAATGTGGATTCTTCTCCTCTGCACAAGCTCCTCACCCATGCATTCATCTGCTCTAGCTTCATGTTCCTACCCCCACTAGCTTGTGGCCCTGTGAGTAATCCAAATATTTCTATCCTTGATGAGCTAATTTTTAAATTCTTGCTTAGCTTCCTATATTGTCTCCTCATAATCTCATCTGTTCTCTTCCTATGTCATTATTTCCAATGTGTACAATGACCCCCTGCTGATCTCTCTCGCCTTTGAGCATATTTCATACTCTCTCTGAGATATCTTTGATTCTGGCTCCAGGGAGGCAATACATCATTCTGATGTCTCGCTGTCAGCTGCCGAAACACCTGTCTGTACCTCTGGCTAGAAAGTCCCCTCTCATAATCAATGGCCTGGAACTGGTGTCACCTTAGAGACAGTCTCTGGACCAGGAAACTGGTTGTCAGTGCTGCATTCTCCAGAGAATCCACCACTCCCCACATTTTTCAACACAGCGCACTTGTTTGAGATGGGGATAGCCACAGGAGACTCCTGCAATACCTGACTCCATCTCCCTTTCCTGGAGGTCAACCAACTACCTGACTGCATTTTCAGTTTATCTCTCTCCCTGCAACTGACATCCATCCTTTCCCCTTGCTAGTGTAAATTTCCACTTGCCTCTAACTGCCACTCCAACCAATCCATGCAATCCTACAGGATTTGCAGCCTAACACACTTGCTTTGGGCATAGTCATCTATAACATGGAAACTGTCCCTAAACTCCCACATTCAACACAAAGAGCACATCACTCTACTAAAGGCCGTCTTTGCATCTCAACAATCTACAGACCCAGAAAAGAACAGACTTAATGCTCTAAAAACACTGCTCCAGGATAGCTTATAACTTTGTTAAATTTTAAAAATTTAAAACCAAGAGGCAGATCTCAATAACAACGTATTATAAGATAAAACTCTACTCACTACTGTAGATTTACAAAAAGAAACTAAAAGTTACATTTTCAAAGGCCATTTTGCTGCTCTCCTATTGTGAGTTCCCACCCATAGGTTTCTCCAAGGTTAGATGTGAATTTGGTTGTTTCTTTATTTTTCTCAGAACAAGCTCCGATATCCAACGATACACAAATCAGGACAGCAAAGGCAATAGCTGTGCAGGCTACTGTTGGATCAGACAGCACTGTACGACGTTTCTCCATTTGAATCACTTGCCATGTGTCATTCTTCAGCTTTAGACAGTTACCAGGATAGGAAAGAACTTGGAAATTGGGGAATGGAACTTTCAGCAGCAATCAAATACGATGGCATGGATTTGTAAAGTTTAAAATGGAGGATATTCCTGAAATGTTGGAGTGGATAGGGAGGGTGTTGAGCTAGATCTGGTTGTTGTCAGTGGGTGTGTGAAAATTAACAGCACTTTTCGATGATTCCATCAGTGGAAGCATGTTGATGAGAAATATGACACACCATGGATATCACCTTGTGGATACCAGGTACAAGTACTGCAAAGGAAGGTCAGTTGTCTGTGGGTATGGTAAGGTACAGGGTTATTTCTTAGGAAGGTGCTGATGATGACATTAAAAGGAGAGGGGGATAAAAATCAGAAGAGATTGAGAGCACCATTACAATATCAGTGAACGTTGTGCAGTTGGAACATTGGCAGTTTAGCTGGAAATATTTGTAGGCGTCTTCACACATTGTAAATTTGCACAGCAAGAGCCAGAGAATGCTGGCTGGGCAATAAGAAACCCTAGTTTTGTCCCTGGCACTGCCCAAAACACTCGGTCTTCTGATTAAAAGCCAAATGTGCTTAGCAAATGCATCACAAACATAGGTGCATGCACAATTGGCAGGAACCCCGAAACCAAGTGGTCAGTTTCTGCTTCTCTGATGCTGCCTGGCCTGCTGTGTTCCTCCAGCTCCATAGAATCTCTGACTCCGGTGTCTGCACTTCTTGTTGTCTCTGAGTTAGTTTCTTTTGCCTTCTCTGTTCAATGTTCATGGCTACAAATTATCCAGGCAAAAGTCCACCAATTTCTCCTAAAATATACTTAAAAGAATGAATGGCCACAATGTTGAACGTTGCTGGGACTTCACTAGTACATTACTAAGTGCAATATTTCTCCACATTCAATGTTTACCATGTTCATGGAGAATACAAGATGACCATGCTTTGAAACAACAAAGTTGATTCTTTCCAATAGAGAGGAAAAAGTAACAGAGAAATCAGAAAGGCCATGCAATAATACCGGAATGGTAAGGATTTTCTCTACAGATTTGCTTGGGATTTCCATCCATCAACCCTAAACAGCGATATTTGCAGATGAAATCCAATGCAAGAGGCGACTGTGAGCTGTAAACTTTGACACAATCGTGGCTGAGTGGTTAAGTAAAGGGTTGGTAATGCAGTGGGTTCGCTCACGTGTTGTTTGAATCCTACCAACTGGAATCTGCAGCTCTGCTGGTTTCACACAATAAGTGTCCCATTGTGTGAATGACACATACACACTTGCAATTATTTCTTGTTCCATTTGAGGAAGTTTGAAAACTGCAGGATCCCCTCAACCAGGCAGTGAGCTTGTTTTGTCGTTATCTGTTATATTTTCATTTTGATTCTCTGAGTATGCAAGAGGCCCATGTTTAGAAACAACAAACCTGTTTTATTATCACAAAGAGAGGAAAATGTGAGGCAGTAGACTTCAGGTAATGAAACATTTCACAAATGGGAGTGATTTTTGTCCCGGAATCAGGTGACATATTCATCTGCATCCTCACAACGGCGATATTCAATAAAAAAAAATACAGTGCGAGAGACCATGCGAGTGCAATCACATATTTATGGTCAAGTGATTAATGCGATGGATTTGAAACTCCTTAGGGTTACCCCTGATGTAGGGTGGAATCCTGCCGACTATTTTCTGAATGGCAAACAATCTGAAGCACAGTTAGTTAAGGGTTCTTGGGCTGTATTTGATGGGGTTTCGAAGGAAGACGCACAAATGCATCCAAACTGACAGAATACGGAGGGGTGTGGAGAGTGTGGAAGTGGAGAAGATGTTTCTATTGGTAGGAGAGGCTAGGCGAGAGCCTCTGTGTGAAGGCATAACCCTTTAGAACAGAGATAATAAAATGTGAGGCTGGATGAACACAGCAGGCCAAGCAGCATCTCAGGAGCACAAAAGCTGACGTTTCGGGCCTAGGCCCTTCATCAGAGAGGGGGATGGAGTGAGGGTTTTGGAATAAATAGGGAAAGAGGGGGAGGCGGACCGAAAATGGAGAGAAAAGAAGATAGGTGGAGACAGTATAGGTGAGGAGGTAGGGAGGAGATAGGTCGGTCCAGGAAAGACGGACAGGTCAAGGAGGTGGGATGAGGTTAGTAGGTAGGAGATGGGGGTGCGGCTTGGGGTGGGAGGAAGGGATGGGTGAGAGGAAGAACAGGTTAGGGAGGCAGAGACAGGTTGGACCGGTTTGGGGATGCAGTGGGTGGGGGGGAAGAGCTGGGCTGGTTGTGTGGTGCAGTGGGGGGAGGGGACGAACTGGGCTGGTTTAGGGATGCGGTGGGGGAAGGGGAGATTTTGAAGCTGGTGAAGTCTACAGTGATGCCATTAGGCTACAGGGTTCCCAAGCGGAATATGAGTTGCTGTTCCTGCAACCTTCGGGTGGCATCATTATGGCACTGCAGGAGGCCCATGATGGACATGTCATTTAAAGAATGGGAGGGGGAGTAGTTTTGGTTTGCGACTGGGAGGTGCAGTTGTTTGTTGCGAACCGAGCGGAGGTGTTCTGCAAAGCGGTCCCCAAGGCTTGGGGACCGCTTTGCAGAACACCTCCGCTCAGTTCACAACAAACAACTACATCTCCCAGTCGCAAACCATTTCCACTCCCCCTCCCATTCTTTAGATGACATGTCCATCATGGGCCTCCTGCAGTGCCACAATGATGCCACCCGAAGGTTGCAGGAACAGCAACTCATATTCCACTTGGGAACCCTGTAGCCTAATGGCATCACTGTGGACTTCACCAGCTTCAAAATCTCCCCTTCCCCCACCGCATCCCTAAACCAGCCCAGTTCGTCCCCTCCCCCCACTGCACCACACAACCAGCCCAGCTCTTCCCCCCCACCCACTGCATCCCAAAACCAGTCCAAACTGTCTCTGCCTCCCTAACCTGTTCTTTCTCTCACCCATCCCTTCCTCCCACCCCAAGCCGCACCTCCATCTCCTACCTACCAACCTCATCCCACCTCCTTGACGTGTCCGTCTTCCCTGGACCGACCTATCCCCTCCCTACCTCCCCACCTATCTTCTTTTCTCTCCATCTTCGGTCCGCCTCCCCCTCTCTCCCTATTTATTCCAGAACCTTCACCCCATCCCCCTCTCTGATGAAGGGTCTAGGCCCGAAACGTCAGCTTTTGTGCTCCTGAGATGCTGCTTGGCCTGCTGTGTTCATCCAGCCTCACATTTTATCATCTTGGATTCTCCAGCATCTGCAGTTCCCATTATCTCTCACCCTTTAGAACAGAGATGTGGAGGGATATCTTCAGCCAGAGGGTACTGAATCTGTACATTGCCACAGAGGGCTGCGGAGGTTGAATCACTGCATGAATTGGAGATAGAGATGGGTAGGTTCTTGATGAATAAGGGGATCAAGATTCAAACGGATCAAGGCAAGGGAGTGAGTTTGAGACAGATATAAGGCACAATCAAATTGTACAGCAGACTCAATTGTGCAGCAGACTCGATAGAGTGAATGACCTTACTTCACTCCTACAATTTATAACCCTTTGTACTATGTCTCCCATTGATTTCTAAGTGTGCAGCTGTCATTCCTGACTTATATTTTATCACACATTCCAGTCCTTGCCTGATTATTACTGTCACCTCTTAGTTTCAGATTGATTGCAACTTGGGATTCATTGTGTATTAAACTCAAAAGGTTGCATGAATATTCAGCAGGTCATAGAGAAGGCAAATGGAATGCTGGCATTTCAAATGGAGTAGAGAATGGAAATAGGGAAATTTTGTAAAAACACGAGAATGCATAACTTGGACAAAACCGAGAATGCTGTGAACAGTATTCCCTATATTCGGGGGAATAAATATTTCCATGGAGGCATTCTAGAGAAGAATCAGAAGATTGATCTTGTTGATGAAAGGATTTCCATGAGAAGACATGGAAAAGAATGAACCTGAACTCTTTGGAATTTAGAACAAAAAGTAAATCTATTGATACATTAAAAAGCTCAACATATGTGATGAGAAACCAAAGTTAACATTGCTAAGAACTACCACCATCTTGCCCAGGCAATTAGATATCGGAATTAAATGATGACAGAGCCAGTGATGGCCATATCCCATGCATTAATATGCGATGAAACTCAGAGACTATTCATGTCCCCTTCATCCTCTTTGCATTCTCTGTGCAGCTCACAATCTCAGCTGTGGTCATGCCATCAACCAACATGAAAACATAAGATTTCATCTGTACACCTCAATTATCGACAGGAATTTGTAAATAACTGGAGCCCAAACATGAATCCTTGGTCTAATAAAAACGCACAGCCTGTGAGCTGACAAACCAACTATTTATTAGCATGGGCTTTTCTGTATGTTGAACAATTCTCAAACGCATGCCAGCACATCACCTCCAAGTCCACGTGGTCCCGATTTGTTTATTCGCTTCTTCAGTGGGACCCTGTTAAAATGCAACTGAAAAGTCAAATAAAGTTTCCTCCTACCTCCAATTTTTTTGGTGGGGGTAGAGAGATAGTGACTCGAAATATGAATGTTGTTATGGAAAGCGATAAGGATAGCGTGGAAGTTAAGTGTCTAAATTTGCTGAAAGACAATTATCAGAAGATCACTTCTATCACTCAGCATTATCACTATCATGAGACAGGATCTGGCACATATAGACTGGAGGAAGAATTACTTGCAATTGAGTCTATAATTGGAAAGTGGGACCATTATAAAGTGGTACAATCAGAATCCAGGGCCATTGTGTTCCGCAAAGAGAGAATGAAAAAGGTAGAATTTCAGTGAATGCTGATGAATTGATATGAGTTTGGTAAATAAAATACTGCACAATGAAAATAGGTACAGGCCTTCAAAAGTATAGAGTTTGCAAAAGGTGGTCGTTAAAAATGAAGGGCAAACAATGGCCTAGAATTACCTTTGCCAGGCACTGTTAAGGGAAAAGCCAGAAGGTATTTTATAAATTTAGTTAGAGGAAGAGGATTACCATGGAGAGTGAAGACTGGTAGAAAGCGAAGGGGCATATTTTGCATAGAGCAAGAGGAAGTAGGTGAGGTCTGAAATTTATGCTTCTCACCTGTGTTCACAAAGGAGAAATACATTGTAGTCAGGGACTTCAGTTAGAATGGTGAGGTCCTCGAACATGTTACGATCAATAAGAAGCAGGAATTAAATGCTTTTGCAAGGGTAATGGTGGATAAATCACCAGTGCCCAATGAAATGTATCCCAGGCTGCTATAAGAGGCAAGGAAGGAGATTGATAAGGCCTGGCAGTTACATTTAATGTCTTGGTGGCCACAGGTGATGTGCTGAATGTCTGGAGGACAGTTAATGTGTTTCCTTTCCTCATGAAGGGCATCAGAGAATGGCCAGGTAATTGGAAAGCAGACAATCTGATATCCGTGGGAGGGAACTTATTGGAAAAAAAAATCTGAGGGAAAGGTTGAACCAAAACTTGCAAAGGAAGGAATCGATTAGGGGTAGTCAGCACGGTTTTGGTAAAGAGAGATCATGTCTGATGAATTCAGTCAAGTTCTTTGAAATTGTGCCGACAAATATTGATGAGGGCAGTGCAGATGAAGTGGTTTGCAAAGACCCGCAGGAAGGCCTGTGACAACATCCGGCATGGAAGGCCAGTTCAAAAGGTAAGAACCCATGGAGTTTGAGGCAAGTTGACAAAAGAGATCCAAGCTGGTGGAGTTTTATTTTTGTGATTAAAGTCTTTGACTATCAGCAAGCCACAAGAATCTGTAAAGCGTCCATTGATGTTTATTATGTACGTTACTGACTTGGTTGTGAAACCACAAGATTTCATCGTAGGTTTGTAGATGATACGAAAGTTAGGGGTGTTGTCCATAGTGAGGTGGATCATCTCAGACTACAGTCTGATATTGATCAGCTGATGAACTTGGCAGAGTAATGGCAGATGGCACTTATTTCTAATAAGTGTGAAGTAATATGCTTTCGGAGGTATAGTAAGTGAAGGACGTAATGAACTGTAGGTACAGGCCGAGAACTGAAAAACAAGAGGGCCTTGGTACACACGTCCATAGATCACTGAAGGTGTCAACACAGACAGAAGGGTGGTGAAGTCAAGTGAACTGGGGGAAGGGCAACGTGAAGCGTCAGACGTACCCAAAAGATTTTATGCAGCCTAGAAGGGGTGTGGGGCCCGAAACCGTAGTGAGGCAAGAAGAGGCCGGCACAGAAGTTCAAGGCAGCAATTTAACTAGACAAGGCAGGCAAGACCAGGGCAGAAAATGAGGTAAAACTGAGGAATTAAACTGCATGTATTTCAATGCAATGGACCGTACAGGTAACACAGATAAATTCAGGGCACAGGTGGGAACAGCGTCTGGGATATCAAAAGGTAATACAGAAACACAGCTGATGGAGAGAAAGGACGAGCAGATCAATGATCCAGGGTACAGGCACTACAGGAAGTATAGTAGCTGGAGGCAAGATGGGAGGGAAGAGCTATTTTTGAATGGGACAGCATGACAGCAGCATTTATAGAGAATATTCCTGGCGTTCGCCCAGTGAGGCGATTTTAGTGGAACTGAAAGAAAGAGAATGCGTGATCGCTTTGATACAATTGTACAGCAGGTCCCCCAAAGTCGGTGGGTGATTGAGGAGCACATATGTTGGGAGATCTTAAATATCTGTAATAATAATAGGTATGTAATCGTCAGGGTTTCTATTTTACCAAACTTAGGCTGGTACTGCCACAGTGTTAAGCGCTTTGATTGGAAGAATTTGTTAAGTATGTTAAGAAAAACTCTCTCAAACAATACGAAGTTGGCCTGACTGGAGAAGGGGCAAATCCTGACCTCCACGTGCGAAACCAAGTCGGGCAAGGGACTAAGGTGTCATTGGGGCAGCACTTTGGGAACGTGGCTCATAATTTTATTACTCTGAAAATAGCTATGGAAAAAGAATGGCCTGGTCCACAAGCTAAAGTTATAAAGTGGGGCAAGAACAATTTTGATGGTATCTGACAGGAATTTTCAAAAGATGGTAGGGGAGGCTATTTACAGGTAAAGGGGCATCTGGCAAGTTGGAAGCTTTGAAAAGAGAGAGGTCAGAGCCGGCATGTTCCTGTTAGTGCGAAGGATAATGCTGACAGGAGGAGGAAACTCTGGATGACTGGTGACAGAGGCGCTCAGGTTAAGAAAGAGGGGATAAAGAGCTGGATTGATGAATCCTTTGAGGACTATGGGAATGTAGAAATAAAGTTTATGTAGGAATTCCAGAGGGCAAAAAGGGATGTGAGATAACATTATTGGCCAAAGTTAAGGAAATTACAAAGAGATTCCATAAGTATATCAAGGGCAAAAGAGTGATAAGGGAGGAAATAGGGCTGCAGACACATGAACAATGATACCGATATGGAGTACCACAGCAGGTGGGTGAAATACGAAACAGTATTTCACGTCAGTACTGACTGTGGAGAAAGACCAGGAAATTCAGGGAGATAAAGAGTGATGTCTTGAAAAGAGTCTAGACTACAACAGACAGGTGGTGAAGGTCTTAAAAAGCTTAATCAAGTATTTCAGAGTACTTTTGGAAATCAGGGATGAATTTGTCACACCCAAGAACAGACGTTTGACTCAAGGGCAGGAGACTGAGAGGTGAACTTTTAGAGGTATATGAATGCCTGAGCAGCATAGTTAAGATGAACAGCCAACATCTGTCCCCCCCCTCCCCCCAGGGGAGGGGAATCCAAAACTAGAGGGAAGAGGTTTGAGGTGAGAGGGAAAATGTTTCAAGGAGACCTGAGAGGTAACATTAACCACGCAGAGAATGGTGCATACATGGAACGAGCTGCCAGACGAAGCTACAACAATGAAAAGTTATTGGGGCAGATACACAGACAGGAACGTTTTGAAACGAATGTGCCAAATTCAGGCAAATGTGACTTGTTCAATTCAGGAAACCTGAGCCATATGGATGAGTTGGGTCTAGGGGTCAGTTTCTGTGCTGCACAACTCTATGGCTCCAGTTACTGGAGGAGGATACTACTGAGATAAGGCAAGTTGCGGAGACCGAAGCAAATTACAGAGATAGGGATAGTGGTCAGGATTGGAGTATATTTCAAATATATGGAGGGATTGTAGAGAGGGGAGGTGGTGACAGAAAAAGGAGCAGTTAGAGGAGTTAGAATGGTTGAAGACACCAGTCCACGAGTCATGACACAGATACAGTCATCGAGGGGGAAATCACAAAACAAAGATCAGAGCAGCATTTCCCTCTGTTGTGAAAGATTTGCTTTCACTTCAGTTGCGCTGATCCTCACAAAGGCAGCACAGGCCTGGAATGATAACTGTGAATTCCCTCTGCTGTCTTTGGAAGTTATAGTGCAACAAAGCTTAAAGTAGGCTTCCCATGGCAGAGTCATGATCAAATCTGACTCAGTAATTAGGGAATGAAATTTGCCATCATTACCTTGTCAGGCCTACATGTGACTTCAGACCCACAGGAACGTGGTTGACTCACAATTATCCTCTGAAATGGAATGGCAAGCCATTCAGTTCAAGGGCAGCCAGGGGTGAGCAATAAATGCCAGCCAGCCAGAGACACCCACTTCTCATGAGTGAATAAATAATAACTGGAACTGTGCTGGGACCAGTATCCTGGCCAATCATCGTGGGACATTTATGGACAGGCCTGGAAACTGACAGAGAGGATGTTGGGACAAGATTCAGGTGAAAGGAGATTTCTAAATCCGAACCCAAAATGTGAAATATTGGAACAGCATGTCAATGTGGTTGAAGACAAGCAGAAAGGGACAGGAAGCAACAGAGTTTCACTAAAACTATTCTTGAGTGAACTGGTTTGTGGCAGGAAACTTTGGTAAAAGGTACATGATACTGTTCCTTTTTGGCATGGACAAAGTATACGCAATAAGACAGCGACATTCGAAGAGGATCTCGGGGATTGTTTTTGTCAGTGTTTCTTTGAATAACACGTTGTGCAACTGGCTGGGAATGTAATTGTCCCAGATCGACCGTTGTGCCATAAAGCTGAGTGAATTAGTAATGTCACTCCGAGAAATCCTCCGGGAACTTGGAAAAAGTGGAATTCAAAGGCATTATGAAGTTTTAAAGTGATCACACAAATAACAGACATCAATCAGAAACAGAAACAAGGTCGATTACATGGATTTGACGGGGGAACTGACCAGGGGAAACAGGGTAAAGGGATTGAAATGTATGGCTGCAAATGAACAGTGGAAAACATTTGTAGAAACACTGTAAAACATTCAAAAAAGGGCTTTCCATTGAAACAGACAAAACCTCAGCTGGGAAGTCCTACGTGCATCTCACTCAGGGCATAAAGTATCAGATTCAATTCAGAAAGTCTTATAAGACAACCAAAAAATACTTAACAAATCTAAAGGGAAAGAGTGTGTTTCAGAAAATGACAATGAACTACCAAAATATAGAAGTAGGTGAAAAAGGGGTTGCAAGGGGTCCCCTCGCAGGAGGAATGTAGTAGGAAGAGGAAACATTGCTGGGGTTCCACAAGATGATAGGAACAGGGAGAGATGAAGGTGCTGGGAGGTGGTGAGAGTGTTACAGTGAGTGGCAAGGACCTGAACAATGTTCCAAAGCCAGAATGAATTGCTGCAATGTTTGCAGAGGGTTGGAAGGAAAATATACCCTTTCGTTTCTTCATTCATGGGATGATGGCGTCATTGGATGGGCCAGTGTTCAGTGCCTATTGCTGATTGCATTGGGCAACTGCTCAGGGATAGTTAAGAGTCAGCCATTTTATTGTGGGCCTGGAGTCATATGTCGGCCAGATCTGTTCAGATGTCCTTCCCTAAAGGGCAGTCATGAATGAGTTAAGATTTTTTTAAAAAGACGATCAACAATGAACACTTCATTTCGGAATATTTTTATTCGGTTCTAACTCCATGATCTCACACAGTGGGATTCAAACCCAGGCCCCCAGAACATTTATCTGTGTCTCTGGATTAACAGCCCAGTGGTATTATCTTGAGACTGTAGCCGACCCAACATTTGAGATGGTTGAAGAGATATGGAGTGTTACAGAATATGGAGACCATTATAACTACAGAGCACATTGCGTGATCCAAAACAGGCTTCAGAGATGGAAAGTGAGAAAGGGATATGAGGTGTACCAGAGACCAACAGGGCAGAAGTTGATGAAACAGGTTTGATATTGTGAGGAGATGTCAGAACAGGAGAATGTTAGTGCTTCTGGGCAGTTACAGACATGAGGATTGCTGTAGGGACTGAATAAATACACAGTGATAAGGGTGGGTTTTGTTGTTTGAGGAACACATGCCAACACACAAACAGAACTGAACATTCACCGAGCTCACAAAAGGCCACACACACAAATAATCACAATAAAGATCATCTCCACATTTATGTCCGTTGTGTGTGATATCATTACTCAAAACTCCACAGGATAAAAACCTCCTCTCCACACAAGATTGACTCTTTACATTTCATTAGATCATAGATAATTGGCCATGTGAAGTCCACAGGATAAATAAAACTCCCCACAGATCATTGACAATTTGAAATTCACAACATTTGAACCAGCAGTCCACACAGAATTACTTATATACAGTACAGGAAGGATGGGGAGGCTTTAAAGAGGAGGGAAAAAGAGGTGAACGAGGACGTTACATGAGTGAGAGTGTATTATTTGGCGGCACAGTGGCTCAGTGGTTAGCACTGCAGCCTCACAGCACCAGGGACCCGGGTTCAATTCCCGCCTCGGGTGACTGTCTGTGTGGAGTTTGCACATTCTCCCTGTGTCTGTGTGGGTTTCCTCCGGGTGCTCCGGTTTCCTCCCACAGTCCAAAGATGTGCAGGCTAGGTGGATTGGCCATGCTAAATTGCCCGTAGTGTTCGGGGGTGTGTGGGTTATAGGGTGTTGGGTTTGGGTGGGATGCTTCAAGGGGCGGAGTGGACTTGTTGGGCCGAAGGGCCTGTTTCCACACTGTAGGGAATCTAATCTAATCTATAGGAACAGGGTGAGCAGACTTGGATGGTTTCTGCTCGTGCCTTCTTGGCTGGTGACGGCGTTGGGGGGGTGGGGGTGGTGGCGGCAACCTGTTGAAATATATAAAACTGAGAGGCACGGATAGAGTGAATAATCAGATTTTCCTCCCTCAGTTGGAAATGCCAATTGCAAGGAATCATTCATTTAAATTGGAGGAGGGAAATTTTAAGGCACATGTGTGAGTTTGCACACAGGAACATATTGCCAGGGGAGGAGAGGAAGCAGAGATGATAGCAATGTTTAAGAGGGATTCAGACAGATACATCAACAGGCAGGGAACAGGAGAATATGGATCATGTGCAGACAAGTGGCATTAGTTTAGAATGGCATCACAGTCATCGCAGACATGGTGGGACAAAGGACCTGTTCCTTATCTGTGTCATTCATTGTCCTATGCCCTAACAGGCTAAATGAAAGCTCTAAAATTAAACAAAGCATTGCAAAATCTGAAGATCTGAAACAAACAGAACTTGGGGAAGAAACTAAGTAGGTCTGGCAGCATCTGCGCAGAGAACAACGTTCTTCAGAAATTACAGAGACACACACGTGCAGACATGCCGAACCTTTTAAAAACCAAAGAATAAACTCAGCTCCCAAGATAAATTAAAGCCAGCTCTGCACACACAACTGACCAGAGTCCACAAGGTCAAGTGCAGCCTTCAGACAGAAATGACCACAGTCCATTGAATAAAAACAACCTCTCCACACAGAACTGACCATTCAGTATCTGTAGCATTAATTATCTCCACAAACAAAACTACCTGCCCACAGATCACAAGACAAATAGAAGCTCCCCACACAGAATTGACCATTTTCAGACCACAGGTTGGGAACCAGCTCAACTGATCCACCCAACCATTCAAAATCCAGGAGTTAAATCCAAACCAGAGACACAATTTACCAAACACAATTTGTAGGAGAAAACCCGC
The DNA here is from genome assembly GCF_030684315.1 of Stegostoma tigrinum. Lineage (NCBI taxonomy): Eukaryota > Metazoa > Chordata > Chondrichthyes > Orectolobiformes > Stegostomatidae > Stegostoma > Stegostoma tigrinum. Next base: position 721,714 of record NW_026728811.1, read on the forward strand.
TCCCCACCAGTGCAAGATTAGGGGAAAATAAACAAAGAAAAGACGCGAAATCAAGAAGAAAGGACAAAGAAAACAGTGGATTTATAATCTGCTCAGTTCAGCGAAATGACTCAGAGCTGGCTGGCCATTGGCAGTGTCCTTTGCAGGAGTAAATAAAGGGTGACTTGGTGACAGGATAGCAGCCTTGGTGCAGGTATTTCACATGGGGACACACACAAAATCAGTTTGCAACACAGGACTGAAACAGCAGCTCACAGGTTGAGAACAATTCCCCACATATGGACTGACCATTTGCAATCTGCACACAACAGCTGACAATCACAGTCCAAGAGCATTTTACAAATCGACTCGTTCAACTCAGGAAACTGACTCTTTGCTCTCTCAACATTCTTTTGTTTAAAAATCATGACACAAATGAACAACTGACAGTCCACAGATTGAAAACAATCACCACTGAACATGCAGAGAGCTGGCCACTTGCAATTCACAAGACAATAAAGGACAGTTCCATGTACAGAATTGGCCATTCATCATTCAAGGGATAAAATAATCTTGCCAAACACAGAAGTGACATTTTGCAATGAAAATGAGTTTCCAAAACAGCATTCCGCAGAATACATGCTGCCTATATACAGTGCACAGGTCAGCACTGTCATGTAATACTCTCCCCCTGCCTGGATGAATGTAGCTCCAACGGCACTCAATAAGCTTGACACTATCGAGCACAAAGCAGCCTCATGTTTGGAATGATATTTACTCACTTCACTTGTAACACACCATGACTGCAGTGTCCACAATCTACAAGGATCAGCAGCAGCAGCATTTCACAATCCAAAGCATCCACAAACAACCTGGAAGGAAAATAACAGCTGGTGTATGACAACAGCAGCGTTTGCAAGGTCCCCTCCAAGTCACACTCCTTCCTAACAGCCATGTGGCTCTCCCTGCACCCAACGGATTGCAGTGGGTCAATCAAAGCAGGTCACAAATAAACAGAAGTTGCTGATAACTCTCAACGTGTGTGAAGAGAAACCAAAGTTTATATTGCTCAGAACTACCACCACCTTCTCCAGGCAATTAGAGATGGGAATTAAATGATGGCCAGGGCAGTGATGGCCGCATCCCACGCATGAAAATGCGACTAAACCCCGAGACCATTCATGTTCCCCATCACTCCCATTGCATTCTCTGTGCAGCTCACAACCCCATCTATGATTATGCCATCAACATAACGGAAACATTAAATTTGACCTGTACATCTCATTCATTAGGAGAGATTGTGAACAGCTGGAGCCCAAGCATGAATCCTTCCTCAAACTCACAAGGCACAGCCTGCAAACTCCCAAATCAACAATTCATAAGCACGTTTTTTTTCTGTGTTAAACAATTCTCAACTCATGCCAGCACATCACCTTCAAATCCAAGTGGTCAAATTTGTTTATTTGTTTCTTCAGTAAAAATGCATCTGAAAAGTCAAATAAAGTTTGCTCTACTATTATTTTTTTTGGGATAGATATACTAACTCCATGTTTGAATATCATTATGGAAAGCGATAATTTAGTATGGAAGCTAAGTGTCTAAATTTGAGGAATGCCACTTATCATGAGATTACCACTACCAGTAGGCATTATCACCATAATTAGACAGGAGCTGGCACATATCGACCGGGGCAGGAACTACTTGGAGTTGAGTCTGTATTCGGAAAGTGGGGCTATTATAAAGTTTTCAACTAGAATCCAGGGCTAAGATAATAATGTATAGAACTGGATGAACACAGCAGGCCAGGCAGCAGAGGAGCAGGAAAGCTGATGCTTTGTGTCTGGACACTTCTTCAGAAAGGGGTGGGGAGAGCGAAGTGGACTCTGAAATACATAGAAAGAGGTGGGGAGGCAACAACAGCGAGTGGATAACGGAGCACAGAGACGGAGAAAAGACAGAGAGTCCAAGGAAGCGGGGATGGCTCCAGTAAAAGTGAGGGTAGGGAGGGAGTTAGGATGGGGTTTTGTCAGTGAGGTGGGAGAAGTGGACAGATGGGAGATAATACTGACAGGTCAAAGCGGTCAGGACGAACTTGGCTGGTTTTGGGATGAGGTCGGTGGTGGGGAGATTTTGAAGCTTTCAAAGTCCACATTGATACTGGGGCTACAGGGTTCCCAAGCAAAATGAGATGCTGTCCCTGCAGCCTTCGGGTGGCACAGGATGGTGAGGGTCTCAAACATGTTAAGGTCAGTAAGGAGCAAGAATTAAATGCTTTTGCAGGCGTATTGGTGAATAAATTACCAGGGACCAATGAAATTTATCACAAACTGCTGTCAAAGACAAGGAAATAGATTGCAGAGGCCTGGCAGGTATATTCAATACCTTGGTGGTCACAGGTAAAGTTCTCAATGACTAGAGGATAGTTAATCAGATTCCTTTGTTCAAGAATAGCAGCAAAGATTGGTCAGATAATTGCAGAAGAGATAGCCTGACATCAGTAGGAGTGAACTTATTGGAAAAACTTTCGAGGCAAAGGACAAATCAATACTTGCAAAGGAAGAAATCAGTCAGGAGTAATCAGCATAGATGTAGGAAAGAGAGATCCTGTCTGATGAATTCATTCCAGTTCTTTGACATTGTGTCTAAAAAAATATTGATGAGGACAGTGCAGATGATGTGGTTTACAATGAACCTCAGTGAGGTCTTTGACAATATCGCACATCGGAGGCTGGTTCAAAAGGTAAGAACCCATGGGATTTGAGGCAGGTGGGCAAACTAGATCCAAACCTCCTCGATAGTATTTTTTGTGATTGAAAGCCTTTTAACATCAGCAGACCACGGGGATCAGTGCAGAGTCCATTGCTGTTTATTCTGTACATTAATGACTTGGCTGTGAGAGCAGGACGTATCATCAGTAGGTTTGCAGAAGACACGAAAGGTGGGGGTGTTGTCCATAGAGAGATGGATGTTCATAGACGACAGTCTGATATTGATATTGAGCAGAGTAATGGCAGATGAAACTTATGTCTAATAAGTGTGAAGTGATACACTGTGGGAGGTATGATACGTGAGGGACATTCATAATGGGCAGTAGGTACACGAAGAGAACTGAAAAACAAAAGGGACCCTGGTACACAAGTCCACAGATCACTGAAGTTGTCAGCACAGATAAACAGGGTGGCGAAGTCAGCTGAACTGGGGGAAGGGCAAGGTGAATTGTTAGAGGTACCCGAAAGGATTTATCCAGCCTTGCAGGAGTATGGGACCTCAAACAGCAATTGCGCAAGAAAGAGGCTGGCACAGAAGTTCAAGACAGCAATTTAAATAGACAAGGCAGGCAACAGCATGGCAGGAAATGAGGTAAAACTGATGAATTAAACTGCATATATTTGAATGCAATGGGCCTGATAATCTGATGAGGATTTGGGACTAGGATATCAAACGTGTGACAGAAACAATGCTGAGGGAAAGAAAGGACGAGCAGCTCATTGCTCCAGGGTACAGACGCAACAGGAAGGACAGAGGGGGAGGCAGGATAGGAGGGAAGAGGGATTTTTGAATTGGTAAAACATGGTGGCAGTGTTTATAGAGAATATTCTGGGGATTTGCCCAGTGAAGCGATGTTAGCAGAATTGAGAAATCAGAATGGGTGATTACTTCGATACAATTGTACGCCAGGCCCTCAACAGTCAGTGAGAAATTTAGGGGCCAATATATTGGGAGATCATCGAATCATAGAGTCACTATGGTGTGGAAACAGGCCCTTCGGACCAACAAGTCCACATTGACCCTTGCAGCATCCCACCCAGACCCATCCCCCTATAACCCACACACCCATGAACACTGTTTAGCATGGCCAATTCACGCAACCTGCACGTCTTTGGACTGTGGGAGGAAACCAGAGCACCCAGAGGAAACGCACGCATACACAAGGAGTATGTGCAAAGTCCACACAGACAGTTGCCCGAGGCTGGATTCGAGCCTGGGTCCCTGCTACTGAGAGGCTGCAGTGCCAACCAAACACAGCAGAGCAAATATGTTGAGATCATCGATATCTGTAAGAAAAATAGGGGATTATAATTTTCGAAACTTAGACTGGTACTGTCATAGTGTTAAGCAATTTGATGGAGGAATTTTTTAAGTGTTTTAAAAAGGAAACTCTCAACAAATACGTAGACAGCCCGACTGAAGAAGAAGCAAAAGCTGACCTCCACGTGCGAAACAAGGGGCAAGACATTGAGGTGATGTTGGGGCAGCACTTTGGCAAGTGACCACCATTTTATTAGTTTGAAAAAAGCTATGGGAAATGATTGGCCTGGAGCACAAGCTAAAGCTATAAACTCGGGCAATCCCAATTTTGATGGTATTTGACAGGAAATTTCAAAAGTTGATTGGGGAGACTATTTGCAGGTAAAAGGGCATCTGGAAAGTTGGAAGCTTTCAAAAGCGAGAGGTCAGAGCCGATATGTTCTTGTTTACGTGATGGGCGGTGCTGGACGAAGTAGGAAACTATGGACGACTGGTGATAAAGAGGCTCTGGTCAAGAAAAAGGGGATATATAGCTGAATCAAATTAATCCTTGAGGAGTATGGGAGTATAGGAATACACTTTATGAAGGAAATCCGGAGGGCAAAAATGTGATGCAAGATAACTTTGGCCGATAAAATTAGGGAGAATACAGAGAGATTCTCCATGTATATTAAGAGCAAAACAGTGATGAGGAAGAAAACAGGGATGCATAGAGATGAATTAAGCCACTGATATGGACAACCACAGGAGGTAGGTGAGCCATTAAACAGTTTTTCACGTCAGTACTTACTGTGGAGAAAGACTAGCACATTCATAAAAATAAAGAGTGATGCTTTGAAAAGAGTTCGCAATTCAGAAGAGTGATGCTGGAGGTCTTAAAAAGCTTCCCAAGTGTATCTGAGGACTTTCGCGAAATCGGGGATGAATTTGTTAGACTCCGAGCAGAGATAATTCCCTCAAGCATAGGAGTCTGTGGGGTGACCTTTCAGGAGGTTTATGAATGCCTGAGCAGTATAGATAAGGTGAATATACAAGGTATTTGCTCCCTGGGTAGGGGAGTCAAAAAGTAGAGAGCGTAGGTTTGAGGTGAGAAGGGAATGTTTTAAAACAAACCTGAGGGGTAACGTTTCCCACAGAGAATGGTGCAAATATCGAACGAGGTGCCAGAGGAAGTGGTGGAGGTAAGTACAATTACAACAGTGAAAAGACATTGGGGCTGGTACACAGATAGGAAAGGTTTGAAAGGATACAAGTCAAACGCAGGCCAATGTGACATGTTCAGTTCGGGAAACCAGGTCAGCACGGATGAGTTGGGCAAAAGACTCTGTTTCTGTGCTGCACAACTCTACGACTCCAGTTCCTGGAAGAAGAGACTATTGAGATAAGGCATGTTACAGAGACTGAAGCAAGTTACAGAGATAGGGGTGGTGGTCAGGACTGGAGTATGTTTCAACTGTATAGAGGGATTGTAAGAGGGGAGGTGGTGACAGAAATAGGAGCATTTATAGGAGTTAGAATGTTTGAAGACACTGGTCAATGAGACGTAGATACAGTGTTAAAGGGGGAACACAGACCAGGGAGATGAGAAGCAGCATTGTCACCCTGCTTTGGGAAATTAGTTTTCATTTAACTTGTGCTGATCCTCACGAAGAAAGCACAGGGATGGAGTGATAACTGTGTACTTCCTGTTCTGGCTACGGAAGGCACAGTGCACCAATATTGAAAGTAGGCCTCCTTTAAATGACGAATTAGTGATTCTGCCTAACTGCGTAATCAGGGAAGGAAATCCCTTCCCTGATTACGCAGTTAGGCAGAATCACTAATTCGTCATTTAAAGGAGGCCTACTTTCAATATTGGTGTACTGTGCCTTCCGTAGCCAGAACAGAAAGTACACAGTTATCACTCCATCCCTGTGCTTTCTTCGTGAGGATCAGCACAAGTTAAATGAAAACTACTTTCCCAAAGCAGGGTGATAATGCTGTTTCTCATCTCTCTGGTCTGTGTTCCTCCTTTAACACTTGGTCAGGCCTACATGTAACAGACTCTCAAGTACCCTCTGAAAAGGCACAGCTAGTCATCAACACAGCAAGTCATTCAGTTCAGGGGTTGCTAGGGTTGGATAATAAATGTTGGCCAAACAGAGGCACCCACATCTCATGAGTGAATAAATAATGACTGGAACCGTGTTAGGACCAGTGTCCTGGCCGCTCATGTCATTATGTTTGTGGGCAGGGCTTGAAACTGAACGAGGGTGCTGAGATGGGGCTACAGGGGAAAGGAGATTTCCAACTCAAAACAGAGCATGTGAAGCATCGGAACAGCACGGTGATGTGGCTAAAGACAAACAGAATGGACAGGAAGCGCAGAGTTTCACCAAAACTGTACATCAGTGAAGAGGTTTGTGACAGGATATTGTGCTAAAACGTACATTACAATGTTGGCTTTTGGAGTGGACAAAGAGTGTGCAATAAAATAGTAGCATTTGAAGAGGAGCTGAGAGAATGTTTTTGTCAGTGTTTCTTTGAATAACACGTTGTGCAACTGGCTAGGGACATAACTATCGCATACCGACCATTGAGTGGTGAAGTTGAGTAAATGAATAATGTCACACCAAAATATCCTCTGGGAAATTGTGGAAAATTGGAATTCAAAGGGATTATAAAGTTTTAAAGTGATCACACAAAGAACAAGCAATAATCAGAAACAAGAAAAAAATCAACTGTATGAATTTTAGAACAAAGAACAAAGAAAATTACAGCACAGGAACAGGCCCTTGAGCCATTCAAGACTGCGCCGATCGAGATCCTCTGTCTAAACCTGTCACCTATTTTCAAAGAGTCTGTATCCCTTTACTCCCTGCCCATCCATGTACCTGTCCAGATACATCTTAAAAGTCACTGCCGTGTCTGCGTCTACCACCTCCGCTGGCAATGCCTTCCAGCACCCACCACAGAAGAACTTTCCACACATATCTCCCCTAAGCTTTTCTCCTCTTCCTTTGAACTCATGACTCCGAGTAATTGAGTCCCCCACTCTGGAGAAACAAGTTCCTTGCAATCCACCTTGACTGTACCCCTCATCATTTTCTGGACCTCAATCAGGTCGCCCCTGAATCTCCGTCTTTCTAATGAAAATAATCCTAATCTACTCAACCTTTCTTCATAGCCAGCGCCCTCCATAACAGGCAACATCCTGGTGAACCTCCTCTGCTCCCTCTCCAAAGCGTCCACATCCTTTTGATAATGTTATGACCAGAACTGTACACAGTACTCTTAATGTGGCTGAACCAAAGTCTTGTACAAGCGTAACATGACCTGCCAACTCTTGTACACAATACCCCGTCCAATGAAGGAAAGCATGCGGTATGCCTTCTTGACACTCAATTGTACTGCGTTGCCAAATTCACGGAATAATGGACCTGAACACCCAGATCTCTCTGTACATCAATTTTTCCCAGGATTTTTACATCTACTGTATCATTTGTTCGTGAATTAGATCTTCCAAAACACATCACCTCACATTTGCCTGGATTGAACTCCATTTGCCATTTATCTGCCCAACTCTCCAATCTATCTATATTCTGCTGTAATGTTTGACAGTCCCCTTCACTATCTGCTACTTCACCAATCTTCGTGTCATCTGCAAACTTGCTAATCAGCCCACCTATACCTTCCTCCAAATTATTTACGTATATCACAAACAACAGTGGTCCCCGCACAGATCCGTGTAGAACACCAGTGGTCACCGGTGTTGAATTTGAGAAACTTCATTCCACTACTATTCTTTGGCTCCTGTTGCCTAGCCAGTTTGAGTCATCTAGCGAGCACACCCTGGACCCCATGCGACTTCATTTTCTCCATCAGCCTGAGGAGAACTCACCGAGGTAAATAGGGTGAAAAGACTGAAATGGATCTCTGTAAATGAACAGTGGAAAACATTTGATGGAACTGTGTGAAACATTCATCAAAACAACATTCCATTGAAACTGACAAAAACTCAGCCAAACATGTGATTCAGGGTGTAACTCAACAAATTCAATTGGTAGAGGCGGAGAAATCCACACAAAAAAAACAATAAATCTGAACAAAGGGAATATTTTAGGAACAGTGAGTTACCACATTATGGGCGTAGGTGTTAAAAAGATTGCAAGGCATCTCTTTGTAGGGGAGTGCAGTGGGAAGAGGAAACATTGTTGGGACTGAAGGAAATGATAGGAACAGGGAGAGTTGAAGGTGCTGGAGAATGTGAAAGCATTATGGAGAGTGGCAAGGTCCTGAACGATGTTACACACACAGGATGAATTGTGGGAGCTGGAGGTGTTTGCAGTGATGGGGGGCTGGGGGCAGGGGGGGAACATGTACTTTTTAAAAAAAAATAATTCATGTCAAGAGGATGTCTCTGGCCTGTCCAGCAATCATTGCCCACCACGAATTGTCAGAGCACAGGTCAGAGTCAGGCATATTTCTGTGGGTGTGCAGTCACGTCAGCCAGACCAGCCAAGAATGTCACGTGCCCTTCCTTAAAGGACAGAAGTGAATCAGAAGAGTTTTTTTTTTCCTGATAATCAATGATGCTCGCATGGTGGCGTCAAATATATCATGAGCAGCCACAGAATGACGTCCCAACTCATGTTCCCCTTGCTCTGACCAATGAAGGCAAATCTGTCAAAAGCCACCGTCACCACCCGATTTCCCTCTGATGCCACTTTCATGTACGCACATAGTTGCAACCCAAGTCTTTGTTGGACAGCACTACACAGGGAACTACCATTAGCTGTTTACGTCGTGCCCCGATTTGTCTTTCCATGATGTAATATCTCATATTTACCTATCTTAATCTCCATCTGCCATTCCTCATCCGACTGGCCCAGTAGATTAAGATCCTGCTGACCTTTTAGCTACCCATCTTCACAGTCCGCTACACCAATTTTACGGTCACCTACAAACTTACTAACCATGCCTCATATCTTCCCATTCAAATTGTTAATAGAAACGCCACGCAGCAGTTAATCGAGCACCGAACCTTGAAGCACTGACCTCCAGTCAACAAACCTCTACCAGCACCCACTGTCTCCCACCACCATCAAGCCTATTTTGTACCCAGTTGGCAACCTCTCCTGGGAGCCCATGTGATATTACCTCATTCAGCACTCTACCATGCTGAACCCTACCTCAGGTCTTGTTAACAAGCACGTACCACTCTGCCTTTATCCATCTCCTGGCTACCTCCTCAAAATATACAAATCAAATTTCTGAGGCAGACTTTTCCACACACAAAGTTGTGCTGACGATCCCTGATCAATCATTGCCTTTCCAAATGCATGAATATCTAGTCTCTCAAGATCTCCTCCAATAAGCTTTCTTTGCTCTGAAATCTGTTTTGACTTTGGTCTGATCCCTGATTCAAGTTCTTAGTGTTCCCATGCATTAATTGAACTTGCCTTTCTTGCTGTTAGTTATCCTGTGTTTTGCGAACCTCGATAAATCGATGCATGACTTGAGGAGCAGAATATCCTACTGGTGTCCCTAGATCTTATGGTCTCATGAGAATCAAGGGGCAACTTTCCATTGACATGAGACATGACCTGGATCAGAGGAAGATGATTATAGGTTTTGGAAGTCAGTTTTTTGAGCTTCAGAATTTCACTGCAGCAGTTCCTCAGTGGTGTTTGATATGCCCAAAATTCTTCACCTGCTTCAATGAGCTTCCCTCCAACATAATATCAGGATTAGGGTTGTTTGCAGATGACAGCTCAATGTTCAGCAGCATTTGCAACTCATCACTGAAGCAGTCCATTTCCCAATGCCATACGATCTGGACTCCATGTGAGCTTGGGTAAACATGCAGCGCACAACATATGTACCACACAAATATCAGACAATGACCATCATGAACATTGAGAATCTTACCATTAACATTTGACATTACCATTGCTAAATCCTTTACCATTTTTTTTTCCATTGAAATAAGGGCCAATATTCAATTTGTCTTCCAGGTTACTTGCTGCACCTATGTGCTAGCTTTGTGTTTCACGTAGAAAGAGCCCAACTCCCTTTGTGTTGCATCTTCCTGCAGTGTTTACAACAGCAAATCAGAAGCTTGAAATCATGCTGCTTTTAAATTTTATCTTGTATCAGCAATAAGCTGCTCAGTGACACACAGTTTGGGTTCTGCCAGGGTCGCTCAGCTCCTGGCCTCCTTCCAGGCTTGATTCAACATCGACAACTGAGCTGAATTCCAGAAGTTAGGTGAGTGCAACAGCCTTTGACAGCAAAGCTGCATTTGACCGTGAGTGCAGCATCAAGGTGCCCATCAAAACCGGAATCACAAGGTATCCGGTGCAAACTGTCTGGTGATTGGTGTAATACATGGCACATCAGAAGATAATGGTAGCTGTTGGAGATGAACCATCTCAGCTCCCGGACGTCTCTGCAGGAGTTCCTCAGCGTAGTGTCTTCAGTCCAACCATTTTCATCCGCTTCATTAATGACGTTCTCTCCATCTTAAAGCAGAGGTAACCATGTTTGCCAATTTTTACATAATATTCAGTACTATACATGACTCCTCAGACACTGAAGCAGTCGTGTCAAACTGCAACAAGATGTGGACCATACTCAGGCTTGGGTTGACAAGTGGCAAGTACAATTTGTGCCAGATACAAGCCAGGCCGTGGCCTTCACCAATAAGAGGCAATCTAACCACAGCCCCATGAATTCAATGGTGTTACCATGACTAAATGCCCCACTATCATCCTAAGAGTTCGAATTAATCAAAACGTCAACTGGGCTCACCAGATCAACACAGTCTATACAAAAGCAAGTCATCGGCTAGGAATACTGCAACGTGTAACTCGTCTTCTGAATCCCATCAGCTGGATCATCATTTACAAGGCGCAGGCCAGGAGTATGGTGGAATATCCCACACTTTCCTTAAGGAGTGCATCAATAGTGAGGTTTGGCTCCACCCAAGAAAAAGCGGCCAGTTTTAATGGCACTACATCTATTATGATCCATTCCTTCCACAACTGACGTTCAATAACAGCAGGGTGTATAATATTTACAAGATACACTTCACTATTGATGAAGGTTCTGGCCTGGCTTTTATGTGGCGCAAATGTTACTTGCCACTTGTCAACCCAAGCCTGAATATAGTCTACATCTTGTTGTATTTTGACACGACTGCTTCAGTGTCTGAGGAGTCATGAACAGTGCTGAGTATTATGTAATGTATTATGTATTTTTTAATTTTATTGAAAAACAAAAACAAAGATGGACTAAGAGTTATATATTTAATTCGAGTAAATCCAATTTTACTGAACTGAGAAGAGATTTACTCAATGTGAACTAGAAGCAGCAACAAGATGATGAATCAGAATCAGAGCAGTGGCAGGTATCCAGAGAGGAAATTAACACAGTTTCAAGAAAATGCAAAGTAAAAAGGGGCAAGCTCCTAAATCCAGAGATCCCTGAAAGTCCAGGAAACTTTCAGGCAGAAAAAGAAACATTATGTCAGACAATAGTAGCTAAAAGCAACAAAAATCTGAGAAGATTGTGGAATATGGAGAGGTACAAATCAAGAAGAAATTAGAAAGCGAACAGTGTAAGAGAAATCACATTGGCAAGAAACATCAAGGTGATCTTTGAGATTTTTTTTCAATACAGAAAATGAAAATAAAACTAAAATAAGGATTAACAAAAAAAAAGACACACAAGGTAGATTGAAATGTAAGGAGGCCTCAACGACATGGGCTATAATGAACAACTTGAGAGAGTCATCTGAGAAATCCATCAGACCCTTTTCAATGTTACAAGCAGATATAAGGATTTAGGAACATGAAATCTGGTGATTAGCACATGGTGGTAAGAATGGCAAGATTTGGAAACTTTGGGCCACAAGATAAATCATGAGCTTAGTCAGAAAGTAAAAATAAGGCATACATAAGATTTCGGAAACTGAAGGCAGACAGAGCTCTCGAAAACATAAAGAAAACAGGAATGTTTTGGGAGGTATAAAACGGGCCATGAAATATCTTTGCCAGACCCAGATTAAGGAAAATCCCAAACCATTTTACAGAGTATAAAGAACAAGAGATTAGGGAGGGAAAGGTTACACCCACCCAAGGGCAAAGAAGGGAATTTATGCATGAAGGTAGATGAAGTGCGTAAAATCTTTGAAGAATACTTACATTGGCATTGGCAGAGGGGAAGGGTATGATGGATGGTCATTCTAGAAATGGGGTGCCTTGATGTTCAAGAGCATTTCAATATTTTTTAAAAAGTGGTGGTGCTGGGTGATCTGAAAAGCATTCCAGTAGAAAAGTCTGAGATCCTGATGGAATTCATCACAGAATCTGAGGGAATAATTTGCTGGGGCCTGATACAAAATCTTTGTGTCCTCTTTAGTGACAGGATAGGTACTAGAGTATTGGAGAATAGCCAATGTTGTTCCTTTAAGGGCAACGAGGATAAGAAAGGAAATTACAGACCTGGAAACCTGAGGTCAGTAGTTGGGAAATTATTGGAGAAGGTTCTTTGGGATAGAATTTACTTATTTTTGGAAAACTTGGACTTGTTAACAATAGACCGTGTGGCTTTGTGCATGGTACGTCATGTCTCACAAACTTGATAGAATATTGTGAATAAGTGACAAAAGATGACTTATGAGATCATGGGGCTGGGTGATGTCCATATGCACGGTCTCAAGACGTTTGATAAGATTCCTCATCGCACGATAATACAGAATGTGAAGTCAAGTAGATCTGCGCTGAGCTGTTAAGATCGATACGGAACTGGCTTGGCCATAGTATGCTGGAACAGTGTTTTTTTTTAAACGGGAGGTGTGTTTGTTGCAGAGATTGGTGCTGAGTCAGGTTTTCTTTGTAAAATAGATAAATGAATGTAAATAGCCTGATCAGTAGTTTTCTGGATGACTCAAAGATTGTGGACAATGGATCATGGGGACAATTACCAAAAGGATAAAACAGGACAGAGATAGGCTGCATTTTGGATAGTGGAAAGGCAGCTGTGATTCCATGTGGGCAAGTGCAAGGTAATGCATTTTGGAAGACTGAATGCGGAAGTGGACGATACAGTAAATTGAAGAAATCTTTGTAACAGCAATAAGTAAAAGGGATCCAGGTGTACTGGTCCATTGTTCCTCAAAAGTGGCAACAATACTGGACATTGTGGTCAAAAAAGCATATTTCATGCTTTTAAATATCAGGGCACAGAGTACAAAAACAGTCACGTTGCAGTTGAGTGCAAATTTAGTTTGGTCACATTTGCCAGCAGAAGGATGCACATGTGTTGGACAGGGTATCAAAATGGGCTACCAGGATGCTGTTTGGCTTGAAGGGTATTAGCCATGAAGAGGCTTTTGGATGCAATCACAGACATGAGGAGTGTTGTAGTAACTGGTGGGGGCTACACAGGTAACAACATTTCCAATGGCTGGTGCAGTGGCTCAAGGCAGAAGTTCACCACCACCTTCTCTGGGGTGAATCAAAATCTACAATACGTGCTTGCTCAGACAGCAATGCCCACATCCCATGAATGAACGAATGAAATAAAGCTCTCCAAGCAGCACTGAGCTCACTCAGGAAGTCTCTTCCCACAGTACTTCACAAACCAGGAACAAGTATCATCAAGAAGAACAGGAGAAACAGTTGCATGGGATTACCAGTATTCCCAACGTCACCTCCACGCCACGCGGCATCCTAACATTACTCTGCCTGTCCCTTCACCGAAAGGATTGCAGGAGGTCCCGAAGGCAGCAGAACACCACCTTAGAGATGGCCTAGGCAGTGATGTCTTCATCCTATAAATAATCTTTTAAATCATTTTAAAAATAGAGAAACTCACAGACTGTTGACGCACCCCTTGCTTCTTCACACAAATCTCCTTGCCATCTAGTTTTGTCACAACGCCATTAGAGACGATACAACGTGGAGCTGAAGGAACACAGCAGGTTAGGCAGTATTTAGAGGAGCAGGAAAGTTGACCTTTTGGGGTTGAGACCCTTCCTGATCATCTGATGCTGCCTGGCCTGCAGTGTTCCTCCAGGCCCACATTGTATCGAATCTGACTTCCGGCAAATGTTGTTCTTGCTATCTCCTAGTCCACAGAAACATCAAATTTTGTTCATCCAACAAGTTCATTGATCCAATATGTGAGTTGTTGAAGGCCCAGCACAAATTCATTTATTTCCACTCAGTTTTCTGTCTGATAAAGAATTCACAATCGTTGCCATTACATTCCGTCCAAGCCTACACTTGCCTATTTTATTTATCGACCTCTTCAGTGGCCAGGTTTTCAAAGGTTTCTGAAAATTCAAACAAGTAATTCCTCTCCTTCGATCTATTCTGTTTTTCGTCAGACAAATGACAAATCCAACAGGGTCCGTCCATCAAAATTTGCCTTTCATAACAACATCCTTGGCACGGATAGTGAATTGGCTGAAACAGACAGTGGGTTAAAGGGATTTTTCAAGGATGGCAGCCAGTGATGTGTGGAGTTCCACAGCAGTCTGTGTTGGGACCACAAGTGCACATGTTATATGTTAGCAGTCTGGATGAAGAAAGTGAGGGTATTGTTGCTAATGTTGTGTCATCAGCTAGAAGAGGTGGAGAGACAGATAGTGCTGAGGAAAAGCGAAGGCTGTAGAAAGACAGGTACGAGAATGGGAAACAAAGTGGCAGATGGAACCCAATGTGTGAAATTATGAGTTCATGAAATTTGGTAGGAAAAAATCGAGGTGTAGACTATTTTCTAAATGGCGAAAAATCTGAAGCACAAGGGTCTTGCAATCCTGGTTCTGTATACTCTTCAGTTGAACACGAAGGTTCAGTTTGAGTCGAAAAGGCATCGGAAATTTTAGCACTTATTTCCAGAGAGAAGCAGAAATGTACTGCTGAGGCTCCAAAAAGTTCAGCTCAGACAGCCTATGGAACATTGTGAGCAGTTTTGGGACCCAGACTGAAGGAAGGCTGTGCTTCTCTTGGAGGGAATAGAGAAACAGTTTACAAGAAACAAGCTATGGATGAGGTGGTTGTCAAATGAGGAACAGTTAAGGGCTCTTTGTCTGTATTTGATGAGGTTTCAATGGAGGAGGCAGCATTTCATTCAAACTGACAGAATACGGAGGGGTGTGGAGAGAGTGGAAATGGAGAAGATGTTTCCATTGGTAGGAGAGTCTAGGGCAGAGCCTCTGTGTGAAGGCACAACCCTTTAGAGCTGAGCTGTGGAGGAATTTCTTCAGTCAGAAGGTGGTGAATCTGTGCATTGTCACAAGAGGGCTGTGGAGGCGAAATCACTGAATGACTTGAAGACGGAGATAGGTCGGTTTCTGATGAATAATGGGATCAGGCTCCAAGGCGGTCATCGCAAGAGAACGGGGCTGAGAAATATAGAAGCCACAGTCAAATGGTGGAGCAGACTCGATGGAATGAATGTGCTTACTCCACTCCCATAATTTATACTTCTTTGGCCTGTGCTTCACCTACCTGATTTCCAAGTGTGCAGTTGTCATTTCTGGCTTCGCGTTTATCATACATTCCAGTCCTTTCCTGATTATTCCTGTAACCTCTTGGTTTCACATTGATTGCAACTTAGGATTCCTTGTGTCTCAAAATCAAAAGGTTTCATTCAGGTTCAGCATGTCATAGAGAAGGTCAATGGAATGCTGGCATTTCAAAGGGAATAGAGAATGGAAATAGGGAAGTTTTCAAAAAATCTAGAATGCACTACTTGGCCCACACCGAGAATACTGTGATCAGTATTGCCTCTATGCAGGGAGAATAAATATTTTTGCCTGAGAGGCAGTCCATAGAAAAATCGGAAGATTGATCCTCTTCATGTAGAGATTTTAATGAGAAGACATGGAAAAGATTGAACTCAAACTCTTTGGAATTTAGAATAAAAGGTAAATCTTTTGATACATTGAAGACTCTTTCGGGTTTATACAGGGTCAGTGCAAAGAATTTGGCTCCCCTTGCGTGAGAATCTAGAAATGGAGGGTACAAAAATCACACGAAGGGTTCACTCATTCAAGGAGATGAGGAGGAATTTCACCAGAGGGTAGACAATCTGTTACTTACTCAAAGGAGAGGGCTGTAGAAGACGGATTACCTGCAGAGAGAGCCAGGTTTTTAAATCAGTGAGGGAATCAGGGTCACTTTGAAAAGGCATGAAAGTAGAGATGAAGATTATCAGAGCAGCAACGATCACATTCAATGGTGGACCAGGCACAATGGGCTAAATGGCCGTCTTCCCTGCAACATCTCATCTCTGAACTAGATCAGAGTGAAACACAACGTTATCTGTTCACTTCACTTTGCGCTATCATTCCAGCTGCCCTGTTGCAAATGTGCAGAGACTTTCAGTGAGAGTAGGTTAAAAGTGATGGCTAGAGGTTAGACAGATAGACAGATATTCAGGAACTGCAGAATCTTAAGGAATTAAGGACTGTTGTACTTTTGGTGGAGACAGTTATTGGCACAACAAGGATTGAGGGATGGTGAGTGGTGTGCAGACAAGCATTCAGAAAAAATTCAAGGATGCAGCACATTGAAGGAGAAGTGCAAAATGCAGAGACTACTAAAAGGCATGGGGGTGAACAGATTGATTGGAGGGGCCTTGGACAGAGAGAAAGCGCGCGAGAGAGTGCGAGAGAGCGTGAGAGCGTGCGAGAGAGCGAGCACGAGAGCGAGCACGAGAGCAAGAGCAGAGGCCTGAAGGAGGTACCACATGTAAAGATGACTCTAGGGCCTGGAGGGAGCTACCCAGAAAGGGAAGGACCTAGGGACAAGAGACATTTACATAGATATGGAGAGTGCCAGTGGAAGGTGAGTTTGGGGAGGAATGTAGGCACTAGAGAAGCTTGCAGGTAGGAAGCTTGCAGACAGGAATTCCTGGCAGGGAAATACAACAACGCTTCATCGGAGGCTGCATTGAAGATGTTACCCAACCATAACATCAGCTACAAATCTACTCCAAAACCTTTGGGATTGCTTTGATCGATGGTGAGGGCTTAGGACCATGAGGAAAGTGAGCAAGGTAGGGAGGTTTCTTGGGTCTGGACGTGATTACATGGATCGGGATGGCTCCAGGGACTGGAGAGTGTGTTTTTTCTCCCCCCACAGATAAGAGGGGTTGTTTGAGCTGGTGGCGGTTACACAGATGGGGAATGACTTTAAAGTGAGGGTGAATACGCAGGCATGGAGCTGAAGGAGGTTAGAAATAGAGACTAGCTGGAGGAACTGAAGATGGATACAGGAATCAAGAAGATGTTACAGATCCATGGATGATTTCAATGACTTCAGGAGGATACAGAGGTAGAAAAGGCTAGTAATGACTGGAGGAGGCACGATTAGGGAACACCACAGTAATGGGAGAATGTCACAGTGATAGAGGAGATTGTCGAGACTGGATGAGATTGCAGACATGGGGAGGGTGAAAATAACTTCAGAATGCTGCACAAAGGGAGGGTTTAAGGGATTGGAGCGGTTTATAAAGTCAGGAAAGGCAATAGGGGCTGGGGAGGTCTGTAGGAATGGTCGATGGTGACAGAGGTCATGAGGTGACGTAGGACGAGAGGTAGGAGTGTTACAGGGATTCGAGATGGTTACAGCGATATCATGTGTTGTAGGGGCTGGGTGATGTTACAGAGTCAGGGTGGGCTGTAGGTACTGGACAAGATGACAGATATAAGAGATGGTAGCAATTGCATATGCTGGTGAACCTGAGATAACAAGGCATACAGCTGGATGAACACAGCAAGCCAAGCAGGAGGAGAGTCTCGGCCCAAAATGTTAGATTTCCTGCTCCTCAGATGCTGCTTGGCTTGCTGTGTTCATCCAGCTCTGCACCTTATCATCTTACGACAGTTACAAGGATTGTTGTAGTGACTGCAGGCGCAGGAGGAGAATACCGAGATTGGGCATGTTATCAAGACTGGAGCAATTTGCAAAGATGGACCGGGTAGTCAGAATTGGGATAGTTTTCAAAAATACAAAGGGAATTGAGGGAGGACAGGAGGTGACAGAGATACCAACTGTTGTCAGTTCCAGAAGGGCTCAACGCAAATGCGCAGATGAGTTGCAACAAGGGATCTGTAAACTTGCTGTACGACTAGGACACAACAATAGAGACAATGTTGGAACGGGAACACAGAACTGAAAGATCCCAGGCCTCAAAACAACCTTCTTGAGAGAGGCCTGCTTTAACCTCTTTTGCACTCATCCTCACTGAAACAGCACAGGCTGAGATTGATAACTATGAACATCCTATGCTGTCCTGGGAAGGCTCAGTACAACTGACGTGAACGTCGGGTGGTGATTGAGTCTGGGCTCTTTCTGTATTGTGCTACAACTTCGACACTGTATGTCCATCATGTCTTGTGGGTTCATGTTTTTTAGCGGTCTCATTGGTTCTCTGAGAGTGATTGTACCTCGCAGCAGGATTCATTGAAGGCTCCAGATCTCCCTGCCCTTTGTGTCTCTAGCTGACCAACTGACTTTCATGTGGTGATGGACAAGGCTGGAGGTGGGAATTCTGAGAGTCAGGAACTTCCCGAGTGGCTGCCAAAGACAAAAACATAGACAAGCTGAGAAATTATACTGATCCAGAGAGAATGACACATGTAGAATGGCAGTGAGTTCTGCAGAGATCTGGAGAATCCCAGACTCCATCCTTGGCCTCTGCTGCCAGATCTCTGGAGTGGAGAATTCTGTTGGCTCAGGATCTCATAGTAGCTGCAAAAGGTGCAGTCAGAGGCAACAATTAAATCCACACAGTGACAGGTATCACATGAAGAGATACTGGGTGATATCACCAGGAAGGTGTTTGGATCACACAGTGGTCAGGAAGAAGGGCTTTTAATTCATGGCGCACTAGTATCAGTACTCAGGGATAGGCGAGCTCCAAGTGGGACACGCGATGGCGAATACCACTAGACTATTACACCAGAAACCAATGGCAATGTTATAAATACTCATCTGATTACCTTATATCATTAAAGGAATGTGCTATGTGCATGTCGTCTGATTGACATGTGACTCCAGACCCAGAGCAACGCACCTGACATGTACCTCCCTCTGTACAATGTATGTCCCTCTGAAATGGCACAGCAAAGCCCTCGGTTCAAAGGCAGCTTGGGTGGGCAATAAACACTGGCCAGCCAGAGACACCCACATCCCAAGAGTTAATAAATACTCAAGTAAACCGTGCTGGGACCTGTGTACTGGCTAATCACACTAGCAGGTTTATGGACAAGTCTTTAAACTAACAGAGAGGGTGCACAGACAGGGTACAGGTGAAAGGAGATTTCCAAATCTGAACATTAAAGGCAAAGCTTGGGGACAGCATGGTGATGTGGCTGAAGACAAGCACAAAGGAGTAGGAAGGGGAAAGAGCTTCACTGAAGCTGCACATGTGTGAAAAGGTGTGTGACAAGAAATCACGGTAAAAAGTAAATTCTATTACAGGCACAACTGATGAATTAAACTGCATTTATTTCAACGCAATGGGCCCGACAGGTAAAACGGATAAATTCAGGGCACGGATGGGGACATGGGACTGGGATATCAAAGGTATTACAGAAACGCAGCTGAGGGAGAGAAAGGATGAGCAGATCAATGTCCCAGGGTACAGGCACTACAGAAAGGAGAGTAGCCGGAGGCAAGATAGGAAGGGAGAGCTATTTTAGAGAATGGGGAAAACATGACGGCAGTGTTCAAAGATAATATTCCTGAGGCTCACCCAGTGAAGCAATATTAGTGGAACTGAGAAATAAGAATGAGTACAATTGTACTACGGGACCCCACTGAAGTCGGTGAGCAGATATATTGGGAGATCTTAGATATCTCTCAGAATAATAGGTGTGTAATCGTCGGGGATTCTAATTTTCCAAACATAGGCTGGTACAGCCATGGTGTTAAGCACTTTGATGGCAAGAATTTGTAAAGTATGTTAAGAAAATCTGCCATCATTACTCGGTCAAGCCTACATATGACTTCAGACCCACAGGAACTTAGTTGGCTCACAATTATCCTCTGAATTGGAATGGCAAGCTGTACAGTTCAAGGGCATCCAGGGGTGGGCAATAAATGTGAACCAGCCAGAGACACCCACATCTCATGAGTGAATAACTGGAACTGTTCCGGGACCAGTGTCCTGGCCAATCAAGACGGTAGGTGTCTGGACTGGCCTGTAAACTGACAGAGAGGATGCTGGGACAGAGTTCAGGTGAAAGGGGATTTCTCAATCCAAACACAAAAGGTGAAGCATTGGGACAGCACGGCGATGGCGCTTAAGACAAGCAGAAAGAGACAGGAAGCAACAGAGTTTCACAAAAAACTGGACATGAATGAATAAGTTTGTGACAGGAAATTTTGGTTAAAAAATGTACATTATAATGTTCCTTTTTGGCCTTGACAAAGTATATGTAGTAAGATAGTGACACTCGAAGAGGAGCTCGGAGATTGTGTTATTCAAAGAAACACCGACAAAAACATTGTGCAACAGACTAGGGGCGTAACTATCCCAGATCGACCGTTGTGGAATGAAACTGAGTGAATGAGTAATGTCACACTGAGAGATCCTCAGGGGAATTATGAAAAAGTGGAATTCAAAGACATTATGAAGTTTTGAAGTGATCACAAAAATTACAAACAACAGTCAGAAACAGAAATGAGGCCAATTACAGCAGTTTGAGGGGGGAACTGACCAAATTAAACACGGTAAATAGATTGAAATGTATGGCTGTCAATGAACAGTGAAAAACACTTGAAGGAAGATTGTAAAATATTCAATAAAAGGATATTCCATTCAAACAAACACATCATCAGCAAGAAATTTCTGTGTATCTCACGCAGGGCATAAAGTATAATATTCGACTAAGAAAGGCTTAAAAGACAACCATACAATACCTAACAATTCTCAAGAGTAAGAATGTGCTTCAGAAAATGACTGCGGACTACCAAACTATAGTAGTAGGTGTTAAGCAGATTGCAAGGGGTCTCCTTCGCTGGAGGAATGTGTTAGGAAGAGGTATCATTGTTGGAGTTCCATGAGGTGACAGGAACAGAGACTGTTGAAGGCGGTGACAGCATTCCAGAGAGTGGCAAGGGCCTGAACGATGTCACAAAGTCAGTACAAATTGCTACAGTGTTTGCAGAGGGTGCGGTGAGAAACATACCCTTTTATTTCTTCATTCATGGGACTTGGGCATCACAGGATGGACGAGCATACAGTGCTACTTGCTGATTGCATTGAGTAATTGTTAAGGGACAGTTATTTTGATATGGGTCTGGAGACATATGTCAGCCAGGCCTGGTCAGATGCCACTCCCGCAAGGGCATTCATGAGTGAGTGGAGGTTTTTTTTAAAAAAAAACAGATGATCAACAATGGACACACCATGTCAGATCATTTTATTGAATTCTAATTCCACAATCTGCCACAGTGGGATTCGAACCCAGGTCGCCAGAACATTTATCTGCGTCTCTGAATTAACAGCCCATTGGTAATATCATGAGGCTGTGGCCGATTCCATAACGGAGTTGGTTGAAGAGATATGGAGTGTTACTGAATATGGCGACGATTACAACTACAGAGCACGTTGTGTGATCCAAAACAGGCTTCAGAGATGGAACGTGTGAAAGGGGCGTGAGGTATACAGGGACCAGCAGGGCACGAGGTGATTAAACAGGTTTGATATTGTGAGGAGATGTCAGAACAGCAGGATGTTAGAGCTTCTGGGCAGTTACAGATATAAGGAATGCTATCTGGACTGGACGAAGACACAGTAATAAGGGAGCCTTTTGTTGTCTGAGGAACGCATACCAACGCACACGCAGAACTGAACGTTTGCTGATCACACAAAGGCCACACACACGAATAAACACAATAAAGATCATCTCCACCTTCATGTCAATTGTGTGATACTATTTCTCAAAACTCCACAAGATAAAAACCTGCTCTCCACACAAGATTGACTATTTACAATACATTTGATTAAAATTAGACCATAGATAACTGGCCATTTGAAGTCCACAGGATAAATAAAAGCTCCCCACAGATCATTGACAATTTGTAATTCACAACATATGAACCAGCAATCCACACAGAATTACCTATTTGCCATTGAGGAAGGATGGGGAGGCTTTAAAGAGGAGGGAAAAAAGAGGTTAACCAGGACGTTACATGGGCGAGAGTGTATTAGCTATTGGAACAGGGTGGGCAGACGTGGATGGCTTCTGCGAGCGTCAGTGGCTGAGGGGGGCAACTTGTTGAAATATATAAAACTGAGAAGCATGGATAGAGTGAATAATCAGAATCATTCCCTCAGGTGAAAATGTCAAATATAACGGGTCATAAGTTTAAACCGAGAGATGAAGTTTAAAGCAGACATGAGAGTTTTTACACAGAGGTCAGTAAGTGCCTGGAACATACTGCCAGGGGAGGTATTCGAAGCAGAGACGAGAGCAATGTTAAAGAGGCACTTCAACAGATACATCAATGGGCAGGGAAGAGGGGGATTTGGATCACATGCAGTCACATAGAATTAGTTTAGAATAGCATTATGGTCATCACAGACATGGCGGGCTGAAGGCCCTATTCTGATTCAGTAGTGTTCAATGCACTAACAGGCGAAATTAAAGCTTTAAAATTAATCAAAGAACTGCAAAATCTGAAGATCTGAAACAGAACAGAAATTGGTGCAGAAAGTATGTAGGTTGGCACCATCTGCGTAGCGAATTGAGTTCTTCAGAAATGAAAGAGACACGCAGTTGCACACATGCGCAGACAACTGCAGAGCAGGCTGTGTGATCCAAAACAGGCTTCAGAAATTGAAAAAGTGTCAAAGGGGTATGAGGTGTACCAGAGACCAAAGGGGCAGGTGGTGATTAAACAGGTTTGATATTGTGAGGAGATGTCAGAACAGGAGGATGTTAGAGTTTCTGGGCAGTTACAGACATGAGGAATGCTGTAGGGACTGGGCGAAGACACAGTAACAAGGGGGTGTAACTGTTATTTTAAGAAGAGGTGTCAACACAAACGCAGAATAGAACATTCACAAAGGACACAAAGACCACACACACACACACACACACAGAGAGAGACACACACACACTCACACACACACAGATACACACACACAGATACACACACACACACACACACACACACACACACACACACACACACACACACACACACACACGAGTAATCACAATAAAGATCATCTCCACACTGATGTCAGTTGTGTGTAATATTACTACTCAAAACTGCACAGGATAAAAACCTGCTCTCCACACAACATTGACTATTGACCACTCATTCGATGAAAATTAGATCATAAATAACTGATCATTTGAAGTCCACAGGATAAATACAAGATTCCAACAGATCATTGACAATTTGTAATTCACAACATATGAAACAGCAGTTCTCATAGAATTACCTATTTGCATTGAAGGAAGGATGGGGAGGCGTTAAAGAGGAGGCAAAAACGAGGTTAACCAGGACGTTACATGGGTGAGAGAGTGTATGAGCGACAAGAACAGCGTGGGCAGACTTGGATTGTATCTGGTCGTGCATCAGTGGCTGAGGGGGCAACTTGTTGAAATATATAAAACGGAGAGGTATGAATAGAATAAATAAGCAAAGTCTCGTCCCTCAGGTGAAAAATGTCAAATTCAACGGCTCATAAGTTTAAAGCTGAGAGGGGAAAGTTTAAAGCAGACGTTGAGAGTTTTTACACAGAGGTTAGGTTGCTACCTGGAACAAGCTGCCAGGGGAGGTGGTTGAAGCGGGGATAAGAGCAATGTTTAAGAGGCACTTAAATGGATTCAATGGGCAGGGAAGAGAGGGATTTGAATCACATGCAAGCAGAGAGCACTAATTTAGAATAACATCATGGTCATCGCAGACATGGTGGGCTGAAGGACCCGTTGTTGTTCATGACTGTTTTATGCCCTATGCCCTAACAGACAAAATTAAAGCTCTAACATTAAACAAAGAACTGCAAAATCTGAAGATCTGAAAGAGAACAGAAATTGGTGCACAAAATACGTAGGTTGGCAGCATCTGTGCAGAGAATGGAGGTCTTCAGAAATGAAAGAGACATGCAGATACACACACGTGCGCAGACATGTCTAACCATTTAAAAAAAGCAAGGGTTAAATTCAGTTCCCCGCAGAGAAATGAAAACCAGGTCTGCACACACAATTGACCACAGTCCACAAGGTCAACAGTAGCTTTCAGACAGAAATGACCACAGGCCACAGTATAAAGTCAAGCTCTACACACAGAACTGACCATAGGCAATGTACTGAGCAGGAGTAAATAAAGGGTGACTTGGTGATGGCATACCGGCCTCGGTGCAGTTACTTCACACGGATACACACAAAAGCAGTTTCCAACACAGGACTGACCAACAGCAGCCCACAGGTTGGAAACAGCTCCTCACACTGGACTGACCCTATGCAGTCTGCATACATACAAGAGACAGCAATCACAGTCTACAGGACTTGAAAACAAAGATTGTTCCCCTCGGGAAACTTGACTGTCTGCTTGCCAAATATCTTTTTTTAAAAAAATAGAAATCACTCCACACTTGACCAACTGCTGGCAGTCGACAAAATGAAAACAATCAGAACTGAACATGCAGAGACCCGGACACTCACAATCCACAAGAAAATAAAGCACAGTTCCATGTATAGATCTGGCCATTCATCGTTCACAGAGTAACATCAATCTGCCCAAACAAAAAACTGATATTTTGCAATGAAAAGAAATTTTAAAAACAACAACATCCCACAGAATGCATGCTGCCCATCTCCAGTGCCCAGGTCAGCAATGTCAAGAAATATTCTCTCCCTGCCTGGATGAATGTTGCTCCAACAATACTCAAGAAGATAGACACCATCCAGCACAAAGCAGCCTCATGTTTGGAATGATATTTCCTCACTTCACTCGTAACACAGAGCGACAGCAGTGTCCACAATCTACAAGGATCATCACAGCAGCATTTCATGAGGCCAAAAGCTGGAAGGAAATCAACAGCAGGTGTATGACATGAGGAGCATTTCCAAGGGATCCTTGAAGCCATGCTCCTTCCTACCAGCACTGCGGCTGTCCACGCTCCCCAAGGATTGCAGTGGGTCAATCAAGGCAGCTGACAAATAAAAACAGAAGTTGCTGGAAAAGCTCAACATGTGTAAAGAGAAGCCAAAGCTAATATTGCTCAGAACCACCACCACCCTCTCTAGGCAATTTTAGTTGGGAAGTAAATGATGGCCACATCACATGCATGAATATGCGACGAAACTCAGAGACAATTCATGTTCCCCTTCATCCTCTTTGCATTCTCTGCGCAGCTCACAATCCCATCTATGGCTTTGCCATCAACAAACACGGAAACATGAGATTTGGTCTGTGCATCTCATTCATCGAGAGAGAGATTGTGAATAGCTGGAGCCCAAGCATGAATCCTTCCTCAAATTCACAAGGTGCAGACTGCAAACTCACACATCAACATTTTATTAACATGTGCTTTTCTGTCTGTTAAACAATTCTTAATGAATGCCAGCACGCCACCTCCAAGACCATCTGGTCCAAATTTGTTTGTTCGCTTCTTCAATGGGAGCCTGTTAAAATGCATCTGAGAAGTCAAATCAAGTTTCCTCCTACCGCCATTTTTTGGGGGACAGAGATAATAACTCTAAGTTTGAATATCATTATGGAAAGCGAGAAGGATAGTGCAGAAGTTAATAGTCTAAATTTGAGGAAAGCCACCGATCAGTACATTACTTCTATCACTCAGCATGAGCACTCTCATTAGACAGGAGCTGGCACATATAGACTGGGGAGGAACTGCTGGCAGTTGATTCTATTTTGGAATGTGAGACTATTATAAAGAGATACAATGAGAATCCAGGATCACTGTATTCCATGGAGAGTGAATGACAAAGGCAGCATTCCAGTGAATACTGATGAAGTATAGCATGAGTTTGATAAAGAAAATACAGCGCATTGAATAAGGTTAAAGCCCTTCAAAATTATAGAATTTGCAAAACGAGGTCCTCAAAATTGAAGCGCAAACAATGGCGTGGAATATCTTTGGCAGGTACTGTTAAGGAAAAAGCCACACGGTTGTTTTTGTACGTCCGGTTAGAGTAAGAGAATGACCAAGTAGAGTCGAGCCTGTTCCAAACCAATGCAGAAAATCGTCATAGAGCCAGAGGAAGCACGTGAGGTCTTAAATGAACACTTCTCATCTGTGCTCACAAAGGAGAAACATATTGTCGCCGTGGATTTCAGTTGGGATGCTGATGAGATGTTAGTGGGATAATATCCCATTGATTTCCAGACTTCTATAAATTAACGTCCTTTATCTGCCTACACATAGGTATGCAGGCACTGCCCAAAAGCTTCCTGCCCAGCTAGGAATTTGGTGTAAGGCTTTGTCACTCCTTATCTTCTTCCACATCTGTATGCAGACACTGCCTTACGCTTCCTGACTGAATAGAATTAGTGTTAAACTGTCTCAAATAAGGTTAAGTGAGGAGCATTTGTAAAGGTGTGAGACTTCTGAAATATGTAACTTCTGTCTCTGACAAAGGGGCCAGGGCACTGACTTTGTTCCAGCCAGACACATCGGTAACTTGAAATTACAATCTGTCTCGTTAACAACTTGAAATCGCCTCCTGCCATTAGCAGCCACTTCACGAACAATCGATACTATATCCTGGTCTTTTATGTCCTTGATGTAATAATTGTTTTGTATCCTGTCTTTGTCTGTTGTAGTAATTGTTTCACGTATCATGTCATTGTAAGATGTGAAATTGTATTATGTATTATGTATAAAAAGCGGGGACTGTCCGCTGCTCGGGGAGAATTACTTACGAGACTCTGCACTCTGTGCTGGGTTGAGTTCAGTCGTTCGCCACAGCTTGTACTTGCTTGGTAATAAAAGGATTTGTGTTTTTCTAAACAGGCCAGTGTCTTGTTATTGCAGCAAGTCCGTGAAGGTCTCCGAAAACGAACCTGACACTGAGGATCTACAGTATGTTCAGATGAAAAGTTGGGGTGTTGTCCATCGTGAGGTAAATGGTCTCTGACGACAGTCTGCTATTGACCAAGTGACAAATTGACTACAGTAACGGCAGATGGATTTTACTTCTGAGAAGTGTGAGGTAATACACTGTGGGAGGTATGGCAAGTGAAGGACATACGTAATGGGCGGTAGGTACACGCAGAGTACTGATAAACAAAGCGATCTTGGTACACAAGTCCACAGATCACTGAAGGTGTCAGCACAGATAGACAGGGGAACCCACCTGAACTGGGGGCGGGAATACACATGTCCTGGCAAGGTGAATTCTTTGAGGCATTGAAAGGATATAAACCAGTCGAGCAGGGCTGTGGGACCCTACACAGCAGTGAGGCAATACAGAGGCTGGCACAGAAGTTCAAAACAATAATTTAAATAGACAAGGCAGGCAAGAAGAGGGAAGGATATGAGGGAAAATTGATGAATTAAACTGCATTTATATCAACACAATGGACTGGGCAGGGAAGGCAGATCAACTAAAGGCATGGATGGGGGCATGGGACTGGGATATCAAAGATAATGCAGAAACACATCTGAGGGAAAGAAAGGACTAGCAAGTCAATGCTGCAGGGGACAGACGCTACAGGAAGGACAGAAGAGGAGGCAGGGCAGAAGGGGAGAGGTATTTTTGAATCGGGAAAACATGACAACAGTGTTTACAGAGAATATTCCTGCGGTTTGCACATTGAAGCTACAAGTGCGGAACACAAAAAAATAGAATGTGTGATCGCTTTGGTGCAATTGTCCAAGAGGACCCCAACAGTCGGTGAGAAAATGAGGAGCAAATATGTTGAGAGATCGTAGATAACTGTAACAATAATAAGGGTGTAATGGTAGGGGATTATAATTTTCCAAACCTAGGCTGGCACTTCAATAGTGTGAAGTGCTTTGATGGGAGGAATTTGTTAAGTGTGTTCAAGAAAACTCTCAAACAATACGCAGATGGACCGAGGAGAAGGGACAAAACCTGACGTCCACATGCGAAACAAGGTCGGGCAAGGGACTGAGGTGTTATCAGGGCAACACATGTTTGAAAATAGCTCTGGAAAACGATTGGCCTGGTCCACAAGCTAAAGTTATAAATTGGGGTTAGACCAATTTTGATGGTATTTGACAGGAATTGTCAAAAGATGATTGGGCAGACTATTTGCAGGTAAAGGGGCATCTGGCAAGTTGGAAGCTTTTAAAAGCAAGATAAAGAAAGAGGTCAGGGCCAGCATGTTCTTGTTAGTGTGACGGACAACGCTGACAAAAAACAGGAAACACTGGATGTTTTGTGATAGAGGCGCCCTGGTCAAGAAAGAGGGGCCAAGGCTGGATCAATGCATCCCTTCAGGAATATGGGAGTGCAGGAATACACTTCATGAAGGAAATCCAGATGGCAAAATTGGGACGTGAAATAACAGTGTTGTGCCAACCTGTTATCCTACTGAGGTCAATCTGGCTACACAGGCTACATTTTACATTCCTCCATGTGCCAATCCAAGAGTCAGTTAAAAGTCTCTAAAATATCTGACTCCACGACCATTGCTGGCAGTGCATTCCACATGCCAAACACTCTGTGTGAAGAATATCCAATTCAAATTTGAACTTATAAAATGAATCACTTGGTGCTTTTCTGGTTTGAATTCCATCTGCGACTTCTTTGCCCAACTCTGCATCCTGTCATTGCCCCATTGCAACCTACAATGCTGCCCACAACTCCACCATCAGCAAACTTACTAACCCCCACCCTTCCACCTCCTCATCCAAGTCATTCATAAAGATCACAAAGAGCAGAGGTCCCAAAACAGGTAAGAAGAAGCGAGGTGTTTGAGATCTTAAACAAGATTTCACGTCAGTGCTTACTGTGGAGAAGGACTCATAAATTCAGGGAAATAAAGAGCGATGCCTTGAAAAGAGCCCACACGTCAGAAGAGTGCTGTTGGAGGTCAAGAAAAGCTTGATGAAGAGTATCTGAGGACGTTTGGGAAACCAGGGATGAATTTGTGGGAACCAGGGCAGAGGAGGCTGTGGAGTGACCTTTTAGAGGTTTATGAATGTCTGAGCAACATATAAAAGGTGAAGAGACAAAGTCTTTGCTCCCAGACTAGGGGAGTCCAAACGCATAAGCTTGAGGTGACGGGAAAGTTTTAAAACAGACCTGAGGGGTAACGTTTCCCACACAGAGAATGGTGCAAATATGGAACG
Organism: Stegostoma tigrinum; assembly: GCF_030684315.1. Taxonomy (NCBI): domain Eukaryota; kingdom Metazoa; phylum Chordata; class Chondrichthyes; order Orectolobiformes; family Stegostomatidae; genus Stegostoma; species Stegostoma tigrinum. The sequence continues at coordinate 751,027 of NW_026728811.1, forward strand.
AGGTGCCAGAGGAGGTGGTGGAGGTAAGTACAATTACAACAGTGAAGAGCCATTGGGGCAGGTACACAGACAGGAAAGGTTTGTAAGGATGCAGGCCAAACGCAGGCAAATGTGACTTGTTCAGTTCGGGAAACCGGGTCAGTATGAACAAGTTGGGCTAAAGGGACTCTTTCCGTGCTTCACAACTCAATGACTCCAGTTACTGGAGGAGGAGACTCCCGAGATAAGGCATATTGCACAGATTGAAGCAATTTACAGAGATCAGGATGGTGGTCAGGATTGGAACATGTTTCAAATTTATGGAGGGATTGCAGAGAGGAGAGGTGGTGACAGAAATAGGAGTTAGAATGATTGCAGACACTGGTCCACAAGACATGACACAGACACAGTCATGGAGGGAAAGCACAGAACAGGAAGATCAGAGACAGCATATTCGCCCTATCGTGGGAGATTTGCTTTCACTTCTGTTGTGCTGATCCTCACAAAGACAGCACAGGCCTGGATTGATAACCGTGAACTTCCTCTGTCGTCTTCGGAAGGTACAGTATCTCAAAGCTGAAAGTAGGCTTCCCATGACAACTAATGATTGAGTCTGACTCAGTAATTAGGGGGGAAATTCTGCCATCTTCACTTTGTCAGGCCTACATGTCACTTCAGACCCACAGCAACGTGGTTGACTCACAAGTACACACTGAAATGGCACAGCAAGCCATTCAGTTCAAGGGTAGCTCGGGGTGGGCAATAAATGCTGGCCAGCCAGACACACTCACATCTCATGAGTGAATAAATAACTGTAACCATGCTGGGACCAGTGTCCTGGCCAATCATGTTATAATGTTTATGGACAGGGCTTTAAACTGACAGAGATAATGTAGGGACAGGGTTCAGGGGAAAGGAGATGCCCAAACCCAAACAGAAAGAGTGATCGGAACAGCATGATGACGTGGCTGAAGACAAGCAGAAAGGGACAGGAAGCACAGAGTTTCACGAAAACTATACATCAGTTTGTGACAGGACATTGTAGTATAAAGTGCATGATAATTTACTTCTTGGAATGGACAAAGTAGGTGCAATAAAACAGTGGCATTTGAAGAGGAGCTCAAAGGATATTTCTGTCAGTATTTCTTTGAATAACATTTTGTGCAACTGGCTAGGGATGTAACTGTCCCAGATTGACTGTTGTGTGATGAAGCTGCGTGAATGAGTCATGTCATACTGAGATCCGAAGGGAAATTATGAAAAAGTGGAATTCAAAAGGGATCATGAAGTTTTAATGTGAGCATACAAAAAAAACAAGCAACAATTAGACACAGAAACAAAACCAATTGTATGACATTGAGAGGAGAAATGACCAGTGTAAACAGGTAAACAGACTGAAATGTATGGCTGTAAATGAACAGTGGATATCATTTGAAGGACCACTGTAAAATATCCAACAAAGAAGGGCATTCCATTGACAAACGCTCTGCAAAAAATTCCTACCTGTGACTTACTCAGGGTGTAAAGGAATATATTGAATTGAAAGAACCATAGAAGACCACACAAAAAACCCATCAGAACAAATCAGAAGAAAGAGACTGCTTAGCAAAAGAGGGCTCCCAAAGTATGGACGCAGGCATTAAAGGGATTTCCTAGCAGAGAAATGCGGTAGGAACAGGAAACATTGTCGGGATTTATTGAAGATGATAGGAACAGGGAAAGTTGAAGGTTTTGGAGGTGATGAGAGTGTTACGGAAAGTGGCAAGGGCCTGAACGATGTTACAAACCCAGGAAGAATTGCTGAGCTGGAGGTGTCTGGAGAGGTAGGGAGGGAAATATGCACTTTTATTTATTCATTCATGGCATGAGGATGTCACGAGCTGGTCGAGCAATCGTTGTCTATCACTAACTGCCAGAGCACAGCTCAGAGTCAGCCATATTGCTGTGGGTCTGAAATCACATGTCGGCTAGAGCAGCTAAGAATGTCAGATGTCCTTCCCTCAAGGACACAGGTAAACCAGATAAGTTTTTCGTGATAATTAAGAATGCTTTTTTGGTAGCCTCATCAATGTCCTGTACAGCCATAGCATGACGTCCCATTCTCTTATTAACAATGCTCTAACCAACGAAAGCAAACTATGCCAAACATCACCTTCAAAACCCCGTCTAGTCTACCTGTGATGCCGCTTTCAGGGAACTATGGATCTGCACCCCTCAGTCTTTCTGTTTGACAACACCATCTCGGATCTGAACGTAAGCTGTTTGTGTTCTGCTTTGGTTTGTCTTTCCAAGATTCATAATTCACATTTATCCACTTAACCTCCATCTGCTGTTCCTCATCTCATCAACCTGATAGATCAAGGTCTCATTGAATTCTTAGATAATCTCCTTTATTATCCACGATACCACCAATTTTACTGTCACCCACAAACTTACTAACCATGACTCCTATACTCTCATTCAAATCATCAATATAAATGACACACAACATAACCGAACCTGGCAGCACACGCATAGGCCTCCAGGGAGAACAACAAACCTCGGCCAGCACCCACTGTCAAGCCCATCTTGTACACAACTGGCAAGCTTTCTCAGGACGCTATGTGATCTAACCTTTCTGAGAGCCATATACCAATCTGCCTTCATCTATCCCCTGGTTACCTCCTCAAAGCAAAATCAATCAACTTTCTGAGCTACGATTTTCCACACACGAAGCCGTGCTGACTAGCCTTAAATCACTCCTTGCCTTTCCAATTGCTTGAAGATCCAGTCACTCAGGATCTCCTCTAACAACGTACCCAACACTGATGTCAGTGTTAATGGGAACTGCAGATGCTGGAGAATTCAAGATAATAAAGTGTGAAGCTGGATGAACACAGGAGGCCTAGCAGCATCTCGGGAGCACAAAAGCTGACGTTTCAGGCCTAGACCCTTCATCAGAGAGGGTGATGGGGTGAGGGTTCTGGAATAAATAGGGATAGAGGGGGATGCGGACTGAAGATGGAGAGAAAAGAAGATAGGTGGAGAGGAGAGTATAGCTGGGGAGGTAGGGAGGGGATAGGTCAGTCCAGGGAAGTCGGACAGTTCTAGGAGGTGGGATGAGGTCAGAAGGTAGGAAATAGAGGTGCAGCTGGGGTGGGAGAAGGGATGGGTGAGAGGAAGAACAGGTTAGAGAGGCAGAGACAGGCTGGGCTGGTTTTGGGATGCAGTGGGGGGAGGGGATGAACTGGGCTGGCTTTGGGATGCGGTGGGGAAGGGGAGCTTTTGAAGCTGGTGAAGTCCACATTGATACCATTGGGCTGCAGGGTTCCCAAGCGGAAAATGAGTTGCTGTTCCTGCAACCTTCGGCTGGCATCATTGTGGCACTGCAGGAAGCCCATGATGGACATGTCATCTAAAGAATGGGAGGGGGAGTGGAAATGGTTCATGACTGGGAGGTGCAGTTGTTTATTGTGAACTGAGCGGAGGTGTTCTGCAAAGCGGTCCCCAAGCCTCCGCTTGGTTTCCCCAACGTAGAGGAAGCCACACCGGGTACAATGGATACAGTATACCACATTGGCAGATGTGCAGATGAACCTCTGCTTAATATGGAAAGTCATCTTGGGGCCTGGAATAGCGGTGAGGGAGGAGGTGTCGGGGCAAGTGTAGCATTTCCTGCAGTTGCAGGGGAAGGTGCCGGGTGTGGTGGGGCCATCTCCAGCACATCCTTCACCTTCCTGGAACTCTCAGTCTCCATCTCAGGGAGCCAGCTTGTAACCGATGTCCATTTCAAGCCCACCGACTCCCACAGCTTGTAACTGACGTCCATTTCAAGCCCACCCGAATGTCAGTGTCACTGGTTTGTAGTATCCAAGCTTTGCCTTGCACCCCTTAAGAGATGCAACAACATTAGCCACCCTCCAGTCTTCTGACATCTCACCATGGCTGTTGATGACTATAAGTATCTTGCTGGAGCACCTCACAATTTCTTACCTAGCCTTCCACAATGTCCTGGGATAGACCTGATCAAGGCCTCAGGATTTATCTGCCTTTGTGCATTTTAAGACTCCTAACACCTCATGCTCTCAGTTGTGGACTCTTTTCTAGTCATCACTATTTCTTTCACCAAGCTCCTGAGGTGCTGTGTTTTTCACCACAGTAAATACTGAAGTGGAATACTTGTTTATGATTGCATCCATCTCTAGTTATCCCACATATAATGGCTTTGTTGATCTTTAAGACGCCCTATTCACCCCGTAGATACTCTCCAGCCCCTGTTCAAACTCGTCATAGTGATTTTGAAAATTCAATTAACCATATCCCCCATTGCCAATCCCCTCCCTCACCTTATTTATTCTGCAATTGACAGCCACACCAAAAAAAGAATCGAACAGGATGATCAAAAAAAATCCCTTTCAGCAACTCATACATCTTCAGTTGTTTTGAAGGGTGCAATTATTGTTTATTGTCATATCCTTTGTAATACTTGCACTTCAGTAAGGCATTTGATAAGGTTCCCCATGGTAGGCTCAATCAGAAGGTCAGGAGGAATGGGATACAGGGGAACTTAGCTGCCTGGATACAGAATTGGCTGGCCAACAGAAGACAGCGAGTGGTAGTAGAAGGAAAATATTCTGCCTGGAAGTCAGTGGTGAGTGAGGTTCCACAGGGCTCTGTCTTTGGGCCTCTACTGTTTGTAATTTTTATTAATGACTTGGATGAGGGGATTGAAGGATGGGTCAGCAGGTTTGCAGACGACACAAAGGTTGGACGTGTCGTTGACAGTAATGAGGGCTGTTGTAGGCTGCAGCGGGACATTGACAGGATGCAGAGATGGGCTGAGAGGTGGCAGATGGAGTTCAACCTGGATAAATGCGAGGTGATGCATTTTGGAAGGTCGAATTTGAAAGCTGAGTACAGGATTAACGATAGGATTCTTAGCAGTGTGGAGGAACAGAGGGATCTTGGTGTGCAGATACATAGATCTCTTAAAATGTCCACCCAAGTGGACAGGGATGTTAAGAAAGCATATGGTTTTTTGGCTTTCCTTAACAGGGGGATTGAGTTTAAGAGTCATGAGATCTTGTTGCAGCTCTATAAAACTTTGGTTAGACCACAATTGGAATACTGCATCCAGTTCTGGTCGCCCTATTATAGGAAAGATGTGGATGCTTTGGAGAGGGTTCAGAGGAGGTTTACCAGGATGCTGCCTGGACTGGAGGGCTTATCTTATGAAGAGAGGTTGACTGAGCTCGGTCTCTTTTCATTGGAGAAAAGGAGGAGGAGAGGGGACCTAATTGAGGTATACAAGATAATGAGAGGCATAGATAGAGTTGATAGCCAGAGACTATTTCCCAGGGCAGAAATGGCTAACACAAGGGGTCATAGTTTTAAGCTGGTTGGAGGAAAGTATAGAGGGGATTTCAGAGGCGGGTTCTTGACACAGAGAGTTGTGAGAGCATGGAATGCGTTGCCAGCAGCAGTTGTGGAAGCAAGGTCATTGGGGTCATTTAAGAGACTGCTGGACATGCATATGGTCACAGAAATTTGAGGGTGCATACATGAGGATCAATAGTCGGCACAACATTGTGGGCTGAAGGGCCTGTTCTGTGCTGTACTGTTCTATGTTCTATGTTCTAATACAGGCCAGCACATTTCCATCTTACTGTTAGGCTCATAGTGTTGGTTTCAGACTGACTGCACAAAGGTTTTCAGGAATCCATAAGTATCAATCTGAAAAAGGGAGCTTACACGTTCAGCAGGTAATAGAGAAGGCAAATCAAATTCTGACAATTAATAAAAAGGGAATGAAGTTTAAAAATGGAGAATCCTTGCTAAAATAAATAAGGTGAGTCAAACTACACCAAGAATATTATGAACAGCAGGACTACCCTTTGGAAAGATATTCTTGCATTTGCAAAAGGCCAGAGAAGGTTCACTCAGCTGATTGGAGGAATGGAGGGATTTTCGAATGAGGACAAGTTAATTGGTCTGAGCTTGTCCCATTGTCATTTTGAAGAATGTGGGAGAAATAATGAAATATCTAAGATTCTTAGTGCTCTGGGTGCAAATTTGCTCACTGAGCTGGAAGGTTCGTTTTCAGACGTTTTGTCACCATTCTCGGTAACATTATCAGTGATCCTCTGGTGAAGCGCTGGTGTTATGTCCTGCTTCCTGTTTCGTCTGTTTCAGTTTCCTTGGGTTGGTGATGTCATTTCCTGTGTTGGTGATGTCATTTCCTGTTCTTTTTCTCAGAAGATGGTAGATTGGCTCCAAATCTATGTGTTTGTTGGTGGAATTCCGGTTGGAATGCTATGCTTCTCCGAATTCTCGTGCGTGTCTCTGTTTGGCTTGTCCAAGGATGGATGTGTTGTCCCAATCAAAGTGGTGTCCTTCCTCATCTGAATGTAAGGATACGAGTGATGGTGGGTCGTGTCTTTTGTGGCTAGTTGATGTTCATGTATCCTGGTGGCTAGCCTTCTGCCTGTTTGTCCAATGTAGTGTTTGTCACAGTTCTTGCAAGGTATTTTGCAAATGACGTTCATTTTGCTTGTTGTCTGTATAGGGTTTTTAAAGTTCATTAGCTGCTGTTTTAGTGTATTGGTGGGGTTGTGGGCTACCGTGATGCCAAGAGTTCAGAGTAGTCTGGCAGTCATTTCCAAAATGTCTTTGATGTCGAGGAGTGTGGTTATGGTTTCTGGGGTTTTGTGTGAACCCAAAAAAATTTACCTGCTTCAACCCCTGCGCCACCTGGACCCACTGTGTAAATACGAACACACTCACTAGGGAATCTCAATACACACTGACTCATTACCCCACAAATCACTTACAATTATGAACACACTCCCAAAAGGCACGAAATCCTGACACCGTCCTTGGGCACACCTGAAAATTACAGTCAGTCACTGCAGACTCACTGTGGTCTCTCCGTGGAAGTCTGTTACACGGACACACTACCCCCAGACCCATGTAAACGTGGACACCATCTTAAGTAAATGATGACACACTGTCAGCAGCATTCTGTGAAATACACCCTGAGAGTGTCCTGGCAAATACTAACAATTTCCTTCGGAGAAGCCATAAAAACTGAGACACTTCGTGGTGATTCCTTTTAAACTCGACCACATTACATTGGAACACTTTTTTAAAAAATACTGACATATGCACAAAGATCCCCTGTCAATACTGACATTCCCACTGAACTCAAACATCAGCAGAGTCACGCTGGACCGGATGTAAATGCTGACAGACTTACCCACAGACCCACTGTAGATACTGTTGTATTCCCTCTTGAACACCCAGTGATTATTGACACATTCCCCTGGATTCTCTGCAGATACTGATATACTGCCCACAGGTCCCTCAAAATTCTAACACATCGTGTGTGAATTCCCTGTCAACATTACTCACTCCCCAGGCCCTCCCATAAATAGTGAAACTCTCCCAGTCTGATTCCCAGAAATTGTTAGCACACTCCTGATGGATTTGTTGTAAATATTGATGCACTCTCCTGGGATTTCTGTAAAAGTCGGACACGTTTCTTAGGAATGCCCTTTTAATATTGATACCCTCCCCAGAAACACCCAGGAAATGCTGAAAATCCTCCCCGGGACATGCTGTAAATACTGATGCATCCCTTCTGGAACCCCTGTAAATATTAATACACTCATCCTGGATTCCCTGTGGATACTGCTTTTAGAGATACAGAGACACATATCTCAGAATTGGATTCTTCAGTCCAACCAGTCCATGCCGACCATAAACCCAAACTGAACTGGGGCCAAGCACAGGAAGGTGGGACATATCCCTCCAAATACTTCTTATTTATGTATTTACCCAATTACCTTTTAAATGCTGTAACTGTACCCGCACCCAGTACTTCCTCCGGAAGTCCATCCCATACATGAATCCTATGTAAACAAAAACAAAATTCAATGCATTTATTATGAAAATCTTTCTCCTCTCACCTTCTGAGTCTGCCCCAGCCTTGAAATCCCCACCCTCTTGAATTGAAATCTGCCATCCACCTTATCAATACCGCTCAGGATTTTTAACCTCTGTCGTGTTACCCCTCAATCTGCTTTGCACGGGATCCATTAAAATGCTGTAACGATTCCCTGTAAATACTGACGCACTCCCCAGGGATACTGTATTAATATTGGCATTCTCTCTGAACACCCCCTGTAAATAGTGATACACGGCCAGGGAACCCCATGTAAATAATAACAAAGGCCCCCTGGACACACTGTATGTGTTGAAATGACTACCGCAGACAGACTGCCAATACTGTCACACTCCCCAAAGACACCTTAAATACCTTTCACTCACTGCAGTGAGGACAAACTCCCCAGCAACTCCCTGGGGTACTGAAATAGTTCCGAGTGATCATTCTGTAAATAGCACTCCACACCAATCACTGGAAAAAGTCTATAGATACTGACTCATTAACCACAGGCTCACTGTGAATACTGACACACTCACTGGGAAACCTGCACAAGTACTGATTCATGCAGGACTCCATGAAGAAATAAAAAATCGCCAATAGTAAACCATTTTGATGAACCTTGTGTTGCAGTCCAGGATTCTGCCCATCCAAAACTACTCAAAGAGACAGTTGGACTGAGTCTGTGAAAAATACACAACACAATAATCATGCCTGGGAACGGAGGTTGCTGTGTGGGGTTATTGAGATAACAAGGCGTAGAGCTGGATGAACACAGTAGGCCAAGCATCATCAGAGGAGCAGGAAAGCTGACGTTTCATGGTTTGACCGTTCTTCAGAAAATTATTTTTAGTCCTGGAATCCCATTTTGCCCCTCTTCTCTTAAAGGACATTTGACCGATACCAACTGACCCTGATCGATGAGATAGTAGGAACCGATCCAAGACAACTTTTACACCTCAGGTTACTCAGCACAGACAGTCTGGAGCTGAAAGAGATACTCGACATTCAAATCCATTCAAACACACTCTAACCATTGGGAAGCTAATTAACCTCAGGGGAGAACATCAAGAGCAGAGTGAAAACTACAGATTGAAGACAATGGGACTCGCAGTCAGTATAACTGCCAGTCCCGATCGTACGGGAGGAGGAATCTGAACAAAGTGCTTCCGAACACGGGTCTTTCTGAACCGAAAACACCAACAGCAAGAACCTGATCCAGACCATCCGAACCAGACACCGACAACATGATCAATCACTGACTTCACCGAAGCCATGAGTCCTCAGTCACAACGTGAGGTGAAAACCCGTTCACAAACCCAAAGGTGAAGAGAATCGGGAACTCACCAAAACACACCTTAGCGCATCAGCTGACTCACCCAAACGTAAAAACCCATACAGTCCAAATCCAGGCTCCAGGTATGGTGATCCAGAATACCACTGGGACTTCAAAACCACATTCTGGGATGGGAGCATAAACCCCAAGATCCCAAACTCTAACATCGATAGCTGTACATTGGGACCCTATTGGGAGGAATTCAGGCAGACAGTGTAAATGAGAGATAATGGGAACTGCAGATCTGGAGAATTCCAAGATAATAAAATGTGAGGCTGGATGAAAAAAGCGGGCCAAGCAGCATCGCAGGAGCAAAAAAGCTGTCGTTTCGGGCCTAGACCCTTCATCAGAGAACAGTGTAAATGTTTGTTTTCTGTATGTCAGTAAATAATGTCTAATAGTGGTAATCTCTTTTCATAGTATATTGTGTTAACTTCATAGAATTTACTGAGGTACCCATTTCTCAAATTATAATCACCTCTATGCACCGAAATAAAGAGAGATTCCTTTGCCCTTAAATACCTGTCTAAAGTCTTCTCATTCACATCCCCATAAGTAGGCCCAGTGTTCACAATCAAAGGTCTGGAAGGCGCTTAAAGATCAAAAAAGTAACCGCAAACCAGAATCCGATACTAATTCTCCAAAGGCACTCTGTAAATACTCTCACACTCACGGGGGACCCTTAATAAACACTGACACCTTCCCCTAGGCGACGCCCCCACCTCCCGTAAACGCTGACACCTTCCTCTGGGCAAATTCCGACCCTTACCGTAAACACTGACACATTTCCCCCTCAGAGTCCCCAGTAAACACTGACACATTTCCAAGGAGCTCCCTGTAAACACTGATATGGTTCCTCAGAAACATCTCTCAGGGCTGACACATTCCAGCTCCCACTTCAAATGAAAACTACAGGCACATCTATAAATGATTAAAATGAACAATCCAAATAACAGTTCAATTCTGTATGTGAGAACTGTAACTACACTTCACGCAGTCTCGACTTCCAGTGATTTTACCTGTTCCAACGATTCACTAAATAAATCTTGTGCTGGGACTGTTCTGAGGGAAAATGTGGATTGTCTCATATATAGGAAATGTTTCTACATCGAGATTCTCTGACTCAGAATCATGAAGCTGGGGTGTGATGAAGACAGGACTGTGTGAGTACAGTATGCCACATCTTGACTGTGTTAGTCACAAAAATAAATCTCTTGGTTTGAGCCCTGTTATGGTCAGTGAGGATCATTGTGATCTGATTCCTAGCATAGCAGAAAGTCTTCCTGTTCTTCAAAAAACAGTATTTTATGTTGACTATTCCAGTTTATCAGAACTCCCGCCCAGTCTCAGTGATGAGCAATAGACACCAATTTATCAACGAGACACAGAAAGTGTCCTTTCTATTTCAACAGCACAACCTCAGTGCCACTATCAAACAAATGGGGAGATCATTTCTCTGCAAAAGAATTTCAGAGACTGGGTCAGGTTTACATCATTTAGCACCTACAGCCTGACTTGCAGTTTAACAACATTGTTTGTTCTGAAGAGGAGGCACATCAGGCGTGAAACTTGAACTCTGTTTCTCTCTCCACAGATGCTGCTAGATCGGCTAGGTTTCTGCAGCATTTTTTGTTTTGTTTCAATTTGCCAGCATCCACAGTTCATTTCAGTGACATCATTGTTGACTTCTTAGCACTCATCCAGTTTTTGCAACATTTTTTTGATCCCCTTAGCATAGCAAACATTGCAAGCCATTTTCTGGAATATAGTCAGTGATTCAGTCCTTGAGGTGGAAATGATCACAGATTCACAGGCATTTGCGTGCAGACATTTCTGCTTACCTCAGTCACTCAGGCTATTCTACCGCTGAGACTGATCCATTATTCTAGATTCCTATCAGCAAAGATAGCTGCCAACATTTATCCTGTCACTGTCTTTGGTAATAACATACAGTTCAAAGAGAACGCCTCTTTATTCCCTCGCAATGTCAGATATTTAAATCTAGCCAACTTGTCGCACCTCAGTATAATCCGCAGTTCCCAGAATAAGTCTGCTGCCCCGTGTTACAAACACTCGTATGCTAATGTGTGCTTCCTTAAGTGAGGAAAACAAATCTGCACACATACGTGTACCTCTGGCTTCAGGGGGCTCCACAAAGTGCATTGATGGAAGTCACACTGCAATGAACACATCCTTTTCCCAGGTGTTCAAGTAACTTCATGCGTAATTTGTGGACAAAAGAAATCTTGTTCCAGGGAACATAATCGCATTAATGACAGGCTGTTGCACACAGCAACATGACCCTCTCACAAATACAAGCCATCGTCTTATTTTTTAAAATCAAAATATTAAGCAGAAAAAACGTCATGTTAAAAAAAAAACTCACTCCTGGTCCCTTTAATAAAAGAATTTGCTGATAAGATAATGCTAAAAAATGTATAATACGGTGATACTGGGGTAGGTTACTGTGGCTAACTGGTGAGACTGGCTCATAACGGCTCTTAGACTGCATACAGTGAAGCAATAGATTTGTCAAATCATTGAGAAAAATAGCTCAAAAACAAAGGGTTGAATTCTCATAAAAGTGACAAACAAGATGTACCATCAGATTGACAGATAGAGATCGGAATTGTTCAGAAAATAACTTAGCAGGTACACTGATTGATGGTGCATGCTAGAAACCATTCTGAGTGAACTAACTTTCGTATCTACCACTTATTCACTGAGAAATGAATCTCTGCTTCACCTGAGAAAAGCAGGTGTGGGGTTTACTGGCTGCCTGATTTGCAGACAAAGGAAATTTGATCCCAGGACTCTCAGAGAAATTACACTGTTAGTGGCAGTCAATCACACACAGGAAGAGCCTCTTGCATGGAGAATGGAACAGATTATAGTTAAACAGACAAGAATCCCAACATGAAAATCTGCCACTTATTCTGAGGTCATCGGCAAACCTACCTCCGATATGCACATCCAAATCATTTATGTAAATGACAAAAAGCAGCATCCTTTTGTCCCCGACTGTCCGTCCAAGGTTTAACTTTGATCCACATGTTGCCTGTTTGAACAACATGAACACGTGGCCAAACTACTCAGAATTTTAAACTGTCAGGTATAACTATGGATTCTTTCTTAATTCATTGATCATTTGGCTTCCATGTATATTTCAAGCTGCTTTGATCTGCGTATGTATAATTAGCACCTGGGGAAAAATATCTCTTGAGTATTCTGTTGAATAAACACATGTACAACGTGTATGTCCCTTGGTCCAATTATCTGACCAAAATGTAAATATTTTAGCCAATTACAGTCATTGTCTTTTAAGTAGCTGATTCATAATCACAAACTATTATTTAATTATTCCTAGTACAGAGCACCTTGTAAACTAAGTTGTTTTTCTCATCACAGCCAATATTAGATATCTAACAGTTTAGAGTGCAGTCATCCAACCGTATGTCCAATTATTGTATTGGTCGATTATAACAGTAAAACTAAAACTAAAATCTATTTTTTACTGACATCATCTCAATGCTGTATTCTTGAATTATAATGAACAGCAAATATTTTACAAGCAGTAAACAAGCTTGAATTTTCAATACAAGAATCAATGCAAATGATCACATTGCTTATCTCATGAATTGCAGTTAGTACCTGATGATTCTTTTGCTGTGATCACATCAATAACACTTCAATAATCAGTCTACCTTTCAGCTTTACAGACAGAGAAATTCAAAGTTATTATTAAGTGAAGTTTAAAAAGTCAAACTTTGTTCTTCTATATTCTGATAATCACAGAATATGTTTCATTATTATCAAATTCATGAATCAGAGTAAATATGTTTCACTGTACAATTTAATAGGCACCATGAATATCCATTCATTGTCTCAAGACCCCTCTTTTATATTTCTCCTCCGACAATATTAAACCAGTCAGTGATCAGCTGTGTCGATCCTAATCACGCAAGTATGTTTAATATTTAGTACAGTTTAGGGAGACAGTAAACCCCAGAATAGCTCTTGGCAGTATAAAAAGTAACAAGAGGGAGAAGGGAATTGTGCTGAATTCAGTGGACAATTGATAGACCTAGTCCACACCTAGGAGGGGTTGAGCCACAAAACAGGACATCATGATGGAAAAGTGGGGCACGAGAGGTGGGGGGCATAAGGCCAAGGCGGCCAAAATGGATTCTGAATGGATCGTATCTACGGATGATTAAAAAAAGAGGTCCAGAGGGGTGGTTGTTACAAATTGTACTGGATTTCAGAAAGAAACTGATCACGAAGATAATCAGGATGACCCAAACCCAAAGCAGAGAACCTGGTGGAATGGACAAAAAGAAAAATTGCAAATATGAGAAGGTGACTGTAACTCTGACAGCCTCCATCAGAAATATGGCCAATGAGAAATGGGAACAAGCAAAGGTGGCAGCTCTCACACGAGGGCTTAAAGCGAAAGGGCATGATGATAGTTAGAGTAGGGGAAGCACCGAGTGCCCTCGTCTTCTTAGAAGGCGGTGAGGACAATGACACTGACTCAAACGAGTTGGATGACAAAACACCCACTTATGGGCAGACGGACAACAATGGGTGCGATGACGTGGAAGTATGAGAACGCAATGCCAATGGCACCGTTGTGGATCAAAGTTAAAGCTTGAACAGACAATAGGGGACAAAAGAACATTGTTTTTTTGTCATTTACATAAATGACGTGCACGTGAATAGAGGAGGTATGTTTGCAGATAACATCAAAAGTAGTGGTGCAATGGAAAGAGAAGGAGTTTATCTCGAGAGTACAATAAGACCCTCATCACATGGGCCAATGAGCTGAGGGGTGGCAGATGAAGGTTAATTTGGATTAATGTGAAATATTTCGTTTTAGGAAGGCAAATCAATGCAGAAGTTATGGACTCAATCGTAAGGCCCTGGGAGTGTTACACCACAAAGAGAACTTGGAGTGCAAATTCATAGTTTATTGAAAGTGGATTTGCATGTAGACAAGGGAGTGAGGAAGGTATTTGATACGTTTGCCTTTATAGGTCAGTGTCTTGAATCTAGGAGTTAGTGTGTCATGTTGCAGACACACTGGACATCGGTTGGGCCACTTTTAGAATATTGCATTCAATTCTGATCTCCCTGTTACAGGAAGGATGTTGTGAAATTTTAAAGGTTCAGAAAATATTTACAAGGACGTTGCCATGATTGGCAGGTTTCATCTGAAGGGAGAAGCTGAATAGGTTGGGGCTATTTCCCCTGGAATGTTGTACGCTGGGTGTTGGGGGGGGGGGGGGGTGGGTGCTTACGGAGGCTTATACTGTCATGACAAACATGCATTGGGTGAATAGTCAAGATCTTGTTCCAAGGGTCTGGAGTCCAAAACTGGAGGGAATAGGTTTAAGGTGAGGGGGAAAGATTTAAAAGGGATCTAAGGGGCGACATTTTCACGCAGAGGGTGGTGCATGTATGTAATGAGCTGCCAGCGGAAGTGGTAGATGCTAGCTCAATTACAACATTTAGAAGTCATCTGAATGGGTATATGAATAGGAAGGGTTTAAAGCGATTTGGGCCAAATGCTGGCACATGGGATGAGATGAATTTAGGATGTTTGCTTGGCATGAATGACTTGGACCGAAGGGTCTATTTCCATGCTGCACATCTCTATGATTCTGTGACAATTGACAGAAACAAAATCCAACGTACCCATATAGATGTGACCCTTACCACCCCAACCACTGAAATGAAAGGAGCTGCAGGAGGAACTGAGGAAGCGAGATGAAGTGAACCGTTTCAGATGCACATTTAGAATGTGACATGTGTGAAAATGAGATAAGGATAATTCTGGGAGGTGATCTTTGAAAACGACGAGGAACATCTTACGCTGTAGAAACCCGAACTATGACGGCCAGGACAGGGGCAGGAGGAAAAAGACAGGCTGCATCTCCAGAGTACCTACACTGTCGGGAGACTGGGACAGTCAGGCAATCTGGGAAGTTAAACCTGGGACCCACTCTCAAACAGGAATATGGGTTATTATCTATCGACCCTGGAGAACATCAAGGGCCCTCTCATTCCACCACAAAACAGTACCCCATCAAAGCTGGGGCTGAGGAGGCAGTAATTGTGATCATGAACAACTGGATGAAGGAGGTCATACTCAGACTGAAAGCATCTCAAACTAATTCACTGAAGCCTGATGACTCAAACTGCCTCCCTATTGATTATACCTCCCTGAACACATCTGTCACTGAGGAGTACCCAACAGGAGTGAAATCCACACTGCAGTTAATGGATTGAAATCGCAACAGGATACTATCTCAGTCCAGGTCCGTACCTGTGGACCTGGAATCCCAGAACAGCTGTTGTTTATTCTGAGAAAACAGTATACATGGTCACAGTTGTTTCAGCAATTCCACAATAGACCAGTCATATTCCACCAACATATGGCTCATGGAATTAGCCAAATTGATCTTACCAAGACCTCATCACCTCAGTCGGTCAGAAAGAACATATCCGGATCTTCAACAGAGAATTGAATCACATCAGCCAGGCAGGGCTTAAAATTAAACCACAGAAAGTGCAGTTGGGCCAACAGGGAGGAGGGTTTCTGGGATATCGTCAGGTAGGGATTTAGGATCGTCCCAGGGGGATGAAAGAATGCAATTTTAAACTACCCAGTCACTGACCGTGAAAGGAGTAAGACCAACTTGAGGATTGTTTAATTATTGTGGGAGTTATGCCGAAAATGTTTAGAACTAGCAGAACCATTAAAAATCCTGACAACAGCCAGGAGCCAGTGAGTCAACATATACACTAACATGCCTTATGTCTTTGTATAGTTCATGGCCATATATTGGCCTGGCCTCAGCAAGGGTACATCACCTTGTCTGGGAGGGCACATACAGCACGAAGAAAGGATTAAAGAGTTGAGGGAAGCAGCTAATTTTGTGACTGAAGCAGCAGTATTGAAGATTAGAGCTCACAGGAAAGGAGAAACCCCACAACAACAGGGCAATGAGTATGCGGGTCAGGTAGCTAAAATACTTACTGAAACAGTACAGATATTTGAGGAAGTGGCAGTGGCAGCAGTTGCTGGAGGAAGAGAAGTAAGTTTGACGACATTTCAAGAAACAGCCCCACAACACGAGAAATGTGAATGGGAAAAGGGTGGGGCAATGAGAGAGCAAGATGGAGTCAGGAAGATGTAGGATCAGATCGTGCCACCACATATCCTCGGCTGGCCCATACTGGGTGGGATAAAATGCAATATCAGACGACTCGTTGTTGGTGGTGGCCTGGAGTAGGGAACGATATAATAGTGTGATCAAAGACATGGAGTTTGTGCACACAGAGTCAGGGAAAACAATCAAGATTAAATGCAGACAGCAGCCATAACCCAGGGGGCTCATGGGAACAATGGCGGATGGATTCTATGGGCCCCTTACCCCCAAGAAAATGCTGAATGGGCTAAACATATAGAAACAAAAAAGTAGGAGGCGGCTATTTGTCCCTTTGAGCCTGCACAACCATTCAATATGATCATGACTGATTGTGTAATCTCAGTAACCCATTCCTGCCATCGCTCCATACTCCTCCTTCCCTTTAGCCACAACGGAAACGACCAGCTCCCTCTCGAATAAATCTAATTAATTGGCCCCAACATCTTCTGTGGGAGAGAATTCCACAGGATCACACTCAGTGAAGAAATTCTTCCTCATCTCAGTCCTGAATGTTTTGTTCTTAGATTGTGACCCGCCCAGTTTTCTAGATTTCCTGATCATCCGGAACATTCATCCTGCATCTAGCCCATCCCGGCTCATTAGAATTTTATGTTTCTATGCCATCCCCCCTCAACTGACCCATTCTACTAAATTCCAATGAGTACACACCCAGTCGATCCAGTCTCTAACCCTGCTGATCCAGTCTTTCCTCAGATCATAGATTTATAGAACACCTACATTCAGGATGGGTCATTCAGCCCATCAAGGCCACACTGACGCTTTGAAGAGGGTCCCAGTCCACCCTATGCCTGTGAGCCCACGATTACCACATCAACCGATTGAGCCTGCACATCCCTATCAGTAATTTTCCATGGACGCTTCACCTGAGATTTACTGGGTGGGTGGAAGCATTTCCCTGCAGATTCTGAAAAAGGGACTCATTTTACAGGGAAAGTAATTAAACAGGTACGTGTGCTGTTTGGTACTGAACACAAAATCCATCTCCCATACCAGCCCAAAAGTTCAAGGAGAACAAATTAACCGAACACTGAAAACTGGTTGAAGGCCCTGAAAGAGACAAGGCAAGATTGGTTTAGTGTCCACCCCACCATTCTCATTAAACTGAGGTTAACCCCAGCAAAGCGAACGAGGCTGACCCCCTTGTGAATTTGTCACTGGACAGGCTATGCAGCTGTGAGAGGACATGGTCGGAGAACAGACAGATATGTGCAATGGAAATGATAGGGTGAAACGATCTGTGAAAGAACTGGCAAAACAGTTACATGAGCTGAGAGGGGAAGTTGCAGACGGACAGGGAATCAGAGATTGGGAAAAGGAGCATAGAAACATCTGAGCTGGCATTCTTAATCCAGGAGATCAGGTCCTGGTGAAAATATTATCCGATCGTGTGGCACTGCACCATGATGGGTCAGACCCTACTCGGTGATAATTACAGGTGATATGTGCACTCTTGTTGATATTAAAGCGGGGGCCAAAGTGGAAGCAATGGTCCCAACTGAAGTAATGCAAAGTCCAAACATGATCATTAACCATTACGGCAAGTTGTGTTGAGTTCCTGTCCTTTACAGGCTGGTGGTCACCTCCATCACCCACTTTGGGAATTATTCCTGGATTCTGAAAGCAACTGAACCAGAGCGAGTGAAGTTTGATTGCATATGTGGCTATGTAATGGGAATTTTAAATTGTGAATCATGTGCAGGGCATGACCCTGGGAGCAATAGTGATGGAAAAGTGTTTTATGGCAGTATGGAAAGGGAAGGGGTGAAGCTGGCTGTGGCAGGCACGCAGCGAACTGAAATAAGAATGAAAGAAAATTAATTAATATGGACCCCAATAAGTATTCCATATAATCAAGCCTGAATTATGGGATTCGGACAAAGACCAGTCAGGTTTGTGTGTGGACAAAGTGGAATGGCAATATGCTTTATGTGTCCAGAGTACTTTATGTTACCTGCAAATTGTGTGCTCATGTATCGCAATGGATTTAGTGTGGGTATGAGCCTGAAAGGGGAAGAATTGAATTTGTTAGGAATTGGTTTAAACAGGCTGCGTGGTGGCATACTTTACACAGGGTCTAAGGATTCTCACCAAGTGTTTCCAATGTCACCATTACAAGGCAAAATGTGACCATGACTTCAAGCCCGGAGACTGTAACTTTCACCTCTGAACCAAAACATTGCGAAGGCCAGCAGGATCTCTGGTCTGGGACAGTAATTGAACATACAGGACAAAGTGTGACTGTTGTGCAAGGATATAAGCTTGTGCATGTCGGTTTTGACCTGACAGGAAGTACAAGTGCTCGAGTGGTGTTCTACTACCACAGAACAATTGTCTTCCAAGCTCATACGATTACAGCTGGGTAGGAGACGGTTTAAATCTGAGAAAGGTCTCCAGGCTTTAAAAGAAAGGATAATTGGAAATAGCAAGAGCAGGTGATAGTGACAGTAAACACATTAGATAGAGAGCTACAATAGATGAGCAGTTTCAGAGTCTGCAAAAAATGCACAGAATTGTAGACAGAGGTTATAAAGATCAGGCTAAAACAGGTCATCTCGACAGAAAGACGTCCCACATTATATTAGATGCCTTTGAAATTTTGAAGCCTCTGTAAAATATGACCAATTCAATCAATGACCGACTGGCTAACACATCTCAGGAAGAACATATCATGCAGACACGCACAACCTACGGCAGCTGGCTGTTGACAATGATCAGTACGAATCTGATGAAATTGGACCTGCACCAAATCGCCAACTGGGTGACCAATGAGCAATTGTGAGAATGGGTAGGACAGAACATATTCCTGGCACACCTTTGGTGTTTCACCCTTGCCAGCAGATTATTGGGCACGGAGACCATTGATGAGGAGGAATATTGTATCAGGGTAATGTTACACATCCCCAAACATGGGTCAATCATAATGTACCCCTAAAGAAGGTCCACAATATTAGGAGATACCATGAAGGGACTTGGATATCACGAAAAGACACTCCCGCTCACGTGGTTATCATAAAAAATGAAAAAGGGAATTGACTGAGCGAGGCGTCACCAAGGAGGGGATCACTGGTAATGTCGGGATGAAATGACCAAAGATTTACAGCTTGTGGTTTTGTAAGTTATGGCAACTGTCCACAATCTATTATTTGCTGGTGATCAACTGGTCCTTCTTGTAGTACAGCCTGGTCAGATCGATGTATTATCTAGTGATGGCAGCCAGCTATTAAAGGAAGGATCAAAGCCATGCAAGGTCAATGTTGCTGTCAACACCCAACAAAGAACATTACCATCAGTGGATGACCGGGCCTAAGCCGGTGAGACAGGCAGTGATTCATCTTACCAACCAGCAACATGAAGTGGATTGAGCTTCATTACAGTCCATGGTGATGGATTTACCACTGATTCCAAATGTGACTGCAGATTGGTTAAAGGCTGTGGAAGGAGCTGAAGAAGTTATTCAATGATCTGAACATACAAAAGAGATTTAAACTCCTGCAGCTCAAGCAGACAGGGAATTAAAACAACAGAACTGGATAAGTCAAACGAAGGACAGGGGACTGATTACCCAAATACACATCCATGATCCAGATCATATCCCATGTACTAGAAGGAATACAATTCAATGTTTTGGTTGTGTTTATAACACTGGTGTGTAAGAATAATGATGTACCAAAGGGCCACAGCACAGGGAAACATGGGAGCTGAAGGATTTCCCCATCAGGTAAAACACCAGGGAGAGTGAATATATCCCATAAGTTACATTGGCCTGCTTAGCATTTAAGTCAAGTGCTTAGAGGAGCGAGTTGCTGGTGCAGCCAATGATTAAAGTTGACTAAAAATGGCTTTTCGGGGATTTTAGCTGTCATAAAATGGTCAAAAGGGATTTCCAGATGTGCATCACAGAATTTCTCAGCTAGACCTGTGCTCTCCATACAGAGATACCGCATAAGATTCTCTGTAATTTCCGTCAACAGGTAGTTCTAAACGTGCAAGCATTTTAATTGGGGACATTTTTTGAAAAGCTAAGCGAAGCCACAGTCCCAAGTTTGTTATTTAGTAAAATTTAAATAGAAAAGTCTGATCCTACAGTATTCTGAACTTTTTAGTTAGTTGTAAATCAGAAAGGCAAACAAAAAACCAGTGTCAAAGAGTTACCTAAGCTTCTTGAGTAAATGTTTGTAGGCAATGAAATGAGGCCTATTTCATTGCAGGAAAGATAAAGTATTAAATGGTGTAAACAGAACATCGAAAAAGCAACATAGCCAGCAGTGGGGACAAATGACGGCTGTAAAAATGCAGTAATTAGGACTGCAGAGAGGAAACCATCCAGTGATCAGTGGAAAAGTGACAGAGACAAATTACAAAATAGAGTGAAAATGCAGTTATGTCACCCAGAAATTTGAAAAATATAAACAAGTTTCTTTTAATGACTCGGTAAATTTGTGAAGAGGTTAAATTTCACTTATCTGTGTAATTCGAATAGACGCTGTCTCACTAAGTAAAGAAAATTAGTGATGCAGAGTGTTTAGAGAAGCGACAGTAAAGATTTATCCATGAGTTACATACTGATTCAAAACACACTAGCCAATCTGTCAGCTCTCACAGAACTGTAGTAACCTTAAATTAGAGTTTATTTTAAAGAACTTAGAATAAGTAGTAGAAATTAATGTCATTTCTAATCTTATGAATTCGGGTCAACAGTGAAAATAAAGCCCAACACAAAATTTGGACGAGTCCTCAGTGATAAGGGAGTATTGAGGTTATTCGTAATTAATGTGGTGCAGCTGGTAAATGTTTGGGAAGGAGTATAAAACTGTCAGGATTGAAATGTGATTTAACAACAGGTATTCTAAAGGCAAATAATAAAGGAATCAGGTAAACATCAACAGACTGTGGGAGCACCAAGTTCTGTAGAGCCATTAGCCATGTGTTTACTGGACTGGATGCATCGATTAGGCAAATATGGCTAACAATTACACTACACGTTACAGTAATGACATACAATGTCAATGTAAAATAATGCTGCACTTGGTTTGAGGATGGGGGAGTGACAGTGCACCAGAAACTCTCCCACAATGCATTGCAAAGGAGCTGCGCATCAAGGTTGCTTGTGCTGCTCAACACAAAACACAAGGCTCCTGTTTGATATTTCACCCGTCAACAGTTGTGGAGTGTATTTTTATGACTGGAGATCAGGGGCTAGTGCTGTCCCACAAGGATCAGAGCTAAGGCCATACATACACGCGCACGTAACTATGAGGTGATGCATTCTGGGAGGTCAATTGCAATGGGAGTGTAGACAAAAAAATGGAAGAACCCTGAGTAGCACTGATATACAGACGTATCTTCAGGTCTAAGTCCATAGCTCTCTGATAGTGGCAACGCATGTGCATAAAGTGGTAATGGAGGATGACAGCATGCTTGCTTTCTTCTGTCAGAGGGCTGAACATAAAGTTGTAATTCAGCCACCTTTGGAGTGACGTGTGCAGTTTCGATCACTATATTACAGGAAGGATGCGGAGGCTTTGGAGAGGTTGCAGAAGAGGTTTACCAGGATTTTGCCCAGCTTGGACAAACTTGGATCGTTATCACTGCACAGAATCAATGGCTGATGGGCGGCCTGAGAGAGAGACAGTGGACAGTCTGAGCCTTTTTACAAAGGTGAAAAATCACAAATTCTGAGGGCAATACGATGAAGGTGATGGGGGGGAAGTTTAAAGGTGGTGTGTGTGGCACGTTTCTTATACAGAAGGTGATAGGTGGCCACAATGTACTCTCTTGGGAGGTGATAGAAGCAGAAACGATCAATCACAACATTTAAGAGGCATTTAGGCAGACATATGAACAGGCAGGGAAGAGAAGGATATAAATCACGTACAGGCAGATTGCCATTCTGAAGTAATACATCAGTATTAGAATAGACGTAGTGGGCCAAAGGGCTTCTTCCGGTGATGTACTGTGTTGTTGACTACAGGGCAGGAATAGTCGAGCTGCAGTTCATATTTTGAGTAGAAAACATCTCTTCTTTAGAACACACTGAGTTTATGCATTTTGAGGGAAACAACGTGGAAGGGGAATGTATATTTGAATGGCACAAGTGCAAAGAACATGGAGCGGGGACTTACTATGTGCAAATCTTTAATCGGAGAGAGAATATAATCAAAATGCATTGAGAAAACTGTATGGGATCTTGGGCTTCATTAGTGGAACCAGCAGCTTCATCAGAGTCCGACATGTGTTCAGCTCTACAACCCAACAGGATCAGTCAGATAGTTGAGTGACTGTTAGGATAAGTAAAAATGTCTCCAGAATTATTGTTGTAGGGGGCTGTCCTGTCAGAGGCTTAAACAGGAGATTCTGTGGCAGTGAGTGTAAGTTCAGGATGGTTTGTTAATTGCCTGGTGCTAGGATTAAGGATGTCTCTAAACATTTCAAGTCTCTTGTGGAAGGTGAGATTGAGAGGCCAGAAATTATTGTACATATTGATAATAATGAAGTTTTTTCAGGGAAAAGATTAAAAGCAGTGAATTTGACACGTTAGGTGAAATTTTTTTTAAAAAACTTGACAATTAGTACGTTCTTGTTTACTCCCAGTGCCAAACGAGGTAGGGAGAACAAGGTTAAAGGAGACAAAGTCATGGTGAGGAGCTGGTGTATTGTCCAGGGAATCAGCTTTTTGGATAATTCGAATGGCTTTTGGGATAGAAAAGACATGTTCCAAAAGAATGGGTCTGACATAAACTGGAAAGGGATCAATGTCTTAGCAAGGAGTTATGCTCATTCAATTGAAGGACACTTTATACTGACAGAGATGGGGAGTGGGGGAATTATACGTAACAGCGTAAACAGGTGATTGATGAGGAAGGTTCTGAATGCAAGGAGAGCACATCAATTACAAAAGAAAGAGGAGAGATTCAGAGTATGCAGTAACTCTGAAGAACTTTTCTTTTCAATGCAAGAAGTCTTAAAGATAAAGCTGATGAACTCATGGCTATGACAGAAACTTGTCTGTGAGATGGACAAAACAAGCACCGATGTATGGCTCATGGAATTAGCCAAATTGATCTTACCAAGACCTCATCACCTCAGTTGGTCAGAAAGAGCACATCTGGATCTTCAATAGAGTATTGAGTCACATCAGCCAGGCAGGGCTTAAAATTAAACCACAGAAAGCATGTTGGGATGACAGGGAGTGACGTGTCTGGGATATCAGTCAGGTAGGGGCAGAGGATAGTCCCGAAAAAACAAAAGAATGTGATTTTAAACTACCGAGACACACACTGGGAAAGGAGTAAGGCAAGCTTTAGGATTGTTTAATTATTGTAGGAATTATGTGGAAAATTTTCAGAACTGGCACAACTATTAAAAGCCCTGACATCAGCCAGGAGCCAGAGAGTCAACATATACACAGACAGTCCTGATGTCTTTGGTATAGTTCATGTTCATATATTGGCCTGGCCTCAGCGAGGGTGCGTCACCTTGTCTGGCGGCCACATACAGCACGAAGACCAGATTAAAGAGTTGATGGAAGCAGCTAATTTTGTGACAGAAGCAGCAGTAATGAAGATTCGAGCTCACAGGAAAGGAGAAACCCCACAACAACAGGGCAATGAGTATGCGGGTCAGGCAGCTAAATAATAACTACCTATGCACTAAAAATGTTATTGCTATCAATATGTCCATTAATTTCTGGCCTCTCAATCTCACCTTTCACAACAGACTTGAAATGTTTAGAAACTTCCTTAATCCTAGCACCAGGCAATTAACAAACCATCCTGAACTTACACTCACTGCCACAAAATCTCCTGTTTAAGCCTCTGACAGGACAGTCCCCTACAACAATTATTCCATTAAATCTTGTGAAATGCTGCGTAACACAAGAATCATTCCAAGTGTCCAAAAAGCGAATGGTCTTTCCATTTCCTCAGAGATACTCTGTCCTTCAACAGTTCCAAAAGCTGAATATCTGGCAGAGAGATAGCCGCTGGAGACAGTCACACGTCTATCCTAACTGTGCTGGGTCATAGAGCTGAACACGTCTGGCTCTGATGAAACTGCTGGTTCCATTAATGAAACCCAAGGTCCCATACTATCTCCTCCATGCATTCTGGTTATGTTCTCTCTCCAATAAAGATTTGTACATAGTAACTCCCCGCTCCCTGCTCTTTGCATCTGTGCCATTCAAATATATATTTCCCTTGCACGTTGTTTCCCTCAAAATGCATAAACTCACTGTGTGCTCTAAAAAAGAGATGTCTTCTACTCAAAATATTAATTATAAACCCACAATTCCTGCCACGTAGAAAACAGTGCAGTACAGCAGCAGCAGAAACCCTTTGGCCCACCACGTCTAATATCATATTGATGCCATTCTGAATTAATACAATCTGCCTGGACATGATCTATATCCCTCTATTCCCTGCCTGTTTATATGTCTGCCCAAGTGCCTCTTAAATGTTGTGTTTGATTGTTTTATGCTTCCACCACTTCCCAAGAGAGTACATTCTGGCCGCCTATCACTTTCTGTATAAGAAACGTATCTCACACACCTCCTTTAAAATTTCCCCCTCTCACCTTAATCCTATTGCCCTCGAACTTTTCATTTTCACCCAAGGAAAAAGGCTCAGACTGCCCACTCTCTCCCTCTCAGGTCGCCCATCAGCCATTGACTCTGTGCAGTGATAACGATCCAAGTTTGTCCAAGCTGGGCAAAATCCTGGTAAACCTCTTCTGCAACCTCTCCAAAGCCTCCGCACCCTTCCTGTAATGTCGTGATCGAAACTGCACACGTCACTCCAAAGGTGGCCGAATTACAACTTTGTATTCAGCCCTCTGACAGAAGAAAGCAAGCATGCCATAGTCCTCCTCTACCACTTTATGCGCATGCGCTGCCACTATCAGAGAGCTCTCGACTTGCACTTGAAGATCCGTCTGTCTGTCTGTGCTATCTTCCATTTATTGTTTACATTCCCCTTGCAATTGGCCTCCCAGAATGCATGACCTCATAGGTACGTGTGCGTGTGTGTATGGTCTCAGCTCTGATCATTGTGGGACAGCACTAGCCCCAACCTCCAGTCAGAAAAATACACTCCACAATTGTGGACGGGTGAAATATCAAACAGGAGTCTTGTGTTCTGTGTTCAGCAGCACGGGCAACCTTTATCCGGAGCTCCTTTGCAATGCATTGTGGGAGATTTTCTGGTGCTGTCTCACTCCACCCCCCACCCGACCAAGTGCAGCATTTTTATACATTTCATATGACAATAGTGACATACAATGTCAATGTAATTGTTCGCCATATTTGCCTAATCGATGCATCCAGTCCAGTAAACACATGGCTAATGGCTCTACAGAACTTGGTGCTCCCACAGTCTGTTGATGTTTACCTGATTCCTTTATCATTTGCCTTTAGAATACCTGTTGTTAAATCACATTTCAATCCTGACAGTTTTATACTCCTTCCCAAACATTTACCAGCTGCACCACATTAATTACCAATAGCCTCAATACTCCCTTATCACTGAGGACTCTTCCAAATTTTGTGTTGGGCTTTATTTTCGCTGTTAACCAGAATTCATGAGATTAGAAATGATATTAATTTCTACTACTTATTGTAAGTTCTTTAAAATAAACTCAGATTTAAGGTTACTACAGTTCTGTGACAGCTGATAGATTGGGAACGGCCCCTCTCTCACTTGGCCTGAGAAATCAAACAAAGTCTCTCTGACTTGCAGTTCTAGTTTAAAGTCCTCGTACTCAGATGCGGCCAATGAGTTTGGAACCAGTATTTAATTCATGGATAAATCTTTAATATCTCTTCTCTAAACACTCTACGTCTCTAATTTTCTTCACTGAGTGAGACAGCATCTATTCGAATTACATAGATGAGAGTGAAATTCAATCTCTTTACAAATTTACTGGGTCATTTAAATAAACTTGTTTATATTCTTCAAATTTCGAGGTGAGATAACCACAACTTCGCTCTATTTTGTAATCTGTCTGTCACTTTTCCGTCGATCACTGGATGGTTATCTCTCTACAGTCATATTTACTGTGTTTTTACAGCCGTCTTTTGTCCCCACTCCAAGCTATGGTGCTTTTTCGATGTTCTGTTGACTCCATTTAATATGTTAGCAAGTCGGTCAATGAGGGAATTGGTCATGTTTTACAGAGGCTTCAAAATTTCAATAGCATCAAATATAATGCGGGAAATTTTTCTGTCTGGCTGACCTGTTTTAGCCTGAGCTTGATAACTTCTGCCCACAATTCTATGCATTTTCTGCAGACTCTGAAACTGCTCATCGATTGTAGTTCTCTATCTAATGTGCTTCCCGTCACTATCACCTGCTCTTGCTATTTCCAGTGATCCTTTCTTTGAAGGCCTGCAGACCTTTCTCAGAGTTAAACTCCCTCCTACCCAGCTGTAATCGTAAGAGCTTGGAAGACAATTGTTTCGTGGTAGTGGAACACCAATCGAGCACTTGTACTTCCTGTCAGGCCAAAATCTACATGCACAAGCTTATATCCTGGCACAACAGTCATACTTTTTCCTGGATATTCCACTACTGACCCAGCCCAGAGATCCTGCTGGGCTTCACAATGTTTCGGTTCAGAGGTGAAAAGTTACAGTCTCCGGGCTTGGGGTCATGGTCACATTTTGCCTTGTAATGGTGACATTGGTAACACATGTTGAGAATCCTAAGACCCTATGTAAAGTGGGCCACCACGCAGCCTGTTTAAATCAATTACGAGCAATTTCAATTCTTCCCCTTTCAGGCTCATACCTACACTAAATCCATAGCGATACATGAGCATACAGTTTGCAGGGAACATAGATACTGTGGTCACATAAATCATATTGCCATTCCACTTTGCCCACACAGAAACCTCACTGGTCTTTGGTCTAATCCCATAATTCAGGCTTGATTATATGTAATACTTATTGAGGTCCAATATAATCAATTCGCTTTCATTCTTATTTTAGTTCGTTGCGTGTCTGCCACAGCCAGCTTCACCCCTTCCCTTTCCATACTGCCATAAAACACATTTCCATCACTATCACTCCCAGGGTTATGTCCTGCACCTGATTCACAATTTAACCTTCCCATTACAATGTCATATATGCAGTCAAACGTCCCTTCCTCTGGTTCAGTTGCTTTTAGAATGCATGACTAACTCCCAAAGTGGGCGATGGCGGTTTTCCACCAGCCTGTAAAGAACAGGAACCCAACATTACTTGCCGAAAGGGTTAATGATCATGTTTGGCCTTTGTATGCTTTCAAATGGGACCATTGCTTCCACTTTGGCCCCCACTTTAATATCGACAAAAGTGTATATTTCATCTGTAATAATCACCTACTAGGGTCTGACCCATCATGGTCACAGTGCCACACGATCAAGTAATATTTTCACCAGGACCTGATTTCCTGGATTAGGAATGCCAGCTTGGATGTTTCTATGCTCCCTTTCCCAATCTCTGATTCCCTGTCCATCTGCAACTTTCCCTCTCAGCTCATGCAGATGCTTTGCCAGTTCCCTCTCAAATTGTTTCACCCTATCTGTTCCATTGCACATTTCCGGCCGTTCTCCTACCGCGTCCTCCTGCAGCTGCATAGCCTGCCTAGTCACAATTCAAAAGGCGTTCACTTTGCTGGGGATAATCTCAGTTTCATTAGAATGGTGGGGTGTACTCTAAATCAATCTTGCCTTGTCTCTGTCAGCGCCTTTGACCAGTTTTCAGTGTTCGGTTAAATTGTCCTACCTGAACTTTGGGGCTGGTATGGGAGATGGAATCTCTGTTCAGTTCCTAACAGTACGCATACCTGTTTAATTTCTGTCCCTGTACAATGTGTCCTTTTCCAGAATCAGCAGGGGAATGCTTTCACCTACCCATTAAATCTCAAGTGAAGCGATCATGCTAAATTAGTGACAGTGCGCAGGGATGTGCAGGCTCAATCAATTAACATATAATTGTGGGGTAACAGGGATAGGGTGGACAGGGTCCCTCCTCAAAGGGTCAATGTGGACTTGATGGGCTGAATGACCCATCCTGAATGTAGGGAGTCTATAATCTGTAATCTGAAGAAAGACTGGATGAGCTGGGTCAGAGACTGTTTCAACTGGGCATGTACTCTCTCGAATTTAGGAGAATGAGTGGGGGATGGCAGAGAAACATAAAGTTCTGATGAGCCTGGATGGGCTATATGGAGGAAGAGTAATCCAGATGATGAGGAAATCTCGATCTAGTGGTCACAGCCTTAGAGTAAACCATTCAGGACTGAGATGACGAAGAAATTCTTCACCCAGAGTGCCAATCTGTAGAATTCTCTCCCACACAAGGCTGCTGGGGCCAATTAATTTGATATAGTCGAGAGGGAGCTGGTTGTTTCCCTTGCGGCTAAAGGGAGGAAGGAGTATGGAGAGAGGCAGGACTGGGATAATGAGATTACAAAATCAGTCGTGATCATATTGAATGGTTGTGCAGGCTCAAAGGGCCAAATAGCCTACTCCTGCATCTATTTTCCTTTTTTCTACATGTTTTAGACCATTCAGCATTTTTTTTTCTCGGTAAGGGGCCTGTACAATCCATCTGCAATTGTTCCCATGAGCCCCCTGGGTTATGACTGCTGACTGCATTTAATCTTGATTGTTTTCCCTGACTCTGTGTGTCCAGACTACATGCCTTTGGTAACATTTTATTAAATCGCTCCCTATTCCACGTCACCACCAGCAACGCAGCATCTAATATTGCATTTTTAGGGAAAAGATTAAACCAGTACAAAGTGAATTTGATCGGTTAGGTAAAATGTTTAAAAAGAAACCTGACAAGTTGTACTTTCTTGTTTACTCCCAATGCCAAACGAGGTAGGGAGAACAAGGTTAAAGGAGGCAAATCGATGGTGAAAATCTGGTGTATTGTTCAGGGATTCAAGTTTTTGGATAATTGGAATGCTTTTTTGGGATAGAAAAGACATGTTCCAAAAGAATGGGTCTAAAGTAAACTGGAAAGGGATCAATATCTCAGCAAGGAGCTTTGTTCATTCCATTAAAGGAGACTTTATACTGACAGAGACGGGGAGTGGGGGAATTATACGTAGTAGTGTAAACAGAAGGATTTATGGGGAAGGCTCTGAATGTGAGGAGAGCACATCAATTCCAAAAGAAAGATAAGAGAGTCAAAATATGTAGTAACGCTGGAGAATTTTTCAATGCAAGGAGTCTTAAAGGTAAAGCTGATGAACGCATAGCTATGACAGAAACTTGTCTGTGAGATGGACAAAACCGGCAGCTCAATGTTCCAGGTTTTAGGTGATGTAGGAACAATAGAAAAGGGGTGTGTGTGTGTGTGTTTTATTAAGGAATACACAACTGCTTTAACTAGGGAAAATATTTTTGAAAAATTGTCCACTCCCACACAGAATGAATGAAGAAAGGGAAGATCACTTTGATGGGATTGTACTCTCAGCTCCCCAATAGTAAGAGAGAAATTGAGAAACAAATATGTCGGCAGATCTCAGATTATATGGATTCTCTTACAAGAAAAGGAGTAAAACTGGACTTCTTTTGGACATTAAGGCAGGGAAAGTTACTGAAATGAATGTGGCAGAACACTTTGGGTCTAGTGATCATAATTCTATTAGTTTCAAAATGGTCATGGGAAAGGATAAGCCTTCCATAAGTGTTAGAGTTTTGAACTGGAGTAAGGCAAATTTCAATGGTATGAGACAAGAACTTACAAAAGTTGATTGGAGTAGACTGTTGGCAGGCAAAAGGGAATTTGACAAGTGGGAGACCTTCAAGAGTGTGATGACGTGAGTTCCTGTTAGAGTGCTGGCTAAGGCTGGTAAGCTTAAGGAACAATGGATGAATAAGGATGTTGAAGTTCTAGTCGAGAATAAAACAGAACTTTATTTCTGACACAGACAAGTTGATTCAATTGAATCTCTTAATCAATATAGTGCACGGCATTTTTAACAGGCAAATCAAGGCGACAAAGAGGGAATATGAGATAAATTTGTAAAGGTAAAGGATTAATCCAGAAAGATTCTACAAATACTTTAAGAGCAAGAAGGTAACCAGAGAGGGGGCAGGGCCTTTTAAAGATCAAAGACATCATCTTTGTCTTGAACCCCAGGAGATGGGAGAGATACAAAATGTATATTTCTTGTCAGCTTTTACTGTGGAAAAAGAAATGGTGTCTGGAGAATGCAGAGAAATAAACTTTGATGTTCTCAAAAAAACTTCATGTGAAAAAAAGGGGAAGTTTGGGAGCTCATGGAGAACATAAAGGTCAATAAGTCTCTGGGACTGGATCTAATGTATCCCAGAATGTGTGGGAAATAAAGGAGGAAATTATTAGATTCTTGGCAAAAATATTTGCATCATCTGTAACTACAGGTGAAGTACCTGATGACTGGAGGGTGGTTAATGTTAAATCTTTCTTTAAGAAAGATGGTATGGTGAAACTGGGGAACGAGAGACCTGCGAGACTGACTTAAGTTGTGGGTGAATTGTTGAAAGTGAATATAAAGGACAGGATTCATGGACATTTAGAGGCAAAAATTGATTAGGGGTAGTCAGCATGGTATTTTCTGAGGAAAATCATGATCTCAAACTTGATTGTATTTTTTGAGGAGGGTGCCAAAACAATGGTTAATGGCAGAGCAGTAAACAAGGTTCTGCATGGTGGACTAATTAGTAAAGTTAGGACTCACGGTGACCTTGTCAATTGAATATGGAATTGGCTTAACGGCAGGAGCCAGATAGTAATGGCGGAGGTAACAAAGTGTGAAGCTGGATGAACACAGCAGGACAAACAGCATCTCAGGAGCACAAAAGCTGACGGTTCGGGCCTACACTCTTCATCAGAGAGGGGGATGGGGAGAGGGTTCTGAAATAAATAGGGAGCGAGGGGGAGGCGGACCGAAGATGGAGAGAGGAGAAGATAGGTGGAGAGGAGAGTATAGGTGGGGAGTTCGGGAAGGGATAAGTCGGTCCAGGGAGGACGGCGGAGGGTTGTTTTTCAGACTGGAGGCCTGTGATCAGGAGGGTTCCACTAGGATTAGTTCTGGGTTATCTTTTGTCATTTCATATACATGATTTGGATGAGAATATAGAAGGTATGGTTAGTAAGTTTATGGGTTACACCAAAATAGTGGCATAATAGACAGTGAAGCAGGTTATCTTAGATTACAAAGGGATCTTGATTAAATGGGCTCAAAAACTGGCATATTGTATTCAGTCTGAATAAATGTGAGGTGTTGAATTTTGATGCAACAAACAAGGGCAGGACTTATACAATTAATGGAAGGGCCTTAGGTAGTGTTTGAGAACAGGGGACCTCGTGGTGCAGGCACATTTCTTTTTAAAAGATTGCAACATATATACCCACAGGGTGGTTAAAAAGGCATTTGGCATTCTTGCCTTCATTGCTCAGTCCTTTGATTATGAGTTGGGATGTTATCTTGAGGTTGCACAGGTCATTAGTGAGGCCTTTTCCGGAATACTGTGTCCAGTTCTGGGTGCCCAGTTATAGGAAGGATATTATCAAACTGTACACTGTTCAGAAGAGACTTACCACGATGTTGCCTGGCATGGGAGGTTTGACTTATAAAGTTAGGCGTGCACCTTCTTCATTGAAGTGTAGGAGGTTGAAAGGCGATCTAATAGAAGCTTATGAAATAATGAGAGCTACAGATAGAGTTGATGGTAGTTGTCTTTAGATGGGGAATTTCAAAACCAGGGGACACACTTTTAAAGTGAGAGGAGAAAGATGTCAAAAAGAAAAATGTCATGAGGCATTTTTTTTTACATAGAAGGTGGTTTGTGTGTGGAATGAACTTCCTCAGGATGTGGTGGACGCAAGTATAATTACAACATTGAAAAGGCATTTGGATAGGTGTATGAATGGGAAAAGTTTGAAGGGATAATGGGTCAGGAGCAGGCCAGTGGAACTAGTTCAGTTTGGGGTAATGGTCAGCATGGACTGGCTGGACTGAAGAGTCTGTTTTTATGCTGTATGACTCTGCCTTTAAGAAGTAATAGAGGTAATGAGTATACACTCACAGAAAAGATGCTGAACCTTGATAAAGCTCGGGTGAGGTCAGTCATTATCGCATCCAACTCTGGTCAGGAAGGATACGAGGGCTCTTGAAAGTGTGGAGTACACATTTACTGTAGTAGTTCATTGAGAAAGAAAACATTTCCAACCCCCAGGTGCTCAGTGAAAAGCAGGGACCATTCTGTCCTCAACACGTGGGACATTGGGGCCAATATTCTGGCGGTAAGCTGGGCCTCTCGCCGTCTGAAACCTGCATCCCTTTTCAGTTTTCTGCAAAATGCATGACCAAGAAGTTCTAATTCGGATCTACAGATGTACACAAGTGGTGATAAAGCCTCCCAGGCCACACACACCTTCATCCCAGGTCCCAAGATGACTTTCCATATGAAGCAGAGGTTCACCTGCACATCTGCCAATGTGGTATACTGTATCAATTGTACCCAGTGTGCCTTCCTCTACATTGGGGAAACCAAGCGGAGGCTTGGGGACCGCTTTGCAGAACACCTCCACTCGGTTTGCAATAAACAACTGCACCTCCCAGTCGCAAACCATTTCAACTCCCCCTCCCATTCTATAGATGACATGTCCATCATGGGACTCTGCAGTGCCACAATGATGCCACCCGAAGGTTGCAGGAACAGCAACTCATATTCTGCTTGGGAACCCTGCAGTCCAATGGTATCAATGAGGACTTCACCAGCTTCAAAATCTCCCCTTCCCCCACCGCATCACACAACCAGCCCAGCTCGTCCCCTCCGCCACTGCATCCCAAAACCAGCCCAGCCTGTCTCTGCCTCCCTAATCTGTTCTTCGTCTCACCCATCCATTCCTCCAACCCCAAGCCGCACCTCCATCTCCTACCTACTAACCTCATCCCACGTCCTTGACCTGGCCGTCTTCCCTGGACTGACCTATCCCCTCACTACCTCCCCACCTAGACTCTCCTCTGCACCTCTCTTCTTTACTCTCCATCTTCGGTCCACCTCCCCCTCTCTCCCTATTTATTCCAGAACTCTCACCCCATCCCCCTCTCTAATGAAGGGTCTAGGCCCGAAACGTCAGCTTTTGTGCTCCTGAGATGCTGCTTGGCCTGCTGTGTTCATCCAGCTTCACACTTTGTTATCTTCATTGTTTCCCCGATGTCCTTGTCCTTTGTTTCTTTACGTGCTCCGACAAAACCTGCAATCACCCGTTTACGTCAGTCAAAATGACGCTGCGCCTGCGTGCAAACACCGGCCGGAAAGTTACTGCTCTGAGTAAGGGACACTGGACACGAAACGTTTACTGTTTTTTTTCTTCACAGATGCTGCCAACCCTGCTGAGCTTTTCCAGCAACTTCTGTTTTTGTTCTTAATTTACAGCATCCGCAGTTGTTTCAATTCAGATTCATCTCTTGTCGGCGCTCAGCCCCACCCCTTGCTGTTTCCGATTGGGTGGAGGACCTTCCACTCCAACTCAGTCCTCCAGTCCCGCCCCTTCCTTTCTATTGGCACAAACCCGCTGTCAATCACGCGTGCGTGGCGTATGGGTAGGGGAGAAGTATGCTTCCTGTTGACCGTTTCCCCTGCTGTTGCTCAGCTTCAGGAGTGAGGGTTCACTGTGTGGTGGTGAAGGAATGTGTCTCAGCTGCTCTCTATGGTTCACAGCTCCTAGACTCGGAACAGAAGATCCTTTACATTTTTGCAGTCAGTTAGAACAAAGGAAATGCTGAAAACGCGCGAGAGGCGGACTGAAGATGGAGAGAAAAGAAGAGCTGTGGAGAGAGTTTAGGTGGGGAGGTAGGGAGGGGATAGTTCAGTCCAGGGAAGACGGACAGGTCAAGGAGGTGGGATGAGGTTAGTAGGTAGATGGGGGTGTGGCTTGGAGTGGGAGGAAGGGATGGGTGAGAGGAAGAACAGGTTAGGGAGGCAGAGACACGTTGGACTGGTTTTGGGATGCAGTGGGTGAGGGGGAAGAGCTGGGCTGGTTGTGTGGTGCAGTGGGGGGAGGGGGCGAACTGGGCTGGTTTAGGGATGTGGTGGGGGAAGGGGAAATTTGAAGCTGGTAAAGTCCACATTGATACCATTAGGCTGCAGGGTTCCCAAGTGGAATATGAGTTGCTGTTCCTGCAACCTTCGGCTGGCATCATTAAGGCACTGCAGGAGGCCCATGATGGATATGTCATCTAAAGAATGGGAGGGGGAGTGGAAATGGTTGGCGGCTGGGAGGTGCAGTTGTTTGTTGCGAACTGAGCGGAGGTGTTCTGCAAAGCGGTCACGAACACATCCTACCTCACACCGCGCCCCCGCCACAACCGCAAGAGTATCCCCCTCGTTCTCACACACCACCCCACCAACCTCCGGATACAACGCATCATCCTCCGACACTTCCGCCATCTACAATCCGACCCCACCACCCAAGGCATTTTTCCATCCCCACCCCTGTCTGCTTTCCGGAGAGACCACTCTCTCCATGACTCCCTTGTTCGCTCCACACTGCCCTCCTACCCCACCACACCCAGCACCTTCCCCTGCAACCACAGGAAATGGTACACGTGCCCCCACACCTCCTCCCTCACCCCTATCCCAGGTCCCAAGATGACATTCCACATTAAGCAGAGGTTCACCTGCACATCTGCCAATGTGGTATACTGCATCCACTGTACCCGGTGTGGCTCCCTCTACATTTGGGAAACCAAGCGGAGGCTTGGGGACCGCTTTGCAGAACACCTCCGCTCAGTTCGCAATAAACAACTGCACCTCCCAGTCGCCAACCATTTCCACTCCCCCTCCCATTCTTTACATGACATGTCCATCATGGGCTTCCTGCAGTGCCACAATGATGCCACCCGAAGGTTGCAGGAACAGCAACACATATTCCGCTTGGGAACCCTGCAGCCTAATGTTATCAATGTGGACTTCACCAGCTTCAAAATCTCCCCTTCCCCCACCGCATCCCTAAACCAGCCCAGTATGTCCCCTCCCCCCACTGCACCACACAACCAGCCCAGCTCTGCCCCTCCGCCCACTGCATCCCAAAACCAGTCCAAC